>NC_080575.1:35272835-36476585 GCF_029962835.1 Magnolia sinica
TGCACCATTTCTCGACAAGAGGCCGTGGGCAGATTCTCCTCCGAGGCGTTCAGCGCCGCCCGCTCAGCAGGTGCGAGCTGATTTTTACTGTTCGTACTGTGGGAAGATAAGGCATTTGGATCATACTTACTTTTCGCGTATGCGGGATAGTGGATTTACTCCACCACAGAGGATCAGCCGTCTGATGCCTCAGGTTATGTCACCTCCACCTCTTCATTCAGCGCCAGCTCATCCATCCTTCAGACCTTCTGTACCTAGCTTCAGGCCACTTCAGCGGCCCATGGTTCCTCCGCTGAATCGCCAGCAGCAGGCTCGAGTTCAGCGCTCTCAGCTGAAGCGCCTGTGGCTGACTTGGTGCCGAGATCCTTCGAGGTTACTGCTCACATCCAAAGTATTCCCGTTTCTATGCTAGTGGATACAGGGTCCACGACCTCTCTTATATCGTATACGGCAGTTAGGCGCCTAAGTTTGGGCACTATTACTATGAAGGGAGTGACACTCACTACCGCTATAGGGATCTCCTCTACTATGAACAAGCATTATATGGATGTTTGATTGATCTAGGGAGTGGATCGATTCTTGTTGATCTTTTTGTCACACCTCTTTACCATTACGATGTCATTATGGATATGGATTAGCTCACGAAGATGCGGGCAGAGATTGATTGTGAAGCTAGGTCGGTGACAATCCATGGACCTGAGGGCGAGACAGTTACTTTCCCAGTTCAGGTCAGTTACCCTTTTCGTCTTGGTTATTATACTTCTCTGTTGGAGAGTATTGCTAGATCGGCGTTTGAAAGCACGCCTGTAGTTCGGGAGTTTGAAGATGTGTTCGAGTCGATTCCTGGATTACCCCCTCAACGCGAGATTGATTTTACTATCGATCCCATGCCTGGTGTGGCAACCATTTCTTTGCCCACCTATCGTATGCCTCCGAGTGAAATGGAGGAATTGAGGAAGCAGATAGATGGCTTGTTGAATTTGAGTTTTATTCGGCCTAGTGTGTCTACTTAGGGAACACCTGTCCTGTTTGTTAAGAAGAAGGATGGTTCCTTGCGATTATGTATTGATTATCGCAGGTTGAATCAGGTGACTATGAAGAACAAGTATCATTTGCCCAAGATCGATGATTTATTTGACCAGTTGAAGGGGGCACGGTACTTTTTGAAGGTTGATCTGTAGTCAGGGTATCATTAGTTGTGGGTCAAGAATGAGGACGTGCAGAAGAACGCCTTCAGGACTAGCTTTGGCCATTATGAGTTCCTTGTGATGTCGTTCGGTCTTACGAACGCACCGGCCGTGTTCATGGATCTGATGAACAGGATATTTCGGCCATTCTTGTTCTGATTCGACATTGTCTTTATCGATGATATTTTGATATATTCTGCGAGTCAGAAAGAGCACGAGGTGCACTTACGAGCAGTCTTGGATACTCTCAGGAAGAATCAGCTTTTTGCACAATTCAAGAAATGCGATTTTTGGAAAGAGGAATCAAGTTCCTAGGACAGTGGTGTCTAAGGAAGGGATAGCTGTCGATCTTGCTACGGTAGCTATAGTTCAGGACTGGAAGCAGCCTGGTTCAGTTACTGAGGTGAGAAGCTTTCTGGTTCTAGCAGGCTATTATCGACGCTTCATACAAGACTTCTCGAAGATAGCCAGACCGTTGTCTCAGTTGACACGAAAAGATTTTAAGTTTGCTTGGAATGAGAGGGCGGAGATAGCTTTTCAAGAGCTGAAGGACAAGTTGACGTCCGCTCCTGTGCTAGTATTACCAGAGCAAGGGGTTAAGTATACGATATACACTGACGCCTCTCGCATTGGTTTGGGTTGTGTCCTTATGTAGAAGGATAGGGTGATTGCATATGCTTCGAGACAGTTGAGGAAACACAAAGAAAATTATCCTACACACGAGCTGGAGTTGGCAGCTATCATTTTTACATTAAAGCTCTGGAGACATTACCTCTACGGAGAGGAGTTCGAGCTCTTTTGCGACCACAAGAGCCTTAAGTACATCTTCACGTAGCGTGACTTGAATATGAGGCAACGCCGATGAATAGAAACATTGAAAGACTTTAAGTTCGATGTTTCATACCACCCGGGTAAGGCAAACATTGTGGCAGACGCGTTGAGTCGCAAGAAGACTATAGAGTTTGCAGCTTCGCTAATGATAGTAGAGTAGGACATGTTGGAGTTTGTGCGAGACTTTGAGCAGAAACTTACGGTGGAAGAGCCGTATGAGGTTATCGCACACATTCGTGTACAGCCCCTCATTGACGAGAGGATCGTTGTAGCTCAGGCAGATGATGAACTTTTGGTGAAGATGAGAGAGCGGGTTAGTACAGATGAGAACTCTGAGTGGAGTGTTAGTTCAGATGGGGGCCTACGATTTCGTGGCCGGTTATGTGTTCCAGACATTCCTGACTTGAGACGGGAGGTTCTCGAGTCAGCCCATAATTCTAAGCTTGCAATGCATCCAGGTAGCACGAAGATGTATCAAGATATGAGAAGATCTTATTGGTGGGACAACATGAAAGTTCACATTGTTGAGTTTATATCTCGTTGTCTCACCTGCCAGCAGGTCAAGGCAGAGCATCGCCGACCTCCTGAGTTGCTTCAGCCCATGCCCATAGCAGAATGGAAGTGGGACTTCATCTCTATGGATTTTATTTCAGGGCTACCAATAACAAGGAAGGGACATGACTCTATTTGGGTGATCATCGACCGATTGACGAAGTCGGCTCATTTCTTACCGATCAGTGTCACAAACTCTGCAGACGAGTTGGCTAGATTGTACATCAAGGAGATTGTATGTCTACATGGAGTTTCCTTGGAGATTGTGTCTAATAGAGACACTATTCACATCTATCTTCTAAACTCATATCCAGGAAGTGATGGGTGTGAAATTGAAGTTCAACATCGCGTTTCATCCGCAGACAGACGAGCAGACGGAATGTGTGAATCAAATTCTGAAAGACATATTGCGAGCTTATGTTTTGGATTTCAAGGACAGTTGGGATGATTGTCTCCCTTATACAGAGTTCGCATATAATAACAGTTTCCAAGCGAGTATCGGCATGGCTCCCTACGAGGCATTGTATGGTCGCCCATGTAGAGCACCGCATTGCTGGGCAGAAGTTGGCGAGCGTAGTTAGATTGGCCTGGAGTTGGTGCAGGCGACTTTAGAGAAAGTTGACATTATTCGACGTCAACTTCTGACAGCCCAGAGCAGGCAGAAGAGTTACACTGATATGAGGCAGCGACTGCTTGAGTTTAAGGTTGGAGACCATGTATTTCTTAAGGTTTCCCCTATGAAGGGAGTTCTGTGGTTCGGTAAGAAGGGGAAGCTCATGTCAAGATTTATTGGTCCATTTTAAATTCTGGATCGAGTGAGAGCGGTAGCATACCGCCTTGCTTTGCCCACACCACTTACGGGCGTGCATAACGTATTTCATGTTTCTATGCTGAAGAAGTACATTCCTGATCCTTCGCATATTATCAGTTGGGAGCAGGTGCAGTTGAGCGAGGATGCCACATATGTACTGCGACAGATGCGTATCCTAGACAGGAAGGAACAGGTATTGTATAGCAAGGTCATCCCTCTTGTGAAAGTACTATGGACGCATCATAGTAAAGAAGAGGCTACTTGGGAGACTGAAGCTGAGGTCAAAAAGAGCTACCCTCAGATCCTTGAGGAATATGAGAAGGTACAAATTTCGAGGATAAAATTTTTCTTTAAGGGGGGTAGATTGTAATGACCGGGAAAATTTCGTGCCAAGACCCGAGTACTACCTCTATTTTCCTTAGAAGTTATTTGTGGGTTAATTAGCGTTAAACTGGATTGCTTGTGAAATTAGCATCAATCACTTTAAATTTGATTTGCAGGACTCAAAACTTATAGAATCGTTAGCGCTATGTTACTCTGAAATCTGGGATTCAACGCTAAATCCAGTTGCTCTTTGGAATTTTTAGAAGCTTTGGATCGGAACTGGACCGTGCGTCGAAAGTCCGATAGCGATGATCTTAGACAGTTATGGTCACCATGTTGGACTTGACCATCGCCTCAAAAATCAAGTCCAGATGATGTCCTGGGTCGATTTGATTGAGTCCGGAGTGAAGAGTGTGAGAACGGTGAGAAATTAAATATGATTTTATGAAATCTGAGTCGTGTCGCTTGCGTGACGATTTTAAGCAATCTGACCGTTGGATTCTGACCCAATTTCACCCTCGGATCAGGGAAGATGGCTCAGGCATGTCATAATGCTTGTTGACCTGATCGAGTTTCAGTGATCGTTGAATTGAGTGTGGTCCACCATGGCTGATCTGTAAATTCGATCGGTACGAAAACACAGCTTGACCTAGATCCATGGTCAGTGAGCTTAAGTCCGACCGCACTTAGAGAAAGGACCACCGGAAGTGCTCCGTTGGATCGAGAGAGGCTTGATTTGGTTATAACCGAAGTATACTTTGGCCCTGGGGCTATTTTCATCAATGTTAGGCCTATATAAAGACCTTAAAACACTCACTCTCTGTCCCATACGAATTTCCTAACCCTAACTAAGAAAGAGAGGGAAAAAGAGAGAGAAAGTGAGAGAGAAGTTGGTGAATCATCTTAAGATTCTTTCTTGTTACTCTACATCCTTAAACCATCACTTTTGAATCGTTATTCCGGTGATTCTAAGTTCCTTCTTGGGTAAGTTAATCTAACCCAAATCTGTTTAGAGCTTAGAATAGTCAATGCGTAGATGTAGCTCATTTCTATTCTTGCCTTAGGTTATCTAGTCGCCGATGACAAAGACATATCGTCTGAATCAGTTCGGTGTGCTTTTTCTGGTTTAAGGTGCGGACTATATTCGTATAGTTATGGTTTTCAAGGCTTTCAATGTCAAATAATGGTTTATTATTGTTATGGATGCAATTTCACATGCTAAATGCTATGTTTATTTTGTGTTCCTGATATATATGTGTTATATTGAGATTTGTGTATTCTATGTATATATAGGAAGTATCGTACACGTATAAAATATGAACATGTACTTGCCATGATTAACTGTCGTGTATTTGTACTAGTTGTATGTGTGTCAACTCCTTGGCAAAAGGAATTGTCCAAATGCGTGTATTCCAACATACGTCATGTATGTTGAACTATGTAGTCTAAGTGTTTGTAGAAATGTCTGAATGGTCTAAAGTGTAACATATTATCCTATTTGTGGGCGTTGAGAAGTGATTCTCAACTCTCCTATTGGTGTGTATGATTTCCAACATGCAAGTCACATTCTTTCTTGTTTAACTTCGAGTATTACATGTGTAAATCCATGTTAAGTTGATATTCTTCAAATGCTCATATACTACATGATTTGAATTGATGTTCCATTACTGTTCTAAATTGTATATGCATATCTATTATAATGGAATATGTTTGGGACTATGAAATAGTCCAGGAAATCGGTAATCGGCCTTGAGTTCGTGGCTGAGGTTGCTTTCGCCACGAAGGACGTGATTTGATGAACCCGAGTCGTATTAGAGTTGTTGGTTGTGGTTTGGCCACACGGAGTGTTTATGCACTCTATGTCGTTCAACCCAACGTGCGCTCGTGCTAGTCGAGTTCGTCAAGTAGCCCGATTGTCCGGTGTATGTTCACCATGTATGGACGCTATTGTTTGAATCTAGGGTACCAAACTTACCGATGAAATTCCGTTAACCGTTGTACCTTGATCCGCTAAGACTCATGAGCCGGACATGGTGGTATGGGACACCGTGGTCGAGCTGTCGGCCTACGCTGGGGTGACGAGCCTCCCCGTAGTGACCAGTGAGCACACCAAAGTCGTGAGCCGATTATGGTGGTATGGGACACTTTATTCGTGCTGTCGGCCTACATTGATTGGTGACGAGCCCTTTGTAGTGACCTCAAGCATACCTTGATACTGCATTAAGGCGAAGAGCCTTAGAGTAGTAATAAAGGTATAATAGGCGTGCATTGATTGGTGACAAGCCCTTTGCAAGGACCTAGAACCATATGATCGTATGAGATGGCCTAGGACTGACGACCCTAAAATGGATTACTGTGTGGAAATTAATATGAGGAAGGTACCTTAGCTTCCCAATCCTACTGTATGAAAAGGACTAATAACAACTTGGTAATCATGTTCATGCACCGCATTGCATGTGCGTGGAAGTCATTGGCACTGCTGGAGCTTGTCATGCGTAACGTAAGATGAAGACGCTGAGGGAGTGCAGGCAAGGGCATGCATCATTTATACCTACATCCTTGCATTAACAAGAGTACTTTAGAGTTGTTTAATTGTATTGCCTTACCATTACTGCTTGATTGATTTGATATCATGTTAACTTTTACGGTATTGTTCCACTGAGTTGATCACTCACTCCCACGTTCTGGAGAGGTGTTTCAACACCAACCAGACTCTGTCTTAGATGCAGATGTTGACGCGACCCCTCAGGCAGAGTAGGAGTTCGAGGATGATGAGGCCGCATTTTCTTTTATGCAGTTCTCAGGCGGGTTCATGTGAGCCATGTCCTGATATGCGGGGATTCTGAATTTTCTTTTGGAATAGATAATTTCATTTTGATTCTTGTATTTTTGAGAGCAACACTTGTAAGTTTGACCTGGCATGTATACGTATTTCAGGGACTTGCACATGTATACATATGTTTCTTCAAGTCTTCCGCTTGCGTCCTTCACATATCCCTGAATTATGTTTGCAGTTTGGCTTAATCTATTCCATGTTTTATGTACTCTTATAGACAACATACATCCATCATTAAATATGTTACATAAGTGATGTTTTGAAACTCGGGAGCTGAGTTATGCTCAACTCCCAAATTTCAGGGCGTTACACTCTCAAGTTATGCTCTGATACCAACTTCTGTCACGCCTCAAACTCAGAAACCAGACTCACAAAATTCCCGATCGCCAAACCGGCGTTGACAGCCTCCATAGTACTCCATTCCCGGTTCCTGGCACCCATACACTAGGTTCCGATCTTGGGATCCTACAAGGAGGATTTCAAACATGATTTTATTCGTAATAAGCATAACCATAAGCATAACCCACGAACAATAACTACAAGAACACCATTACAAAATCCACTATGATAAAAAACTTTAAGTACAATGCGTATGAAAGGGAAATACAAGATAATGAAAATAACAAAAACTCCAGAAGCTCGACTGCACACTCCAACTGCGGCGAGGCTATCGCTGAGTCCTGGCATCACCTGCACGTATTAATCATGCATAAGCTTATAGAAAGCTTAAAGGGTGTTGTAAGTATGTGCATAGTATGAGCGTGCTCAGAATACAATACCAGAGTAATGCGGAATCATGCTAATGGGTACATGAATGCAATCAGCTGTACTAAGACAATGCAGCGCAAGATATGAATGCTAACGACCATATCAAGACCATGTGATGCGAGATGCAACTCAAGCATGTCAATCCTCATCCAAATCCTCATACAGCTCATCCAATATCAGTACAATTCTCATTCTGGATAATCATTAGGGTCTAGTACACTCTACGCTAGCTTGTCACCCCTATCCGAATACACAACTGGGAGAGTGGAAGAGACCTCACTATCCGCCTACCAATATCGGGTGCGGCTCGTCAATAGCGGACCCATTCCTCAAGCTGGTCAAACTCAACCTAGAAATTGCCCTTACTCAGATGGGAAAGGTCACAGCCCTTTCCAACCGACCATAACACAGTGGGAGACGCGGCCTAGTGGTATACGGCCCTCGCGTGCTGATGTATCCACTCGGTCTTGACGTTAGAGTCATCTTCTGGTACCATCGGGTTTAGGGATTTTCACCCAGGGACATCTATGGTGCCCTAATGCTAGAAACAGTATTTCCAGTATCCAATCCACCCATCCATCATGTGTCTGTGGAGGCTATGGCCCTAATGTCACTAGAGCATACAATAATCTTAATCACATAAATGCAAGTGCATGAATCACTCTACCAGACATGCAACAATCCTGCGCATACCGTGTGCTCATGAATTGCAACTCTGCCTATCAGGGAGCCCATAAACAATTTGCCCGAAGGCATATGCTATGATCAGTCACTCCTCATATCAAGCATACATATGATGCGTATGAGCATGAATCATGGATCTATATTAAACATGTTATATGGTGATGAGCTCTATTCATAATGAAGATAGGCCTAGACGAGCTACACACGACAAATATGGGCCTATCAATCGGCCCTAGGGAGAGTGACAATGAGGACATTTAACCAACATCATCCTTACAATGTAGGCATCAAACCATCATTGCTCTCAAAGCACAACCTGCCATGAACATCATTACATAAACCATAGTGAAATCACACATTACAATGGGCCTTATGTACATCCCGTTGGGCCTCGACCCAAGGGCTCCAAATACATTAAATGGGCCGCATCACATAGGCCTCATATATAACATCGGGCCTAATCAAATGGGCTGAAACAATGGGCTGAATCAACTGGGCCGAGTTGAATGGGCCAAGTTCAAATAGGCCGAACCCAACTCATCTATTTTTAAAAGTCAATTTATATATATAATGAATTATATCAAAAGATCAACTGGACCATATAATAACTATCAGTGGGGATAATTATTTTCCACAGTTCCAGTGGGCCCCATCAAAGGGTTTATTTTCCATCCAGCCTATTCATAAGGTCACAAAGGCCTAGATTAAGAGGAAAAACAAATATCATTTTGGTCCAAACCCTGTAGCCCAAGGGTTCAAATGGTGGACATTCAAACCCACTATTTTCTGTAATGTGATCCACCTAATCCTAGATTTGTCTCATTTTTAGCCTCAAGCCTTAAGACAAGCTTGCCAAATGGTGGACGGTTTGGATGCAACACATGCATCATGGTGGGTCCCATAAGGATAGACAGCATAAATAAGGCACATACCTCATGGTGGGGGTCCACACTGGTGAAAGGTGTGAATACAATACATACATCAGTGGGGCCCACCATAACGTTCATTTTCCACCCAATTTGTTGGTCAGGTCACGCAGACCCGGATGAAGAGGAAAACAAATTTCATAATGATCCAAAACTTCTGTTACCCAAAAAGGGTTTCAATGGCAGATGTTCAATCACACTGTTCCCTATGATATGGGCCACCTGAGCACCACACGGCTGATTTTTGGGGGGCCCACTACTAGAAGGGGCCCATAAAATGCACGGTGTTGATATTCTCACACATCACGGTGGGGCCTTTGGTTGGGACCCATGTCCCTGCCCACCACGGCAATGTAGGACGCTGCTGCATCCTCTGGATGGTCAGCAACAGCAGCGCCTGCTGCTGCTGCCTTTTTTTTTTATTTTTTAATTTTTCAGAGGTTTTTACTAGGTGGGGTTCGCATCAGGATGATCTGCTCCAACCATTCGATCCTACGGCTCATGACAGGTTAAATGAGCACAATATTCGGGGTATTTTGGCATATAGAAACATCAAAGGGGATTTTAACGGTAAAAATAACTGTTTTCTATGAAATGGCCTGCCAGATAATTGGATTGGCCTCATTTTTTGGCTCAACGCCTAAAATGAGTAGGGGAATGGGATGGACGGCACGGATCAGACCCATACATCAAGGTGGGGCCTGCATGAGCGTCCCACCCAAAAAGCTCAAATCAATCTGATACTTTTATTTTTCACATATCACGTCCAGACGTGTTACAGTGCATCCCACTGTCTGTACACACTTCACTAGCCATGTCCAGCGTCTAAGGACGCTGGATGGATGACGTGAATGCATTTGTCAAGGTGGGTCCCACATGGACGTGGCCCACCTATTTAGATCAATATGATATTTATGTTTTTCTTCCGTCCAGGCTCAGTAACGGGCTGGATGGTGTAGATCCAACACATCCGTCGGGTGGGCCCCATGAAGGTGAATAGCATGGATAAAATATACAATTCATGGTGGGTCACACATACAACCACACTATCATCCATACAAGAGAGATAGAGAGAAAGAGAGAGAGAGAGAGAGAGAGAGAGACGGTGAGATAGAGGGACCCCGCCATTATGGGCCCCTCGCTACATTGCATACATCATTGGGGGTCCCACAACAAGTGGCCCTAAAATTGAAATCAACGGTGGGTCACCCACCTATTGGCCTCCTTCTTGCTCCCTTAGCCTCCTTAGCTCCTATGCTTAACTTTTGATGGTGGATGATGGAGTTTTGATGGTGGGGATGTGAGATTAAGTGATAGAGAATTGGGCTACACTTGGCTTGCTCTTGGAAGGGTTGGACGTTTGGAATTTTTTGTGGCTTGGAAAATGAGTTTGAGAAATGAGAGAGGGAGAGGTGATAGATTGATAAGAGATTGGTGTTGTAAGGAATGGGGATGGAGGGGTATGGGTGTGTATGAATTTTTATAAAACAGGGATGGGTAAGGGGGAGAGAGAGTTTACTTGTGGAAAAAGGAGGGATGGGGTTGGTACTTGAGGTATGGTGTGTACTTGACATGATTGATTAATTGATTGATAGGACATGTTGTAAAGATTCTCTCAAAATTCACAATGCACTGCGTTTCTTCAGAATGAACGCGGGCCCACATCTCTTAGTCTGGGTATCGATTTGGTACGCGAGTCGCGGCGTTGGAACCGCGGCAACGGCACGGTCGCTAGGGTACAAGATTCAGGTCGAGCCAACTTTAATATGTAGGACTCAGTTTAGGATCATGCGCAAACGTCAGATACGGGTTGAGGATTGCCAGAATTGGACCGGAAGGACCGCAGAAGCCTACGGAACGGTACAGACTAGGATATGGGTCTTACAACCTTAATGGAAAATTATTAAGCTGGGATGCCTTAAATGCATAGATGATTAGAATCGCTCTATCTCCCTTATAGGAAAACATTTAATAGAGTAGGATTCCATCATAACCTTGACCCAACCTGTCACCTTACATTGGTAAATCATCTGAGTTGCGGTTTAAGGGAGCTAAAGTTTCTTCATCGTCAAAGGAGGAGATCTTCATCAACACGCTGAATAGGGCTCATCTACTTACTTATAAGTCATTAGAGTCCAGGGGACCCTTGTGATCATTCCTTATGTAGGATTAGGTCTAAGGTATTTCTCACCCCTTACAAGTCCTCATAGGAGGCCTCCGGCGGGAGTATATGTGGGGGTGCTTTGTGTTAACCCTTGCTCTGTGGAGAGCATAAAATCTTAGGTCCTTGTGTAGGTCCTTGACCTGTGTAGTCTAAAATTCGGGTGCTGTGTTGACCCTTGCTCATGGGAGCATAAACTAGTGAAGTTCCTTGTGTGGATCCTTAGCCTGTGTAGCCTAAAATTCAAGTGTTGTGTGTTGACCCTTGCTCCTGTGTGGGGCATAAACTATGTCGTGTAGACATGTTAGAGTCAGCCTAGTGTAAGTTGTACTGGTTTGAGGTGAACCTGATTTGAAACCTCCGGTTTGAGGTGAACCTGTTGTGAAACCTCCTTTAGTGAGATTCGGTACACTCAAGGATTGAGTGCATCCGCCGGAAGTGGAGTAGACAAGTAGTCGAACCACTATAAAAATAATTGTGTTTGAGATTGATGTTTTCTTTGAATGCTTGTGTGATTTTCCTAAATGCTTTCGTATTTGTTTATCTGAGATCACACCTCACACATAATCACATTCATCATAAACTATGATTTGCATCATGTCCATCTTTCAAATAGTATTATGACTGGATCCTCTATTTGGCTTGGAAGTCATTCGAGTCACTTTAAAGAAATCCTGATATATGCTTATTTTCTCAAGATAAGTTTGATAAGATTTTTAAATTGCTATAAAATATTAAAAAGTCCTATTCACCCCCCTCTAAGACATATTGGCATATTTCCACTTCAACTAAAGCAGTCATTACCACAATTTCAATTTGTATCAGAGAGGGTCTCTCTTAAGGGCTTCACCACCTAGAGAGTGATCTTGACTGAAGTTGGTAATATGGCCAAAGGAGAGGGCTCATCGGTTATTAGACCTCCAGTATTTAATGGATCAAATTATGCATACTGGAAGGCTAGAATGCCTTACTTTCTGAGATCTTTGGATTATGATGTTTAGGATATAGTTGAAAGAGGATATGTTCCACCAACTGATCAAATCGTACTTGAAAATGGCACAACTATCACCAAACCTCTAAACCCAAAAAATACTATCCTCAAAACTGAAAAAAAAAACTCTAAAAGAGGAAGATAAAAGTGAAAGGGAGAATGAAGATGATGAAGTGGCCTTGTTGGCACAACGGTTCAGAAAGTTCTTTCAGAAAAATCTTGGCCGTCCATCTAAAGGAAGATAGATTGACAGCAAACATTTCACAGGTAAATATGATAAAAAGCCCAAGGAACCACAATGCTATACCTGTCGAAAGTTTGGTCATCTGTCCACTGAATGCCCAAATAGAAAAACCAAAGGAAAGGCAATGGCAGCCACATGGGATGATACTGATGAGTCAAAGTCAGAATATAGTGACTCAGAGAGTGATGGAGACCAAAAATCCCTGAAAATTCTCATGGTCTCTCATTCCCATAAAAACTGAGAGAATCCAAGAACCTCAAACCACTGAGTCATTTCCTTGTGATAATGAGGAAACTAAAAAAGAAGAAAAAGAAAAGGATAAACTGCAGGATGTCTATAATCAACTCTACATTCATAACATCAATATCCCTAAAAGACTCTATATAAATGAAAACAAGAAAAAATTATTGCAAAAAGATCTAGATAAAACATTGGAAATAAATACGCACTTGATAAATGATCTACAATAATACCATTCTGAAAATGATAATTTGGAAAGGATTAATCGGTCTCTAAAATCTGAATCATCAAAACATACTAAACGGATTGATCTATTGGAAGAAGAAATTGAGCATCTAAAGAATGAAAATCACACACTTAAGTTTGATGTAGAACAATCCAGGAAGTCAGTTGAACTGAGTTACAAATTCTTCCAGAGTAGTGAAAAACTAGAAAAACTCTTAGGGATGGGAAGACCTGGAAAAGACAAGAGTGGTTTAGGATATAACAAGTCCAAGACAAAATCCAGAAATGCAGCACCAATACTTGAAAAATTAGCTGCATCAGGAAGTAAAACAAAGACAACTCTTGTTTGTCATTCATGTGGAGATTCTAGCCATTTTGAATTTGAATGCATATCTATTAGAAGGACTCAACTCAATTCTGGTCAAAATCATACTGGTAAATACAGACCAACTAGAAGAACAATACAAAATGTCAAGAGTTCACCTAGGAATATGGTTAGAGGTAATATGCATTCTTCACCACCAAGAATGAAGGAATTATTGAATTAGGTGGCTGAATTGAATCAGAGAACTAATGAATTTGTAAAACAAGGAAACATGATTCAGTTACCCAACTTGATCAATGGAACACAACCTACCAAAGTCAGAAATCCTGTCACAAAATGGGTAGTGAAAGAGAAGAATAATTGCCTTGTTGCTCACTCAAATCAGATAACAGGCAAAGGTGCTAAATGGTACTTGGACAGCGGATGCTCCAGACATGGCACAGGTGACAAATCTCTCCTCACAAATTATTCAAATCTTAATGATGGGATAGTCACCTATGGAGATGGAAGCACTGCTAAGGTAATAGGATGTGGAACCATAAAAAGAATGGAACTGCTCAAAAATGAGAATGCTTTTTGCATAAAAGGATTAGCTCATAATCTTTTAAACATCTCTCAAATATGTGACAACAAACATATGGTTACCTTTAACAAGCAAAAGTATGAGATCCTAGACCTATCAGGCAAACCAGTGATGAAAGGGTAATGCACAAGTGACCACTGCTATATAATTAAAGGTAATGGAAAGGTTGATGCATATGCTTAGTAACTTTTAAGCATGGAAAACATGTCCATGTCATGCATCTAGATCTAGATGGTGGTTGAAATGATGCAATTTTCATGAATTTTCATGATATATCTGAGGTCTCTCTCCTTAATTTTTTTTGTATAAACATTCTGTTGTTTATAATTTTAGATGGTACAACTTTTATACAAATTTTGATGTGCTTACAGACTAATATGCATGTATATTAAATTATACATATACGGAAGATTGTCGAAAACTAGAGATAACATGTTCCATCTTTCTCCTCGAATAGTAAATTGTTGAATCAAACGATTTATCGATCTCATCGACAAATACTCGATTCCATTGACGACCTCTCGAGAATTTGAAATGTCGGGTCGATTGGTCTGCCCTCAAACTCTTCATTAAAAGCATCGATTAGGGTATATCGATATCATCGAACATTGGTTCGATGATATCGAAGGTTACCACTCAATAAAAGTCAGGCCAGCGGAAAAAGAGTTTCACTTGTCAATCTCATTTTGGCATTGCATCTCCCAGAACATTTTTCCTTATCTTGGCTAGTTATCAATATCTAGAATCCAAGTCTCCTTTCCTTCAAAGTAGAAATGTCAAAAGATAAAGGTCTGGTTCTTCTACAAAGTGCCTCAACTGAGTGCAAGAAAGGTAAGAAAAATGCAACTGCCTCATCTTCATTTTCAAACTTAGAAATCGTGGCAGAACGAGTTGTTCATAGTAAGTGTGTTGAACCCTTTGGGATCATCAATCTCTTGGAACTGATTAGGTGGTGCAATATCATGCATTTTGGAAGGGAATTTTAGTATGATCTTGTACATCAGTGTCTGAACTTGATCTACAACGTTGAGAATAATCCCCCACTCATTTCAGTCGCTATCATAAATCGGACTCAGCACATCACCCCCAGATTGATAAGTCATCTGGTTAGTGTAGAAGTCACTGGGATACCTGTAACGGAACGGAATATGAATGGTCTTGGTGTATGGGGAGAAGTTACTCGAGCATTATGTAATGGTGCTACAATACCCAAAAATGCAAAGAATGTTCTTCATGTTAAGCACCTCAATCCCGTTTATAAAATTCTTCACAGCATCTTCAGCACAAATGTCTATCCCTATGAAGTTTCTGGCAACAAACTTTCTCCATATATTCTCAATATCTTGTATGATGTTCATCAAGGTATTCAAGTGTGTCTACCCACTCTTCTTCTACAACAGTTAATTCGTGTGACTACAAAGGAATACATCACTACACTTCTGTTCCCATGTCTTATGTCCAAGCTTTCTAGACAGATTGGGCTGCCTCCTGCAAATGATTCCCCACACCCTTGTGCCTGGTTCAACTTCGAAGACATTTGCAAATTGAATATCAATGACAATTTGTTTCCTGGCTGTCCAACGAATCAAACCTCAAGGAAGGGAAATCCTATGCACAGCCCCGACTCTGTCAATATCATTAAGGCTTTCATAGAACAAGATATTGCGCAACATCTTCTAAATGGACAATCTGACATGACGAAACAACTTGAAAACTGTGAAGCCTGTCTTTTAGAGATTAAGCACATGATGATGGCTCTGCATCATACTACAGAACAAATTCTGGATTCCTTAACTGAGCACTAAGCAAACTCAGGTTTTCATAATCTGTAGTGCTGCCTTCTCTTCATCACATACCTAGATTATCCATGGAGCATTTAGGGCATACATATCTTTTTGAATGCCCTACGATTGTATGAGTGTATGTAATGGATTACTAACTTGCATAGTCTGACAAGTTTTTTTGGATATTTGGTTTTGTTGGATGGTGCAAGTCTGCCAAGCCTGGGTAGTACCTATTTTGGACATTTTTTTAGGGTTATGGCTATTTATAATTCATCTATATTTACTGCCATGCTTATTTTGTAGGCTTACTAGTCTTCTGTCTTGAATGATGCTATCAACTGTGCATCCTCCTCCTGCATAATTCTTAATTGGTTTATGATGTTTTTATACTCTCCCTTGACCTAATATGCATGCATGTCTTTATTTGTCTTACCTCTTATGCATTTTATTTGTGTTTTGGTTCTCCCATATGCTTCAACTCCAGTCAATATCCATTGTTATGTTATCCTTTGCCAATGACTAACAAAAAGGAGGGAAAACAAATCCACACCCTGAAGAAAAATTGTGTGTATCTGTGTGTGGATGGTGATGTAGGTGTTAGGGGGAGCAACTGTAAGAAGACGGGGGGAGATTGCAGTTAGGGGGAGTAGCTACTGAATATGTGTGTGTGAACTAGATAGCTTTATAAAATTGTGTAAAGTTCATATACACACAATTTAGGGTGTTAGTCTAGAAGTTGTTCTAGGGTGTTTTGGTGTTTTATCATGTAATTGACAATGGGGGAGATTGAAAGTGCCCTGGTTTGTCAATTAGCGTGAGCATTGAGTCAGCTAGACAAAGGAGCCCCATAAGAAGATCAATCAAGCATCTGCCTCAACAGGATGTGTGCCCGACTCGTCACAGGTAAAACTTAGCTTCACATGCCCATATCCCAAAACACCAGGTAAATAAAACCCTTAAAATTGAATAGAACACCCTAGGGGTTTTTGCTAGAAAAAATTTTTCGAACTTCAGGAAAAACTTTAAGTTTTCTACCTTTGCCGATTTATCGACAAGTGGTTCGATGAAATTGAACCCTGTTGTTGATGTCCTCGAAGCTCACTCGATCTTATCGAAATGAGGACCTAAGATATCCATGTCCAGCAACCACAAACATATCTGGACTGAATTATTGATGGATTGATTGACTCATCAATATCATCGAAGTTTGAATCTCGAGTCGAGCTGACTCGATAAAATCAACATCTGGTCTATTGTGTCCAAAGTACTACTAAGGCAAATCATGTAATCCTCGATATATCAAAGAGCTTCTTGATATCCTCAAAATTTAAATCTCGATGATATCGGATTGGGACACAAATCTATCCGGCAAGCTTTCAGGTTATTTTTCTTAGATCAAGAGTCACTTAATAAAATTGATATTCAAATATCAATCATATCGAGGCAAGTTCGATGTCATCGAAAGTGGACATCAATGTCTAGCAAGCTTATAGGAAAATTCCTTGGAATTATTGATAAATTGACACTGCCCTCGATATCATCGATATTCAAATTTCGATGATATCGAGTGATACTCGATCATATCATATACCTGAAATATTTCAAAGGCAAGTGCTCTCACATTTTCAAATGTCGAGGAATAGAATCTCATGTCGATGAAATCGGAGTTCGAAATTCGATGACATCGATGCACGTTCGATTTCCTTAACCAGTTGGCAAAAAGTTTCAAAAATGTTTGACAGTTGAGTTCGTGTCATCGAGCGGCCAGTCAATGTTATTGAGAGTATACGCTCGATGATATCGACCCTGCTCGATGATATCGAACTCTATCAAAAATGTGACCGTTTTATATCCGTTGGAACCTTTTGCTTATTTAATGAGAGCTTGCCCTTAGTTGTTGGTAGAGAAAATAGAGAGTGCTTTTATGTGCTTAACCCTAGATCATATACCCTAAGCCTTTTCTCTCATAGAAGTTCATCCTCCAATCCACCCTCATCATTGACATTCAATAGAGTGGATTGGGGAATGAACTTCCGTATTCAAGGATCCTGCAGCTACTACCTTAATGGTAAATCATTAAACTGGGATGCCTTAAATGCATAGATGATTGGAATCGCTCTATCTCCCTTATAGGAAAATATTTAATAGAGTAGGATTCCATCATAACCTTGACCCAACCCATCACCTTACATTGGTAAATCATCTGAGTTACGGTTCAAGGGAGCTGAAGATTCTACATCATTAAAGGAGGAGATCTTCATCAACACGCTGAATGAGGTTCATCAACTTATTTGTAAGTCATTAGAGTTCAGGGGACCCTTATGATCATTCCTTGTATAGGATTGGGTCTAAGGTGTTTCTCACCCCTTACAAGTCCTCATAAGAGGCCTTCCGCAGGAGTGTACGTGGGAGTGCTTTGTGTTGCTCTGTGGAGAGCATAAACTCTTAGGTCCTTGTGTAGGTCCTTGACCTGTGTAGTCTAAAAGTCGGGTGCTTTGTGTTGACCCTTGCTCATGGGAGCATAAACTGGTGAGGTTCCTTGTGTGGATCCTTGGCCTGAGTGGCCTAAAATTCAGGTGCTGTGTGTTGACCCTTACTCCTATGTGGGGCATAAACTGTGTCGTGTAGACACGTTAGAGTCAGCCTAGTGTAGGTTGTACTGGTTTGAGGTGAACCTATTGTGAAATCTCCTTTAGTGAGATCCAGTACACTAAGGGTTGAGTGCGTCCGCCAAAAGTGGAGTAGATAAGTAGTTGTCAGGCCCCGAAATCCGGCACCTGGATATATCCGACCCCGATTCCGTACCCGCAGGCATGACTTATGTTTTGTATGTTTACATTTCATATTCCATGCATATATTGACAAAATAACCTCATTCATAAAATATAACAATCCAAAATTTTAATATTTAAACCTTTATTTAAAGAAAAATGTCCATGTTCCGACTATTCAAGATTATCATCAAACACATATCATCGTAATGTTGTCATACTAAATGTTCATTACACTTATTTAGAAAATGGTAAAGAAACAAAATAAATAAAAGAAAATCTCTTTAAGCTCCTCCATGTGATCCTGATCCTGAAATTTTTAAAATCCCAACAGGGTAAGCTGCGAAGCCTAGTGAGTGATCTCAACACGGGTTTCAAAATAACCTCATATAACATGAATAAAAGTATTAAAAGATACAATATCTATTTAGGTAAAACAACAAATGAGGAGATCTAATAAACACAAAATTTCAATGTAAATTCAAAGAAACATGAATGAATGAAATCAACATATGATATACTCCATAATAAAAGGTGTGGTTTATTCCTTTTAACACCAGGGCCAGTTTACACCGGTTAGCCAACACCCACGCCAATACAACACCTAGCCTGACAATGGGAACCTCTTGCATGACATGCTCACCCATCTAAAGGGCACTTGGTGAGGGACCCTTTTGTACGTTAGCTGGTCAGACTACTACCCTACCGAACCTGACAGTGGGAACCTTTTGCAATCCTGACATGCTCACCCACTCAAAGGGTACAGTAGAGGTTCCAAAAGGTACCAATTGGGTTTCTGGGACTTCCAACCCAAGGGCCTTGATCGCCCCACCTATTTACGCTTTAGGGATTTTCAACCCAGAGGACTTGATCGCCTCACCTATTTTCTGGTGTTTCATAACTATTTTAATGATGCATGATTTTCATATTGTATAAATCAAATATTTCTACATATCTTCAATGACTAATATTCTTCGGTCAATCCATAAACTTGATGTACATGATTTAATAAACTAAAAACAAAATTTTCAATCAATGTAAATTGTATGTAGATAATTAAAATTTTACATAAAAATAAAATAAACATTCAACATAATCTATTAGATCATGGTTAAACTACAATGAAAAAAATAAACATGCAATGTGATTTATTAAATCTTGATTAAAAAGATAAGCATGCAACATGATTTATACAATTTAAGATCTATATAAAAAATATATATAAACTCAAGATTTTGCAATAACTTTTAACAAAACAAAATCTAAGTGCAAATAAATTTATTTATTTATTTTAGATAGGATTAACAATAAGACTATAAAACTTCAATGAAATCATATTAAAGCAATGACAACAAAAATAATAATTTAAACAACATTTTAAGAAGCAGGGTAAGTAATTACGTCAAATTAAAAAGTACATCCAAGATGGCAATTTTGTATTATAAGTACAATTGAATTAACAAATAAAATGAATTAAATTAAATTATATAAAGTTTTCATAAATATCAAGTGAGAGAAAACTCACTTTTTCTTAAAAAGAAGTATTTTCTTTTCTTTTTCTTTTTCTTTTCTTTTCTTCCTCTCTCTTCCTTTTTCTCTCTCCTCTTTTCTTTCTTCCTTTTTCTCTCTCTTCTCTCTCTCCCTCTCTTTCCAACGTGAATGTCCAGCAATACCTTTTCTCTCTCTCTCTCTCTCTCTCTCTCTCTCTCTCTCTCTCTCTCTCTCTCTCTCTCTCTCTCTCTCCTCACTCTTCTCACATCACAGCACCTCACCTCACCTCACGTTTCACCACATCCCACTTCTCTTCCTTTGCTCCTTATTTATAAGGATAGCATCTCACGTGTGCTATTAATGTCTTTTAAAGTTTCAGTTTTCTTTTGTTTTTTTTTCTTTCTTTCTTTCTTTTGGTTTACACCACGTGCACAAATCTAAATACTTCACATGCATTTATGCTTCCGTTTTTGCAATTCTTTTCATAATGCTTCTTTTTTTCTTCTTTTGCAACGTGGCCTAGTTAAATGGACACATTCACCATGCATCTTATGTGCACCACATGCATGTGCCACATGTATGTGTAAGCTATGATGCATGCATGGCTACTTGTGTGTGCGTGAGAGGTATGTATGTGATGTGTTTGGTGTATTTGTGAAGTATTCATTGGTGCATAAGTGTATGATGTAGATGGATGGACGGATTAATGTATGCATAGATAGACGGATAGATATATGCAAATGAGTTATTGTACGATCGATGGCTAGACTCTAAGGTATAGTTGTGGATGGACGGGTAGGATTGTGGGTGGCCATATGACCGATATTATGGGTGGTCAGTTCAGATGCAAAGGCAAGTGTTCCAATGATTTTCAACATATGGATGGTTAGATGGTTATATCGTTGGGTGGATGGTTACATATATGGTTGAATTTATTAGTTAATGAATAGTTGGATTAAATATGTCCAAATCAATGGTTGAGATTGAACCAGTTGATCTTATAGATCGTCGGTCATATCGAACTAATTGGGTATGTCGATCAATGGTTAAAATTTGACGGTTAAGATTTATTTGGGTTATTACATTCTACCCTCCTTAAAAGAAATTTTGTCCTCGAAATTTACATACCTATAATGCGAATAGGTAAGGGTATTTCTCTTGGATCTCGGCCTCTCATTCCCATGAAGCCTCTTCCTCAGTATGGTGACTCCACTGAACCTTGATTAACGGTATAACCCTGGATCGAAGCACTTGGTCCTTCCGGTCAAGAATACGTACTGGTTGTTCGATGTATGAAGCATCTTCTCGAATCTCTAATGGTTGCCAGTCTATAACATGAGAAATGTCCCGCTCATATTTCCTTAACATCGATACATGGAAAACATCATGAATACCAGACAACTGAGGCGGTAAAGCAAGCCTATATGCGACAACACCAACCCTCTCGAGAATCTCAAACGGACCTATATACCTTGGAGCCAACTTTCCCTTTTTACCGAACCTCATAACGCCCTTCATAGGAGAAATCTTTAAGAAGACATGATCTCCAACTGCAAACTCTAGATATCTTCTGCGATTGTCTGCATAACTCTTCTGACGACTTTGGGCTGCGCGCAAACGGTTTCTAATGATAAAAATCTTCTCCGTTGTCTCTTGCACAATCTCTGGTCCAAGCAAACTACCTTCTCCAACTTCTGTCCAACAATTTGGAGATCTACAAGGCCTCCCGTACAAAGCTTCATATGGTGCCATGCCGATACTTGTATGGTAGCTATTATTATAAGTGAACTCAATCAATGGTAAATGATCATCCCAACTCCCTTTGAAATCAAGCACGCAAGCTCGGAGCATGTCTTCAAGGATCTGATTCACTCTTTCAGTCTGCCCGTCAGTCTGAGGGTGAAAAGCGGTGCTAAAGTCAAGAGTGGTTCCCAGTGCCTTCTGTAAACTTCTCCAAAAACAAGATGTAAACCTAGAATCTCGATCGGATACGATAGATACAGGCACTCCGTGCAATCTAACTATTTCTTTAATATATAGTTTACATAATTCTTCTAGGGGATAGGTTGCACGTATAGGAAGAAAATGTGTGGACTTATTTAACCGGTCGACGATGACCCAAACTGCATCATGATTATTACGTGTCCGTGGCAATCCCATAATGAAATCCATGGATATGTGCTCCCACTTCCACTCAGAAATCGGTAGTGGCTATAACATCCTCGACGGCTTCTGATGCTCTGCTTTCACCTGTTGACATGTGAGACATTTGGCTACAAAATCAGCGATCTCCCTCTTCATATTATTCCACCAATATTGCCTACGCATATCGTGATACATCTTCGTACCTCCAGGGTGGATTGTGAATTTAGTGCGGTGTGCCTCGTCCATAATTTCCTTCTTTAATTCAGCCACATTTAGTATACATAATCTTCCTTGGAACCTTAATCCACAATCAGTACCAACTTTCCATTCTGACTTACCACCTTTTTCAGCTCCTATTATCTTAGCTTGTATCCATGAATCTTATTGTTGAGCTTCTATAACCTTACTAATTAAGGAAGGTTGAGCGGCTAGGTTCAAGAGACGAGCTACAGACGTTTGCGGATTCAATTGGATGTCAAAATCCTTCACTGTATCTAACATTTTCCATCGCTGAATCATGAGGTGAGCGATTACTCCATGTGGCTTACGACTTAAGGCATCTGCTACTACATTGGCTTTACCTGGATGATATTGAAGGGTGAAGTCATAGTCCTTTAAGAATTTCATCCACCGACGCTGCCTCATATTTAATTCTTTCTGAGAGAAAAGAAACTTCAGACTCTTATGGTCTGAAAATAGCTCAAACTTCTCCCCATATAGATAATGCCTCCATACTTTAAGAGCGAAAACCACGGCTGCCAACTCCAAGTCATGAGTAGGGTAATTCTGCTCATGCACTTTCAGTTGCCTAGAGGTGTAAGCTACAACCTTACCTTGTTGCATAAGGACGCAACCTAAACCTCTATATGAAGCATCACTGAAGATTACAAACTTTTCACCACTCGAAGGAATGGTGAGGACAGGCGCTGTCGTCAACCTAATCTTTAACTCTGAAAATGCCTGATCACAAGTATCATCCCAAATGAATTTTACACCCTTCCTGGTCAATTGAGTTAACGGTGCCGCAATTCGAGAGAAGTCTTTGATAAATCTTCGATAATACCCTGCTAAACCAAGAAAACTACGTATTTTGGTCACACTCGTGGGCTGTTCCCACTTTAATACTGCTTCTACCTTTGACGGGTCTACTGATACACCCTTCTTCGAAACTACATGGCCTAAAATTTTCACTTCCTCCTTCCAAAAGTCACACTTTTCAAATTTAGCATATAATCGGTGTTCCTGCAGAGTTTGAAGAGTGACTCTATGATGTTGCTCATGTTCTTCCTGGGTCTTTGAATATATAAGAATATCATCTATGAATACTATGACAAAACAATCTAAGTGTGGCTTAAATACTCTGTTCATCAGGTCCATAAATACTGCTGGTGCATTTGTTAGTCCAAACGGCATCACGAGAAACTCGTAGTGGCCATAACAAGTCCTAAAGGCCGTCTTTGGTATGTCTACTTCTTTAATTCTAAGCTGGTGATATCCTGATCGCAAATCTATTTTGGAGAAAAACTTGGCTTCTTTCAACTGATCGAAAAGATCATCTATCCTAGGAAGTGGGTATTTGTTTTTAATGGTAACTTGTTTAATTGGCGATAATCAATACATAACCTCATCGAGCCATCTTTCTTCCTTACAAATAAGACTGGTGCACCCCACGGTGATGTACTCGACCGAATGAAACCCTGCTCCAATAACTTTTGAATCTGCTCCTTCAGTTCCTTCAACTCTACTGGTGCCATACGGTATGGTGCCATGGAGATTGGTGAGACTCCGGGCATAAGATCTATACCAAATTTGATCTCCCTTCTTGGAGGCAACCCTGGTATGTCTTGAAATACATTGGAAAACTCACATACGATTGGAATTTGATCGATACCTACTTCATGTCGTTCTTCCTCCAAAAGTGCTAAGAAATCGCATAACGGTCCATTCTTTTGCTTTCCAAGAAACTGGAGTCTCGGTCGGCCAGGAATAGAGAATGCCACGGTCTTCTCAAAACAATCCAAATTTGCATGGAACAAAGCTAACCAATCCATTCCCAGAATAACATCGAACTCTTGCATATCTAATACGATAAGGTCGGCTAACAATACGGAATCTCCAACCATGGCAGGGCAAGATCTACATATCTGATTTAACACTACGGAGCTTCCTATTGGTGTAGCAATTACTAAATTCTTATCTAGGAGTTCAGGAGATAAACCTAATGTATGCATGAAAAGAGTCGAAATAAAAGAATGTGTAGCTCCTGAATCAAATAAAACTTGAGCGGACGAGGAATAGATAATTATGGTACCTTCCACCACTGCTCCATTAGCATTTGCGTCTGATGGTACTATAGTAAACACACGACCCTGGGCTGGTTGTTGAGAAGCCTGACCTTCCTGCCTCGGCTGGTAGTGTTGTTGTTGTGGGCGTTGCTGCTGCTGAGGGGGTCTTTGTTGCGGATGTCTCTGATACTGTTCCGGTACTTGATGATATGGGGGTCTTTGGTACTATGGCTAAGGTGCTTGAAACTGTGGCTTAGGTCTCGGGTGCATCTGCGAGGGCGCCTGATAATGTGGTTGTTTACAAAAATGCGCAGAGTGACCCTCCATTCCGCAGTTATAACATTTACCTGTAAATCGGTTCATTGGCTGAGCAGGAGTTGAGGTGTTTGTTACCATCGTCTTTAGTTTCTTAGAAGCATCACCCTGTGTTTGAGATGTATTCGATGCAGCCCTAGCATTGCTCTTCGCTTCTCTCTTTTGGTTACGACTTTTCCAGAATTCTTCGTTGTCTCGCTCTATCATTAGAGCCCGTTCTACTACATCGGCATACAATCTAAGCTTAAGTGGAGTCAACTTGTTACGAATTGACCCTCTCAGACCTCGCTCAAACTTCTTAGCTTTGCGAGCTTCATCCTAAATCATAAATGGGGCAAAACGAGATAATTCAGTAAATTTAGACTCATACTGGCCTACAGTCATCTCCCCCTATTCTAAGCTTATGAATTCCTCTGCTTTTTGCTCCTGTACACACTCAAGAAAGTATTTCTCATTGAACTTCTCACAGAACATATCCCACGTCCATGCAGTATCTTCTTCAATTGTTCTAGCAATTGTCTCCCACCAGTGGTCGGCCTCTCCCTCTAACACGAAAACCGCAATTGTAACCTTCTGCTCCTCATCACATCCTAACACAGTGAATATCTTCTCTATTTGCTTTTTCCACTTTTCTACCTCCATAGGGTCCGATAAACCCTCAAAAGTAGATGGCTTCAATCTCTTAAATTTCTCTATTAAGCCCCCAATGCCATCCTGCACAACTTGGGCGGCTCCTCTATTATCACGACGAATGTGTTGTCCAAGAATGGTTGCCATGTCACCTAAAGCACGAAAGACCCCATCCAGTGATTGGCCACTTTCGGTGGTCCCCGGTGTGGCTGCCACAGGACTAGCTCGACCTCTACCTCTATTTTCACGCCGGCTCCCAGACATGTTCTAAATCAAACAATAAGCTTTAGATATCACATAAGGATGGATCACTAAAAGACAATACTACAAGTTAAGTTTTGATCACAACAACACTCGCAGGGGATATATCCTAATTTTCAAAGAGACTAAGTTTTCAAGTAAAACCCTAGGTCCTTAATGATTCTAAACTTGACCTCTGATACCAATCTGTCACGCCCCAAAATCCAGCACCTGGGTATATTCGACCCCGATTTCGTACCCGCGGGCATGACTTATGTTTTGTATGATTACATTTCATATTCCACACATATATTGACAAAATAACCTCATTCATAAAATATAACAATCCAAAATTTTAATATTTAAACCTTTATTTAAAGAAAAATGTCCATGTTCCGACTATTCAAGATTATCATCAAACACATATCATCGTAATGTTGTCATACTAAATGTTCATTACACTTATTTAGAAAATGGTAAAGAAACAAAATAAATAAAAGAAAATCTCTTTAAGCTCCTCCATGTGATCCTGATCCTAAAATTTTTAAAATCCCAACAGGGTAAGCTGCGAAGCCTAGTGAGTAATCTCAACACAGGTTTCAAAATAACCTCATATAACATGAATAAAAGTATTAAAAGATACAATATCTATTTAGGTAAAACAACAAATGAGGAGATCTAATAAACACAAAATTTCAATGTAAATTCAAAGAAACATGAATGAATGAAATCAACATATGATATACTCCATAATAAAAGGTGTGGTTTATTCTTTTTAACACTAGGGCCAATTTACACCGGTTGGCCAACACCCACGCCAATACAACACCTAGCCTGACAATGGGAACCTCTTACATGACATGCTCACCCATCTAAAGGGCACTTGGTGAGGGACCCATTTGTACGTTAGCTGGTCAGACTACTACCCTACCGAACCTGACAGTGGGAACCTTTTGCAATCCTGACATGCTCACCCACTCAAAGGGTACGGTAGAGGTTCCAAAAGGTACCAATTGGGTTTCTGGGACTTCCAACCCAAGGGTCTTGATCGCCCCACCTATTTACGCTTTAGGGATTTTCAACCCAGAGGACTTGATCGCCTCACCTATTTTCTGGTGTTTCATAACTATTTTAATGATGCATGATTTTAATATTGCATAAATCAAATATTTCTACATATCTTCAATGACTAATATTCTTCGGTCAATCCATAAACTTGATGTACATGATTTAATAAACTAAAAACAAAATTTTCAATCAATGTAAATTGTATGTAGATAATTAAAATTTTACATAAAAATAAAATAAACATTCAACATAATCTATTAGATCATGGTTAAACTACAATGAAAACAATAAACATGCAACGTGATTTATTAAATCTTGATTAAAAAGATAAGCATGCAACATGATTTATACAATTTAAGATCTATATAAAAAATATATATAAACTCAAGATTTTGCAATAACTTTTAACAAAACAAAATCTAAGTGCAAATAAATTTATTTATTTATTTTAGATAGGATTAACAATAAGACTATAAAACTTAAATGAAATCATATTAAAGCAATGACAACAAAAATAATAATTTAAACAACATTTTAAGAAGCAAGGTAAGTAATTACGTCAAATTAAAAAGTACATCCAAGATGGCAATTTTGTATTATAAGTACAATTGAATTAACAAATAAAATGAATTAAATTAAATTATATAAAGTTTTCATAAATATCAAGTGAGAGAAAACTCACTTTTTCTTAAAAAGAAGTATTTTCTTTTCTTTTTCTTTTTCTTTTCTTTTCTTCCTCTCTCTTCCTTTTTCTCTCTCCTCTTTTCTTTCTTCCTTTTTCTCTCTCTTCTCTCTCTCCCTCTCTTTCCAACGTGAATGTCCAGCAATACCTTCTCTCTCTCTCTCTCTCTCTCTCTCTCTCTCTCTCTCTCTCTCTCTCTCTCTCTCTCTCTCTCTTTCCTCACTCTTCTCACGTTTCACCACATCCCACTTCTCTTCCTTTGCTCCTTATTTTAAGGATAACATCTCACGTGTGCTATTAATGTCTTTTAAAGTTTCAGTTTTCTTTTGCTTTTTTTTCTTTCTTTCTTTCTTTTAGTTTACACCACGTGCACAAATCTAAATACTTCACATGCATTTATGCTTCCGTTTTTGCAATTCTTTTCATAACGTTTCTTTTTTTTTTCTTTTGCAACATGGGCTGGTTAAATGCACACATTCACCATGCATCTTATGTGCACCACATGCATGTGCCACATGTATGTGTAAGCTATGATGCATGCATGGCTACTTGTGTGTGCGTGAGAGGTATGTATGTGATGTGTTTGGTGTATTTGTGAAGTATTCATTGGTGCATAAGTGTATGATGTAGATGGATGGACGGATTAATGTATGCATAGATATACGGATAGATATATGCAAATGAGTTATTGTACGATCGATGGCTAGACTCTAAAGTATAGTTGTGGATGGACGGGTAGGATTGTGGGTGGCCATATGACCGATATTATGGGTGGTCAGTTCAGATGCAAAGGCAAGTGTTCCAATGATTTTCAACATATGGATGGTTAGATGGTTGAATTTATTAGTTAATGAATAGTTGGATTAAATATGTCCAAATCAATGGTTGAGATTGAACCAGTTGATCTTATAGATCGTCGGTCATATCGGACTAATTGGGTATGTCGATCAATGGTTAAAATTTGACGGTTAAGATTTATTTGGGTTATTACAGTAGTCGAATCACTATAAAAATAACTATGTTTGAGATTGATATTTTCTTTGATTGCTTGTGTGATTTCCCTAAATGCTTTCATATTTGTTTATCTGAGATCACACCTCACACATAGTCACATCTATCATAAACTATGATTTGCATCTTGTTCATCTTTCAAATAGTATTATGACTTGATCCTTTATTTGGCTTGGAAGTCATTAGAGTCACTTTGAAGAAATCCTGATATATGCATATTTTCTCAGGATAAGTTTGATAGGATTTTTAAATTACCATAAAATATTAAAAAGTCCTATTCACCCCCCTCTAGGACATATTGGCATATTCCCACTTCAACTAAAGAGGTGATTACCGCAATTTCAATCCCATGCCCCTTTAATCCACCATTAATTCTTAATCATACACAATTTCCCATAATCCTGGCCTAAGTTAATGTTGAGGGTCAAATATTGCATATCAGACCCATTGTTGCCTAGATTTATGAACATGGCACCGTTTAATAGCTCATTTTGATCATGTTTCTGTTGCAAGGTGGACTTGCGAGCTAGGACTGGATTGGGATGCTAAAAGCATGGATTTAACGGTCTGAAGGCACCAAGGCAAGCGATGGACCCTAGGAGAGCAAGATCGACAGATTTGCACGCCAAGGATCCAAGAAAATCGAGAAATTGAAGCTCAAGTGACCTGAAAAGTGTCCAGAATGCAAGATCATAGGGTTCCCACCATTTGATCAGTTCAAAACTCCATACGTGGCCTGAAGACCATAAATGAACCGTACACGTAAAATTTCAGCTCCTGGATCACTGTGGAAGTGGCCCAACGGACAGATCAGCCCCTTTAATCATTATGTGGGCCCCGCCTGATATCTGGATATACTTCAAAATTGGTATGGACGGTTTATAGGATATGACATAATGGATGGACGACACAGATTTCTCTCGAACATTACGATCGACCCATATGTACATTGCATGTACATAGGGTACATGTGCACGAGCAATGCACCGGACGGAGAGTCTGGTCAAAAATCGAGCTGACCCGAAGTCCGTTGTTTAAAAGGAAACAGCGATCGACGCTGTTTCGACGGGCGCTTGATGTGGGCCCCACTCGCGCCTCATTTCGACAATCCGGACTATCCAGTCATTCCAGAGGATCCAACCGACCGTACAAGAGGGGTTTCTCCAAACCCATACACGCATATATGCGTGGGTCTCTGTTTAAATGCAGGATGGACGGCTGAGTTGCGATTCAATGGGCCGCAACAATGGACAACCAAAACCGTCCATCTCCAACCGGAATTCCGAGGCGAATCCAACTGACGGAGTGGATTTCCTCTCCAGCATCGTTCATGGCCTCCACCAACATCCTAGCGCAAGAACTGTGCAAGCCCTGTTGCGCGCAGCCGGGACTTCCGGGCCGTTCCCTGATCAAGATGGTGATCGGATCATCAATCCAAACCGTTCATTCTCATCAACAGGGAGCCGTGACCACCACCAAGAAGTCCGATTCTGATTTTGGACGATCAGTCGTCCAAAATCTCAAGCCAAACGCGGGTTGATCGCGGGTCCTCCGCCTGTTGCTGCGAAAGTTTGTTTTATTTCGACTCCAACACAATCTCTTGTGCAGAAGACTTCCGCCTAGAGTGGGGAAATTGGGCTCGAACGAGTTCTATAAAGGGAAGGAAAGGGAGATCAGCAGGGGACGTTGATTGCTGCTGCACGTCAGGGAGAGAGAAAGAGAAACGGAGGTTGGTTGCTGCTGCACGTCAAGGAGGGATTCAAGCTGCTGGCAGCGTGTGGAGGATTGGAAAGGGCTGGGGGAACGTGAGCAGAGGCTAGACAAGGCTCATTTTTTTTGGTACGATTGAAGGAAGGTGGAGGCAGGTGGCACGTGAGCTAAGCTTGGTTTCCTTTCTTCTTCTCCTTTATATTTCTTTTTATTTTTAAGTTCAGCCGCATCATGCCTATGTGTGGCTAAACCTCTTGGCTAGGGCTAAGAGGTGAAGCCTGTAGCGAGATGGGAGATTCTACTTTGTGCCTTTAATTCATAAACTGAATTTGATTTAGTTGATTATTAAAGGAATATTTTTTTAGTCTTTTATGGTCTGTTGTGACTGAAATTACAATGGGTTTGCAATGGCTTTGAGTATTTCCTTCCCCTTTTTATGTTTATGAAGTCAGGAAGCCCTGTTGTTCATCATTGTCCCATGGGCATGGTAGGATGACAGTACCCTTCCTGATCTTCATACATTGTTGATTAGTTGGTAATTAGTTTGATCCTGTTGTTTGCTTTGTCTCCTGGGCATGGTTAGATGATGGAATCCATTCTAATTCATATACTTTTTCATCTCTTAAAAACCAGATCAAGTAAGTTCAGTTTGAATTCCATAATCCTTGATGCAGGCATAAGATCTCCCTGATCTCTACAAGTGGATCCTCTGAATCCCTAGTCTCCTTCCTCTGAATTCCTTAAAGTTTTAGATAATTATTCCACAATTATTTCTTAAATTTTATTTGGTTTATATCACATCTTAGTCTAGTTCTAGTTCTACTTGGTTCCAGATAACGTACAGGTATCAGTCCCTGTGGATTCGACCTCGGTCTTACCGAGTTTATTACTACATCACAACCCTGCACTTGGGGTGTGAACAGCTAACATTAATCATATTAACCTAACCTAACCACATTTTTATCCATTTCTCTACAAATAGTCCTTCATCCCTTAGCATTTCACCATTTTTCTACACAATGAGAGAGAGAGAGAGCGTGAGTGAGAGAGAGTGAGAGAGAGAGAGAGAGCAGTGATCTTGGTGGGCCATCAATCCCATCCCTTCCATCCATCTCAGCTATCCATCTAGTCCATCAAGGTGAGTACACCCCCTCCACTCTTATGGTTTGTTTTCCTTTTAATTATTTGGATGATTAATAGTGGTGATGATTTGATGATAATGATGTGATCAATGGTGTGGATGCATAGGAGAATACATATAAAAAGATGATTAATAGTGGGGATGATATGATGATAATGATGTGATTAATGGTGTCGGTGCATAGCAGGATTCATACAAAATAATAATAATAATAATAATAATAATAATAATAAATTGTTATAGACTTCATGTGGGACCCATTGATAGTGGGCCCCACCAGAATGTTTGTATGTCATCCAAATTGTCCATGTATGGGGCCAAACTCACACACACATCTCTCACACACCACACAAAAATTTAGAAATAAAAATAAATAAATAAATGAAAAATAATATATATATATATAAGGGAGTGTGAACGATGTTGATGCCAGCGTCTAGAGGCTGCTGTAGCAAGTAGCGTCTAAGCTACTTAATAGATGCAGGGGGTTGTGGGCCCACAACACCCCCCTATGATGTATGTATTTGATCCACACCGTCCATCCTATTTTCTAGGTCATTTTAGGCATTGAGCCAAAAAATGAAGCCAATCCTAATTTTTGGCGGGCCACATTGTAGAAAATAGTGGTATTAGTTATATTAACTATTAGGGCCCGCTGTGATGTTTCTATATACTGAAATATATCGAATATTGGGCTTATTGAAGCTATCATGAGCCCGAGAACCTTGTAGACGAAGTTGATTGTCCTAATGTGGGCCCCACCTATGAAAAACTATTGAAAAATAAAAAAAGAACAGCTGACGATGTTGCTATTAGCGTCCAGAGGACGCTGCAGCAAGCAGCGTTCCTGCTGCTTTGAATGTGGGTAGGGATGGTGGGTCCCACCACAGGTCCCATTGTGATATATGTCGAGCATCTACACCGTGCATTTGATGGGTCCCCTCCAGATAATGGGTTGCCACAAAAATCAATCGTACATGGAACTCAGGTGGCCCACACCATCAAAAATCATGTGAAGACATGCCTAAAAGATATAAGGGCACTTGTTAGGGCCCACCTGAAATTTGAATGCATCTGAAACTTGGACTGACCCCTCAACGAAGTGAGACACACATAATGGATGGGCTGGATTCCTAGACCATGTACCGGTAGCCCAACAAATGATTATGAATGTTTTAACAAAGGATAACCCTCTCAACCTTTGTGTGTGGTGTGGCCCACAAGAGCCACAAATTGACTTGATTTTAAGCCCTAGGCCCCACAATGATGTATGTGTTAAATCCACACCATTCATCCATCTTACCAGCCCCATCCATTGCAAGGTATCAAAAATCAGGCCCATTAGAAGCTCATGCAAGCCATACCACTTGGACAGTGGACATTGTACTCAAAATGCTCAGATTTTTCTGGGGCCCACCTTAGTGATGAAAAGCATATCTGGGTCATTCATCCACTCCTTTAGACCATTTTAAGACATGAGTAAAAGATGAGGTAGATCCACGCCTTAGGTGGACCACACTATAAGAAACAGTAGGAATAAAAATCCCTACCATTAAATCCCTTGAGTTCTACTGTGATGTGTAACTACCACCAAAGTTGGGTCGGTCATTGGACAGCCATTGGACAGCGGAGCCAACTCATTACATGTATTTTATATCCAGGTCGTCCATCATTTAGTCCATCCATGTGTTGAGGGCCCGACCCGACGTATGTACCTTATAGCCATGCCATTCATCTAATGGGCGGTATCAACTATGATGTTGTTTGTTGTACAAATTGTTCATGGGGTGGACCCCACCATGTCAATGGGACCCATAATTATACAAAATATAATAATAATAATAATAATAATAATGAAAGAGAATTGCATGCTTACCAATGAAAACTTCCCTAGACATAACGTGATGCATGTGGAGCCCACCTAAGTGCATGTGTTGTATACCCACACTGCCTAAATTTTCCAGTCACTTGGGAAGTGGGCCCACCTCCTACCCGTGGACACAAGATGAAGTAGAACTCAATTTTAGGTGGGCCACGCTGCAAGTAGAAACAGTGGTAACAACCATTGGAAATTCTTAGGCTCTAGTGTGCCCCCTATATGCTGGGACGCTTCCTTGACCATGGACTCCACCTTGTAGTATGATGTAGATCCATACCATTCATCAGTTTATTCTTATTATTTTAGGGCATGGTCCCATAGACTAGTCAAATCCAAATCTCATGCCACGGGAGCAATATTGATCACTTGTCCACCGTTAAATATTTCCTAGAGCTACAGTAATGTTTACGAGAAATCTATCCATCTATCATTTTTAACTGATCATGGGCCACCTAATATACATGTTTTACCAGCCATTCATCTATTTTGTTAGATCATTTTAGACTGTGGGGCTGCCTATATATTTATTGCAATCAAAGTCGTTTCTATGGTACCAATTGTAATGGTTATTCCTCATTTAGACTGTTAGTTGGTAGAAATCATGTGGATTACTACATCATAGGAATTTGGGATTTTGGGTGGCCCAACTAGTCATGTGGATTGGTGGAAGTTGTGTGGGCCACCACACCATGTGAGTGCGTGATTTTTATAACCCATCTAACTGTATGAAATTAGGGCAATTGTGTGACTACTTGTCTAAGTGGATTTATGATTGTTGTGGCCCTTAACCATATGATCACTGATGGGATGAATGGAGGCTAGATTTAGCAAAATGGTGTTGAATATGTAGCTCATAAATCTTGAGATCATGCATAACGTGGATAGCCATAAATCATGTGAGTATGTGGGGAATGTGTGGCCCAACCATATGATCAAGTGGTGCTTAAGTGACTACTAAATTATGTGAAATTACGATATTTGCTGCCTGACCAGGTGAAAGTTTAATAAGCGGTTGCCCCATTATGTGAGCTATGAGATAGTGAAAGTACATACCATCTAACGTTAAGTCCTTTATTATGGCAAGTAGAGTGACATTTGTGTGGCCACTCAACCATATGGACTTCTGATAATGGAGTGGTCATAAGACCATGTGGGCATATGAGATTGTGTGATTACTCAGACTCATAGACTACGTTGATGGTATAACCTCTTCGGTATGTGAATTTAGGACATATGTTAGATTGATTACAGACCCTACCTTGATGTAAGTATTGCATATTTCACCATTTATCCATTAGGCTAGCTAATTCTAGAACATGATTCCAAAATGACCTAGATCCAATTTCTAAATAAGTCAGACGATATGAAATAGTGTTAATTGAACGTATAACTTTCGAACACTTGTGAACCCACTCAATGTACGTGTTTTATCTGCACTGTTCAATTATTTTACCAACCAAACAATTCGATCATGGAGCCCGCTGACGAGTGCCTTGTGCATCTGAACTGTTCTTCCTTGTACTACCTTAATGTATGTGAGTTACCTATACTATCTACTTATTGGGACCCACCGTAATGTTTGTGTGTGGACCTATCTACTTACAGTACCACTTGGAAGTAGGACCCACTACGTTGTATGAGACAAACCCATGTCATCCAACCGTGACTAACTCTTATGTGTATATTATATACCCAAGTCATTCAACTTAGGGCTCACTGTATCTTATGAGGTTTACTTGTGCCTTTCAAACCATTGTAGAACTCCTATAATAATTATTTACAAATTTATCCTACTAACAGCCCACTTGAAGGCGAAGCTCACTATATTATATGAGTTTCACCAGCACCATCCATCCTGTGGCTCATTTACTATATGTTATATCTATGCCTTTCATCTCATAACCACTTGGTGCTTATATTTTGCGTCACCACCACTCATTAACCATAAGGCCCACTTAGAGTATAACCATGTGGTCCCAATAGAAGAAAATGATGTTGGGCCAATGCCCCTAATGGAATATCTATCTTGTGAAGGAAATGGTGTAATTCTAAATACAATTAATGCTCGTGATTATGATAGCTATGGATGATATTAATGATATTAGTGATTATGGTTAATAGAAGTATGTGATTCAATATCTTGATTAATGTTGTTCCACTCCCTAGCATACTAAATTCATCTACTTAATCATCTTGATATTGATCATACTCATGCATCATGGAATGATGGTATGTGCAAGTGTACTTCAATACATTTGTTCATGTGTAAGATATGTCCTCTTCAATTTAGTCACATGACCATGGATTGATATAATTGATAGTGGCACATGATGATTAGGTGTCATTTTTGGCTTAAAGGTTAATCAGACCCCAAAACTCATGGCATTTTATGCATACCACATGCACTTATACGTATGCCTTATCATAATTGCTTAAATTCATGCATAATCATGACATACATGATGATCGAAATACCACAGTCATGTCGTATAACATGAGTTGGATCTTGACGACGAAATGTGCATCTATGATGATGACTTGGGTTATCCCTGAAAATGAACAGGACAATGAAAGTGTGGAAATAGTAGGGGATGAAGTGCCCCTTAGGTTAAAAGTCCCTAAACCTCGATGCTAGCTAGAGATACCTCACCATCAGGCCGAGTGGATACATGAGTCATGGATTTGACTTCCACTGACGAGGTCAGGTTGAGAAGAGGTGGGCCCAACCTGCTTAAGGGTTGAGGTGCAAACAGGGACCGGTCTGACTCGCCGGTGAGAAGAAGCGCGAATGAGGTCCGCTACTGGCATACCAGGTGGAAGTCCACCGCAGGGCGGGTATGCGAGGTCGATTGCTAGTGTCAGGTGCATGGGTATCAACCATGGTGTTTTCTGAGATATACAGTTATGATATGGCATGACAATATGATGATGATGATGTGATTATGGATACGTGTAATACGGTTATGGCTATGGTATAGGGGAAATGAAAATATGACTTGGTGATGCTAGTAGCATTGACTGGACGTATTACTATGATGCATATGCATTGGCATTGGCATCATACCTTACGTACTACATGCCTTTCACCATATATAATTTCTTCGTGGCATATTTATCTTACTTGCGTGTAGGACACACTGCACACACGTATGTACTCACTAGGATTTTTACATAAGCTTCCTATTTCCCATTTTTTTAGGGCAGGAGTAGCTTGGAAGCTTAGCTTTCTCGATGCATTGTATCTATTTTTCGATTTGGCAATGTTGACATCGTGTACCTTTTAAAAAGCATTGTACTTGTAACCATCAGGATTTATAATGGAGAGTGTTGCTTGGTATTTTGATCATGGATCTTCATGCTTAGGTATTATTATAAATAAAAAAAAATTCAGTCAAAAATCTTCCTTGTGGTGCGCCAAACTCAGAACTTGGTGTATGGAAGTCAAGTGTCAGATTCGGGGCATCACAGAAGCTATCCATCCCTGGATTTGGGGCGTGACAGTGTTGATATACAATACATACTACAAGGTGGGCCCCACCCGTCCAGCAAACAGATGGTGTGGATAAGACCCGTACATCACGATTGGCCCCACATGGCACCATCCAGAGATGGACGGTGTAAATATACAATACATACATTAAGGTGGGCCCCACCCCTACACGTCCAGTACACGTGGGGTGGGCCTCACGTGCTGTCAAATGGGCAAACGATATGGACACAGCACATACCTCATGATCAGGCCCCAGAACTTGTTGTCATCAACACATTAGTTATATAGCTGCGTGGGACCCACCGTCCCTTGTTGGATTATGTGGGTACACCCCATACATTGTCACGCCCCAGACTCGGTAACCGGACTCACAAGGAACCCGATGGTCGGTTCTGGCTGCAACAGCCTCTGTAATACCCCTATTCATCTTCATGGCCCACTCCCATACACATCATATGCATGCTTGGTTGAGGTATGATTGGCCATGGCTGTGTCATTGTGTAGGACATGTTGGTATCTCCCCGAGAGATGGATGCTTGGAATTGATGCATGGGTGATTGTGTGATTCATGCATCTAGCATTGCATAGCTTTTGGATATCCACCCTTACTTCATCAGGGCCTTGCCTCCACAGGAGTATTCGTGGATGGCCATATGTGTGGACACCAAAAATATTAGTTGAGCATACCGGGTGCATAGGATACCCATAGGTGAAATTTTTAAAACTTTCATGGTACCAAGGATCTGCTCCAACGCCGTGACCGGGTGGAATATATGAGCGCATGAGGGCCTTATACCGTTAGGCCGCGGCTCCCACTGTCGTGTAGTCGGTTGGATAGGGGTGTAGCCTTACCTGCCTGGTGTGAGGAGGCATTGCTAGGCTGAGTCTGATCAGCTCGTAAATGGGTCCGCTACTGTCAGGCCTTGTTGGTGATTGGCTGTCCACAGGCAGTTAGTGAGGTCTCTTACGCTCATTTGACTGTGTGGGTTCTGCAAAGCGGTAATCATTCAGCAGTGTAATGGACCTCGGTGATTTCCTTATGATTGGAAATGTACTTGACTTATGGTTTGGATATGAGCACTGACATTACTTGCACCACATTAGCATTGGCTGTACAAGCCCCTTCATGCATTACCTTGGTATGGCACCCATTACTCATTGCATCGCATTCATGGTAAGCCTTAGTAAGGCTAGTGATATGCACATTGATCATGCTTCTCTCCTTATACCTCTTACTATTCTTCTCTGCACCATTGTCACACACTTACACCACCCTCTAAGCTTCTATAAGTTTATGCACGATTGATGCGTGTAGGAGATTCTAGGGAGGCGTCGTAGCAGTAGAGCAGGGAGTAGAGTTGAGCAGTGAGGACTCCAGTGTTGCTAATTTCTCTCTCTTTTCCTTTTATTCTCATGTATGTCCTTTTGGACCTTATGGATGATGTAAAAGTTCAAATTTATAGTGGATTTTGTGATGTGTGCCTTTGTTATTCTCAAATGTACTTGTTGTGATCTTGGGTATGCTCGTATTGAAAATGATTATACTATTATGAAAATCCTCCTTGTAGGATCCCAGGATCGGAACCTACCTTAGGAGCCGAGAATGGGGTCCTACAGAGGCTGTTGCGGCCAGAACCGGCCATCGGGTTCCTTGTGAGTCCGGTTACCAAGTCTGGGGCATGACAGGAGTTGGTATCAGAGATAGTAAGTAATTCTAGAATGACTAAGGATAACATCGCATGTCTGCCAAGAACATAGGACTAGTAGTCTCCCGAAATTCTTCCTTTCGCTCCGTATTGAGCCTATAATTGTCCTGATTCCTTACATCATCATTATTTTGTAGACGATGCCGCGTGGACGTGGCGCCCGTGGTCATGGCTCCCGTGGTTGTGGCTCCCGTGGTCGTGGTGCCCGTGGACGAGGCGCCCGAGTTACCCCTTCTACTCGAGCACATCCTGCTCCCGTTGTTGAGGATCCGATTCCTGAGGTCCCGATCCGGCCTGTTCCTCCAGTTGAGCCCGTAGCCCCCATACCTCTAGTTGCTCCGATTCCCCCACCTATTCCCCCTACTCAGTCTGTTGTTCCAGTTACTGAGGCTCCTGCTCCTCTGGCTGCACCTGTGCCTCCGCCTGAGGCGAGTGTCGCCCCTACCATTCCGACAGTACCTATAGGAGCTGAGCATTTTCAGCAGTTGATGTAGCTTGTTGCCACCGCATTGCAGACCCATCAGTCAGCTTTCGCTGAGGTTTCTGGGCAGTCTGACTTACCGCGTGCTAGTGCGATAACCCAAGAGTTCCGGCAGCATGATCCTCCGAGGTTTAGTGGTGACCCTGACCCTTCTGCTACCGAGGCTTGGCGCACTGAGGTTGCGAGGATTTTTAACACTATTCAGGGTCCTGCGGGTCAGAGAGTATCCCTTGCAACTTATCTCCTTTAGGGTGAGGCCCGCCATTGGTGGTCATCTGTATCTAAGATGGTCGAACCTCAGTTTGTTTGGACATGGGAGGAGTTCGTGGTACGTTTCAACCAAAAGTTCTTCCCTGAGAACGTTCAGATCGAGCAGGCGATCGAGTTTGAGACTCTAGTGCAGGGTGATATGACTGTATCTCAGTATAAGGCCCGTTTCTTGGCCTTGTCTAGATTTGCTCCTCATCTCACCAGCGATGAGAAGATGAGGGCTCGTCGTTTTGTGACTGGTTTGCGTCTTGCCCTTCGTAGTCGTGTGGTAGGGCATTGTTTGGAGACGTTTGACTAGGTCGTTCATCGGGCACTGGTTTATGAGGAGGACTGGGCTATGACCCTGAGGTCGAGAGAGCAGAGTTCCGATAGAGACCAGAAGAGGAGGGCACCAGCCGACAGTTCCAGGTAGCACCGTCAGCAGAGATGGAGGGGCAGGTCAGGATTTCAGTAGCCTACGGTTCAGATAGTAGCTTCATCATCATCGTCAGCACCATCCTCTGGCCCCTTTTCTAGTGTATGTTCGGCTGTGGAAAGGCCGGGCATCGGAGGTGTGAGTGCCCTCTCCCCATTCAGCAGAAGAGGCCACTGCAGTTGCCTCCTCCTCGTCCTCCTCAACAGTAGCAGAGAGCTCAGCTTCCACCCGCCACTCCTAGGGCTCCTCCTCAGTAACAGCGGCAGCCAGGCAGACCTCCTCAGCAGCAATAGCAGTAGCAGAGACAGCGGCAGCATAGACAGCAGCAACCGTAGCACCAGCAGAGGGGAAATCCGTATGTCCAGTCCCTGGGTCCAGTATGTATTGCAGCCCAGTAGGCACAGACTCAGGACCCTCAATCTTCCGGGTTGCTTCCCCTACCAGCTCAAGGCCACTTCTATTCTGCACAACAGGCGCCAGGCCAGGACCCTCAGTCATCGACCGGTGGAGTAGTCGAGGGTATTCTTCTTGTTTCTTCCTGCATTGCTCATGTTTTATTTGATTCTGGTGCCTCCCATTCTTTTGTGGCCGAGCAGTTTTTCCGATCGACCGGTATTCCATCGGAGTCCGTGTCTGAGTCTTTGACCGTTTCGACTCCCATAGGGAAGTCTATGATGTTGACCCGTCGCTGTCCTTCTTGCCCGGTGTTAGTGGGCGAGATCTTCCTTCCTGTCGATCTGTTCGTGATGCCGATGTCAGGTTTTGATGTGATTCTGGGTATGGACTGGCTTGCAGAGTATGGTGCCATCTTAGACTGTGCCGCGAGGACGGTTACGTTTCACATTCCAGGCTTGCCAGTGTTCCAGTTCGTCGTCGAGCCCAGAGGTGAGCCATTATCTAGTTTCTTGGCGTCGGTCGTTGAGGATTCTGTGACAGAGAGTATTGAGCAGCTGCCAGTTGTTTGTGAGTACCCGGATGTGTTTCAGGAGATACCGGGTTTCCCGCCGCATCGATAGGTGGAGTTCTAGATTGATTTGGTGCCCGGTACCATGCCTATCTCAAAGGCCCCCTACCGAATGGTACCGTTGGAGTTGAGAGAACTGCAGGAGTAGTTGGATGAGCTTCGGGAGTTAGGTTTCATTCGTCCCAGTAGTTTTCCTTGGGGAGCCCCGGTATTGTTTGTGAAGAAGAAGGATGGTTCGTTGCGACTCTGTGTGGACTATCGTGAGCTCAACAGAGTCACCATCAAGAACCGATACCCGCTTCCCCGTATTGATGACTTGTTCGATCAGTTGTAGGGTGTACAGTATTTTTCCAAGATAGACTTGCGTTCTGGTTACCATCAGATTTAGGTCCAAGAGGAGGACATTTCGAAGACGGCTTTTCGGACACGTTATGGTCACTTTGAGTTCTTGGTCATGTCGTTTGGATTGACCAACACGCCCGCTATATTCATGTAGCTGATGAATGAGGTTTTTTGGCCATTCCTTGATCAGTTCATGGTGGTATTCATTGATGATATTCTTGTATATTCGAGGACTCGAGAGGACCATGCTGAGCACCTACGGATTGTGCTTGAGACCCTCCATGCCCACTAGCTGTATGCGAAGCTGGAGAAATGCGAGTTTTGGCAGGAGGAGATGAAGTTCCTCGGTCACGTGGTGACGAGGGAGGGTGTCGCTGTGGACCCCTCGAACGTTGATGCAGTGCGTCAGTGGGGCTAGCCTATGAATGCGTCCGAGATTCGCAGCTTCCTTGGTCTATCAGGATATTACCGACGGTTTATCGAGGGTTTCTCCCGTATTGCAGCACCGCTGACCCGGTTGACGCGGAAAGGCAATGAGTTCGTCTGGAGTGACGCTTGCAAGAAGGCATTTATGTAGTTGAAGGATCGCCTCACGTCCGCTCCTATTCTCACTCTTCTTGATGGGAGTAAGGATTTTGTTGTTTCTACTGATGCCTCCAGAGTTGGCTTGGGTGCTGTATTGATGCAGCATGGGAAGCCAGTGGCGTATGCCTTGCGCCAGCTCAAGGTCTATGAGCTAAACTACCCCACTCATGATTTGGAGCTTGCAGCAATCGTCTTCGCACTGAAGGTGTGGAGGCATTATCTATATGGGGTCAGGTTCGAGCTCTTCTCGAATCATAAGAGCTTGAAGTATCCATTTTCACAGTCCGAGTTGAACCTGCGACAGAGGCGATGGATGAAGTTGCTAAAAGACTATGATTTTAACCTTCAGTACCACTGGGGCAAGGCAAATGTGGTGGCGGAAGCGCTCAGCCGCCAGCCACGAGGCCTAGTGGCACAGATGATGGTGCGTGCGTGGCAGATGCTCGAGGATGTATCAGAGTTTGACTTTGAGTTCGGTCTGCAGTCTTCCATTGTTCAACTTTCGAGCTTATCGATTCAACCCTCCTTAGTGGCCAGGGTGATCGAGGCTCAGCAGACCGACGAGTCACTTCAGGAGTACCGAGCAGAGGCCGCATCCGTGGAGCAGTCAGACTGGCAGATTAGTTCCGATGGTGGATTACGCTTCAGAGGCCGATTGTGTGTCCCGGACGTTCCAGAGTTGCGTCGGGATCTGATGACCGAGGCACACCGATCGAGACTTACTATCACCCGGGCTCCACAAAGATGTATCGTGATATGAGGAGGCAGTACTTCTGGCAGGGGATGAAGCGCCAGATTGTGAGTTTTATGGCCGAGTGTGACACATGCCAACGTGTCAAGGCTGATCATCAAAGACCTCCTAGTCCCTTGCAGTCGTTGAGCGTTCCAGAGTGGAAGTGAGAGCATGTATCGATGGACTTCATCGCAGGTTTACCGAGGACTCAGCGCAGTCACGATACCATCTGGTTTATCGTCGATCGTGTGACGAAGTCGGCTTATTTCATTCCAGTACGTGCTTCCTGGTCTATGGACCAGTTAGCGTCTATGGACCGATTAGCGAGGATATTCATTGAGGAGATAGTGAGACTGCACGGCATCCCAGTTTTGATCATTTCAGACCGAGACTCCAGATTTATGTCTCATTTTGGAGGAGATTTCAATAGGCATTGGGGGTCACTTTGCATCTCAGCACTGCTTATCATCCGCAGACGGATGGCCGGACCGAAAGGGTCAACCAGATCCTTGAGGATATGCTCAGGGCTTGTGTGATCGACTTTGCGGGGAGTTGGGATGAGCATATGCGCCTCACCGAGTTCGCGTATAACAATAGCTATCAGACGACTACCGGCATGGCTCATTTTGAGACACTTTATGGCAGACCGTGCAGATTTCCTAGTTGTTGGACCGAGGTTGGAGAGCGACATCTCTTAGGTCCCGAGATTGTGCAGCAGACGTCAGAGGTTATTAATGTTATCAGGCAGAGGATGCGCACAGCTCAGAGCCGACAGAAGAGTTTTGCTGATCGTCGGCGTCGACCCCTCGAGTTCGCAGTCGGGGACATGGTGTATCTCAAGGTCTCGCCTATGAAAGGCGTGGTTCACTTTGGTGTGAAGGGCAAGCTCGCCCCGAGATTCATCGGACCTTTTGAGATTACCTAGCACGTAGGCGCTGTGGCCTATAGGCTTGCCTTACCTCCTCAGTTGTCTGCAATCGACGATGTGTTTCATGTTTCTATGTTACGGAGATGTGGGTCAGACACTATTCCTGTGATTGATTGGCAGCCACTTGAGGTCCGTGAGGATGCTTCCTATATTGAGCAGTCGATTCGTATCCTTGATCGGAAGGAGCAGGTCCTCGGGACCAAGGTCATTCCCTTGGTGAAGGTGCAATGGGGTTATCATTCAGAGGCCGAGGTGTCTTGGGAATGCGAGGCCGAGATTAGAGAACGTTATCCCCATTTGTTTGATGACCGATTGCTTGTATTGCCTTCTCTTGAGATTGATGATTGATATATGTATGATGATGTTATGCATTTTGCTGTTCCGATTTTGTCAATTTCAATGACAAAATTTCTTTGTTGGTGGGGAGGGTTGTGAGACCCGACCCGAGTTCGCTTGTGTGCATGTTTGTGTGTGAGTATGTATTTCGTTCATTTTGGTCTCGCGGTCCTACCGGTCAAATTTCGGTGACCCGCGACCTTCGGATAGTGTTTGTAGTTACCCTTGAGTTCGGTCATGTAAACCCGACTCGGGTTGACCCGAGACCAATGCCATTGCGTCCATCTCGTCGTCGCGATTCCAACGCCGCATCCCGTGCGTTAATCCGATATGTACATCTCAAGTTATGATCATTGATCGATATGGGCCATTGATTGCATAATTGGTGGACCCCACCATGGGTTGCACATTTTCTCATGCCATCATTTCACCCTAGGCTGAGATTTCTAGAAAGGCTATGACCCTAAGCCTTGTTAATATCACCATAGGCCACCATCATTGCCTAGGAGAGAGAGAGCTCATCATTACAAGTCTTAAAAGTCTCTCTCTCTCTTTCCCTCTCATTTCTCTCTCTCTCTTCTCTTCTTCCCTAGCAACTTCCCTTCCATCTTCCTCTCTTCTCCAGCCCCTTCTCCCTCAAATCCCCTCCCATCTAACCTTCAACAATCCATCTCACCCATTGAAACATGTCCCTTGGAGCATGAAGAGAAGATTGATGTAAGCTTAGAGTGGGATCCATTAAGGTGGGTGATTATAATTTCTAATCTTCTTTTCTACCCTTTGATCTTATTTTTCTTCCTAGATAGATCATATGGGACCCACCAATCCATGGTGGGGATCCCATTTGATCCCATGGATGTGGCCCTTTGGCCCATCCTACATGCATGTCATGATCCATGATGGGGCCATTCTCCATGGACCCCATCATGATGTATTTAATGATCCACTCCATCTTAAGGTCATCTAGACCCTAAGGATCATGTTGGGATGGCATCCCAACCATCCATAGCAATTATAGATCATGCATGTAGTGATTTTATGTTGTATGTACAATCAATGTAGCTGTATGGGTATGATTCACTCTTGGGAGGGCCCATTAGTGGCGGGGGCCTACCCCCATGGCCGGATTACTATCTTTTCTTCTTCTCTTTTCTCGATGTATGGATGATAATGTGTGTGTGGCCCATTTAGTGGGCCTTGGATGTGCCAAAATAAATAAAAATAAAAATCCAACAAGGTGGGATGCCCTTACCACCCAACTCCATGATCATTGGACACCTTAATCAATGCATGCAAGTGTCCTAGTCTTAGTATGTGATCTGGACTTATGTGGGGCCCACTGAGGAAGGCCACACACCCTTTTTATGGTTGAGATTATTGAGATATAGGCTGATGTGTCCAGCCATGTATTGCTGTCCAAAAACCTGGACTGTTGCATGGACTGTCATGTTCAATCTTTGGCATGAATTTTTGGATCATGATTGCCATTATTTTCTTTATAATTATGGGGTGTAATGAGAAGGTGTGGACCCCACCATGAGGTGTGATGGGTCATACCTCAGATGGCCCATGCAATGGTACCCAAAAAGGAGGCCCATAGGGGTGGGCGGTCCACCTTGTTTGGCTATCCAGCCCACATGTATGGAGGGAAAACATACACTTTAGCTTGGTTTCTCTGAGGCATGGGCCACTTTTATGGACCCCACCTTACTTTATTTTATGAAAAAAATACTAAACCTCCATTTTCCCCCTCTTGGATGAAGGTTGGGCACACCTTATTAGGTAAACAATGCATGGACAGCAACATCTCTTCCTGGACAGATTGAAATTTCTAATTTAATTACAATATTTATGAGTATCCAAAAATCATAAAATTTTGCATAGAGGTGGTTCACTCATGATAGGACCCACCTACAAAATTTTTAGGCTAATAGACACCTGTACACACCATGGTGGTGGCTGGACCGGCCCATTACAATATGGTGTCCAGATCAGTCCGATTTTCTGGACAGTCTATTTCATTTAAATCAATTAAAATATTTTTAAGTGTCCAAAAATTCTGAAATTTTGTAGGGGTTTGACCCACCTATAGAAGTGTCACTCTGAAAAATTTTAGGCCCAAAGGACATTCGAGCTGACTGTGGTGCGGCCTGCATATTTGGGTCAGTTTGGGCCAAATACCCAGGCCCATATGGGACGCCCCATGTGGGCTACGTGCTGGACTTTGGTCTAGCAGTGTGGCCCACCTACTCCCTGGTGTCATATGATGTAACCCTATATGGTGGGGCCCTCTGACTTGATAGCTGGACCACTTAGGCTGATATCCTAATTAAATGAAACAATTACTGGACTCCAATAAGCCTATAAACCTGTTGGGTTAAAAATTCAGTAACTTGTTATAATTATGATTGGCCTTTGGGCTGAAATTTTGAGGAGTGGGGCCCACCACATTGTGAAGATCTTAAAGAGAATAATTTATACCTTTGGTTCATTAAATGTTGGGCTTGATAAATGCACTTTTGAGGCCCACCACAGTTGAATTTAATCGGGTCCATGAATGTAGCTGGTTGTTGAACTCTTTAGGCCCAATTAGGCTGGAACTTTCCAGATAGGCCCATTGAACTCTTGGGCCATTTTTACCAAACTATTGTATTGGGTTAGTGGGCCAGATTACACAAGTAGATGGGCCCTTGGTTGCCCACCAAATCAACTTTAATACTTGGGTCGGGCTGTAGGCCCAACTTACTTGACTAAGAGCATGACATTTGCCCATGTGGTTTGAGCAATGGGCTGCCCACTAGGCCACCACAATATATGGGATTAGTGGCCTTTATGTTGGGCCCTAACCTTTCCCCTATGGGCCCATAGTGGTATATATGGGTTGGGCTATGTGTGTTTCCCTTGGACCCATGTTTTAGATAGGCCTTAGGCCGCCTTTCTGAAGCCCAACATGAGTATTTATGGTATAATTATGGCTGACCGTTTCTTATTTCTGATGTTGCGTGGGCCTTGGGCCTTGATCCATGATCAATTAGAGATGGGCTACCTCTTGGGGACCAATTGTGGTTGGATGTCCACATTGGTGGCCCTAAGGTAGGCCCATGGGCTTCTATAGGTGGTTAAAGGCCCACCATACACCTTGCTAGGCCCGTTTCATCTATCTATACCATTGTTCTCCTTAGTCTCGTGAGCTACCCTAGGTATATGGGCCCCCACTAAAGGTTGTATTCCTTATGAGGAATTGGTTAAGTACCTAGACCCTTCATGGTTAGGTAGAGAATTCATCTTCACCTCATTGTCACCCCTATTCATCTTCATGGCCCACTCTCATACATATCATATGCATGCTTAGTTGAGGTATGATTGGCCATGGCTGTGTCATTGTGTAGGACATGTTCGTATCTCCCCGAGAGATGAATGCTTGGAATTGATGCATGAGTGATTGTGTGATTCATGCATCTGCATTACATAGCTTGTGGATATCCGCCCTTACTTCATCAGGGCCTTGCCTCCACAGGGGTATTCGTGGATGGCGGTATGTATGGACACCGAAAATATTAGTTAAGCATACCGGGTGCATAGGATGCCCATGGGTGAAATTTCCAAAACTTCCATGGTACCAAGGATCTGCTCCAATGCCATGACCGGGTGAAATATATGAGCGCACGAGGGCCTTATACCGTTAGGCCGCAGCTCCCACTGTCGTGTAGTCGGTTGGATAGGGGTGTGGCCTTACTTGCCTAGTGTAAGGAGGCATTGCTAGGCTGAGTCTGATCAGCTCGTAAATGGGTCCGCTACTATCAGGCCTTGTTGGTGATTGGCTGTCCACAGGTGATTAGTAAGGTCTCCTACGCTTGTTTGACTATGCGGGGTTTGCAGAGTGACAGTCATTCAGCAGTGTAATGGACCCCGGTGATTTCCTTATGATTGGAAATGTACTTGACTTATGGTTTGGATATGAGCACTGACATTACTTGCACCACATTAACATTGGCTGTACAAGCCCCTTCATGCATTGCCTTGGTATGTCACCCATTACTCATTGCATCGCGTTCATGGTAAGCCTTGGTAAGGCTAGTGATATACACATTGATCATGCTTCTCTCCTTATACCTCCTACTATTCTTCTGTGCACCATTGTCACACACTTACACCACCCTCTAAGCTTCTATAAGCTTATGCACAATTGATGCGTGCAGGAGATTCTAGAGAGGCGTCGTAGTAGCAGAGTGAGGAGTAGAGTTGAGCAGTGAGGACTCCAGTGTTGCTAATTTCTCTCTCTTTTCCTTTTATTCTCATGTATGTCCTTTTGGACCTTATGGATGGTGTAAAAGTTCAAATTTATAGTGAATTTTGTGATGTGTGCCTTTGTTATTCTCAAATGTACTTGTTGTGATCTTGGGTATGCTCGTATTGAAAATGATTATACTGTTATGAAAATCCTCCTTGTAGGATCCCAGGAGCGGAACCTACCTTAGGAGCCGAGAATAGGGTCCTACGGAGGCTATTGCTGCCAGAACCGGCCATCGGGTTCCTTGTGAGTCCTGTTACCAAGTCTGGGGCGTGACATACATCGAGGTGGGTCCACACGTGTGGGGCCCACCAGTTTCGAGTAAAGCTGATATTTATATTTTACCTTCGTCCAGGTCTGTCCAAACAGACAGCAAGGTGAGACCCACTAGACCGGGCTGCACATTGTGTACAACACATACATGGTGGGTCCCACTTCGGTGGACAACATGAATAAATTACTTACATCACGGTGGGCCACAAACAGGAGAGAGAGAGAGAGAGAGAGACATGAGATGGAGGGGTCCCGCTACTATGGGCCCCTTTAATACATGCATCAATACATACATCAAGATGGGTCCCATGCATTGCATGGCCCTCTATATAAAAAAAAAATCTGAGGTGGAGATGCCATCCCCACCATGAATCAAGGGTCTAGATGACCTATCAATGGTATGGATTAACTCACAACATCATGATGGGGTCCATGGAGAATGGCCCCATCATAGATCATGCATGCATCAAGGATGGGCTATTGGCCACATCCAAAGGGTCAAGTTGGATCTCCACCATTGATTGGTGAGTCCTACATGTCCCTAAGCAAGAAAATCAAAGAAAGAATGGAAGATCTATTCTAAACATGGCACCCACCTTAGATCTTGATCTCCTTCTTCCACTACTATACTCTAGAGCTCCAAGAGATGAGATTCAATGATTAAGATGGGGTCTTGATGGTTGGACTATGAGGGATTAAGGTTGGAAGTGGCTGGATTTTAGGGGTTGCTTGGATGACCTAAGCTTCTCTAGCAATGGAGAAATGAAAGAAAGAGGGAGAGAGAAAGAAATGATTGTTGTAAGGCAATCATGACTTGTGTAAGTCATGGGGAAGAGAAAGGAATCATTGCTTATAAGTAATCATGGGCTAGGGTGACATCATCCTACCCTAGGTAGGCTAGGGTGATGTCACCGTCATAATTACTTCCTAGGGAAGCGTGACATCTGGGATAGGTGGGTCCCGCAATGTGTGGTCCACAGTCATTATAATGTGTCGTCTACATCTTATGATCTAAGCGTTAGATTACACACGAGATGTGGCGTCAAAACTGCGATGACGGGACAGTCGCAATAGCATAGGTTTCAGGCTGAGTCGACTCGGGTTTACAAGATGTGACTTAAAGTCGTGCGTAAATGCAATCTACAGGTTGTGGGTTGCCAAAATTCGACCGGGAGGACCGCGGGATCCTACGGAATGGAATGGTCACTAGGACATAGGCCTAACAAACAAACACTAGTAAACCAAACCAATCGAATTGAATTAATGACAAAACAAATTAATAAAACTATCTAATAGATATTCAATACAAAATCCCATGAAATGATTACTACACCTATAGAAGAAACATTAGATAAGTCATTCTTTAAACCATATAAAATACCTTCCAATATGAAATTCCAACTTAAAGATTCTACCGAAAAAATGTTAGAAGAAATTACTAAAAAACTTAATTAACTAATAATCTCAAGATCAATATATAGAAACCTCAATCAAAGGAAAAGAAAATGAAATTTCAACTATAACCAGCTTAATGAAATAAAGCACCATAAAATATCCACTTATACAACACTACCACATACTCATAATTATTACCTTATACCTACTCCTATTGACGTACAATTTGAAGAAAGAAATTTATGTACCAAAAGTTCTTACTCTGATGGCTCTATATATGTATGGAATTTAGATGACTTAACCGAATATAATATTCTTAATTTATCACATGAAATGACTATGGTATCCACTATCTATAAAAATAGCCTCTTTAAGAAATCTCTCCCTATAACAACCTTCATGTTGGTAATTTTAAAGAAAGTTTTCAAACTTATTTGTAAGTTTTATCATGAGTTTGTATAATAATTTTTTTTTAGCATATCTTTGCATTCTTACGATATTATTGTTATTTTTAGTTGCGTTATTTTAATCATCTTATACTTTTGTAATATTTTTTGCATAGTTTTAATTAAAGATATAAAAACAATTCAATGAGCCCATCTGAGAAAAGTCGAGCAATCGGATGACTGTAGACATAAGTCCAGTAGTATCATCGATACCCATCCTCTTAGCTAACAGTCGGGGCCTTATCCAAGATTTCTCAAATATGTTGTATTAATGATTAAATCATTTTGATTGAATTTATTTTACTAAGTATCTTACTTCATTTTGTCAAAATAATGCCTAGATTTAAGGATAGAAAATCAAGAAGAAAAACACAGTGAAATAGTAGAATTTCTATTTAGAGCAATGAGTAAAATATTTATTAATATACTATGTACAATATTAATATTATTCATATATGTGTAATATTTTGTAAACTGTATTCATAAATTAGTGAGGAGAATGGTAGGACAGAACAAGAGAGTTAGAACTTGGAGAAAATGGTGATACGACCAATATCGCTTACTCCTCAAACAATATAGTAAATACATTCCAAAATTCTTACGAAAATATAAGAGAAGAAGATCTATCTAAATAGGTCATCCCTAAAGTACACATAGATTAAGTACATAAAAAAGGTAATTTAGATTTTCTTTAATCAGAATTTTAAATTAAAACTGTAAAACAGAATGTTAGAAATAAAAATGATTATAAAACTATACAACTATTAAAATAAGAAATGATAGATAAACATTTAAAATGAGGATTCTATTATTTACATATATGATTGGTATAAATAGCAGTAAAATCATTAACTAGTCAATAATTAGATTTGAGCGTAGTATTAGCACTTAGGGATTGTGGATTATTATATTTCATTGATTCATTATTAAGAATTGTTGATACTGGTTTATGTCAAGGACCCGTATATTTTGATTGCTATACCAATTATCTAATAGGGTTAAAGAACCCCAATATATTATATACCTTAACATTAAATATAAAAACTTCAAAAAAAAGTTTTCCATTAATGATAATGTATATATTTTATTATAAAGTTATTAACACCCAACTAGTGCCACAATGTTTAAAAGAAAATATTATAAGATAAACATTATTATTACAAACAAATCTTAAAAGAGCTAATATATTAACACCTCAAATAATCAAATGGGAAGATATAACCATTCCTAATACTTGACAATTGTCTCATACACAAACACCACAAACAATAGAAAATATTAGACAATTTAACACAATTAGAAAATTGCTCTACTAGAATCCCCATATCTTTATCTTATAGATTATTTAAAGAACTTACTATTTCCAAACCAAGGCTATCAATACAAGGAATTAGAACAAATACATATAATATTACGTAAGTAGTTTATCAAGACGAACCACAAAACATGTCACCAACTGCATCACAAATGAACACGAATTCAGAATTATTTATGATGGAGAAATCATTTACTCTTAATATAGAATATTTAGATAAATAATGTAAAATATATTGTCCAAAATATTTTCCTCATAAAACATTACAGGCCTATGCTAAAAATAAATATTATAATTATTGTAAAACCCAACAAAAAAATATACCTTTCGTTCAATGTATAAAAATTACTCGAAGTAATTCTCTTCAACAAGATAAAACACGAGAGATTAATACAACTTCAAGGTATTCAATAGAATGGAAAACAATAGATAGTTGAAAAAATATAGTAGATATATAATACAAAATCCCATGAAATGATTACTACACCTATAGAAGAAACATTAGATATGTCAATCTTTAAACAATATGAAATTCATTCCACCATGAAATTCCTACTTAAAGATTCTACCAAATAAATGTTAAAAGAAATTACTAAAAAACATACTCAACTAACAATCCCAATATTGATAGAAACCTCATCCAAAGGAAAAGAAAAGGAAATTTCAATTACAACCAATGAGCTTAATGAAATAAAACACCTCAAAATAATCACTTCCACAACACTACCCTATAATCGTAATTATTACCCTATACTTATTCCTATTGATGTCGAATTTGAAGAAAGAAATTTTTTGACCCAAAGTGCTTACTTTAGTGACTATATATATGTGTATAAAATTTAGACGGCTTAACCAAATATAATATTCTTAATTAAGCACATGAAATGACTATGGTATCTACTATCTATAATAATAGCCTCTTCAAGAAACCTCTCCATGTAACAACCTTCATGTTAGTAGTTTTAAAGAAAGTTTTTAAACTTATTTATAAGTTTTATCAGTTTGTATAATAAATTTTTTTTAGCATGTCTCTGCATTCTTACGATATTATTGTTATTTTCGGTTGCATTATTTTAACTATCTTAGGCTTATGAAATTTTTTTTTTAGATAGCTTTAATTAAAGATAAAAAAAATTCGATTAGCCCGTCTGAGAAAAGTTGAGCAATCAGCTGTCTGTATCGCTTACTCCTCAAACAATATAGTAAACATGTTATAAAATACTTATGAAAATATAAGAGAAGAAGATCTATTTAATTGGACAATTCTTAAAGTACCCATAGATCAAGTATATAAAAAAGGTAATTTAAATTTTCTTCAATTAAATTTTTTAATTAAAACTATAGAACGGAATGTTAGAATTAAAAATGATCATGAAACTATACAATTATTAAAACATGAAATGATAGATAAACATTTAAAATAAGGATTCCATTATTTGCATATATGATTGGTACAAGTCGAAGTAAAACCATTAACTAGATAAGGATTAGATTCGAGTGTAGTATTGGCACATAGAGATTGTAGATTATTAGATTTCACTGATTCATTATTAAGAATAGTTCATACTAGTTTATATCACGGACCCGTATATTTTGATTACAATCCAAATTATCCAATAGCATTAGACGATCCCAATATTTTACATACCTTAACATTCAATATAAAAATTTTAGAAAACGAAATAATGACAGGAAACTTTCCATTAATGATAATGTATAGACTTTATTATAAAGTTATTAACACCCAACTAGTGTCACGATGTTTTAAAAAAATAATAAAGGACAAACATTATTATTACAAACAGATCTTAAAAGAGCCAATACAATAATACCTCTAATGATCAAATGGAAAAATATAATTCGTCCTAATACTTGACAATTGTCTCATACACAAAAACCACAACTAATAAAAAATAAAAATATATAACAAATAATATCACACCCAAATAAAACCGTAGATATTAATTTTATATATACTAGAAGATCAGACATTAAAATAAACAATTTTATGCAATTAGAAAATTCCTCTAGTAGAATCCCTAAATTTATATCTTCTAGATTATTTGAAGAATCTATTATATCCGAACCAAGGCTATCAGTACAAGGAATTGGGACAAATACATATAATATTACGCAACCAGTTTATCAAGACAAACCACAAAATATGTCACCAATGACATCACAAATGAACATGAATCTGGAATTATTCACAATAGAGAAATCATTTACTCTTAATATAGAATATTTAGATAAAGAATTATTTTAGACAATATATTTTACATTTTTTATCACATATATTTGAAATTGCGGTAATGACCACTTTAGTTGAAGTGGAAATATGCCAATATGTCCTAGAGGGGGGGTGAATGGGACTTTTTAATATTTTATGGTTATTGAAAATCCTATCACTCTAATCCTGAGTAAGTATGCATGCACCAGGATTTTTATCAAAGTAAATCTAATGGCTTCCAAGCCAAATAGAGGATCCAATCATAAAAACTAATTGAAGAATAAACAAGATGCAAACATAGTTTATGATGGTTGTGACTGTGTGTGAGATGTGATCAAATATGAAAGCATTAAAGGAAATCACATAAGCATTGGAAGACAATAGCAATCTCAAACACAGTCATTTTTATAGTGGTTCGACTACTTGTCTACTTCACTTTCGGTAGACACACTCAACCCTTGAGTATACCGAATCTCACTAAAGGAGGTTACACAACAGGTTCACCTCAAACTGAAAGTTTTAAATTAGGTTCACCTCTAACCAGTACAACCTACACTTAGGCTAACAGAACGTGTCTACACAATATTGTTTATGCTCTCATGAGTAAGGGTCAACACATAGCACCTGACTTTTAGACCACACTGGCCAAGGACCTACAAAAGGACCTAAGGGTTTATGCTCTCCATAGAGCAAGGGTCAACACAAAGCACCCCCACGTACACTCCCGCCGGAGGCCTCCTATGAGGACTTGCAAGGGGTGATATACATCTTAGACCCAATCCTATAAAAAGAATGATCTCAAGGGTCCCCTGAACTCTAATGACTTATAGGTAAGTAGATGAGCCCCGTTCAGCGTGTTTGTCGAAGATCTCCTCCTCTGGTGACGAAGAATCTTCTGCTTCCTTGAACCGTAACTCAGAAGATATACCAATACATGGTGACGGGTTGGGTCAAGGTTACAATGGAATCCTGCTCTATTAAATATTTTCCTATAAGGGAGATAGAGCGATTCCAATCATCTATGCATTCAAGGCATCCTAGCTTAATGATTTTCCATTAAGGTGGTAACTGTAGGATCCTTGAATGTGAACATTCATTCCCCAATCCACTCTATTGAATGTCAATGATAAGGGTGGATTAGAGGATGAACTCCCACGAGAGAAAAAGGCTTAGGGTATATGATCTAGGGTTAAACACACAAAAGCACTCTCTATTTTCTCTATCCAACAACCAAGGGCAAGCTCTCATTAAATAGACAAAAGGTTTCAATGGATATAAAATGGTCACATTTTTTATAGAGTTCGATATGATCGAGCAGGGTCGATATCATCGAGCGTATACTCTCGATAGCATCGACTGGATGTTCGATGACAAGAACTCAAATGTCAAATGCTTTTGAAACCTTTTGCCAGTTGGTTGAGGAAATCGAACATGTGTCGATGTCATCAGATTTCAAACTCCGATTTCATTAACACAAGGTTCGATTCCTCAATATTTGAAAATAAGAGAGACTTGCCTTTGAAGATTTTTCAGGAAAAAGATATGATCGAGCATCACTCGATATCATCGGAATTTGAATATCGATGATATCAAGGTCAATGTCAATTCATCGATAATTCTAAGGAATTTTCCTATAAGCTTGTTAGACAGTTTGTGTCCATATTCGATGACATCGACCATGCCTCGATATGATCGATATTTGAATATCGATTTTATCGAGTGACCTTCGATCTGAGAAAGACAGCCTGAAAAACTTTGCTAGATATAGATGTGTCCCAATCTGATATCATCAAAGGGCTTCCGATATCATCGCGAATCGAATTCTGAGGATATCGAGGAGCCATTCGATATATCGAAGATTACATGATTTAGCTTAGCAGAACTTTGGACACAACAGACCTGATGTCGATTTTATCAAGTTTACTCGATAGACTCGAGATTTAAATTTCGATGATATCGAATCCTCTATCGATACATCGATAATTCTGTCTAGAGATTTTTATGGTTGTTGGACATCTTATGTCCTCATTTCGATAATATCAAGTGAGCTTCGAGGACATTGACAACAGTGTTCGATTTCATCGAACCACTTGTCGATAAATCGACAAAGGAAGAAAACTTAGAGATTTTTCTGAGTTTGAAAAAAGTTTTCTAGCCATAATTCCTTAGGGTGTTCTATCTAATTTTAAGGATTTTAATTACCTAGTGTTTTGGGACATGGGATGTGAGGCTAAGATTTACCTGTGATGAGTTCGGGCACACATCCAGTTGAGGCAGACCTTGATCAATCTTCCCATGGAACTCTTTTGTCTAGTTGAGTCAACACTCACGCTAATTGACAAACCAGGGTACTTTCAATATTCAATTTGCATTAGCATATCTCAACAGGGGAATATCAAATAGAATTTATTCCATCAGCACCAATACCTCATTTGGTACGACGATTCAAAAGTAAATGGTGGAAATCATTCAAATTTGATAGAATTACTAGACACACTCTCTAACAAGTTTTCAATACTCATTAACATCTCTCTAAGGAAGGAAAATCACCTGTTAAAATTCAAGAATTTTTAGTCCAAAAATCATCATTTCAAGCCAAGTTAGTAGTAGCAACAACTAAAGAAGCATGGTTAAAATTACTTTGTGAAGCATCAGACGAAGTCTCATCAACATATTAAAGAAGAAACAAATTATTGTTTAGAAGATTATTAACATCGACAATAATACAACATCATGATATTAGCAATGTAGAAGCTATCTTACATCATAAATGACATCAATCACCATTATCAGGTTTACTGTAGGAATTTTTCACATTAGCTAGCACTTTAGCCATAGTGTCACACCCAAAACTCGGAAACCGGGCTCACAAAATTTTCGATCACAGAATCCGACGTCGACAGCCTTCGTAGTACCCCATTCTCAGCTCCTGACACCCATATGCCAAATTTCGATCCTGGGATCCTACAAGGAGAATTTTCAACATAATTTTTTTTATAATACGAAGCATAACCACAAGCATAACTAAGTTACAAAATAACATCTCCACATATCCACTATAATTAAAGCGTTTGAGTACAATGCGAAAGGGGAAATACAAGATAGGTATAAAAACTCTAGAAGCTCTGTCGCACACTCCTATCTCAGCTCGACTGCATCATAACATCACCTGCACGCATCTCTCGTGCATAAGCTTATAGAAAGCTTAAAAGATGGTGTAAGTATGTGCGCAAGGTAGCAATGCAAGAATGCAATATCAAAGTAATACGAAGATATATTGGCAAGTCCATAAATACCATCATCCTTATTCGAGCTGTATGATGCAAAAACATAATAGGCTAATAACATATCTAGGCCATGTAATGCTGAATCATAATAACCTAAATGTCATATACCAATGGTGTAATACAACATGCAATGCAAGGGAATGACAAAGCTGGAGTGTGCAGTCGGAATGATAGTACGTGGTATCGCAAGTTGTAAGGTTCATCACAAGGGACTTCTATCCAAACCAGTCCTATACCTAAATTTGGATAGCCAAACTCAACGTGGTAAACTCTTGATCTCAGGTTGGTCACACGCCCCAACCGAAATCCTGGCCATCGCGAAGATACATATAATGCTTTGGTTGCGCACCACCAACTCGAGTAGATAGTGGATGAATGAATGAATGAGTCAAATGCTAAATAAGCAACTGTTGCACAATAGCCTGCCAACCACTGGTAGCTCGCCCAGGCCCTTACGACCAGCCCACATCAGCGACCACCTATGTGTATAACAGTGGTGGGGTGATATAGTATCAGTACCGCACATCTTTGGGATCATCACCGGGGTCTAGTATAATGCTGTCAGCCATACCAAGGCTATGCAGTGCAAGGCTTATGTGGCCAATGTCATATGCAAGATGCAATCATAAGTCATGCCAATCCTCATCTGAATCATCATATCAATACAATTCCTCTTTAGACAACCACTGAAGTCTAGTACACTCCAAATGACACTGCCCTCCCTAGGCGCACAGTCCAAGTGAGCATAAAAGACCTCACTATCCGTCTGGCCAATAGTCTACCAATATTTGTCCGGCATGCTGATAGTGGACCCATTTACGAGTTAGTCAGACTCAGCCTAGCATTGCCCCCTACCCTCGGGCGGGTAAGGCCACACCCCTTTCTAACCAACCACGACACAGTGAGAGACACGGCCTCCAACCCGCCTAATGGCATATGCAATGGTTAACCACATCTCATATCAAGCATGCAGATGATGCGTATGGGCATGTAACATGATGCGATGCATGATTATCAAACATAACAATGATCGATCTCACACAATCACAATGGGCCTCACACATTGCAATGAGCCTCATCTAATCACAATGGGCCTCATACAATCACAACGAGCCTCGTACAATGGGCCGCATACCATCACAATGGGCCTCATATAATCACGATGGACCTCATATAATCACAATGGGCCTCATATAATCGCAATGGGCCTATATAATTGCAATGAGCCTCATATAGTCACAATGAGCCTCACATGGTCACGATGGGCCTCATACAATCACAATGGGTCCCATACACAATGGGCCTCATATAGTCACAATAGGCCTCACATGGTTACAATGGGCTTCATATAATCACAATGGACCTCAAATGGTCACAATGGGCCTTATATAATCATGATGGGCCTCTCATGGTTACAATGGGCCTCATATAATCACAATGGACTTCACATGGTCACAATAGGCTTCATATAATCACAATGGGCCTCTCATGGATACAATGGGCCTATATCATGATGTTAAGCTAGCACATGCTCAGTGAGTCTTACTAGATAAAGTATACTAGCATGGCTACAAATAATCGTCCTATATACATGGCAGGTCCATAGAAGGATAACAGATCTAATACATAACATCAACAGTAGATATGCCTAATCTGATACCACATATTCTTCCATTTATGGCAAGGGGGGTGATGATGCACTCTCCTCATATCAAGGATGGGCCTAGATGGCCTACTCATATCAAGAATGGGCCTAAGAACAAGGAATGGGCTTCCTCACCCATTCCATCACATAGCAAACCGGGCTTCCTATGGGGCCCAATAAGCACAAGGTGGGCTCTATGACTTGGACAAGTCTACAAGGCATGGAGGAAACATAATCAATAGTTGGGGCCCAACGGTTTGGGTTAACCCACTAAGGCTAGATAGGTAACACTATGGGGACCCAAATCGATGAGAATGGGCCTAACAATGGGCCCCAAGGAGGATTATAATATGGACATTTAACCATCATTGCTCTCAAGGTGATGGTCCTAACAACGGGCCCTAGGGAAGCTTACAATTTGGACATTTAACCACCATTTCCCCCAAGGTGTGGCCCATTTAGAACCTATCCTGTAATGGGGTCCATGGTCCTTATACTAACTAGGAGAAAGATGGGCATTATAAACATTATCGCACTCATCATGCTGGACTCACACATCACAATTGGGCCTTATATATACAATGCAATGGGCCATACTTCACAATGGGCCTCACATAGGGCCTCATAGGCATCATAATGGGCCTTGTCACATGGGCCTCACATACATCACCATGGGCTTCATACAAGGGCCTCACATAAATTCTATGTAAAACAGACTATTGGCACAGGGTTGGTTCTGAGTCATTTTAGAGTCGTATTCATGATCACATGGGGCCTACATATGGTGAAAGAAACTAACCACCTGGTAACCCTATGTATGGGCTTTACAAATTATAAGGTGGGCCTCATTGGTTGGGTGAGTACAATTTATGGTGATGGCCTAAACATGGGTACTTGGAGAAACTATGCAGGAAATATAGTGCAGAATTAGTTTTGGTTCAATTTTAAGTGTATCCCATGATCACAAGGGACTACATTTCAGTGTGTCGTCAGGTGCCCTTCATTGTCCTATATATGCACTTCAAAAATTATAAGTTAGGACCAACTGGTTGTTCACACGTGATATTTGGTATAGGGCCAAACATAGGAACTTTAATTTTCTGCACAACCATACCTGGCCTCATTTTAGGATCCACTCCCTAATCATATAAGGTCTGATTTGGCCCAATTAAAATATTATTTATCTATTCATTAGTGTAGGTTAGAGGTTTCAAGTAGTGGCATACTCAAACCTCTAGCGTGTGGTCCACTACAGAGGCCCAAAGTTGGTACATAACACAAATAATCTAACAGTTTTCCAAAATGGCTTCCGTCACAACTTAGGGCCCAATTTCCAAACACTTAGGGAATCATTCCTGAAAAAAGGTGGGACATCCCAACTCACTTATATAATGATTATATATCCCCAAAGTAGGACCCTTAACTACAGAGTGTGGGGTCCACTACAAGGTGTCAAAGAGGCCTACATGCAATACAGTTAAGTACTTGAAAAATTTTCAGCAAACAGAAAGTGTAAAGGGAATGAAATAGATCCAATGGCAAATGGGGCCCATACGCTAGTGAAGCATAGATAAGGAACACACAACAATGTACATGGGTGTACATTGTAAAATGTATGAATCACTAGTGATCCCACACCCAAATGGGTCAATGAGAGGATAATTGTTATTTATAACATAGATCCAACATATTCATCAAATAGCACATGAGTTATATATTGATGAAATCTCTATAATCAAATTCTCTGTTGGAAGATCTGATCTAATGGATAGTTTGGAAACAAGTCATTCAAGCCATTTATAAGTTTCCAACCATACGGAGCCTTGGATACATTTGGACCACATGTAGAAAATTCAAGATTTGTCCTTACAGAAGTATCTATCGGTCCAGAATTTTTTAAATTTTATCATCAAAGAATCTGACCATAGAGACTATGCATATAATTATTAACTATCTCAAATATGTTACGAACAAATATCGAATACATCTGACCGTTGGAATTATGGATATGGCTCAAACAAGAATGGTCATAATAAGCTCCCAAATACATCTTTCGTATAAGGCCAAGATCTCAACCATCCGAACTCCGATTGAGGCTTATTATATATCGTTGGAAAGCTAGCTTGATTTTATATGAATCAAGAGGAACATATAATTCTAATACATTCATTAAAGGAGTTAAAAATGGGTCCGTTTTAGGCAAATCGGAATCCTGCATGTGTTGTTAGACAGCAGCTACGTAAACTTGATGCTATGGATAATTGAACCGTTGGATGGCTACGAAATTTGGTCCAAAGTTAGTTCATATTTTGGTTCATATCATTCCCAAGTTTCAACCTCAATTTTTTTATGATTCATTTTATACGACTTTTAGAAGTTGCTGTCTAGGTACAAAAACAGGATTACTTATGAAGGGTGTGGGTATAAAGTTCATCAAGGTGGGGTCCACGTGTGTGACCCATCAGCTTAAAATCAAGCTGACATTTGTGTTTATCTAAGGCAGCAACGTGAGCCACAAACAAAAAAAAAATGGAGAGAGAGGGAGAGGGAGAGAGAATGGTTGGTGGTGGGAGGAGCTCCACCACTATGAGCTCCTCTTAAGGATCTACCACATATACATCAAATGGGTCCCATCCATATGTGGGCCCACAATCATAAAAATATCAAGGGTGGAAATCCCATTTCCACCACAAATCAGGGCTTAGATGGCCTTTATACAATAGGAGATCTCAACAAACCTCATGGTGGGGTCCATGGGGAATGGCCCCACCATGGCTACATGCATGAAAGACATGGTAGGCCATTGGCCACACCTAGGGACCAAGATGGGATCCCCACCATTGATTGGTGGGTCCCACTTGCCCCATGCTAGAAAATGGAAAGATTTACCTAAGGATAAACCTACCTAAGCTTCTAGATCTCCTTCTTCCACTACGATGTTCTAGAGCTTCAAGAAATGAGATTCAAGGGTTGAGATTGATTTTGGAGGGTTGGATGAGAGGTTATTCAAATATGCAAGGTCTGAAAATTAGGAAGCTTGCTTGGACATCCATAGCTAGCAATGGAGGGAAATGAAGAGAAAGAGGGAGGGAGGGAGAGTTGTAGTGTTGTAATGATTGTTTTGTAAGAGATGTAATGATGGTTGTAAGGTCATTATGAGGGCATGTAAACAAGAAGCCATCATGGCTTGTAAGGGATCTAAGGGCTAGGGTGGCTAGGGTAGGTAGGTGTAGGTTACGGTGGCTAGGGTAGGTAGGTTAGGTTGATGATTGCTTGTTAGGGAATCTACTTGGACACCTCGGGTCCCGCATCACGCGATCAACGACTGGGATAATGCACGGGTCGGATCTCACGATCTAAGAGTCGGATTGGCACATGAGACGCGGCGACAGCACGGTCGCAATGGCATAGGTCTTGGGTTGAGTTGGCTCGGCTTTACAAGGTGCGACTTAAGGTCGCGCACAAATGATATCTATGGGTTGCGGGTCGTCGGAATTCAACCGAGAGGACCGCGGGATCCAACGGAATGGAATGGTCACTAGGACACAGGCCTAACACATAATACATCAGCTCTCAATTATTTCGTCAGAAGACTACAAACGAAGCTGTCTCGCACCTTCCTCACCAACATTGACGCCCGGATTCTAAATTCAAGTTTTAAGTCCATCATCAGTATTTCATTTTTAAATAGGTATTTCGACTCTTCCATAGGGAGAGCGGAATGTAGTCCCAATAAATGGCTTACAAAGTTGTGTTTGAATGGGAGTAAATTAAATGCATTTGAAATAAAAATATCATGTTTGGATGGGAGTTTATGGGAGGAATAGAAATGTATTTGAATTTTTCAATATATTCACAAGAATACATGTGATATCCTAAATCAGCTTGAATAGAAGGATTGTACATATGCGATATTTAATAGAAGGATTATAATAAGCCCATTGAAATATATACTTTAGCCAAAAATGAAGAAATTTTGAGTCTCGGATAAGCCACAAATTTGCCAGTGTTTTTTAACCATATATTTAGATGGCTATCCTTTGGACAGTTGGATCATTCTTTTGGTGTGATTTTAGTGATGTAGCCAATGTTTGCTTTGTTTTAGTGTGTCATTAGTGTGACATGTGCATAGCGGTACCTTTATTTATATGTGACTCTCCAAGGAAGCTCAAAAATGCATTTCACTACATTTACTCTTATTTCATTTCATTTACATGCATTCACTTCCCTCCAAACACACCTCAAATAACAATTACCTCCATTTACTCTCAATTATACACATTTACCTCTATTTACTCCCATCCAAATGGCACCTGAGATTTTCTTACAACCGTGACTTGCCCGAATCATGGCTCAAAATCTCTCGTAGTTGAGTTGACCATTCCCGAGTTTCAAGTGACTGAGTCATCACATTTGAAAATTATATAATGAATTATGTTAAAAATAATTGTGATCTAATGTTGCATGATAACATTTCCCCACGCTGTTGACAATGATGAAACTGGCATAATAATAGAATGATGTTAAAAAAATATATGTATAGTTTATTCCAAAATGTGGCAACTATAAGATCCTGGTTGTTCATCAGCTGCGGACGAACCATGTATACACCGTAGCAAAAATCTTGAAACATCAATGGTTGCTTCAATGCATAGGTATAGGAATGAGTACGCTAATTCCTCCAATGTGTGGTGCGAATTGATAGTGATTTATAAATGAAATGATGGATATCATTATTATTATTATAAGTTCCACACCCATTATATATATATATATATATATATATGCTATTTCATAAATTGAAGTAAATCTCTACATTCTGATTGACATTATAAGTTATTCTAGATTTAGAGCATCGAACTATTAATTTGGGATAGATAAAAATAATCATCCAGACTGCAAATGACCCATAATTCGGAACATGGTATTCGGAACTGAAAACACAGAATGTTGGACACGTAGGTAACATTTGTCACGCCCCAAATCCTGGGACGGACAACTTCCGTGATGCCCCAAATCCGACACTTTACTTCCATACACCAAGTCCCGAGTTCGGCGCACCACTAGGAAGATTTTTTATCCATGATCCATGATCAAAATACCAAGTAACACTCTCCATTATAAATCCTGATGGTTACAAGTACAATGCTTTCCAAAAGGTACACAGCGTCAACATTGTCAAATTGAAAAATAGATACAATGTATCGAGAAAGCTAAGTCTTTCAAGCTAATCCTGCCCTGAAAAAATGGGAAATAGGAAGCTTAGGCAAAAAGCCTAGTGAGTACACTCATGTGTGCAGTGTGTCCTACATGCAAGCAATATAAATATGCCACGAAGAAATCATATATGGTGAAAGGTGTGTAGTACGTAAGGTATGATGCCAATGCCAATGCAATGCATATGCATCATAGTAATACTTCAAGTTAATGCTACCAGCATCACCAAGTCATATTTTCATTTCTCCTATACCACAGCCATAACCGTATTACAGGCATCCGTAATCACATCATCATCATTACATTGTCATGCCATATCATAATTGTATATCTCGGGAAATACTATGATCAACACCCGTGCACCAGACACCAGCAATCGACCTCGCATACCCACCCTGCAGTGGACTTCCACCCGGCATGCCAGTAGCAGACCTCATTCGCGCTTCTCCTTGCCGGTGGGTCAAACCGGTCCTGGTTTGCACCTCAACCCTTAAGTAGGTTAGACCCACCTCTTCTCAACCCGACCTTGTCAGTGGGAGTCAAATCCATGACCCATGTATCTACTTGGCCCGATGGTGAGGTATCCCTAGCTAGCATCGGGGTTTAGGGACTTTCAACCCAAGGGGCACATTATCCCCTACTATTTCCACACTTCCAATGTCTCGTCCCTTTTCATGGATAACCCAAGTCATCATCATAGATGCACATTTCATCGTCAATATCCAACTCATGTTATATGGCACGACTGTGGTATTTCGATCATTATGTATATCATGATTATGCATGAATTCAAGAAATTATGACAAGGCATACGTTCAAATGCATGTGGTATACATATAATGCCACGATTTTTAGGGTCTGTTTAACTTTTAAGCCAAAAATGATATATAATCATCATGTGCCACTATCAATTATATCAATCCATGGTCATGTGACTAAACTGAAGATAACATATCTTACACATGAACAAATGTATTGAAGTACCCTTGCACGTACCATCATTCCATAGTGCATGAGTATGATCAGTATCAACATGGTTAAATAGATGAATTTAGTATGCTAGTGAGTGAAGCAATATTAATCAAGATATTAAATCACATGCTTCTATTAACCACAATCACTAACATCACTAATATCATTCATAGCTATCATAATTACGAGCATTAATTGTATTCAGAGTTACACCATATCTTTCGCAAGATAGATATTCCATTAGCGGCTTTGGCCCGACATGACTTTCTTCTATTGATCAGTATCAACATGGTTAAATAGATGAATTTAGGATGCTAGTAAGTGAAGCAATATTAATCAAGATATTAAATCACATGCTTCTATTAACCACAATCACTAACATCGCTAATATCATTCATAGCTATCATAATCACGAGCATTAATTGTATTCAGAGTTACACCATATCTTTCGCAAGATAGATATTCCATTAGCGGCTTTGGCCCGACATGACTTTCTTCTATTGAGACCACATGGTTATACCCTAACTAGACCTTATGGTTAATGAGCGGTAGTGATGCAAAGTACATGCACCAAGCGGTTATGAGATGAAAGGCATAGATATAACATATAATAAATGAGCCACAAGATGGATGGGGCTAGTAAAACTTATATAATGTAGTGGGCTTCACCTTCAAGTGGGTTGTTAGTAGGTTGGATTTGTAAATAATTATCATAGTAGTTCTTCAATGGGTTGGAAGATACAGGTAAACCTCATAAGATACAGTGAGCCCTAAGTTGAACGACTTAGGTATATAATATACATATAAGAGTTAGTCACGGTTGGATGATGTAGGTTTGTCTCATACAACGTAGTGGGTCCTACTTCCAAGTGGTACGGTAAACAGATGGGTCCACACATAAACATTACAGTGGGTCCCAATAAGTAGACAGTATAGGTAACTCACATTTATTAAGGTAATACAATGAAGAACAGTTCAGATACACAAGGCATACGTCAGTGGGCTCCATGATCGAACTGCTTGGTTGGTAAAACAATTGAACAGTGCGGATAAAATACGTACATTGAGTGGGTTGACAAGTGTTCGAAAGTTATACGTTCAATTAACACTATTTCATATCGTCTGACTTATTTAGGAATTGGATATAGGTCATTTTGGGATCATATTCTAGAATTAGCTAGCCTAATGGATAAATGGTGAAATATGTAATACTTACATCAAGGTAGGGTCCATAATCAATCTGACACACATCCTAAATTCACATACATAAAAGGTTACACCATTAGCATAGTCCATGAGTCTGAGTAACCACACAATTCCCATATGTCCACATGGTCTTATGGCCACTCTATTATCAGAAGTCCGTATGATTGAGTGGCCACACAAATGTCACTCTACTTGCCATAATAAAGGATTTGAGGTCACATGGTTACTTATTTTTACTATACCATAACTCATACATCTATGGGCAACCACTTTATTAAGCTTCCACATGGTCAGGTTGTCGATGCCATAATTTTACTTGGTTGAGTAGACATACAATTAATATCATGGTCTAGTGACCATATCTCAAAGCATCCAACGCACAATCACAAGCATACCCACCATACCTGGTTACACTAAGTCTTAAACTATGATCGTCATATACTTCATACGGAGAATGACTCAGATTTGGTGTCACATGATCAAGAGGCCAAGAACTAGCTTCTATCACATCAGATATAATTTAGTGGTCCCCGCATCTGCCTCACCTATGAGCATAATGTAAGGGTTGTATTTATGTCTATGACACCGAATTGAGAGCCACTCCATTATCAAGTTGTATAATTCAACATATATCATAATTCCCATGACTAAGAAAATCTACACGTACAACCCGATTGTTCATGGTTTAGGTGATTATGGCTATGCCCATAAGCATATGGTCATGTCATTGGGTGGTCACTAATGTCACCTGATTTCATGTAGATGGTTGGCCTTGTGTTGATTTCGTAATCATATCATTAGACGACCACATATAATCCACAATTGCATTTGTTAGGTGGTTATACATATGTCACATACCCACATGATTAAGGGGCCAAATACATATATCGTACCCTTACACTGGATTAAGCGGTCATTCACACATCTTACAAACATAAGATTAAAGCCAAAATCACTATTTTTGTACAGGCGAGTGGGCCATACAAGATCACAAGGTCGCATAGGTAAGTGGGCTGCACAAAATCACCAATTCATTGGTTTAAGTGGGTCAGAGAATTTCGGCTCAAGCGATATCTTCATGTTTTCAGTTTATCTAATAGGGATGATTTTTGTATGGTTTAGATGGTATATAAACATAACAGTGGGGCACACAACATCCCCCAACAAACTTCAATGGCAAATACACTTTATAGTGGGTCCAACATGGTGGGCCCACTCAGTTTTGGGTGACAAATAAACATTAAAGTGACCCTAAGGAGGTTGGCCACATTAGAGGGTTACAATCTGTGCAACATAAATGGACAGGTTGGATCTATCGTAAACATCAAAGTGGACCCTCGAAGGTTTCAACTATGTGCATTTTGGGCTCATCCAAGTGGGTGGGTCCCACTGATGTGCCAAGGCCACATTTATAAGGTCTGCAAAAGCCGATAGATGGTGTGGATCTAACACACATATTATGGTGAAATTCTAGAAGGTTTTAATGGTGGACATTACAACAACACTATTTCTTGTACCGTTAAAATAGACAAATGGTTTGGATGTAGCCTATACATCATAGTGGGCTCCATGGTGTAGTGGGCCCTACATGGGTATCAAAAGAAGCACCTACTTATCCCCCTTAAAACATTCATAACCATTTGTTGGGCCATTGAAGCATGGTTCACAAATCTAGCCCATCCATTATGTGTTTCCCACTTAGTTAAGGGTTTAAACCAAGTTTCAGATGCATGAAAATTTCAAGTGGACCCCAGCAACTGTTTTTATATGCTCGAGCTCCGAGTTGTACGAACGGTTCAGGAAGATCAAAGTTACATGGGTCCCAAAGTGATGTATTTATTATATCTACACTGTTTATCTATATTTAGAGATCATTTTAGAGAATTATCCAAAAATGAATCATATTCAAAGATTATCTGGACCTCACCACAAATAGCAGTGAAGATAATGATTTCACCGTTAAACAATTTACAGGGTCCACCATAACATTTATTTTCCATTCAATTTTTTCATAAGGTCACAATGACCTGACTTAAGAGGAAGAACAAATTTCATATTCGGCCAAAACTTCTGTGACCCAAAAAGGGTTCCAATGGTAGACATTCAATCCCCCGGTGCTTTTGTAGTGTGGACCACTTGATAGTTACATCTGTCTTATTTTTCTTCTCAAGCCTTAAGACAAGCTCATCCATTACGGTTTGCATATAATACATACCTCATGATCAGACCCACAAATATTGCTGGTTTATCCAGCTTCCTATTTTTATTTTTATTTTTTTTATGGTGTGGGCCACTTGAGTTCCGTGTATGGCTGATTTTTGGGGGTGACCCATTTTTAAAGGGGACCCATCAAATGCACGGTGTAGATGGTCAACATGCATCATGGTGGGGCCTGTAGTGGGACCCACTATCCCTGGCCTCTCAAGCTGGATGTTGGCAGCAACAGCGTCAACTTTTGTTATTTTTTTAGTTTTTGTTTTTTCAATAGTTTTTCATAGGTGAGGCCCACATCAAGACAATCAACTCCGTCTATAAGGTTCCCGGGCTTGTGACAAGTCCAATAAGACCAATATTCAATATATTTCGGTGTATAGAAACATCACAGTAGGCTCTAATAGTTTATCACTATTAAAATAGTCTTTTTGATGGTGTGGCCTACAGAGATTTGGATTGGCTTCATTTTTCGGCTCAAGGCCTAAAATGAGCTGGGGAATTGAATGGACAGTGTGGATTAAATATATACATTATGGGTGGGGCCTATTATGGACCCACAGGCCCAACCCCTTTTTATTGAAAGCAACTGGACGCTGGTAGCAATCAGCGTCCACTCTCCTCTTCTTCTTCTTCTTCTTTTTTTTTTGTTTATTTATTTATTTTAATGTGATGTGTGTGCACGTGTGTGTATGAGTGAGTGTGTGGCCAGCCCAATGGGTCACACTTTGGATGGTTTAGATGGCCTACAAAATTCTGCTGGGGCCCACTATCAATGGGTCACACATAAAGTATATAATAAATTATTTTTATTATTATTCTTTTTATATGTATTCTCCCATGAATCCACACCATTAATCACATCATTATCATCACCACTATTAATCATCTTTTTATATCTATTCTCTTATGCATCCACACCATTAATCACGTCATTATCATCAAATCATCACCACCATTAATCATCCAAATAATAATAATAATAATAATAATAACAAACCATAAGAGTGGAGGGAGTGTACTCACCTTAATGGACTAGATGGATGATTGAGATGGATGGAAGGGATGTGATTGATGGAGTCAATGGCCCACCAAGATCTCTTTCTCTCTCTCTCTCTCTCTCTCTCTCTCTCGTTGTAGAAAATGGTGAAAATTCTAAGGGATGGAGGGGTATTTGAAGAGAAATGGAAAAAAAAATTGGTTAAGTTAGGCTAACGTGATTAATGTTAGCTTAGGCTAGGATTATGGCAATTGATTCATGATTAGTAATTAATGATGGATTAAAGAGACATGGGATAACATGGTGTGATCATGTCATGCATAGGGTATGGTATGAAGAGAAGCTGACTTTGGAAAGCACATGAGAGAGGGATGGCATGAGAGGGTGACATCACACCCGTGTGTGGAGTGGAGTATATGGCGCCATACGCATATGATATACCAATGATTCTTCGCAACGTATCTCACTAACGGAGCATCGTACAGACGCACGGGTGGTACCTATGCAATCGCGGCGATGGGGCAGTCGATATGAAATCGGTTTCGAAGCCTTGGGGTTCCGATCGGTTAGGTGTGCATTATGCACGGCTAGTCCAGGTTTGGCCATAGGTGTCGATCATCGTGCACATGCATAAAAAATGGTACGGAATGGACCGGGTCTTACAACATTGCTCTAATTAGCCTTCACAAAATTCATTCCAAAATGTGGCAGTTTGGAAGGTTGGCAAGTTGGCAAGGTGAAAGAATGGCATCAGTTCTTACACATGATGATTAGGACGACCACCATGAATTATTATCAAAACTCATTACCCCACATATAATGTTTTCATGAACCATAGAACTAAGAAATATATCATAACACATCCATCAACAAACCTTTCTCATTTCATGCTGCCACAGTTATGGAGCTTCCCCACAAACCACCTACATGACTGTAATAGAAATAAAAAAGAAGAGGAAGGGAAAAAAAAAAAAAACATAAATAAATTTCCCCACACATCCATACTCATTTTACATCCAAGCCGAAGAAAAGATTCACCCAGCCCATATTCTATCCAACCGGTCGACACTCTTCCGCGCTCTCTCCACCTGGTCAGTGCTCATCCTAGACTTCTCATGGCAATCTACGCTCCTCCGAGATCTCTCCATCTGATCAAACGAGATTCTCAGCTTCTCTAGCTTGTCCATGTTGTTTGACCTGAAATCATTGCTTCTCAATTTCTCGGGCCTGTCTGTGCTGGGCCTCGGTTTCTCCCTCCGGTCAGTGCTCCTCCTTGACACCTCAAAGCAGTCAGTGCTCCGCCTCGAAGGCTCCATACGGTCTGTGCTTCGCCTTGAGGTGTGCCTTTGGGAGGGAGATTTTTCAACTGTTGATATGAACTTCTTCAGATGCCTGATGTACTCAGGGTAAAGCTCCAAGTCGCAGTGGTTTCCCCCCTTAAGCCATAGTGGTTCATATTTCTCTTTGCACAGATCCCAGAGTTGCTTACCATGAGAGCAGTCCACGACTTCATCCGAGGTTCCCTGTGAGATGATATGGAAACGTGAGGTTTTGACTGTTAATACCCATAAGAAAAATCATCAAACATTTTCGTGAGCCAAGTGATCAATCATCCACACTCAAATGGGAGAAGACGAGTTTGTGACGGTCATTAAAAAAAAAAACTTGCAGTACTCCCTGCATCAAGTTTTTATCCAGAACCTACTTTTATTACATAAGCTGTAAACCATTGCCTATCAGGCAGTTCCAACAGTCAAACAGTTTAAAATTCACCATGTTGTATTTGGATGCACAAGTGAACTGAAATGTGAGGAATCATAAAAGTCGCCAATGTTTCCGAGTATTCACAATGACAAAGTAGACCTCAAACTGCAGCGAAGTGTGCCTTTCAAGTGCAACATCAAAGTAATGTAATAGCATTTTGGAGTGAAGGCTGCTGAGGAAATTGCAATTTGGTTACCTCCACTTCATTAAATTATTTTTACCGCATGACACTAATAATTGCAATTCAATTCAAGAGTGGATACAACACATAATGACCTGTTTGGATTGGGGGTTAAGTCCCAACTATCTGATTTATTTTCTTTCTTTCTTTTTTCCTCTCCATGAAGGATTTGAATCTGGAAAAGTGGGATATTTGGCTTAAGCAAAACACTGCTCACCTAAACAGAAAGGGTGCTGTTGTATCAAGTCAGTTCATTTTGTCTCCCATAGAATACAGAAGATATTTGGGTAAACCGATATGATTCAATCGGAGGCACCAGCATTTGAAGATGCCCTAAATGTTTGTAGCATATTGTTATTTATAATTACCATGAAGCTGTATGTTGTTCTGCACCAAGCAGAGCAACATCAACACCGAAAGATATCGGTGGTTTAGAAATCATAAACCTTCTCAGTATATTAACACTTCTTCATTTACATGAAAAGTGTGTACCTTCTTATTCCTCACGTAATATACCGGAGCATATCAATGATTCAAAGGTAGATGGTGAATGATAACCATACCACTAATTGGAGGTTATATACAAGGTGTACCAATACGTAACGGTAATGACTGAGTCCATTAAGCGATACAGGGATCGAAATGGTGACCCCACAGTTTTTGGCTCGGATCGGCCATTACGGGGACCATAACGGCCATTACTACCCCATAACGGTTAGGGCGTAATGGTCATAAATGTTAAGTTTTTATTTATTTATTTATTTTCATTTTTGTCTTTTTAAGTTGTAATTTTTCTCAGTTTTTTTTAGCAATTTTGTCTTCCAAATTCTTTCCTAAAACTATTCTGCTGCAACTCCCAACCACTCTTTAGCTTGAATTTAAGGATCAAAATCAGTTATTTCAAGGATTTTGTTGAATCGAAGTTCCATGAGCCATTTTCTGGAAAATCTTCAAAAATAGGTATTTATACATTTTTTATAAAAAAAAAAATTATTGTTATGGTTGAATATAATGCATTATTCAAATTAGAACATATAAATGAGCATTTTACAGATTATGCAACTAATTTTTTTTTATTTTTTTTTTATTTTTTTTTGGGACTATTTTCAGTCAATTTTTACAAATTACAAAACACCTACACATGTGAGATATTTTGATATTAAATTCATTATAATATATCTATCATTAGTATTAGATAGTTAAAAAATTAAATATATGAGTTTTGCAATCAATTTCAGGCTGTCAGGTTCTATAAATTCATCAAACCACCCGATACAACTTTCTCACCAAAGAGTGGACCGTTACACCACCATAAACTGGTTCGAAATTATAAATGAATGCATATTTGAAATATTTAGAATTTTCTAGATTTAATGGATATTTTTTGGATTTTATCAGTTATAGGGGGTGTATCGGCTGTTACGGGGACGTAACGGCCGATACATCCCGTAACCGTATCGGTAACGGTGGGCACCGTGACGCCCACCATTACTGCAACAGTACACCTTGGTTATATAATTGTAGACCCATAGTATATTTCAGTCTTTAGTTTGTAGAAGTGGACCCGATGTAACCATAGTACAAAAGATCTTCTAGAAGGGATTACCCTTCCGTTGGCAGCCTGCAATCAGAATTTAAGAGAAGAAATATGGCAAAGATCCATATTCAACTAAAAGATGCCAAAGATAGGACAACTAGGAACTTCCCAGCTGGGATATTTTTGTTGGCAAGGGCCCATGCAGTGGAGCCCAAAGTCTGGATCACCGAACCAAGTGCTCAACATGTGATCCTGTACAAACTGAAAACCTGACGCATATCCACTAGTTGAGGATCATATGATTCCTCACCACTAGTAACCAAAGGCTGGCTGTGGTGATCTTAATATCACATAGCCATGATGATCGAGTGCAGCGTTTGTTGAGGAAACCAATCAAAAGGATGAGCTCAAAATCACATGTTTGCATCAGAAAAGCTGTTGAATTGAGCAACTGAAAGGAAAGAGGCATTATGAAGAAGTGACTAGAAACTATCTACATTTTGCTTGGGCTTTTCATTTTGTGTGAGGTCCACTGATCTAAACCTTTGATGATGGGCTGCACCAGCGATTCTCTGGAGTGAAAGAACAGCAGTTGGATGTGTAAAGATAGTTTCTTTCATCAATCATTTAAAACCTGCTGCAGCCCAAGGAATGCAATGAGTACTTCGATAGACAGTTTTGAGTCTTTATGATGGGGCCAAGTTTCCCATAAAGGACAACATCCACAAGAATGAACCATTTTTGAGTTTTCTAATTATTCTTCAATTGATTTAGCCGTCATTTTGATGTTTGGAGTCCACATGGACCATATGTGTGAATCTTACCCGTGTGATGGCTATTTACTAGGAGTAAAGACATGAGTTCATTTTATGTTGGATTTCTGAAACAGAAGACTATATCCATAATAGATGGAAACAATAGGCTCGTGGTTTCCTATAGCAACCCTCTCCAGGAAAACTCCTAGAATCGAGGAATACTGACTTAATAGGATTCATTAAAAGTCTCCACACATCAAACAGGAAGCCTTTGAAGCTTTCTATTGCTTAGATGGGGTCCACATATTGTCTAGATGTCTATTTGCGATTATCTGATGCTTTGCAGTCAATTTTTTATGAGTAGCGTCATTAGTTCATTGGTTAATAGAAGTTCATTTGTTTCCCAAAAACAGTCCAGTGACTCATGGTGTGAGATTTGGGGTACATAAATACTTTCTTAGTGTAGCGGATGGATTATTATTTGTTTTATTGAGTAAAACTGTTAATAAAGATGTTGTTCTCTCTTATTTTCCATGTTTTTGGCTTATCATACACCAACCCAGGTGTATATCTGTCCAAAACATATGAGTTCTCTACCATGTATGTTCCAAATTTTCGATACATAATCTTCCTTATTTGTACTGCTGCTGCATTAAGTGGCACCAAAGACTACCAGAGCTGGGATATCGCTGATGAGAATAGGGACAAAGCATCAGAAGGTTAGTATAGATTTAGTAGAGAGGAGGGAGTTTTCAAACTCCAAGGTCTATTCCAGGGATCAGCCAAGGATTGGAGATATTGGGATTGAGAGTAAGAATATGACCAGTGGAACCTGGGAAGGACCTCAAATCCTACACATCCTCGTGCACTGCGCTTTACGCGATAAGGATAATCTCCCTTGAGGATATCAAGGCCAGTAACAACTGGGACATCTGAATCAAGGTGGACATTTTTAGTTCAATAGATGACTCTATGTGAAAGATTTTCTCAACCAGCTCTTTCAATAATATGGATGTCCTAGAATAGAAAGTGAAGTTGCCATCAAACTTGCCGTGTATGGTTTTGCCTGGTGAAAGCCATTGTGGATTCAAGGACAGTGGAAAGGGAGGGACAAGATCTCAATGTGGCAAAAAATGTGGGGAAGGATCAAGAAGCATATTCCTGACATCTGGCTATGAGCAGGTATTTTTCCAAATATCACAATTTGCAGAAGGGTGGATGCAGAATTCTGTGGATTTCTTCCCTCGATCATCATGCGACGACAAAGATCAGGAACTTCTTCATACACCGTGAACCACGGAATTCCGTAACGGAAATGGTGGCCATAACAGCCACCTTTTTTCTTTTCTTTTTTTGAAAAAAAAAAAACCCTAATTTTGGCCCCATAACAGGCTGTTATGTCCGTTACAGGACCATTATGGGGTTGTTACAGGCCGTTACAAATTAATTTTTCTGTAACAGCTGTACGACACAGAACAGTTAACACCATTACCGCTGTTACATAACCATTTTGGAATAACTTGCAGTGGCCAATGATACCAAATATGGTTACATTGGCCACTAAAATCGAAGGGCAACTTAATTGGATGGGAGGAAGAAACAATAATCGCTTTGGTGATCATTATTCTGAAAACACAGTTGAGCAGGAAAATCAAGTAGTTTGGAAATGGGTCAACCACAAAAGTAACACAGATGGACAAATATGAATACAACCAACCAACACCCCAAGATCAGGCAATCATTCCTGAACAAGAAGGTGAACTGCAAACTTTGTCAGCTGCTAAAAATGGAGCAAAGGACTGCTGGATCTTACAATAACATGGGTTGTTTTGGGTGTGGGCATCTGAGTCATCAATCAGCTGAGTGTCCATGGCAGAAGTTTGTGAAAGAAAGCAGAAGGCACACACAATCAAGATGATGGCGTACTAGATGAAGAACCGGAAGAACAATTCGCCTAAGAGGGAAAGGCTGATGGTATGACAGTTGATGCACACGCCACACGTACCCAATCAAGAATTTAAACGCAACCACATCTTCCGATTGCAATAATGCTCCATGAGTAGGTCGCTCAAAGTGGTCATCAATAACAACAATTCTTAGAATCTAGCATCTAGATCCACAGTGGGCTTCGAACTTCCGACCGAGTTACATCCTTCTCCACAGTGGGCTTCGAACTTCCGACCGAGTTACATCCTTCACCACAAAAAATCACATGGACAAGGGAAGGTGGCAAGATAACTGTATATCTGTGATACCTACGTAACTTTTCAATCAGAAAGTATAAAGATGAGATGATGTGAGATGTTATGAAGAGGGCTTTAAGCAGGTTTGTAGGAAGCAGAAAATTCAGCTGATTGTTCTTCAATAGGGAAGCTTTAAAATAAAAATAAATAAATAAAAACTAAAATGGGGGATTACTAGATCGCTGTAGGATAGAAAGAACTGTGAGTGGGTGATTGTGGAATCAAAGGGGCATCAAGACGAAGGTGGTGTTGTGGTAGTATGGGATGCTGGGCTGACTCATCTTGGTGTTGGTGCTTTTGAAAAATAGCACTTGTGACAAGTGCTGGGTGTTGTCATTGGTGTACAGGCCAAAAGGTCCTGGTTCTTGAGACTCACTGTAGCCAAATCTTGATAGTGTCAAAAACAGGTGGAGAGAACGTGGTGCTTGGGCAGAGATTTGAGGTTATCAGGTTCTCGTTAAAGCAAAAGAATAGAAGCCACATACCAAGAAGCAGGAAGGGCTTCCCTGATGGGGTCGATAAGCATAAGTTGATTACTCTATATTGGGACGAGTTGAATTTACTTGGTCAGACAATCAAGAAAGGCCTATGGTTTCTACTATTGATAGGTAATCAGTGCCTGCTGGGTGGGAAGAGATCTTCCCAGTGGTCTCTCAGCGATGTTTGGCCCATCAAACTTCAGGCCACTATCTTGTCATCCCGAGTCTTGGAGGAATTCACAAGGTCCCATCCCATCTGGGTTTCGGATTATATAGCTAGAAAAGGAAGATTTTGTTCAAAAGGTTAATGACAGGTGGAGCACTTTCAGAGTTGAGTATTGCACAAGCTGTTATTTAATGACAAAACTTAAATTGTTAACAATGAAGATAAAACAACAGAGAGGATCATTTGGGTCAGTGGAGGAGGCTTAAAGCCAAGGTGTTGGAAACAATTTAAACCATAGATACAAAGAAAGACGTTGGCCCCATTCGAAGGAAGAGATCCTTGAGGCTCGAGCATAAGATCAATTTCAAAAGAAGGTGCAAGATGAGGAGATCAAGCAGAGACAGATAAGAGGCAATTTGGCTAGGAGAAGGTGACAAGAATACAAAAACTTCTTCCAGAATAATGCTAAAATGTGTAATTGAATCCACAGGCTCATGGTGAATGAAGAAAGGATAAATGAGAAAACAGAAACACATGAAGCAATTGTTGACTTTTCAATCTTCTTCCAGCAGAATGGAATATGCTAAAACTTGATAACTGGCTCTTTCACCAAGTATTAGCCAAGGTATTCAATAACAATAACAGTAACAGTGGCCATAATGACCAACCTTATGGCTATCACAATACGGGCCCAAATTGGCCATTACAGTCGTAAAGAAAGAAAAATTGTAGGAAGAAAATGTACTGGCTCCATATCAGACCATTACGGATTGGCCTTTTATGGGCCTGTAACGGCCATTACGACCATTACGGGGCTGTTATGGGTCATTTTCTTTCTTCTTCTTTTCTTCAAAATGGCCGTTAGAGCCCCGTATATTGTAACAGCTCCTACCATTACCATCAAGTAACGGCCGTTATGACCAAGGTATTCAATAACGATAACAGTGGCCATAACGGCCACCATCACATGAGCTGGTGACTCATGGGCAGTGGCTTGATTAAGGGAACCTACCAGAGCCATAGCAAAAGCAAGCCTTCATGGGGAAATCGATACTGCTTATGGACCTGAACCTAGGTGATCTACCCATGACCGTTCCAATACAGCCATTACGGCCTCTCTTTTTTTCTTTTTTCTTTTTTCTTTTCTTTTCTTTTCTTTTCTTTATCTATAAAAATTTGTATCAGCCCTGTAATCAACCATTATGGGGCTGTTTTTTCCATGATGGCCGTTACGGCCCTGTAACACAGTTCCCACTGTTACCAGCCGTTATGTAACCATTTTTTAATTCCTTCATTATGACTATCACGTAGTCGTTTTTGAATGCCATGGTGTCAGCTGAAGAGACAGATTAGAGAGAAGAGGTGCAAACAATGGTGAAAAGCTTGAGAAAAGGCAAAACATCAAGCTCAGTTGGATTTCTTACAATCTGCAAATGATATAATCATGTTCATTGAAGCCGACCAAGTCCAAATTGACTAAGGATGCCTAGGGATTCTTTCACCATGGCTTGCCCCCAATGGTATGAATTAATGGACAATGTAGATTGATGATTGCACATGCCAAGTGACACTTAAAAATTTTGGGGATGTTACTCATATCCATTTGAAGGTGGGGATGTTAGCATTCCACTCAAGGTATTCCATAACAACTACCATTGTTGCCTTTACGATACGGGTCATAACGGCTATTACAGCCCCTGTAACGGCCATCACGGTCTCTTTTTCCTTTTTTTCTTTTTTTATTGAAAGAAACCCTGAAATAACTATATCTGCCCCGTAATGTTGAAAAAAAAATAAATCCAAAAAACCTATATTTGCCCCATTAACAGACCATTATGGAGCTGTTAAGGCATTTACAAGGGGCGTAACAAGCCATTAACAATGGTTACATGTTTTTTTTATTCCATAACGGTTGTTACAGCCCCGTAACGTCTAATGGTTGCCATCATTACCTTTACGTAACGGGCTAACGGCCTTTATGGCACACCTTGATTCCACTACACACATAGATATGGCAAATATGCCAATGTATTTAGTATCCATGTGACAATGCCCAACATTTCTTGTTAATAAGCTAGAAAAAATCCGAAGGAATTTTCTCTGGAGGAGAGGAATACTGATGACGGCCATACAGTCCACTCCACCTTGTGTAACATCATGGGTTGGGCAAATCAAATAACAAAAGAGGATTGGGGTTAAAACATTAAAGATGATGAATATTATGCTTCTTGGAAAATGGCTTTTAAGGTTTTGAATGAAGAATGGCATCTCTAGAAAAATGTAATTTCTTGGAATTTTGACTAATATGGAGGTTGGTACAAGGATTTCTTTGCAGTAAGTACTTCTGATGAAGACATCAGAGCACCATTCAAGGTCTACTAGAGGAGGAGATCATCACCAGTTTCCCACTAGATGGATGACTACTACGTGGGCCCAAGTAGGCCAAGTGGACCATTTTGAAGACCCCACATGCATTTGATGCATCTTCAAAGACTCTACAGTAGGAAGATGCATGTGGTTTGCATCCTTGAGTTGGTACCGTTGAATCGAGTGCATGCGTTGATCAGACCGTTGGATTGCCCATATCGGGTTGTTTCACTTTTGATCATTGCTCACCTCAATCGTGGACACTTTAAGACTAAAATGTCTTAGTTTTTATTTGACTTTATTTGGATTTACTTTATTTGACAGTTTGGACCTTTTCCAAGCTTTGCTTTACGGTTTTTTTTTTTTTTTTTTTTAACATTAAGTAGGGCTATTTCTATAAATTTCTAAACTCGAGACTATAAAAGAGAAGGGGGGCATGTGAACATCTCGATGCTATTATTTCATGAAATTTCAAAGTTCCTCTTATTTCTTCATGCGATTTAAAGGTTTTTGCATGCGATTTGGAGATTAGGTGTCATGTGATTCCATTCCTATTCAACGGAGATACAAGGCTTCCATCTATTATCTTCTTCTTATTCTTCTTTCTATTTAAAAGATGTATTTTCTTCAAAACCCATCCAAATCATCCTTTTCTTCATCTTTCCATCATCCAACCTCAACCCCAACTAAACCCTAGCTTGAAATTCCCAAAACCTAACACAAACCACCCACATGTGTGACTGCACGGCCACATGTGCAAGCCCGATGCTGACTGTACGGACAACCCTTCAATCCCATTGATTCCCCCTTTGTTTTTCCCCATTGAAAACCCATTGATTCCAAATCCCCTAACCCTAATCGAAACCCTTGATTCCCAAATTCCTATTTTTTCCAATTTCTAAAAACCCTAATCCCAAAATCCCCAATTCCCATGAACCCTAAATGCCCATATCTCAAGTTTTCTCCCCCTTAACCCAGTGTTAGAATCTACTATTCAACCTCTTGAATGTGGATCATGCCTCTGCTAAATGGAAAGTTCTATCCTTCCATCAGGCCTAGTTTTAATTGATTTATGTGATTTCTTAGCATGTGGGCATGTGATTTAGGTTAAATTAGATTTATTTCCTATTGTTTACTCTTAATCATGTGGTAGGTTAACATCTTTTGCTATTTGGATTACTTTATAGACTCTTTAATAATCTCTAAGTTGCATGCTAGCATTAAATCATATGTCCTGCATCAACTTCAGGGATTGAAAAGCAATTTTTAGGGTGGAGAGACTTTCCAGGAAGGAGATAGTTTACTGCATAAGGATGAGTCTTGTACACAATTTTGGGAGTACATATGGTGCAGTATAGATAGTTCTGCTTTGCCTATCCAGGACTGTATTAAGTAGCACTTGAAAAAGAAGTGATGCTATCATAGTGATTTTCCTTCTCAGGGAGCTGAATTCAGGTAGAACATAAGAAAAATTAATAAATTTGTGGGGCTTATGGGACATCTGTTTGACTAGAAAACTCCAACTAGAGATAGGTATAAGATGACTTCAAAGAGTGAGAGGTCAGGGTGTTTCTAACTAAAGTCTTTCTATTCTCCATGTAGAGAACCTAGGTGCAGTGAGGAAGCTCTAACTGCATTGATTTGGTCTTACTCGCCTCCCTTTGGTTGGTTGGGAAAGATAAAAAGCTCTCATTATTGATCACTTACGAAGCAAACAGATGATCATCCCAAAGTTTGTATTTTATGCCTAGGGATGGGCGACAATCTTTTCATTCATTGTGAATTTGCAGGGGAGGTTTGACCTTGCCAGGATTCAATAGGTAGTGCCTCAATCATTTTGGTCTCTGTTCAATGCGTGGTGTGACGACTGCACAGGTTCAAAATGGAAAATTCTGTGAGGATGAGGATTGCTTGCTGGTCTCTAGACAATTTGGGCTAATCACAATGCCGAAACGTTCTATGATAATGCAGGTTCCGATCATGATGTCTTTCTTAAAGCTAAGATGAAGGCTGCTGCTTGGGTCTCATACCTTGGAGACTTACCCCATCAGATCTATTTGAAAAAATTAAGGAATCCATGTTTTCTCAGGACCGATGACCCCACACCAGGATTCCAAATATCAATATTGAAGTGCACATCGGCTGGGCCGAAAAGACAAATCAATATGGGGCATATCACACCATATCGAACCCTATTGGCCTTTTATTTTAGGCAAAAAAAAAATGCAGAACAAATACCAGAAGGGAAAAATAAATAAAAAGGGAGACACAAGAAACTATCATGTATTTATGTTTTTGATGTGCATTAATCATGTATCAGACCATTCTTAGGAATGAATTGTCTGCAAGGCTGACTTGCTCAAAAATGAGTATTGAGTCTTTGACCTCTAAACAACAAAAAAGTAAAGATGATCAACAATTACATGCTTTAATGCATAAGCATATTATGTAAATGTTACCACACAGGACATACACTTCTTTTAATGGTAACTGCTATTCATTAAAATGAGAAACAAGAAATAACAAAGGAGAGATGATGAGAGGACATCTCCCCCAGATTGAGGACTCCATTTGTTACACTATCCAGCTATACCAGATTAATCCTTAAAGTGGCCATTTGGTTACTGAAAAAGGTCCATTCAGATAGCCTTGTCCAAACAGGGCACATCTATGATTTGTCAACAACCATTATTTGGCCATAGACACTAATCTGGATAAAACTAACAAAAAGACTGCTAAAAAAACCAGCTGTTAGTGTGGCTTGAGCAAGACAGACACCAAATTGGCTTTAGCCCATTTTCCATAAAATACATGAATGAGTAGCTATCTTTTGCACACATGCATGGCATATGTGCCACATTTGTCACATGAGCCATTGGTGTGAATGGGCCGTAAGTGAGACAACACATCTTCAACCACCTCACATGCGCCACATTCAACCTTCGAGCACCCAAACGTGCCAATACCTACATACATATCAAATGTGTCACACATATCAAATGTCCCACCCCACATATTCAAGTGAACGACATGTGACACCGTGCATCTTCAAGTGACCCAAATGTGCCCAGCGTTCGAAATATCGGTATCGCATTATGTATCGCATTCTTGGGATACGGATACATATCGGTTATCACATGGGATATATCGGTTGTATCGTGTAATGTATCGTTGTTGTTTGAAACATGGGGAAACATTGAGAAATTGGTCAAATTTTTCAATGAAACTTCAATGATTGTTAAAAAAGACATCAATACACACTTACAAATCAAAACATTACCAAAAAAAAAAAAGTACACAATAGGTTTTCTTTGTATGGGGTCCTAAATCTATGCGTTGTCTAACTGAATTGATGCAAGTATATTCAATGTCTATTCATATAATTTATAAATGTAAGAAGACATGTAGAAACACAAGCAATACATTCAAAAGCAAAATAAGAATCATAAGATTAGGTTACCTACATGTTTGATTTTATGTTTTTTTTTTTAATTTTTAGAAGTAATGTTTGATTTAATGTTTGGACACAAGGATTGCAAATGATTTGCAAGAAATTGAAAATTTTTGATTTTTTTTTTTTCAATTTTCCGTAACTCGGCCCCATCTCCTCCAAATCTCGAAATCGAAGCTCCCGATCTATGATTTTTCATGGATTTGTAACAATTTGACACTAATTTAACATGATTTACAAAAAATAAAAGGATCGAAATTTGAAAATGCTCACCAAATCGAACATGTGGGATATATCGCACTACCTGTGCGTTTCGTATCGCACAGGTGGGATACAAGATAAATCGTGGGATATATCGGCCGATATCGTCGATTTTAAAACACTGCACGTGCCAATATTGATCTACAAATGAACCACATATCCACATGGGCCAATGTGCCTAATATGTACAAAAGCCACATATGCTTGTCTAGATAGGGTATTTGATAAATAGCAGTCAGTACAGCAAAATAATTTATCTGTACAATCCTATTCAGACCTGCCTACTCTGGACAGAGATCTGTTAGAACTTTTGATGGGAACCAAACTGGCCCTAAAATCTTTGCAATTCGAAACCCAAAGATGAACTCTAGCCTTAATTCCTTGGAAGACAGCAATGCCCAACTCAGATTTGTTGTTGAACAGCCTGTTGATATGTTTTTCCAGATTGACCGAAGAAAACAACTACACATTAATCACCAGAAAACTCGACGCTTACTCCTCAGTGGGCTACTCTCCCAGGCACAAAAAAGATGTCAATCAAATCTGGCCTAACCCAATTCTGCTCGAACCATGCATTCATTAAACGGAAAGTCGTATTGAATAAGAATTGCTCCATTGTCTCCCGATCCTCAAGCACATGATGTCATCATTGGTGATTATCATATTCCTACTCCATAGATGATCAATTGTTCACTTCATCCTTACGTACTAACCAGCAGAATGCCAAAACACTTGGGGAACTTTGGCATTTCCAAATTCTTGTCATCAAAGCCTTGCTACTATCCTTCAACTCTGAGGAATGGAAATTGTAGGAGCTGACAGTGAATCCCCGAGTGATCCAATTTCCATCACCAACAATCACCGGAATTGAGACATTCCTACGGCTACAAATGACATCAAACAAGCAAATGGATTAATAAGCCACTTCGTCCGAGAAGGAACTCCGAAAACACAACCCCAAACCACCTCATTCCCATCAATTGATTTGCAACACAAATTATAACGTTTTTTGGACATGCTAATTCATAAAACAAAGAAAATTCATTGCATTTAAGGCCGGTCAGCATGCCAAGAATCTTCCTAAAATCTTATGCAAACACCGTTCCCCACTGCCTAGGACACCCCTGAGACAAAGTAGATTCTAGCTTCATCACCTCTTACCATATACCCAAAGCTCTATAAAAAGATGAAACTATAGAAAAACAACCACCCTCCACTGAATATTTGCACGCTATACCAACCCTAGTATACAAAAGACATACCTTAGCAAACCAACCACCCCACACCCCATATTTGCATGCCATGCCAGCCTTAGTATACAAAAGATATATACAACATCATTTTATAATGAAAAAAGAATTCACGTAGCCGACCCCAATTACTTGGGATAAAGCTTGGATGATGATGATGAATTTTTTAATGAAAAAAGTAAATACAATTATTTTGTAATCGAAAAAAGTAAACACATAATAAGACAGATGCATGCACGCATGCACAAACACAGACATTAATGGGGTGCTCACATGTTACCGGGCTATTGAGATATTATCAGGGTGCTCACAAGGAACCGGGCTATTGTGGGACCCGCATGATGCATGCATCTGATCAACACCGTCCATCTCCTCATGTTCACAGTAAAGCCCAACAATTAGGTCAATCCAACATAGGTGAATGATGCCATAAGGAACAATGTCAAATCATCCCTAAAACCTCTAAATTCACATGCGGTCTGCCTGAGTTTTGGAATGGCATGTCCCTTCACCATGGTCCATGACTAATGAATAGCGTGGATGACATAAATACAACATGGTGGGCCCCACAAATGAGCAGGGAGATTCTTTTGGTTTGGCATCCCCTCCCAACTGTCCCCTCAAGCGTTCCCTACCTGAATTTTCGTTTCCGTTAATTCTTGGCCCCATGGCCTAACATTGAAGGGCAACACCAATGCACAGGGCAGATCTGATGCACACATCACGCAAGCCCCTCAACAGCCTAACATCACCCCAATTTGTGGTGCTGTCAATACACCATGTGAGGGTTTTATATGTATGTATGTATGAGAAGATCCTAAGAACACCCCGTTGGACTATAAGTTGCCGTCCACACAGAAAATAACTACCAACCTATCACGTATGTGAAACATCCAATCCTTTTGATAGGTTGGCCCAACAATGAGAAATATCATGTGCAAAAATCAGCCCCACTCACTCATTAGGTGAGCCACAACATAAAAAACAATTTTCTAGCAACTGATAAATAACAAAAAATAAAAATAAAAATACATGGGTGGTCCACTAGATGGGTGGGAAAATGGTCTAATTTTTTAATGAAACTTCAGGGACTGTCAAAAGAGACGTCAAGTACAACTGCAGAATCAACATCAATGTTGCAGGTTGTCAAGTACCATATCCTTCAATTCTGCGAGAAAACCACGTACCGCAACAAACTAAGAGATAGAAGACTAAAGGGAAAAAGAAAAGGGAAGGTGACAATTGACATCATGATCTCCTTTCACGCAGCAAGGGGCCCCCTCAAAAAGGGGGGAACAAGGTTTAGAGTAATGAAAAGCTAAAGAAGGCTCTAGGAAGACGTAGGTGGGAACCAGGAATATTGGCATGCATTCCCTAGCATGAGGAGACTTGACGTAATCGACACAAAATTTTCGTTCTTTTTTATTATTATTTATTTTTATTTTGTAAGTATTGACGCAGCATTTTCATGGTTTGGTATAAATTATGTTGAATAGTAACTTAATATTTAAATTAGGAATTTATAGTACCTTCCTAAGTGTTCACACATAAGGATATTTAACCTTTTTTTCTCCCAACTCATCATGCAAACATTATTGAATTATTTAGTCACATTGGTCTACTATATCTTTAACCTTTTAATCATTAAAAAAAAAAAAAAAAACTCCCTGAAGGCACTAATGACACAATGACACCACTTATTGAATTATTTAGTCACATCAGTCTACTCTAAAACAAATATCTGTCTGTTTAGCATTTATATATGTGTGTGTGTAAGCTGCCAGGTCTAACTGATAACATTAACAAGAGAAGAAAGAGATCCTATTGCTCTCTAGAGTTACCTATAGTCCTATGTTACATTAAAAAGAAGGACATGAATTCTGTGCCCCCAGGCACGGGAAGTTCTGTGGTCAGAAGCTGTGGGGCCCACAGAGATGCCCGTGACAAATCCACTCTGTCCATTAGTTTATAAACATCACAATAAGGCAGGAATCCAAGAATCAGCTAGATCCAAAACTCAAGTGGGCCACACCAAGTGAGACAACGGGGATTGAACACCCACCATTGGAAACTATGGGGGCCACAAAAATTTTGTATCAGGAGCCATAGATATTTTGTATCAGGATGATATTTGTTCCTACAGCTTATCTGAGTGGTAATAACCCTATGAATGGTTTGGATGGCATATAAGCATCATTGTCGGCTCTAAGCAGGTTTCAACGGTGAATGTTTTCATTATCACTCTTTCGTGTGGTGTGGCCCACGTGAGTTTTGGATCTGTGTTATCTTCAAATTCCTATCTTATTTTGATGTTTAGAAATTGATGGATGGAGTGGAATTATCACAGGCATCTCTAGGGGCCCCACACAACTTCTGACGACAGGAACTTTCTATGCCCAGGTGCACAGGCAGCTCGCATTCCAAAAAGAGTGTTATTGCTCTTTATGGTAACATACCAACTATGTCCTGCAAGTGTACTTTCATTTAGTGGTTTATGGCCTTTCATCTAGCATGTGCCAGCAGCTTATTTCCACTCATGATCTGAGCCATTTATTGAATGGAGGCATGCTATGGTAGTGATGTATGAAAAAGATTGAGGAAGTCCACATGCGACATACGTGGGAGTTCAATCAAATTGTTCATGTTCATACATTTTCTTCCAAATTTATGGACAATCTGATGTATGTAAGTACCCTATTTATGTACTTGTCCATTTAGAGAGTAGAAACTGTGGTGGACGGTTCTGATACTACATATGGTGCCAAGATGAGATCACACCCTGCGTGTAGATCTCCCATCCATTACACATGTGAGTTAGAGAAATGGCTCATGTGGCCTCTACTTAGGATGTGCCGTTTGTTGCCTACCAGTGGGGCCTACATGGTAAGTGGTCTAACGATCAGAACCGTCTAGGTCATGGACCCTATGATACAAAGACCAGCATGAGAAACTTAATCCAAATGGATGGCCGTATGGTAGAACATAGAACAATGAAAATAAAATTCCAATGGTTCTTGCTCAACTCTAAAAATCAGAGTTTATGATCATTACTGAAGAGTGATTTCAGGTACAATAAGTCAATACCTTACTTGCAGTGGCGATGAAAATATGGGTGGCTTAAATCACTCGGACATCTTAGAAAGTGGGCCACAGTGGGTGGCATCAGATAGTAGATCCAGAGTTGTGATAGAGGCAGAATGGCGGAATGAATGCCTACACCAACTTGGCCTTCCATAGTTCCATGGTTCCACTGCCTCTTCCAGTACAACAAAATGTTTAGGGAGACTGCACCATAAAGCTGTGGGGGCCACCCTGATCTGCACATTACATCCACTTCATCCATCATTTGTACAAGATGATGCTATGGTGTCATCCAAAAAATCAACCCAGTCTAGAACTCATGTGAGCCTTGCCACAGGAAAAAGTGGGATAGGGAGGCCTACCACTGACACATTCTCGGGCAAACCAAAGTTCTAAATCAGGCTTATGTTTTCTTTTTCCCTTCATGTTGGTGGTAATCACCTTCTGAACGGTTTGGATGGCATATAACATCATCGTGGGCCCCTGGAGGTTTTGAGTGGTGGGCGTCCTCATCCCTGCTGTTTCCGGTGCTGTGGAGAACTTGTTTTGTTGATTTGACTGATTTAGGATCCACATCCTAACATGAGCTGGTGCAAATGATGGATGGAGTGCATTTTGAACACAGATCACATTGAGCTCCATAAACTGGCTTTTGCACAGCTCAACAAATTCAGACCCCTTTCGCCAACCTACCCATTACATGCACCTTTTCACATCTGCCAACTTGACACATGTGAAGGAGATGTCATGCCTGCGCCTTTCTAGCACGTGCCTGTCATCCCTACTTTCATTAGCCACAACTGAAATGTGACTCTCTCTCTCTCTCTCTCTCTCTCTCTCTCTCATATACACTGTCTAAACACAAGTTTCTGAACACAAGCCGCAGAAACTTGTAGAAATGAGGCCTGAGAAAGTGAATACAAGCCAATGCATTGTCTTTAGCAGATGATAGATACCTAATAGTCACATCTGCTATGCAGTCAATAAGGGCCGTTTGGATACACCACCAAATAAGTTACTTTTTCTACTTGCAGCAGTAGATAAGTAACTTATTTGAGATAAGTTTGGTTTATGATCAATTATAAGTAGTTTTTATATTTAAAGTTACTTAATCACTTCAGTTTAATAAGTAGACATCAAGATAAGCTACTTAAGGCATAAGTAGCTTATCTTAAGTAACTTAACAATCCAAATGCTCCCCAAGTGACCATAAAATAAGGAGTCAACTGCAATGAATGTATGTTTGTGAGTTGTATACAGTGTTCTGTGTATTACTATATGCCGATATTATCAGTATAACATTCTTAATTGTAGAATTTCCAGGTTTCGGCGATATTTCGCTATGCATTGATAACTGAATGTATCACCAAAATATCACGTGTATCGTGCATATAAGTTCCAGGTATTGATTGTATCAGCGATTGCAATACAAGTTGTGATGGGGACATCACGCGCACACGCGCACTTACGCCGCCACCCCTACGCACGTATGTGCGTAGATGGAGGACCCCACCATCAATCTGCCTCGATGACGACGTCCAGGGAGGGCCTCCTAGTTAGATGACAAGTTTTGGTTCAGAAAAGTGGCCCGATAGTCAAGAAAAGCCCACCATGGGATCTCATGATCGTGGCCCACTCGTCGGATTGGTTTTATATTTTAAGTTTTGTTTATTGTTATTATTTAGAACATCGTGAACGCTTTAGATTTCCTTGTTTGATTTTTATTTTAGTTTACTTCATCGCCAAGTAATAGGTGTCGCACATGGTGCGAGTTTTTGGGTATAGGGTTCTCCCTATAAATAGGCACCCTTTGCAGTTCTTTTCATTCATTGAAGTTAATAAAAAAATTCCTGCTTTATTTTTCTGCTCTCTTCGTGAGTTGTGGAAGAATTCAAAAGTGGGTGTGAAGCCCTCCCTTTTCGAAGGGCTAACTACCGTGGTGCGAAGCCACATCGATCCCAATTCACCCCCATCTTCCATCATCTTTTTTTTTTCCATCTTCCCCCACCATCCATACTTCGAATTTGTCCTTTTGTTGCATCAGATTTCTTCATTGAAGCAGGTTTCCAGATTTCGGCCCACAGGCGAGCTGAAACTTCGGCGGAGCACCACGCACAAACCGTACGTCGGATCGAGCTGAAATTTGGAGGTTTTGGAGTCCATCCCTGGCCGACCAGGGCCAAGGTGGCCTTTTTCTGAATAGTGGGCCCCACACACTTGCGGCTGGGATCACACACACGTCCATCTGGACCATTGTTGCTGTCCACACGCGGGATCATCTTTTGGTTCAAGTTTTTATCTTCTTTTATCCTCTCATAGCCGTTTTTTTCATGAATCCTAACCCTATATTACATGATCCTTAATTGATTTGCCCCTTTTTATCACCTTAGGGTTCCTTGAATTGAAATTAGGGAATCCCTTGGATTAGGGACTGATTTTTATGCATGAGTAGTTGATTTTATTTCCCTTTGACATTGTTTGGTTTATAATTTTATTGGTCCAGTCCTAGCCTGTGTCGGCTTGGACCCGCATAGATTCCCCTTTAATTGAATGTTTGGATTTTCATGTGGGATGTGGAATTTGTGTGATTGTTTCTGAATTGGTGTGATCTAAGCCTGCAATCTTGCATATCATATTTAATTTTCCATGTCCTGCATCAAGTTGACATCCTCCTTTGCAACAGAGAACGTGCATAATCCAGAGGAAAAAAAAAATCCAAAAAAAAAGGGGGAAAAAAACTTTCCACTTTTCTTTCCACATCTGAGTTTGGGAGTGGCTTTCGGCACTCAGCTTCATTCCCTATGGATTAAATATCCCATCAACAAGGTATAGATTATTACAAAAAAAAAAAATTCTTTAATTTTATCATGGATTTCACTTCAAATCCACGTCTATGCATGATTCTCATGCATGAATCATGCATTGAAATTGATTTAAGTGGAAAATCGATAGATTGGGGATTGAAATGGAGAAATTTGGGAAAATCCAAAACTTTCCCATTTTCTTGCCAAAATCAAGTCATTTTGGGCCCAAATTTTAACATAATGATGAGAGTGGGCTGATCAATAGATTTGTGCTAATCTTTCAATTTTTCAATTTTTTTAATTATTTATATTTTTGAAAATTGAAAAAAAAAATTCTATTTAATTTGAAAAAAAATAAATTTCAACTTTTTTTTAAAGATTTCTAATTTGTTTTGATGTTTTCTTATTTATGTTTCATGTTTATGATCAATAGGTTGCATTTGTTGGTGGAAAATCAGTTTTTTTTAATATTACAAAATTTCGTTTATGTAAAATAAAAATATAAATAAATAAATAAATCCGTTTGATTGTTTTTTTGGTATGCATGGATGGATGGATCATGGATATGTGTGTGTGTGTGTGCACACGCGTGCATGGATCAATGGTTGGAGGGGTTGATTGGAAGGATGGATGGACCATGCGTGTGTGTGTGTGCATGGATGGTTGGATGGATGGATGGATCATGCATGTGTGCGTGTGTATGGATGCATGCATCGATGGATGGACCATGCATGCATGTGTGTGCATGGATGGATGGTTGATTGGATGGATGGATGATGCAAGAGTGCGTCTCTCTCTCTCTCTCTCTCTCTCTCTCTCTCTCTCTCTCTCTCTCTCTCTCTGTGTGCGTGTCATTGAACGCATGTATGAATGCATGCATGGATCAATGGATGGATGGATGGTTGGAAGGATGGAGACGAGGACTTCAAGCCACCTTGTAACTCCATGTGTGTGAGTGCGTGTGCATGTATGGATGGATGGATGGATCATGCAAACGTGTTTGTGTGTGTGTGTGTGTGTGTGTGTGTGTGTAAATGTACGCATGTATTAATGCATGCATGGATCAATGGATGGATGGATGGATGGATGGATGGTTAGATGAATGAAGATGAGGAGTTCGAGCCACCTCATAACTCCATGTGGGTATGAGGGATGGCCAAATATGTATGTTTTTTAGTTCTTTTAGTTTTAGATGTCTTAGTTATTGTTTGGTACTTGCATTTGTACTATATAAACTTATTTAGGTCACTATTGCACTGAATTCTTACAACAACATATCAAATGAAAACTTATTACCAGCGCATATTTTCTGCTTCTTTTTTTATTTTTATTCTTAAATATGCAAGCATGCTTATTTTTAGCATCTCTTGAAGTTTCACTAAAAGATCCCATGTTTTTCTCAAGTTTCTCAGTCAGTGATACATTTCTAGGTATCGGCAACAATATCAGCAATATCAATACATGTTTTCATATCCCCAGCTAGTGATACTTGTAACATAACTGATGGGAACATCATGCGCACAGGTGCACGCACACTACCACCACTACGCACGTACGTACGCAGAAGGAGGACCCCACCATCGATCTAGCTCGATGACAACATCCAGGGAAGGCCTCCTACCTAGAAGACAAGTTTTGGTTCAAAAAAAGTAGGCCCGATAGTCAAGAAAAGTCCATCATAGGATCTCATGATCGTGGCCCACTCGTTGGATTGATTTCATATTTTAGGTTTTGCTTATTGTTATTATTTACAACATCGTGAACGCTTTAGATTTCTTTGTTTGGTTTTTATTTTAGTTTACTTCATCGCCAAGTAATAGGTTGCGCACATGGTGCGAGTTTTTGGGGTATAGGGTTTTCCCTATAAATAGGCACCCCTTATAGTTCTTTTCATTCATTCAAGTTTAATAAAAATTTCTGCTTTATTTTTCTGCTCTCTTTGTGAGTTGTGGAAGAATTCAAAAGTGGGTGCAAAGCCCTCCCTTCTTCGAAGGGCTAACTACCGTAGTGCGAAGCCACATCTATCCTCATCTGCCCCTACCATCTTCCATCTATATCTCTCATCTTCTATCATCATTATTGCTTTGAATTTCCCAGCTTTTGCAGCTATTCATCCCCCTACAGCCAATTTCCAAAATCTAGACCTGTAGGAGGGCTGAAACTTAGGTGGAGCACTACGCCTCGACCTTACGTCGGATCGTCGTCAAGCTTGGAGGGATTGGAGGTCTCCCCTAGCCAACCAAGGCTTAGGTGTTACTTTGGGGAGGTGGATTTCCATCATACGTGCGGCCAGCCCACCCGCACATGTGCGTCAGCCCCGGACCACCATCTGCACGCAGGAGCTTTCTCCGGGTCAGGTTTTCCTCTGGTTTTCCTCTTTTCATTCCTATTTCGTAAACCCTAGCCTTAGTTTGTATTAGCCCTAATTTATTTGCCCCTTTTTTTTTCACCCTAGGGTTCCTTGAATTGAAATTGAGGAATCTCTTAGATTAGGGACTGATTTTTATGCATGTGTGGTTGATTTCTATTTCCCTTTGACATCATTTGGTTTATAATTTTATTGGTCCAATTCTAGCCTGTGTCGGCCTGGACCCACATAGATTCCCCTTTTTAATTGAATGATTTGGATTGTCATGTGGGATGTGGAATTTGTGTAACTGTTTCTAAATTAGTATGATCTAAGCCTGAATTCTTAGTATGATCTAAGCCTGAATTCTTGCATCTCATACTTAAATTTCATGTCCTGCATCAGTAACAATACTGATACTACAAAAACTGATTGTGTAGGAATGAAAAGTGAAAATACTACGCAATATTCGTTAGAAAATAAATGGTACTTAACCATTGCAGTTATCGCTGACACTAGAAGACATAGGTACTGTTGAAGCACCACCAAGTTGACATTAGGGTGAATATGCTGGTGGCATGACTTCATTTTGAACGTAGCAAGCATCTTGGGTGGTGTAGGAAACGAAACCCAAATGGGAAGGTTATCAGCTTTCCATTTTTCTGCACCTCAAAAATAATATTCTTTTAGTTTAGGGTACTACTCGGAATGACCAAGATATTATTTTGGCAGAAAAACATTCCACCAGAACTGGTTTCTCAAGTTACTTCCAAATGAACCCGTAAGGAAATGAAGGCATATAAAGTAGATAAAACACGTTCTATGAAGAGAGATTCCCAGTAGCTGTTTTCTGCTACATGATCCAATAATGACAGATTCCAAGTAGCTGTTATCTGCTACATGATCCGATAATGACTATGTGAAATACACCGTCTGCAGACAAACTGACAAGTACACATGCATGTTAATTAACAACATAATGAATAAGTTGGTCCAGTAACGTTAACTGACAAGCGGAATAGATTTTCATGCAAGTCTATTCCAATACAAAGTTCAAGATATTTCCATCAATTAATTTGCAATAAATGCAGAAAGCCAGAGCAGAAATACTTACATGAATAACCAGCACGGGACAATTAACCAGTGGGATTTTGTCAATATTCTGCACAATATATAATGAAAAATAATGTTTAAACACATAAAATAAGCATGCATACTGAAACTGAAGAGAGAGAAACAAGCAGCAGAGGTTATGATATGAAAGTAACCTTGTATATATCAAACCAATATGTACGCTTCACAGGATACATGACTCTTAACCCTGAAAGTATTGGACTATGCAGAACTACAGCTCTTAACCGAGGCAAGCGAGCCGCTATATCCAACGTTGGCCCACTTCCAACAGATTGACCATAAAGGATAATGTCTTCTTCCTTTGCACCATAGTTCTCTTCAAGGCACTTATAGGCAGCCTCAATATCTGCATAAGTGTTCTGCTCACTTGGCTGCCACAAAGAATATACATGAATGTAAGATGCCGTTTTCATGTAATATCATCTTGCAACACAATCTACAAAACATGAGATTTTCATCTAAATATATTTCAAGAAAAACTGCAACTGACCTTTCCAGATGATTGCCCATACCCGGAATAATCGTACCTACATGAAATTCCAACAATTGCCAAGAACCATAAGTGCTCTCCTCACAAAACAAATCAGAGTAGATAGAATCTAGATACATGTTTCATCAATGTTGGAGTAGTTATTTAAAGAAAATTGGCATTTCAACACCAAGTATTAGACAAAGACTTTGGTCCCAATATGTATGGCAACATGCCTAAATGGTCAAAACCTCATTTTATCTTTTACTTACGCTTTAGCACTTTTTGTGTAAACTTAATATTAATATTCTTCTATATGAATGCTTTAGCACTTTTTTAGTGTAAAATTAATGTTAATATTCTTCTATTTGTGAAGAGATCTTACAAGGTCTATCTACAAATGTCAAATGTGGACTGGGTCAGGTTTAGCATAAGCCCAAGTTTCGATTATTAATCAGGCCAAAAAAAGAGGTCCAGACTATCATCTCATAACTGGGCCTTTGATTTCATGCCCAAGTCCACCAATTAACATCAATAATGGGCCTGTATCAAGCTCGGATCAGGCATATGTTAGAGTATGACGAATTAACCACTTGCTCTAAAAGCTCGAACTGTTAGCGTATGGCGAATTAATCCCTTTATCTCATAGCCCAGGCCCCACATCTCATGGGTTAGGACCACGGCCGAACCCCCTTCGTGGGCCCCAAATCACATGGGCCACTCACCCCGAGTGTGTCCCTGCATCCGACGGGGTACCCCACTCGAGCCCGGTGTGAAATGCGCATTAATCACCGCCGATGAGGAGTCTCGAACACAAGACCTCCCCCGTGGGCCCCAAATCACATGGGTCACCTACCCCGAGTGTGTCCCCGCATCCCACGGGCTACCCCACTCGAGCCTGGTGTGAAAATGCCCCTGCATTATTCCGTCTCGTGTAAATTTGCAACTCTTTAGCAAGAGCACTCGTATCCTATAAAGCTAACAGGACCTCTAGAGCCCATATCCTGTAAGTTAATGGTATCGCTAGAGTGAAAAACATATGGTGGTACGGGACCACGAAGAAACAATGAGTCCGTCCTCTCTTCACCAGCATTTTCCCATGAAGAGAGGAAGCACGAGAAGCGAAGAAAGTAATAGATTCATGAAAGGTAACATCCATGGACACAAGATGTCGTCGAGCAGTAGGATGATAGCACTAATAAGTAATAGCCCTTTTAAGAGTCAAAATACCCAAGGAAGACACATTGAGAGCCTTCAGAAGTTTAGTGTGTGATTGGTTGTGAATATAGACAACACACAGACAACCAAAGACTTTAAAATGGATTGGAGATAACGGATGTGTAAGTTCTAATATGCTAAGCACATATGTACTTGTCAAATTTCATGGACAAAATATGGTATGGATCTTCAGCACACTTCAGTTCTCTACAACACTTTAAGAGTGCGACTCCACATCTCAAGAATTGAAAGTTCGGAATGATTCCAAGAGTAAGATCAAGTGTATGCCAACCTACAGGTAAAAATGACCTTAGAAAAGACCATAGGATAGAGTACTTGATCATGGTTTTTAAAACTTTAAATTGTGAAATTTTTTTATGAAAATTTGAGGATGTTCGGCCAGCCCGACCCTGGGTTTGGCTAACCGAATTCAACTCGGGTCAGCCCGACATCAGCCTAGGTCAAGTTTCCAGCAACTTGAAATGTAAAATCACTTGCAAGTTCAGCCAAACCCTGGGTTCGGCCAGCCGAACTTAGCTTGGGTCAGCCCAAGGGTGACCCGGGTCAAGTTTCCAGCAATGCATTATTTCGGATTTCAGGGGAATTTTGCTAGCTGATTTTTTTTTATAAAATCAAATATCGCGAAATCTGAGAGCCGTTGGAACAGTATCGTGGAAATCCGGCCAGCCGAAGAAAATCTTAGGTTGACCAAAAGACCAAAACCTTTGGCTAAATACAGACCTTTTCTCATTGCTTTAAACACGAAAAAGTGAGATAATTCTTCCTCAAGTAAAGAGAGAAACTCTAGTACTTTTCCAAGCAATTTGTGTGGTAATTCTTATTTTATTTATAACTTATTCAATTCCCTTTCTCAAGTAGATTTTAAATCAATTAGAAAGTAAGCAATACTCAACTTGAGATTAGAGAATTGAATCTGCAACTTTTAGAGTTTTATTCCTTTAGTAGTTATATATCCCTAGATCATTTCTGGTTGAGCATACATTGATTCATCATCATCCAAGAAAGAAGATCGCTGCATTGTTTGAAGCATCTACTTCATCTGTATCTTCGCATCGATGTTTCGTCTTCAAGAAGATAAGTATCTATTTTAATTAAATTTATGTCATTTGGGTTTGTTGAGATTGCCCGGAAATCTCATTGGGTTGTATAGTGGTTAGCTCGTGAAAATCACTTGAGGTTTTATTGTGATAAGCCCGTGAAAATCACAAAAATTGTAAGAGATTGTTGAAGTGATCCTGTGAAAATCTTGAAACTAGTAGAAAGCTAAAATTACATGGAATAGTAATTTTAGGAGTGGAGTAGGTGTATGTTAAACACCGAAGTACTATAATTCTATATGTATTGTGATGATTGTTAATCTTATTCTCTCATTTTATTATTTTGAAAGATTGGTTTCAAGGACGTCGTGAAATAAGGTTGGCATGCCTAAAGTTTTATGCGAAAGTTGTCATACGACTTAGTTGAAATCAAGGTTTCAAGATCTTTTACGATTGAGAATATATTTTCCACAATTGATTATCAAGAATTTGTTTAGTCCTATTCACCCCCCTCTCTCCTCTAGGACATCTGTAGCTCATCTTTCAGGATGACTAGGGATAAGAACCGAAATAGGAGATTTAAAGCCAAGAACCCGAGAAGGCACCAAAATCCATGATAAATCAAAACGATTTGGACAATGATTGTCTTCTTCCAATCTAACCACCCTGATTGCACAACTGTTGAAGCTAGCAATACGGTTAGATGACGTCGGCACCTGTAGACTGCACTTTGAATCCTCTCTAATCCTCCTCCGTTAAACCCCTATGATGATCTTGATGCGTTGATACCAAGATGAAAGATTAAAACCTTTGAAATAATGAAAGAAGAGAGGAGGAAAGCAGGAAGAAAGAAAGAAGAAGAGGAAAAAGAGGAGAATGGGGAGACAAAAACGTGAATTCTCTCACGTCTCTCCCTTATTTTATTAGAAAGTGTAATCATAGGAAAATGATTTTAAAAAAAACACCCGACTATGAGGATATTCCCCTCACACATATATACACATACCAACTTAACCAAATACACTCAAAACACCCTTACATCTCAACAGTCTTTAAGTAGGCCGCTTGAGGCACTTGTCTGCAACTAAGGATTTGGATGTGCAGATTGTCAAGATTGAGCATACATGGTGGGCCCATTGTAAAGTGGTCATACACATGAACTATAGGGCCTTAGTGTACCTTATCTCTCAAGTCACAAGGTGAGAGAATGAAGGATGGACTTCTAACACAAAACACAAGTGTGGAGACGTGAGGCTCTACGAGTACCTTGATGGGAAGGAGTCAAAAGGACGATTTATTTAAGTAGCTCTTAGTCCCCTAACCCGCTCAAAATCTAGAGTATAAAAGGCCCCATTGAATGGTTCTTACAAGGGTGAGGAGGAGGTGGAAGTGTTGAGTGCATTTGTATGGTTTCAAGCTCTATCTATGGACAGAATTCTAGGTAATCTTTCCTTTGATTGTCTTCATGATGGATGCATGGTGTCCTGGCAAAAGAAACCATATCAGCCCATAGTTGCATGAAGCGTGAAGCGACACAACAACGCATTTGGGTGTGGGAGCAGGGGAACCACCTGCTTCAAAATGCTATCAAGTATAAAAGGCTAAAAACGGGAGTGATAGCACAAAGTCCGCAGTGAGATTTGATGTGGGAGCAGCACAATTTAGAAGGATCCTGCAATTAAGGACGGGCCTGAATTGAAAATTTTGCAAAACCTAGGCCCGGGCCCGACACATTTATTGACTGGACCTCAAATCTGGCCCATATCTGATCCGTGAGGCATCTGCTACAGGTATATGCCAACCATACTGGGCCAAGACCTGAAACCTGGTGAGCCTGCCCGGCCCACTGCCACCCTAAACAATGTTTAGATGTTTTTATACGATACCGCCAACATTAAGCATTTTCTTTATGTGATGTTATATTTCATAGACTGTCAGCAAATTGGTTTTCTTTTTTTTCTTTTTTCTTTTTTTTTTTTTGCCTATATCCAACACATACACAATCACTTCAGCAAGCGTCATATCTCATGCTTAGGACCAGGTGCATCTTTGGACTTCCATAACTTCCAGTAATAATGAAGAATCATACTAAAGGGTTTCTCTCAAAGAGCAGATGTACTTTACCACATTCTGTATAACTCCAAGGATAGATCAGTTTCCCTAAATGCAAAACATGACAATGGCCCAAATATATTCAAAAGGCTTCTACCAATGGATGCCACCAATGCTAGTGGAGTATGGATAATGGTGTTGGGTGGTTGTCGGACTCACTTGGCCACCAAGTCCCAAGGTATGGGAATGGGCATGCGGCTGTATGTTTACTATTTTATTTATTATTTAAACAGAGTAAGAAGAAATATTTACTATTAAAATATTCACATCATACTTTTATAGTTTAATAACTTATTAATATTTGGGTACAAATGAGCTATATCAGACATGAACCTAAAATGTAACCAATTACCATATGATGTCATATACCAGATGGGCATGATCCATGTATCCTAGCATGCCCTGATGCTTTTCTTTAAAAAGGAAAAAAAAAAATGCTACAAAAAGAAGGAGAGATTCCAACAAGATTTCATGACCCCATGGAAAAAACAAGAAGAAGAAATACGACAAAGGAATTTGATTTTTAATGGCAAAAGCAATCTCATAATGTAAACCGAGAGGAGCTGAAAGCGTTTTTGTATTTGAGACAACCCAAAGGGATTGAATATATAGAGATTACAATCATCTATACAAGGAAAATAATAAAAGCAGAATCCTCTACCTATGGAAACAAACTATACAAGGGTCAAGGTATACTAGCTATATAAGGTATGTGAGTCTGTCTAACATCCCCCCTCAAGCTAATGCTGGTCATCGACAAGTAATAGTTTGCCAACTAGAAATGAGTGACGTGCAAAAGTGAGGAACTTGGTGAGAATGTCGGCAATCTGATCATGGGATGCAATATGTGGAAGAGAAATGAGCCCAGACTGAAATTTCTCCCAGATAAAGTGATAGTCAACTTCAATATGCTTCGTCCGTTCATGAAAAACCGGATTAAAGGCAATCTGAATAGCACTTAGACTGTCGACATGGAGTGGAGTAGGATTCTACAGAGGAATGCACAAGTCGGAAAGAAGTCCACGTAACTAGACAAGCTCACTACACACAGCGGACATCGCCTGATACTCGGCTTCTGTGCTCCATTTGGAAACAGTGGCCTGCTTCTTACACTTCCAAGAGATGAGAGAAGTGCCAAGAAAAACACAGTAACCAGTGGTAGATCTTCGTGTGAGAGCGCAACCGACCCAATCAGCATCCGAATAAGCACGAAGGTCTAGAGTCGCTGTGGAGGAGAAGAACAGTGATCAATCTAAACTTCCACGTAAGTACCATAGGATGCACAACACCGCAGTCATATGAAGAGTCCGAGGAGCAGAAACAAACTGACTGACGACTTGGACGGCGTATGCAATATCAGGGCGAGTCATAGTTAAGCAAACCAGACTCCCAACCAAACGACGGTATAAGTCAGGCTGTGCACGTAGATCACCATCGTCACGGCCATATTGAACATTAAGTTCTAAGGGAGTCTAAACTGACTTCTGATCCGTCAATGATAACAAGGCGAGAAGATCCTCAGTATATTTATGCTGGCTAACCAGGATCCCACGTTTAGAACGTGAAAATTCAAGCCCAAGAAAGTATGTGAGATAACCGAGGTCTTTCATCTCGAAGGATGATTGCAGAACTTCCTTTAAAGCCGAGATGCCAGTAGTATCGCTACCAGTCAGAAGTAGGTCATCAACATAGACGAGAACAATGACAATTCCGTGAACAGTGGTACGCAAAAATAAGGAAGGGTCATGACCACTTTGAGTAAAGTCAGCACCTGTAACAACATCGTGAAAGCGTTGGAACCATGCCCGAGGTGCCTGTTTGAGGCCATACAGGGCTTTCTTCAGGCGACATACCTTATTGTCAGGAATTAAAGAACCAGGAGGAGGTTTCAAATAAACGGTTTCATGGAGGTCTCCATGAAGAAAAGCATTTTTCACATTCATCTGAGCAAGTGGCCAAGAGTGATGCAGGACATGAAATTTAAGTATGAGATGCAAGAATTCAGTCTTAGATCATACCAATTCAGAAACAGTTACACAAATTCCACATCCCACATAACAATCCAAATCATTCAATTAAAAAGGGGAATCTATGAGAGTCTAGGCCGACACAGGCTAGGACTGGACCAATAAAAATTATAAACTAAACGATGTCAAAGGGAAATAGAAATCAACCACACATGCATAAAAATCAGTCCCTAATCCAAGGGATTCCCCAATTTCAATTCAAGGAACCCTAGGGTGAAAAAAGGGACAAATAAATTAGGGTTAATGCAAACTAAGGCTAGGGTTTAGAAAATATGAATAAAAAGAGGAAAACCTGACTCGGAGAAAGCTCCTGCGTGCAGATGGTGACCCGGGGCTGACGCACGTGCGCGGGTGGGCTGACCGCACGTGTGATGGAAGCCCGCCTCCCCAAAGTGACACCTAGGCCCTTGTCAGCCAGGGGAGACCTCCAATCCCTCCAAGTTTGACGACAATCCGACGTAAGGTCGAAGCGTAGTGCTCCGCCAAAGTTTCAGCCTTCCTACAGGTCCAGATTTTAGAAACTGACTGTAGGGGGATGAATATCTGCAAAAACTAGGAAATTCAAAGCAATAATGATGATAGAAGATGAGAGATATGGATGGAAGAGGGTAAGGACGGATGGAGATAGATGTTGCTTCGCACCACGGTAGTTAGCCCTTCGAAGAATGGAGGGCTTCGCACCCACTTTTGAATTCTTCCACAACTCACGAAGAGAGTAGAAAAATAAAGCAGGAATTTTTATTAAACTTGAATGAATGAAAAGAACTACAAGGGGTGCCTATTTATAGGGAAAACCCTATACCCCAAAAACTCGCACCATGTGCGCAACCTATTACTTGGCGATGAAGTAAACTAAAAGAAAAACCAAACAAAGAAATCTAAAGCGTTCACGATATTCTAAATAATAACAATAAACAAAATCTAAAATATGAAATCAATCCGACGAGTGGGCCACGATCATGAGATCCCATGATGGGCTTTTCTTGACTATCAAGTCCACTTTTTTTGAACCAAAACTTGTCTTCTAGCTAAGAGGCCCTCCCTGGACGTCGTCATCGAACCAGATTGATGGTGGAGTCTACGTACGTACGTGCGTAGGGGTGGTGGTGTGCGTGCGCGTGTAGAGGGCATGTGGGAGTGCGTGTGCACGATGTCCTCATCAACTCTCTCCAGCTGCGAAGATTTCGCCACTGACAAAATAAAACTCCTGAACCGCTCTAGGATATCAGGATCAAGTCTCTAATGCTCCTCCTCAGTGAGTCACCTGCTGTTTGAAGCTGGGCATGACTTCCATTTAACTAAGTACTTCTGAAACCCACCATCCGACGTGGAAACTATCTCATGGTTCAAAATATCCTCTATTTCCTCTCTAGGTATGTGAAGGCTAGGTATGGGAGGCAGAGACTGGGATGAAAGGTCGGGAAGAGGCCATGGATCAAAGGGTAAATCTGGAGAATCAAGATGGGTGGGCGAAGGGCCGGACAAAGTATCAGTGGGTCCCTGAAAAGCAACTAGATCCTCCACATTGAATGTGGAACTAATTCCCATGGAAGGCGGAAGATCTACCTCATACGCATTGAGGTCGTTTCGCTTTATAATTTTGAAAGGCTCAGCGCTACGCGCGTGTAACTTACAAACGGCCCCTAGAGGGTACCGCTCGGGCCTGATGCGAACCATCACAGAGTCCCCAATATTGAACTATTTGAAACATCTGTGTTGGTCTGCAGAAAATTTGTAACGTTCATTACTAGTAGTGATCTTTCGTTTGATTTCTTAGATGCAATGAATGTACGTGATGTGCAAAAGACTCTACAAACTCTGATGGCCTATGGGACAATGACAATGAGATAAGATCAATAGGCTTCCTAGGCTTGTAACCAGTAACGACTTCAAAAGAACTTGGACCTATGGACCTATTGACAGAACTATTGTATGCAAACTCGGCTATGGGTAGTACGGCGTCCCATGTCTTGGTATGCTCCCCTACTAAACATCGAAGTAAACTCCCTAGGCTCCTATTAACCACCTCAGTCTGGCTCTCGGTCTGAGGGTGGTAGGCAGAAGAAAATTGGAGCCTAGTATTCATCATGTGTCATAATGTCTTCAAAAAGTAACTCATGAATCTCACGTCACGGTCAGACACAATGGTTTTTGGTAACCCATGCAGTTTGACGACCTCACTAAAGAACAGCTTGGCAACATGAGATGCGTCGGAGGTCTTAGAACAAGGAATGAGGTGGACCATTTTAGAGAAATGGTCCACGACAACAAATATGGAGTCATGCTTCCGAATAGTCTTAGGAAGTCCAAGCACAAAGTCCATACTGATGTCCTGCCAAGGGATGAATGAGACTAGCAAATGTGTATATAATCATGTATTCTGTTTCCTTTACTTTGTAAGTTGACAAGTACGACATTGCCCTATAATTTTGGCTACGTCCCGCTTGAGGCTTGGCCAATGAAATTTATCCTCCACTAGGGCAATGATCTTGTCACGACCGAAATGACCCGCGACCCCTCTTGAATGTAACTCCCAGACAAGAAAATCGCAAAGGGAGGTGCGTGGTATGCACAAGTGGTCATTCCTAAACAAATATCCGTCCAAAATCAAATATTCACTGTTAGCTCCTGACAGACTCTCTAATGAAGACGCATACACAACCCAAAATCTGGATACTCAGAATACTCTTCTTTGATGCGCTCAAGGCCCATAACTTCAACGCTCATAGAGTTGAGTAATGCGACTCGACGACTCAACAAGTCGGTAGGCTTATGCTCTACATCGGCCTTGTGCTTAAGCACAAAAGTGTACTCTTGAAGGAATTAAACCCACTTGGCGTGCCTGGGGCTTAATTTCTTCTGAGAGTTTAAGTATCTCAAGGCATCGTGATCTGAGAACAAGACAAATTCTTACGGCAATAGGTAATGTCGTCAATGGCATAGTGATTGCACTACCGCGTAGAATTCCTTGTCATAGGTGGGATATCTTTGTTTCGCTTCATTCAGTTTCTCACTAAAAAAGGCAACAGGGTGCCCTTCCTAGCTAAATACTCCTCCTATGCCGACTCCTGACACATCACATGCGACTGCAAAAGCTTTTGAAAATCTGGAAGTCGCGTGACTGGAGGTTCGGTCATCTTGACATTTATCTCCTTGAAGGCCTTCAAGGCAGTCTTTGTCCATTGAAACTCTCTTTTTTTTATGCAGTCCGTGATGGGAGCCACAATGGAACTGAAGCCTCGAATAAACTGCCTATAAAAAGTGGCTAAGCCATGAAAGCTACGCACCTCATGAATATTGCGGTGTTCAGGCCAATTAACGATGGCCTTGACCTTCTCGGGATCTGCCGATACGCCCTCAGCTAACACAATAAAACCTAAGAAGATCACACTACTAGACAAGAACGCGCACTTCTTTAGGTTGACGTACAACTTCTCGACCCTAAGGATCCCACAAACCTGCCTCAAATGGTTGAGGTGTTGCTCCTTAGTCATGCTATAAATCAAGATATCATCAAAGTATACGACCAGGAACTTCCCCATGAAGGTTCTCAACACTTGGGTCATCACAAGCATGAAAGTGGTTGGGGCATTAGTTAACCCAAAAGGCATAACTAGTCACTCATATAGCCCATCATTCGTCTTGAAGGCCGTCTTCCACTCATCACCAGGGCGTATATGGATTTAGTAATACCCACTTTTGAAGTCAATTTTTTAGAAGATAGTAGCATTGGCCATCATATCTAGCATGTCATCAAGACGCGGTATGGGAAACCGATACTTGAATGTGATTTTGTTAATGGCCCTAATATCAACACATCCTCCATGTGTCATCCTTCTTAGGTGTAGGAAGGGTGGGTACGGCACACGGACTCATGCTCTCTCGAATGAAACCCTTCTCTAGGAGTTCATAAATCTACTTCTTCAACTCAGCGTGCTCCTTTAGGTTCATTCTGTAATGCGGGAGATTTGGTAGAGTCGCCTTAGGGATTAAATCAATGGCATGTTGTATATCCCTTATAGGGGGAAGCTCATTTGGTAGATCATCAGGAAAGACATCACGAAACTCATATACTACCTGAATGGCCTCAGTGGGTAACTCTACGCTAGTCTCTGGTACACTCTCCCTAACCACAAGGGCGTATATCATCGAGTCCGCCTCCGTCTCTCGCTCAAAGTCTTTGGCATTCAAAATATGGAGCGGTTTAGACTTGGACTTCGACTCCTTCACTTCTTTTGGGCCGCTCACACCACTCTCTGTGGTGAACTCTTTTCCAGTTGTATTCTTGGGTGGCAGAGGATTTAGCTTGACCTTCTTGCCCTCAAACCAGAATGTACACACATTTGAACGTCCAAATATGGTAACATCCCTGTCATAGAGCCACGGCCTACCCAGAATGATATGGCCCACATTCATAGGAACAACATCACACCAAATTGTCTTTATATGATCCAAACTGAATAGGGACAAAACAGCAGTGCGAGACAGGAATGGATGTTTCATCAACCCAGGAGCCTCTATAAGGCTGAGGATGGGCTTCCAGCTTCAAGCCCAAGCGACTCACGGTGCTAGTCGATGCCACGTTGGCACAACTACCACTATCCACGATCATCTTACAGCTCTTTTCCCAACATTTTGCATAAGTGTAGAAGATCGTGTTGCGGCGCCAGTCATCAGTGTTCTTGGCTTGAGCCAGGGCACAACGCACAATTGCGAGGGTCACACTCTTGTGCTCCCTCTTCCTCATCACTAGGGGTTTCAACTGGCTCATATTCCTCCTGACTATCACTCTCTGGGGGCACTACTTCTACTTGCCCATCAATAAGGAGTATTTTGGTGCCCTCTCTCGTGCCACACTGGTGAGCAAAATGACCAAACCCCTGACACCTAAAACACCTAGTGGTCATACTTCCACGTGAACTAGACCCAACAATCTCTTTACCCTTATCATCCTTAGGTCTGGGCTGAACATTAGAGGAAGGTTTGTTTTGGAATCCCGTGTTAGGTCTAGCCCCAGAGGGGTTGGCCTTAGCACCGGATTCGCGGAAGTCAAACTGCCTTCCCATAGATGCTTTAAGGTATTGCTCGACATCTAACACTACTTGGTACAATTGTTCAATAGTGTCTATCTCTTTGACGAGCAATTCTCTCCTGATGTTAGGACGGAGGCCCGTTTTGAAACGAGCAAGGGTAAGTACTGGGTCCTCGTCAACCTCACAGCGAGTCGAGTATTCTTTAAACTTCTCGATATAGTCCGCAACACTCATGGAACCCTGTAGAAGAGACTGCCACTCCTCAATCAATTGTAAGCGATAAGAGAAAGGGAGGTACTTTTCTTTAAACGTTTCTTTCATCTCTACCCAATGAACTATTGGGAGTTCTCTCGCTCTTTCTTTCTTTCGCTCAACCGTCGCCCAAAACCTCTTTGCTTGACCCACAAGCTTCATCTTGGCAAATCGGACTCGTCGAGCATCCGACATATCATACTACTCAAAATAGTGGTCCATATCTGCCAGCCAATCTAGAAAGGCTTTAGGGTCCAAGTGGCCATCAAATGTAGGGGCATCTACCCTAACTCCCTTGAGGAGTTGTGCATCTGGGTCATATTGATCATGATGTCCCTCAGGGGGTAGGTGCACAGGCACGCGCCCATGACCAGCTCCTTGGCCGCCTCCATTCCTTGGTCTAACCTCTTAACCAACTGCCTGAGATTGGGCATCCTCCAGAGTGGTGGGGTTTACCCCGAAGGAGGCCTCTATTTCTGCAAGACGTTTATCTATACGTTGTTCCAAGTGCTTATTCAAGGACTCAACTTGTTGGGCTAACTTGGCCACTGTTTCTTGCAGTTGCTCCATGTTTAGTGTGGGGTGCAAACCGAAACCACGACCTGTACGTGTGGGCATAGACTAACTTGCTCAACCTAAGGACCTGCTATGGCAACTATATGCGTCTAAAAACTAAATGACCCTACGAGACTCTATATGAAGGAGACTACACACCGTTACTAAAATTCAGCTATAGATGATGGACTAAATGCATGAAAGACTTAAACAAACTAAACCCTAAATATGTGGTGAATTCCCCTACAAGAACCCTAGGCTCTGATACCAAATTTGATGCAAGACATGAAATTTAAGTATGAGATGCAAGAATTCAGTCTTAGATCATACTAATTCAGAAACAGTTACACAAATTCCACATCCCACATGACAATCCAAATCATTCAATTAAAAAAGGGAATCTATGTGGGTCCAAGCCGACACAGGCTAGGACTGGACCAATAAAAATTATAAACTAAACGATATCAAAGGGATATAGAAATCAACCACACATGCATAAAAATCAGTCCCTAATCCAAGGGATTCCCCAATTTCAATTCAAGGACCCCTAGGATGAAAAAAGAGGCAAATAAATTAGGGCTAATACAAACTAAGGCTAGGGTTTAGGAAATACGAATGAAAATAGGAAAACCAGAGGAAAACCTGACTCGGAGAAAGCTCCTGCGTGCAGATGGTGACCCGGGGCTGACGCACGTGCGCGGGTGGGCTGACCGCACGTGTGATGGAACCCGCCTCCCCAAAGTGACACCTAAGCCTTGGTCGGCCAGGGGAGACCTCCAATCCCTCCAAGTTTGACGACAATCCGACGTAAGGTCAAAGTGTAGTGCTCCGCTGAAGTTTCAGCCTTCCTACAGGTCCAGATTTTGAAAACTGGCTGTAGGGGGTGAATAGCTGCAAAAGCTAGGAAATTCAAAGCAATAATGATGATAGAAGATGAGAGATATGGATGGAAGAGAATAGGGGCGGATGGGGATAGATGTGGCTTCGCACCACGGTAGTTAGCCCTTCGAAGAAGGGAGGACTTCGCACCCACTTTTGAATTCTTCCACAACTCACGAAGAGAGTAGAAAAATAAAGCAGGAATTTTTATTAAACTTGAATGAATGAAAAGAACTACAAGGGGTGCCTATTTATAGGGAAAACCCTATACCCCAAAAACTCGCACCATGTGCGCAACCTATTACTTGGCGATGAAGTAAACTAAAATAAAAACCAAACAAAGAAATCTAAAGCGCTCACGATGTTCTAAATAATAACAATAAGCAAAACCTAAAATATGAAATCAATCCGATGAGTGGGCCACGATCATGAGATCCCATGATGGGCTTTTCTTGACTACCGGGCCCACTTTTTTTGAACAAAAACTTGTCTTCTAGCTAAGAGGCCCTCCCTGGACGTCGTCATCGAGCCAGATCGATGGTGGAGTCCTCCTGCGTACGTACATGCGTAGGGGTGGTGGTGTGCGTGCGCGTGTTGGCGGAGTGCGGGCGTGCGTGTGCACGACGTCCTCATCAAAGAGGGAACAGAAAATATTGCCAGAAGATTAAGAACAGCTTTCATCTTGGCCACGGGAGCGAATGTCTCATCATAATCAATTCCGTATTCCTGTTTGTATCCCTGAGCGACAAGTCGAGCCTTGTATCGATCCAATGATCCATCAGACTTGAGCTTGACGGAATAAATCCATTTGTTACCAATTAGCTGTTTGTCAGTGGGTTGAGTGGCAACGTCCCATGTATGATTATCATCCAATGCTGTGAGTTCGTCTGCCATAGCCTTCTTCCAACAATCATGAGTGGCTGCCTGAGAGTATGAAGTAGGAATAGAAACAGTATCCAGAGTAGCAGTCATGGCAGACATAGAGCATATCAAGCGATCTGGCGCTCGATGTACACGATTAGAACGACGTATCGAGGTAGGTTCAGGATCAGAAACAGGTACAGTATGTGCGGGTTGAGTAATAGGTTGTCGAGCTGTACGTGGTCGACGCGAGTAAACCTGCAACGGACGACGGAGAGTACTCGAGGCAAAAGGAATATCAGGAAAGATGGTTAGACCAGGAGAATTTGAGGCGTGCGGAGGAGGAAGAGATGAATGAAAGACAACATGTTCAAGAAAAACAACATGTCGTGAAACCCGAACACAACGAGAAACCGGATCATAACATCGAAAACCCTTACTGAGTTTCTCCAAATCCCAAGTACATACATTTGATCGATTTTGGAGATAGTTTGTTACGCTCACGAGAAGCCAAGTGAACATAACAGAAACAACCAAAAACACGAAATGTGGAATATGCAGGAGGTAAGCCTTTAAGAACAAAGTATGGAGATTTACTGTTCAGAACGTTGGTTGGCATCCAGTTAATCAAGTAGACCGAATGTAACATTGCTTTCGCCCAGAAAGAACGAAGAACACTCATAGCTGTCATCAAGGTGTTGGCAGTTTCTACAATATGACGATTTTTCGTTCAGCCACCCCGTTCTGTTGTGGAGTATCAAAACAGGTGCTCGGATAAATAATCCCATGACCCTGAAGAAATGTATGAAAATCTATTGAGAGATATTCCCCCGAGTCAGAGCGGAGATTTTGAACGGGAACCCGAAATTGAGTCTCCACCATAGAGTGAAATATCTTGAATTTTTCAAAAACCTATGACTTGAAGTGCAGAAAGTAAATCCAGGTGTAACGGGCGAAATCATCAATGAATATAACATAGTATCGTAACCCAGAGAGAGACATAATTGGTGAAGGACCCCAGACATCTGTATGCACTAGTTCAAACATAGAAGATAATTTTGTAGTACTTAGAAGAAAAGGAATACACTTACTTTTTGAAAGATAACAAGATGAACAAGAATAATCCAAGTCTTTTTTTATTAAGAGAAATGTTTCCTAACATGCCAGAAGAAAATAACTGAATTAACCGATCGGAATGTGGATGACCCAGGCGAAAGTGTCACAGTTTCCACAATTTATTTGCCGAACAAATATCTGATGAAGATGGAGAAAAGAAACAACAAGCCAAAGTTACAGATGGATCAAAGTCCAGCACGTATAGACGATCATGCCGCCTACCCATCCCAAGTACCTTCCCCGTTGCCAGATCCTGCACAAAACAACAGTTGGGAAGAAATATGACTAAGCAGTTATTGGATGTGAGTTGACCAACTGAAATTAAATTGGAGGAGAGGTTAGGGACTTGAAAAACATCACGAAGGGTGAACTGGTGATGAGCAGAAGAAGACAGTCAATGATCTCACTGACTGAATAGATAGTCTAGTGCCATCCGCAGTAGAAATAACCTAATTTCCGATGTAAGGACGAATGTCACGAAGATGGGATACCGCACCAGTCATATGATTGGAAGCACCCGAATCAAAGAACCATGTAGAAGATGGGGATATACCTGTCATACCGGCCGCAGAAACGGCCTGAAAGATTTGCTGGATCATCACAGGAGTCAAAGGTGATGAAAGACCTTCAATAGAAACGGTAGATGCAGAATCACTAACAGACGGCTCAGAAGAAATAGTGATAGCAGTAGCAGAAAGAGCACGACCACGGCCACGACCACCACGTCCACGGCCGAAAGAAAATGCATAGGTACGTGTTCGGCAGTCCTGAATACCATGATCAGTCCGCCGACAATAAGCGCGTCATTCTTTGTATTGAGCGACAACATGACCCACCTTGTTGCAGCCGCGACAAGTCAATGGAGTGGAACCACGTGTTGGTGTAGTGGTAGACACAGCAAGCACCATATCAGATGATCCCGGAGTTGAGGAAGGAAGAGAGAACTTTCAGTCGTTGTTCCTCAGCTAATAAATCATTAATAACCGAATTCAATGAAGGAGTAGGGCTACGATTCAAGAGAGCAGCCCGACAATGCTCAAATTCCGGACGCAACTTCATAAGAAATTGTCGAACTTGCGCACTCTCGCGCATAGTTTGAAAAATCTTAAAGTCATGAGGAAATGTTGGATCCATCATAGTCATCTCTGTCCAAATGGTGACAATTTTGGAGTAAAATGATTGAATACTTTCATCACCCTAAGTAAGGTTAACGAGATCCTGTTCCAGGCGATATAACCAGGCCGCATTGCTCTATTGATAAATTGTCCGTAGATGTTCCCACATTGCCTTAGCAGTGCGATGAGGTGTGAGGCCAACAGCAATGGACCGATCGACCGAATCGAGAACACAAGGAATAATCCGCCCATTATTCATTTCTCAATCAGCTAATTTGTCGGTATCTGTGGAAGTGGGGATAGGAACAGATTTATCAATGAGTCCCCACAAGCCATGAGCCTTGAGGAAGTGATGAAAATGGATGGCCCATAGAGAATAGTTGGTACCATTAAAACTATAATGTGAGGCCTCTGTACAAGATGAGTTCTTGTCCATTGATCTGAAGTAATTGAAAGCACGCAAAGAGTTGCAGCAGAAGGTGTTAGATGTACCGTACAACAGGAGATACCCAAGGGTTGCAGTTTCTGGATCTGGCAGAATAACAACAGATCTGGATCAGGAGCTAGAATAACAACAGGGGCGCTGGACCTGGCGGAATAACAATAGATCTGGATCTGGAGGAATAACAACAGATCTGGATCTGGATCTGGATCTGGAATAACAACAGGGGCTCCGGATCTGGCGAAATAAAAACAGATCTGGAACAGAGGTCGGACGAGCAGATCTGGAACAGAGATCGGACGAACAGATCTGGAACAGAGGCCGGACGAGCAGACCTGGAACAGCAACAGAATTGGAACAGAGATCGGAGAGCAGAGGGGCGTTGTACGAGCAGTTGGGCCGGACAAGCAAAGGATGACGCAGGGGTGCTAGATGAGCAGAGGAGTGGCCGGACAACGCAGCAGGGGTGGCCGGAAGACACAGGGGTGGTCGGACGAGCAAGGATGGTGGCCGGACGCAGGGATGGTCGGATCTGACAGGTGGTGCCAGTTTCGGATCAGTGAATCTCTGATACCATATAAACCGTGAGGAGCTGAAAGCTTTTCTGTATTTGAGACAACCCAAAGGGGTTGAATATATAGAGATTACAGTCATCTATACAAGGAAAATAATAAAAGCAGAATCCTCTACCTATGGAAACGAACTATACAAGGTATACTAGCTATACAAGGTATGTGAGTCTGTCTAACACATAAAACCTTTAGCTTTGGCAAGACAATAAAGCTTGTTAGTTAGTCACTTGAGGGCTGTGAATAAAGGAGACCTCTAAGAAAAGCAATAATATGAGATAACTCAACATTTTCCACCAACAAGTCTGGCAATATCCATGAATATGGTTCGCCTTTGTCATCCCATCCAATTTATGTTTACAAATTAATCTTTCATAATTGTACTTACAAATAATAATAATAATAATAACAACAACAACAACAACAACTAGAAAGTGCAACATTGAAGAATGGAATAGCACCTTTGCCTCATTCAAATCTTCTTCATCAAGAGGACCGAAAACTCCATCTCAATGTACCCCATGAACCCATTATCAGTAATGCTACTGGACCAAAATAAAAATTATGCTTAAGAACACCAGAGTATTTCTGTTTCACCTCCCTGAATACTCTTTTGGTTTTCTCACCAGTTTCCATAACCACCTTCACTACACTAAATTATTTTATTTTATTTTTTGCACCACAAACCATAAACACCTTCCAACTACTAGAAGATCTCCAACAAAAGGAGATGTTTTCGTAAGACTATCCCAAGCAATTAAGAAGCCTTTCATTGGTTCTCCAACAACAACAATACACCTACTTTTATCCATAATTTTAAAACCTGAAAACTCCACTCAACATTCATCTGGGTCGGGTTGACTCGAAGACTTAACCCAACTTGACTCAATAATCATAAATTAAAAATATTAGGAATAGCAAATAAAAGTTTAAAATAGTTAATATTCTACAAGCATAAAACTCATCGATTGTAATCGACCTATGTAATACACTATTAAATAACACTTGATTTTAATCAACCTATGTAATAGTCAATCTATTACACTACGCCTGCGGGAGTTTTATGCCCTCACTGCCAGTCCAAGACCGGATAAAGGGGGTTGCGTCTAGTTGGCAACCAACATCAAACTCATGCCATAACTTCCAACATGAATCCGAACAATATCGCATTCCAAAGTCGTGCAAGGGCGTTGTTATGGCCCTTGATAGAGTGGAATAACAGAAAAGGATTCATGTAGCTGACCCAATTAATTGGGATACGGCTTAGATGATGATGATCATAATCTTCTACAAGTATTACAAAATAAGAAAACAAGCAAGCAAAGTGCTGCATTGCTTGCTAGTTGAGTGTCTGCTCATCCTGGAAAGGTACAAGTTTGATTCACACTCTAATCATTTTAATTTTTACTAAAAGCTAGTTTGGCAAGTGACTTGGCTCAAATCACTGCTAGTCACGACAGTCAACTGAGTTAGCTAGTCAAATCAACAAACAAGCCTTTCCGAGCCAGGTCAAGTCACTCTCAAAACCAAGTTTCCAAATGACCCAGCTTGAAATCAATTCAACAAGTTTTGGAACTATGCCTCGATCTCTAAAGATCCTATTATTCGGTAAACTCTATATGACTCAATAGTGGCAGAGCGAACAACAAAAGATGATTGCTAATAGACGACCAGACCACACTTCCATTAAGGCCAATGCAAAAGCAAGCATACGCCATGTCCCTAATAATACTTCGAAAAGGAAACTCCATAAAAAGCTCGTGAAGGGGAAACTAAGAAGAATATAGTCAAGAGCTTCTACCATAGTGAAACATAAGAATAAGATGCTCGAAATGATCGTGAGTAGAATCTTATCGAAAACCACTACCTAGCAAAAACCAAACACCCTTGAGGAAGCCAATGAAGCCCATAACCTATAGCAAGTGGCAAACTCTACACTGCCAACAAATTTTTCAAAGGACTGAACTGAAAATCCACTCTTCAAAATAGATGTAAAGGCCAAATAAAGGAAGAAATGATCAATGGGTAAGCTCCAAAGTTGATTGAAATCCTCCATAACAGAAGGGAATAGGGATCATAAAATGACTAGACGCCTCAAGGAGGCCATCCACCTCAACAACCATAACAATGCTCTTTTCTAAGAATTGGCTTCTAACACTTAGTTTATATCCCTCTTTCAACCATCTAATTCTTGAACATGTTTCAACAAATTTTTGCCACCCTAACTTTCTTGAATGACATTTCCCCTTCTCCCTTACCCAATCAGATCATTGCATCCCACTTATTTCAATAGTATATCCATATAAGATGTTAAGTCCTATAACTTCCTTATACTTTCTCCCAAACATTCCACTTTCAACAGCTTAAAGGGATTTACTTTCAAAATGATTGCAGGCAATATGCACTAAAAGGCAACGGGAAAGAGCATGCCTCGATATCTTTTTTTTTTGAATTGTCACTCTCCACAGGTGCTGTTTTTAAGAACTTCAATGGCCAATTATCCTTTAAGAAGGTAAACAACACAATCCTGGTGACTCATATGCAACCAGCTAAAATCAAGTCCAAGCAAACATGCAACATATGGCTTCAAACCAAATTTTCAGTGTTTTTTCTCCATGAAGCACTGAACCACCAAAGTCCTATCTTTCAAGAAGCAAGGCTTTATTTTATTTTTTATTCTTTTCTTATAAATGAGAAGCAGAGCAACTGAAAGCTAGTGGTTTAAACATTAAAATGAAACCATCTTATACGAGGTCCTAGAGGAAATGTCAAGTTACTAATTTGAACATCTGGAAGTTTGCCTGAACTTTAAAAAACAAAAAGGGAGCCCGGAACGGTACATATGACCTAGAAGCAATGCCAATTTAATGAAAGCCCACTATATCGTTTCCTAAGAGAGTTTGACCAGACCCTATCCACTAATTGAGAGATAATGAAGACCATTTTAAAGATGATAAAATCACAGAGATGAATCAAGCTCAAAAGATTAACTCAAACACAATCTGTAGCTCAATTCGATGGGTCTCATCTCACAACTGTAAGGTTACAAGTTCATTCCCCCATCATAAAATATGAGCCCGAAAATCAGCATCACCAAGATGTGAAGTCAACTTAAGGACTCGGTTGAGAGTTTAGATTCATATTTTAACATGCAATGAATCACAACCAATATGTTAGTAAATGTAGAACAATCCGCTTATTACTGTAGCAGGTCACTATAGTAGCACTGTAGCAGTCACTGTAGCATGTGAAAGAAGAGAAGAAAAGGAGAAGAGAAGAGAAAAGCCCTAATTGAGTTGGACCTCCCCCTCTCTACCTTTTTATATCCTTTAAGTAATTTATAAAAAATATATATATAACAAAAAAAAAAAAAAACCCAACATATCCTAATTAACATAAACGAAAGATAATAAAAGAATAAGAGCTAGTTTGGCCTAGGGGGTCCATATCCACTTTCATTAATGCTCCCCCTTGGGCTACAGCATAGATGTTGTCGATGCCAAGTTTGGAGAATATGTGTGTTGACCGAGTGTGACCAAGAGCTTTGGTGAATACATTAGCAAGTTGATCTTGAGACTAAAAATACAGTGTAGAGATTTCACCAAGTGACAATCAACTTCAATATGTTTAGTTCTCTCATGATAGACTGAATTGTTTACAATATAGGATGTTTCTTGATTATCACATAACAACCGTATAAGTAATTTCATTGCAAATCCCATCTCCTGTAACAATTTCTTGATCTACATTAACTCACACATAGTATGAGCCATTGCACTATATTCTACTTCCACGCTTGAGCAAGACCACAACACTCTACTCTTCCACATAATTAGATTTCCCCCTACAAATGTACAATATCCAGTAGTAAACCGTCCATCTACTAAAGCACTCGGCCAATCTACATTAGAGTAATCTATGATCTGAAGATGATCATTCCATTTGTATAGAATTCCTAAACCTGGTGCTTTTTTATGATACTGCGAAATTTGAATAATTGCATCCATGGAAGATGATTACTATTCTACAAGTAGCAAGAGTTTCAATAACTTGGAACTCTTCTTGAGTGAGTGTAATCATCTTTCATAATTGTTAAGTTGTATACGTAGAATTAGCCAGAAAAGGCCCACTGTTTTCAACAATGTAAGATGCCTGATTAGCCCATGCCAGCTTCCCATGAAAATTCCAACATTTTTCAACAAGGTGATTTGTGAGCCCATAATGCGTACACTTTCTAGGTTCACAACCTCCTACTTCACCACAATCACCTTGATTACCTCTGCCACCGCGACCGTCGAGTAGCCTCAATCAGTAAAGGATGCTTACGAAGAGTTGTCATTGGCTCTACTTGTGGAGGCAAGAAATACACATTGAAGGCAAGATACATCTCATTCAGAGAAGGCACATCTTTGCGACCCAAGATCTGTGAATGAGTTGTTTAATATTAACGTTTCAAACCAGAAAAGAACTTGACTACACAAAACTCCTCTCATTATTGAAGTGGCTTTTCCAAATCAGTAGTAAAGGGTTGATACACATTCAACTCCTCCCACATTCCTTTAAATTTGGAATAACATTTGCCTAGCATTTTATCGCCTTGTTGAAGCTCAAATATTTCTTCATATAACTGATAGGTACATGAGATATTTTTGTCGGATGAATACATCTCTTGTAATGCATTCCACACTTCCTTTGCAGTATCCGAAAACATTATGTTATCATTGATAGATAATTCCATACCATTCCACAGTCATGCCATAATTTGAGCATTCTCTTGGATCCATTATTCATATGTACTATACTCCCATTGGGTTTTTCCGCTGTCAAGTATTCAGTTTTCCATTTGCTGTTAAAAATACTTGAATGGACTTGGACCATTTGTGATAGTTTGTTCCATTTAATAGACCTTTGAAGATAGTTTGTTCCATTTAATTTAATAGAGATTATCTGAACCCCTAAAAATCAAATGGATTTATGAATCCAGTTCTCAAATCACTTCTCACTTCCATCTAGTATAAGGGACTAGAATATATACCGCAAGCTTATATGTACACGGGCTAACCTTTTGCAGCCAATGAACACTTAATTTTTACGCTTCACATGGTATGCACACCACTGGGAGAGAATAACCAACCTAGAAATCCACACGTTCCAATTAATCATGAGGGTTGATGATCATGAACAGTACAACTGACGACGGCAAGTAGCCCACATGTTCATACATCCCAGGAGAGGCGATGGCCACAAACACTTCATCTCTTTCTCACGCACAGACCATAGCAAAGGCCAATACAACAAAAAGAAAAGTAACCCTTGATTTATTATAAGATTTTTAGCACAAGAGGGATGAAATAGCTCAAAATTAAAAGAAGGAAACAAGGATAGGGTAGATGGGAGAAAGATGGATTAAATCGTAAACAAGAAGGCTCTAATACCATATAGAACAACCTGTTTGTTACTGTAGTAGGCATTTTAGCATGTGAAAGAAGAGAAGAAAAAGAGAAGAGACGAGAAGCCCTACTTGAATTGGACCTACCGCTCTCTCCCATTTTGTATGACAATTATATCCTTTTAGTGACAAAAGCAAAAAATACACAACATATCCTAATTAACATAAACAAAAGATAATAGGAGAATAAGAGCTAGGGGGGGCCATAACCACTTCCGTTAACAATAAACATGGGAAAACAAGATAAATACTTCTTTTGCAAGATGACTTAAATTTTATTCGAAGGAAAAGAAGGCTCCACTTAAGCAAGGGGAAATGAGGATCCAATGATGAGTGACCCTCTTGCCACTCCCGCAAGGGCATCTAGAAGCACATTTGCTTCCTTGGAACGTAGGAGATGACACCATTAAACTTTTCTTTCTAGTGAAGAACCCTAAACCCTAGACTCGAGAGTTCCTTAAAAGATGCCGCTTGCACTTCCAAAAATACTGCAAAGGCAACCTTTTCAGTTGAGAGGAAATATTTTAAGACTTGGATTAAGACTCTTCACTAAATCAAGTTTAATGAATTTTCTCATTTGACTTGTCAAGTCATGATCATGCTTTGTTGAGATCTAGTCCTCGCCATGTCTTGAATCAGAAGTTAACTGAGATAAGTTGACTTGGCCTAGTTTTGAGTCAAATCTATGAATTTCCAAACCATGGTCCTAGCTTATCCACCAAGGAAAAAATTAAAACAGCCATTTGGATTTCAGAATCCCTTAGTCTAAATAACTTCCCGGAATCCAATCACATACAAATTTTCCATGCAAAGAATGGGTGTATCTGAGGTCATCAAAGGGAATCCTAATTCATTTTCTCCATCCTGAAAGTATGTTGAGGAACTTGTCATTTCACCACATCAAAAATAAAGCACATTATTGTTGCCTTTAGTATCATTATGATGTTTTCTTAGGTCAAGAAACACGACTCAATCCCATGCTCGCCATATCCTCTACATTTGTATTAATCACTACACGTCAACGGTACCCTCTACAGTCAAAGCTTCCACCAAACATGTCGTATTCTAGGTGTCTAGTCATTCAATGCTGCCCTGAATTTCCAGTTAACTACTCATTATTGATTCATCTACATTCAATTTGAAGACTACTATTTGTGGCAGACTTTATCACACCTTAATAGTGTGATGGACACACTTTGTTAGGACCTAGAGGCTAGTTCTCTTCTAGATAGAAAATTGAAGTTACATGAGTCAAAAACAAATTGGAGAATAAATTCAAAATTTTTTTAATGACCGTCAAAGTAAAGAAGTCAAACCCAAAACTAAAAGGAAGCTGGACCTAGTGAGAAGACAAACTAACAACAAGGAATTGGAAAGACTTACTATGTATAAACTAACAATGCTATGAGAACTCCACACAGGTAGAATCAGATAGTGGTAAACAAGAAGGATTGGAAGCTACAGAAATAATCCGAAAATAAATAAATAAACCAGATATATTTCTGAAGGATCAAAGCGTGCGTGCGAACTTTTCAGATCTCTTTTTTATTAACTTGCAAATAAAGCTGAACTCTGTGGTTACATCATAGGAACTTACATACCCTTCTATTTAAGGCAATTTCCCATCAAATGCAGAAAAAAAATGCTTATACAGATAAAATCTTCAAATCAGACAAGTATATGAGAATGCAAAGTAGCTAATATAGAAGACTCCAGCTAAATTCACCATAATTTCCACATGTCTTCCAACACTACTCAAATATACTAAGATTTATCAATACCCAATTACCAAAATAACTGATGAAGTCACTAAGATAAGAGTGAGAGAAACACAGAGATGGAGACATTTACAGATTATCTCAGTAAATATAGTCAAAGGTTTTTACTACTTGGTAAAGTTTAGCAGAATCATCCATTTTCTTCAATTCGAAAACGCCATCTTCCATCAAAGCCCAAATAATAACATACGCACAAAATTAATCAAACTGATGGAAACTCCTGAACAGAGAACACAAAAGATCAACAGAAACAAAGTCGAGATCATTGATAAAGGTACAGCGAGAGATCATAACTCTCTATGGAAAAACTCACCAACAAACCCTCATCCCTTTTATTATAATATCACATTTTATTGAAACCAAGATTTAACAAAATACTGAGAAAAGTATCAAAATCTTAACTAGATCGTCAGTCAAACATTGCATTTTCTTTTACTCAGCATATATCATCTGATCTAGCCAGAAATACTAAGTAGGTACAGCTAAATACACCACAAATCTAACATCGTTTTCATGAAGAAACATCATTCCGGATAAAACCCAGATCGGAAACAAGAAATTTACCTATCAAATCAACAACTAAAATGCAAAGAAATGGATGGAGAAAGACACAAAACAATCCGATATTTCCATAGACATTCCCTGTTTTGGGATTAGTTCAGCTACGAAATTCAACTAAACAGATCAAAAACTCAATTTCCAAGAAGACCCACATTCCAAAACACAAAAACAGTCTCTTTTGTTTTTTCCTTTATTCTCTTTTCAAATTGGGTTTGAAAAGATTGAAACTTTGTAGAACAAATTCCAAAATACTCACTAATTCGACAAACAGATCAAAGTCCAGATATTTAAATCCAATGGGCGAACAGAGAAATAGAGAGAGAGAGAGAGAGAGAGAGAGAGAGAAGAGTACCCCATGAGATTGACTTTGAGGTGGATGCTCAATTCGATGAAGAGCTCGTACATCTGGCCGAGATCCGCAGCGTTGCCGTGAGAGTAGAGGAGGGTGGATGTGGCCATGGGGTTGCGGACATAGACGGCCACGATCTCCGTCCCGCGACGAGTTGGCAGCTTCATCACCTCCACGTTCTCCCTATGCGGGAAGCAGCTCAGCGTCAAGAGCCCTGTCAGCTCGTCCATTGCCAGCTTGTATGAGGGAGGGTTGGGTGGGAAGAAGGCGAACTTCGCAGCCATTGATGACGTCACCCCTCCCATCTCTCTCTCTCTCTCTCTCTCTCTCTCTCTCTCTCTCTCTCTCTCTCTTCCCAGTTCCCCCCTCCCTCTCTCTCTCTCTCACAACACCAACAACCAGAAAAAGAAGGAGAAGATTGTCATTTTTTGTTTTTAAATTTTTTTTATTTTATTTCTTCTCTTTTTTGGTATTTTTCTTGGTTCTTCTCCTGTGGTTGCTGCTGTGAGGGCTGAAGGCGAGCGAGAGAGAGAGATAGAGCGAGAGAGAGAGACAGAGAGAGAACTAAAGTGCACAGACTGTGGTTGTGAAATGTTTGAGTGAGTATGGCTCTTGCTACACTGCGATTCTTAGATCCTACTCGCAGGACTGTGTCTCACACGCCTGGCAGATCTGGGCCGTTCATCACTGGGATCGTTGTGCTGTGTTTTGGACTATAAAGTAATCTGATCCCCTGCCCCGATATGGCTCAGCTTTGTTTGATAAGGATAGGTGGTCAGCTTTAGCTGGAGCATATTTACGTTAGTCTCCAGAGGCACGTCACATATTGGGTTCCACACATTTGGCACATGTGTATGATGATCCGAACCATGAGTCCGGTCAGATCAGCCGTCCATTGATGCTTGATGAAATATTTCTTTGATTGGACAATCTTAACCATCTAATAAAATGGGCTTTTGGTTGCTTAATGGTAGTCATTGCTGGTTTGTCTTTTTACTTAGGGCTAGAATTTTCTAAACATTGTGATTTTTGGATCATGGATTATTCACTGCTGGAAGCACGAGATGGAAGGTTTCGATCTCATGCATGTTTGCCACATGTTCAGAATCTGCTCCTGTTTTGGTATGGTGGTGATCCATCCGAGTTCAGGTTCCGTTCAATTCTGCACGTGTGCAACGCGAGTGCGAGAGTACGTAGTCTTAGCCGAGTTCAACGGCAGCGGATTACGTCTTACCCGGATAACACCTTAACGGTTATTACCCTTATCGTGGGGCCCACCTTAATGATTTTTTTGTATATCCACACCGTCCATCCGTTTTTCCAGCCAATTTTAGTATATTTTCCAAAAAATAATCAAATCTGAACCTCAAGTGGATCATACCAAAGCAAATAGTGTTAACTGAATGCCCACCATTAAAAACTTCCTAGGCCCACAGTAATGACCACCATAATATTTATTTTCTATCCAACCCATTGATAAGGTCAAAAATATCTTTATGAATGTAAAATATAAATATTATCTTGACCCAAAACTTTTATGTCCTGCAAAAATCTTTTAATGGTCATTCACCACGTTTTCTAGTGGTATGTCTATATAAAGTTTTTATCTACTTAAATTTTTGAATCGGTTCTAAAATGATATGATAAAATGGATGGACAGTGTAGATTTATATAAAAATTATAAAGGTGGTCCCCACATGGTAAGGGTAACACCCACTGAGGTGTTACCCGGGTAACACCTAATCCGCTCCCAAGTTCGATGGACTAAGCGGTTTAACATCATTTTTTTTTTCCTTTTTTTCTTTTTCAGAGAAACATTGATACTCTGCAGAGTGTGACGATCCATACGCACGCACACTGCCACTCTGCACGCGTGCACACTGCCACTGTCGAACTTACATGCATGTACCCTTCTATCAAACAGAGAAATGTCGTGGGCCCCACAAATTAGATTTTAGATTAGCCTTGAAATCAGATCGATTGGAGGAACCTAATCTGGGATTTTGTTTGTTGAATTAGAGCTCAAATCACTTTCCATTTCAACCGTTTATTTGATGGCCACCAATCTGATATCTTACAGTCATCAGAACCCTGTGACTCTTAGCGTATGTTTATTCCCAGTGGGGCCACGATTTGAACGGTCAAAATTGTTTGACACGAAACGCCATGTCTACAGTAGGTTTTGTGCATTTGTGTGGATGTAGTCGTATCAATCACTTATCTTTCCTTTTCATGGTTGAAATCCTGAGACAGGGAGAGGTCTTACTCTTTAACTAATGCTTGACGAGGCTGACCGTTCCTCATCATTTATTAAATGGTCCGACAACAAACGTGTATACGTTGACAAGTCATCCACCGTACACGTTGCACGTGCATGCCGATCGGTGCCATCCAAATCACGGAAACCTCTGTGGGTAGAGCAGTAACTGAAAATTAAACGCTCCCAACAATCCTAGCCATTCAATTAGTGGAAATCAAACGGATCATTGAAATGTGAACATTAGAGGTCCAAATTCCACAAGTGAAATCAGACGGTGGATTTACATATCCGTACTTTTGATGATCTGCTATGGTAGTAGTGGACGAGTATCGGTGTATCAAGCACTAATTAGTGGTGGTAAACATACAAAATATCACTGGCATTCTTTTATTCATGGAAAAGAAAGCATGGGTGGAGTTGGTGCATTTACTAACGTGCACCATGTGCGCCGAAAGTGAGAGGAGATTGATTGGAAATGGCTAATAAAACAGGGTCTTTTTTTCCCCAAAGATAAAACGGAAGTCGGAAGGTTCCCGCTACCACGATTCAAAATGTGTTCTGCTCGGTCCCCCCAACCGGTAGACGTTGGACAGGATCCGATGATTTCAGCCGTCAATCTTCGAGAGGGATCCAATGTCTCCATGTCGTGTTCCAACATGGCACGTGGATCTGATGATCTGAACTGTCCATCAGGTGGGGCTCACCACCAAAAGTTGACGTGATCCGGTTCATCATAGCCATAAAAACTATTTGACTTTTTTTTTTTTGGCATTGAATGTTGACCAACGATGTGAATTTTGGCCTATGGCTCATTCATCATTAGGCTTATTGATTGAGTGGTTCCAATCTCAATTCGTCACAGTTCTAGAGACACTGGCTAAGCTCCCATTTGGATGGGCCACGGCAGAAAAGGACTCAGATTGGCTACTGTAGAGCGGACGCGGATTGCGTCCTACCCCCACCTGTCACCAGCTCAGAACGTGCAGGAGCTTTGAGTGGCCACCGTAATGTATGGATCTTATCCACACCATTCATCCATTTTTTCGTATCATTTTAGAATACAAGCCCAAAAATGAGGTAGATCCAGGGCTCAAGTGGACTACAAAATGGGGATTAATCTCTTACCGTTGAAAACTTCTTGGCAGCCACGGAAGTTTTGGATGGAGCTGATGCTCGTGTTTTCTCTTCATCCAGTTCTACGTAACTTTATTAATAGGTTGGATGGAAAATAAAAATCACGGTGGGCCCTACAAAAGTTTCAACGGTGAGAATCATTATCACCGCTGCTACATGTGGTGTGGTCCACTTGAGCTTTATGCCTGTGATCTAAAATGATACGGAAAAAAAGGATATTTGGTGTGGATAAGACCATACATCACGGTGGCCCCTCAAAGCTCCTGCCCTATCCTAGTTGGAGATGGGCGGCATCCGCATCCCTAGAATATAGCTCATTTTAATGAATCAGCCTAAAAATAAATCTCATCCAAGTCTCCAATGGACGACGCGATAGGAAATAATGATGATTGAATGTCTACCAGTGGAAACATTTTAATGCCCAAGGAAAGTTTTGGATTAAGTTGATATATGTGTTTTCACTTCATTCAAAATTATGTAATCTCGCGAAGAAGTTAGATGGTAAATAAAAATGATGATGGGCCATGGAATTAGTGCGTCCACTTATGATTTAGATCAGACTAAAATGGATAGACAGCATGGATAAAACACATAAACCATGGTGGAGTCCACGTAGCTTTGCCACTGGGCAATCGATGTATCAATGCTACTTTTGTTTGGAAATGTTAGTTTTGTAGGCCATGGATCGGGTGGCTAGGATCATCCAGGCCAAATCATTTTTAGATCACAGACCACTTTTCCTAAGGCTGCAGAGCAAAAAATGTGCCAACGCACTTCCTGGTGACCACACACGTGTCCACGAGTGTGATCCAAGCCTATAATGAGTGAGCATGATCTTGTAGCTCGTCTGCTCATCAGGTGGGGGCACAGGATAGTTGGATGTGAAATTTTGCTCAACTTCTCATTCATTTCTTTTTACATGTGGGGTCCACCAAATGGGGATACGGACCTGATTTTTGGGGCAAGGAACCGACTGGTGCGGCCACTCGTGCCGTTAGTACTTATTTGGTTTCTGCCATGCCTAACTGATTATATTATATACATAATAAAAAGAAAAAGAAAATCCAATAACAAAAATCCTTTTGCTAGAACTCATCCGCATTGTCCACCAGATTGACGGTCGCAGATCACCGGATATGTTTCATGTGGTTTGCTAATTGCACGTGCATGTGGGAACCATATACATCCAGGGAGTGGATTAGGTGTGGCCCCAGCTTCACCCAACATGGTGCAGCCCCAACTGTGGGGCCTACCTTGATGTATGTATTGTATATCCATGCCACTCATCTATTTTTTTTAGATCATTTTAGAGCCCCAAAATGAAGTAGATCCTAATATCAGGTGGACCACACCATAGGAAACAGTGGCAATTGATCATTAAAAACTTGTTGTGGGCCACAAAAGTTTTGGATCAAGCAAATATTTGTTTTTTTCCCTCCAGTCAGATCTATGTGACCATTTTAACAGGTTACATGGAAAATAAATATTGCAGTGGGCCTCTAAAAGTTTTTAACAGTTGGCGTCTAATCACAGTTATTTTTTATGGTGTGGTCCACTTAGGATTTGGATCTGCTTCATTTTTTTCTTCATGCTATAAAATGTGCAGTAAAAACAGATGGCCGGCATGGATACACAATACATACATCATGGTGGGTCCCACAGTCGGAGCCCACTGTATTGGGTGAGGCCCAGCCACAGCTAATCCGTCCCGTTCATCCACATGCAGGCAAATGTATGAAAATGTGAAGCATGTGGTAAAATCGGGCCATTTCATACCTCAGGTGGACCACATCATATTAAAACAAATAAATAACTAGAAAATTTTAACCATCAATTTATTTTTGTACATTGTGGACGACTCGGAGATTCAAATTATCAGATTCTTTAAGCGGAAGATCTGAGCATTATCTCCAACATTATGAAAAGCTCAGATCTAGTGTGCTTGTTTTCATATTTGTGCATGTGACCATGTGTCTATTTTTACTGCTCTGCACGTGTGTGGACTTAGCAAAACCTCAGCCCTTCCAACGGATCCCATGAACGAGAAATGGTAGAGCTCATATGTAACGATGCATATTTGCATTCATCCCTTTTATATACATGCGTGTACCTCCCAGCAACATCACTGAACCTTTTGAATGCCACGTGGGATTTTAATTTTTGAGTAGGACAGCTCATTCAATAGTATCAATATTGTTAGTACGCCATGGTAAAAGATTCATGCCCATCGAATGATCCTAACCATGGGGCTGAATTTTTTTCAACCATCCATTGCTTACGAGCCAATAAATCACGTAGAGTCATCAAACTAAAGTATTGCTTTGGAATAGTGAGATTTATCCGGTAAATGTTTAAATGTTTGAAGATGTTGATTTTATTTCTTTGTTCAATCTCAGCCGTTTATTTTTCATGCCTAGGAACACCCTATTAATATGATTTTTTTACCATAGCTTGCTCCTGGTCGTGTGAATGGATAAATAGAGCTGTACACGAGTTGAACTGCTTGGCCTAGCTCGACTCAACTCAGCCACTAATTAACCTCAGCTCGAACTTGGGTCGGCTCGGTCCCTAAGCTTGATTGGCTAGCTCGGTTTAGTTTGGTCAGCAGCTCGGGCTAGTTCGAGCCTGTGGGCATTTTCTCAAACACATGGAGTGCACCTTCAAATTCTCACAGCATGTAAAACAGCAGCAACAGTTTACAATTATTTCATCGAACATGGAGTAGGCAACATCAAAATCAAGATACAAGGATATTTGTTTCATATCCATATCATCCTCACCACCAGCCAACACTTCGTTGAGTCATTTCATCAAATACTAGGTGAGCAACATCGATATCAAAATAACCGAGTCACCGAATTGGGTTGATCCAAGTTTGATTCGAGTTGAGGTTCAATCCAAGTCGATTCGAGCTTGGACAAGCTCAAACTCGGCTTGAAATTTTTTCGGAGCTCCAAAAAACTCCAAAATTTAACTCGACTTGGCTCGAACTTAGTTTCAAACCGAGTTGAATTAATCTTTTTCAAGTCGAGTCGAGCAAGTTAACCGTGCTAACCCAGTTCATGTACAGCTCTATGAATGAACAGTTCGGAACATTAGTGGGTTACCCGATGTGACCTTTAAAAGGTTTGGAGATGCAGCTAGCATCCGGCCAAAGGTGATGGAATGTGAGTAAAACTGTTAGCGTAGAGAGAGAGAGGGTGAGAATAACAGTTGAAAGTCAAAACTACTTTATTTACAAAATCATTTTAACAGAAAACCAAATGCTGCTTGACAGTGTGAGATGAATTATTGGGGAGTGAACCTGAGTAAGTGTATAGTTTACAGAGGCCCCAAATTCCATACCCCTAAGGACCATCTTCCAATTATCTGGACCATTGATTTTATAAGTCAACCATTGTACACGATTCCCAAAAAAAATCTCTGCAATTAGAAGACCCAAACGATCCAATTCGTAGCCTAAAAGTAATATTACCTTGAAAAATACAACTAATTCACATTCAATGGAAAAGAGGTCAAAAGATAAGAGCAGAGAATTTGTAGGCATCAACGAGATTAGCATGCACCGTTGAACAGAAGATCTGTACCATCAAATCATTCATGAATCTCGTCAACAAAATACGGCCTGTTTGGATTCAAAGAAAGCAAATGATAGGAAATTATGATCCCAAGTGTAAACAGACAGAGGAAAGATAATTATTGGAAAAAAAATAAATGCTTCTGCTGTTGTTTTTTTAATACAATTTTTCGTAATTAAAAAAAAAAAAAAAAGGGCCATTTTTAAATGGATCATTTGATACAACAAAAAGTTACATGAAAAACACTTAGCAGTTGTTGTCATGCAACACATGAACATGAAACATGTAAAATGCTTGAAAATGCATAATGGTACGTGTGGAATGCTTGAAAATAGATGGCAACGTATGTGACTTTCTCAAAGCAAGATGGTGGCACGCATAGCACATGTTGCACGTTGCCACACTTTGGGCACTTAGAAGATGGATGAAGCATATGGGCGCAGCTTGTTGCATGTGTTGTAAGACTTCTATTAGGTGGGCTATAGAAGCCGGATAAGAATACCAGAATACCTGTAGAACTTAGGATCTTCCTCTCCTTCACACCCTTTCTGCAAATCAGTAGATGGGACTCGAATTTCTGCTGTAGTGTAGGATTAGGGACCCAACTCTCTTTTATAGAGTCTGTGGAGAGGGAGTTTGAAACCCATCACAACTCTCTCTCTCATGCTCCACGTTGTAGCATCCTAGTTCAACTCAAACTGCTGTCTGCGTAAGACAGCTATAGCATTCCAGCCCTAGTACGCAGAGCTGCGCAGATAGACTGCGCAGCGCATCACCTGAAGTGGGGCCCACTGGTCTACTCAATCATCCAGTCCAACTGTATGACAATCCAGACCGTTGATCAGTGAGGCCCACTAAATAGAGTTCTTACATTCTCCCACTTGGGCCTCATTGAGCAACGTCAATGATAGTCATATATATAATAATTTTGTAAACAAGTTTTGATATTTTTAAGAAAATATCTAAATGGTTAACCAATGAAAACAGTTGGACAATATGAGTAATGCTATTCAATCTGGTCCATCAAAACAGTCAGTATCGAAACGCGGTAGACATCACAACATTTAATTTAGGCGAAGTGAGTCTAAGCGCGATCACAAATACTTTCAATCTTAACGACATAGATCACGAACTAGGAAATGTGGTATAAGGATTATACACTTTAGTGTGATAATATATGTCTATCCTTTAGAGGTCCTGAAGCTTTTTCATGTATTCAACGAAATACGACTGTAGTTCTACTTATTCAAAATTTGCGCATATATATAAAGAAGCAAAAATAAATCTTTATATCAAAATCATCTAAAAATAAATTGCATAAAACGAGATCTGTAAATGTCTATAAAAATTAAAATACGCTCAACTCCCACTTACTGAAAACATCTGTGGGATCAATGACTCCCAATGAATGTTACATGCTCCTGAAATGGCGCGAAGGGAGCCCTTTAGTGAGCGGATCTGCAATCATTTGCTTAGTGCTGATGAATTCCACAGACACTTGATGATTCTGAACCCTTTCCTTTACAACAAGATACTTGATGTCGATATGCCTCGACCTTGACGAATGCTTGTTGTTACTAGAGAAGGAAATAGCAGCCGAATTATCGCAAAATATTCTCAACGGTTTCGGGATATGCTCCAGTACCCGCAAACCCGAGAAGAAACTCTGTAACCATAGTGCCTGATTAGATGCCTCATGGCAAGCAATAAATTCAGCTTCCATAGTGGATGAGGCTGTGGTAGATTGTTTCACGCTTTTCCACGACACAGCTCCTCCCACCATCATGAAGATGTATCCTGAAGTAGACTTCTTAGTATCGACGCAGCCTGCGAAGTCTGCATCTGAATATCCGATCAACTCCAACTGATCAGACCTTCTGTATGTGAGTCCGAAGTCTTTTGTTCTCTGAAGATACCGTAATACTTTCTTTGCAGCTATCCAATGTTGCATTCCTGGATTAGATAGATATCTTCCCAACATTCCAGTGACAAAGGCAATGTCCGGTCGCGTACAGACTTGAGCATACATGATGCTCCCTACTACCGATGCATACGGAAATTCTTTCATTCGATTCTTTTCTAAATCATTCTTTGGACACTGAAATAAACCAAATTTGTCGCCCTTCACAATGGGCGACTTTCCTGAAGCACAATTTTACATGCCATACCTTTCGAGTACCCTAGCAATATAGGTCCTCTGTGACAAGCTGAGCAAGTGTTCTGTCACGGCGAATCTCAATGCCGATGTCGTAAGAAGCTTCACCAAGGTCTTTCATTTCAAACTTTTGAGATAAGAATATCTTGGTGTCGCTCAACATCCTGGTATCACTGCTAGCTAACAGAATGTCATCAACATACAAAATCATCATAACGAACTTACTCCCACTGGTTTTAATGTAGATGCATTCATCTGCAGTGTTTTCTACAAAGCCATATGAAGAAATTACTTTATGAAACTTAAGGTACCACTGTCGCGATGCCTGTTTCAACCCATAGATGGACTTCTTAAGTTTACAAACCAAATGTTCTGAGCCATTAGCTACAAAACCTTTGAGCTGCAACATGTACACATTCTCAATCAGATCCCCATTGAGAAATGCAGTCTTTACATCCATCTGATGTAACTCTAAATCCATATAAGCGACAAGAGCCATTATAATCCTGAATGAGTCTTTCTTAAATACTGGTGAGAAGGTCTCCTTAAAGTCAATGCCCGCACGTTAGTTAAAACTCTTGACAACAAGTCTGGCTTTATATCGTTCAACATTACCTTTTAAGTCCCGTTTGGTTTTAAATATCCATTTACAACCAATCGGCTTCTTTTCAGTAAGTAACTCTACAAGATCTCATGCTTTATTATCCTGCATGGATTTCAACTCATCTTTCATGGCATCAAACCAACGAGAAGGATCAACACCGTGTTTGATTTGTGTAAAAGATTCAAGATCCTTTTCTACCTCTATGTCAAAGTCGTATTCTTGTAAGCTCCAGTGCCCATTCGCCAGGTTCCGATCCTGGGATGCTACAGGGAAGATTTTCAACATTAGTTTGATTGTAATAAGCATAACCAAAGGCATAACCCACAAACAACAACCAAAAACTCTATCACATTTCCACTATAATCAAAAACTTTACAAGTACAATGAGCATAAGGGAAATACAATGATGATAGACCAAAAGCTCCAAAAAGATCAGCTACGCGCCCAAGCCTCAGCGCTGCTACGATCCAACGTCACCTGCCCGCAACGGTCCTGCATAAGCTTATAAAAAGCTTAGAGGGTGGTGAAAGTGTATGCTCAAGGTGGTAATGCAGCTATACAGTATTAGAGTAATGCGGAACATGCTGATAAATGTCAAGAATACCATAGCCGTACCAAGGCCATGCGGTGCAAAGAATGATGTCGGCCATACCAAGGCCATGCAATGCGAAATGCAACTCAAGCATACAAATCCTCATCTAAGTCCACATATCGATATAACTTAAAATCTGGAATATCACCGGTGTCTAGTACACTCCAAGCCAGATTGTCGCCCCATCGCGCGCAATAAGGTGAGTGAAAAAGACCTCACTATCCGCCTGCCAATATCGGGCTCGGCTCGTCAATAGCGGACCCATTCCTCGAGCCGGTCGAACAGGCTAGCATTGCCCCCTACTCTCGGGTGGGTAAGGCCGCACCCCCTTCCAACCAACCACGACACGGTGGAAAGCGCAACCGTCTAATCACGCGCTCGTGCATCCACTCGGTCAGACGTTAGAGCAACCTCCTGGTACCATAAGGGTTTAGGAACTTTCACCGGGGATATCTATCGCACCCCATGTAGAACAGATTTCCGGTATCCAATCCCGCCAACCACGATACGTCTGTGGAGGCTACGGCCCGAATGTTGCTAGGGCGTACGGTAACCATATCACACAATGCGAATGCATGAATCACACTATCCAGTCATGCAGCAATCCTGCGCGTATCGTGTGCTCATGTACGGGAGCCCCTAAATAATCTGCCCGAAGGCATATACTATGATCAGTCATTTCTCATATCAAGCATACGTATGATGCATATGATCATGAATCATAAAACTAAACATGTTATATAGGATAGATGATGTTCATAACGAAGATGGGCCTAGACGGCCTACACATTACATGTACGAGCCTAACAATGGGCCCTAGGGAAGTCATAATGCCGACATTTAACCAACACTATACTTGCAATGTGGATGTCAAACCACCATTGCTCCCAAGGCATAGCCCTGACGTAAACATCATTACATAAATCATGTTGGGATTGCACATTGCAATGGACCTTTGGTATATCTCATTGGGCCTTCAATACATCAAATGGGCCGTATCATATGGGCCTATATTCATTAAGTGGGCCACATCAATGGGCCGCACTAATGGGCCTTATGTACATTGCAATGGGCTACAACCCGTGGGCCTTAAAATGCATTAAATGGGCCTAATTTTATGGGCCGTTTGTGTATCAAAATGGGCCTCGCCAATTGGGCCCCATATGTACATCAAATGGGCCTAAACCCATTGGCCCCAAAACACTTTTAATGGGCCATAACCTATGGGCCCCTAATACATCTATGGGCCTCGACCCATGGGCCTTACATCTATATCAAGGTGGCCTTAATCACAGGCCACAAGCAACTGAAGTGGGCCTCCCACCAATATCATATTAAATATGATATAATATAATATATATACATATATATACATATGATATTATATCTAATATAATATAATATATATATATATAAATATACACACACACCACACACGCACGCACGCACACACACACGCACGCACACACATCACAGTGGGCTCCACGTCCACCGTCCAGGCGGACGGTGGAAATGAAACACATACATCTATGTGGGCTCCATGTGGGGCCCACCGTAATGCTAATATGCCATCCAACCCGTTGATAAGGCCACATGGGCCTAGATGAAGGGTGAAAACAAATTTCACCCTGATCCAAAACTTCTGTGGACCCCAAATGGGTTTCAAAGGTAGAGGTTCAATCCCACTGATTCCTACGGTGTGGGCCGCCTGAGTCTTGGATCAGGCTGATTTTTGGCGTAGGCCCATGTCAGGGGGTGGCCCACCCTATGAACAGGTCAGATTTCAGATAAACATCAAGGTGGGACCCACAGCTACAGCCGTGAGTGGCTGTCCATCGCCCGTCCGCCCGGACGCTGGGCACAGGCAGCGCCTGCTGCCGTCCCTGACACAGCAGCAACGCTGCTGTGATATGTTTTTTTTTTTTTTTTTCTAGTTTTCTCATGAATTTTGCAGGTGTGGTCCACATTTTGATAATCTACACCGTTCAATGGCCTTCCATGGCTCAACACGAGCAAAACAAGTCCAATATCGGACATATTTTGGCGTATAGGAAATCAGGGAAGGTTTCAATGGTGAAAACCACCATTTGGTATGGTATGGCCCGCCCGAAGGTCTGATTAATCCCATCTTTTGGCTCAACGCCTAAAACAAGCTTAGGAAAGGAATGGACGGCATGGATTTAATACATACATCAAGGTGGGACCCATATGAGTGGACCATTCCAAGCTTGGGAAGAAGCTTATATTTGTGTTTCTTCCAACAGACGTCCAGCGTCCCTGGACGCTGGACTTGGCATATAGGTTGGAGGTGGGCCCTGCTTAGGTGGGCCACCAAGTGATGGATGGCATGGGTACTACATATATAAGATGGGCCCCACTTATAAATGGTTTGAATAAAGTACCTACCTCATGGTGGGGTCCATTCAAGTGGGCCACATAACCTCATTATCATCATAAAAAATAAAATAAAATAAAATAAAAGAGAGAGGGATAGAGAGAGAGAGTGTGTGGGACCCGCGTGATGGAGGGACCCCGGCACTATGGGCCCTCCCTTGCACTAAATCATACATCAAGTGGGTCCCATTACATGTGGGCCCATGAAATTGAAATCCAACGATGGAGATCCCTTCCCCACTAAAATAGACGATCTAGATGACCCTAAGCATGCAAGAAAATAAACATCATGATGAGGTCCATGGAGAATGGCCCCATCATGGAATGATCATGATGATCCAAGTGGGCCATTGGCCACATCTTAGGGTCCAAAGTGAGATCCAAACCATTGATCGGTTGGCCTCACTTGGCCCATCTTAAAAACATCAAAATCTACCCTATCAAAACACCCACCACTTGATCTTCTTGCTCCCTTGGCTTCCTTAGCTCCTTGTGCTTCTCTTTGATGGAGGAAGATGAAAAATGGATGGTTGAGATGAGAGATCTAAGGATGGGAAGGTGGGCCACACATGTAGCTTGGGAGGAAATGGGAGAGGCTCATACGTATGAATTTTGTTGCTTAGGAAAATTGGAAATGAGAGAGACTTGTAAGGGAGAGAGAGAGAGAGGGAGTGATGGGTGATGGAGTGATGGATGGGAGAGAGGGATGGGAGTGTAAGAACTTTTTGACTTTTTTGGCAAAAGGTGTAAGAAAAGCATGGGTTGTGTAAGAGATTTTTGACTTTGGGGGTTGCTTGGGAAAGGGTGAAAGGTGATGTGTACTTGACATGATGGGATTGATTGATTGATGTGACACCTTGTAGAGATTCTCTCGGGATTCGCACGCGCGGCGTTTCCTCGCACCGAACGCTGGCCCACAACTCCCGACCAGAGCATCGCATCGGCGCGAGTCGCGACATCGGGTCGTGACGACGACGCGGTCACTAAGGTACAAGCCCTGGGTTGAGTCGACTCGGGTTGGCACGAGAATTCAAGTCGCGCGCAAATACCGATTAAGGGTCGAAGGTTGCCGAGACGGGGAAGACCGCGGAAGCCTATGGAGCAGTACAGTGTAGGATACGGGGCTTACAATCGACACTCTGTTTGACTTGTGTAAAGGATTCAGGATCCTTTTCCACCCATATGTCAAAGTCGTGCTCCTGTAAGTATACAATATAATCGTCTCGATTTACAGGCCTTCTCTCTCTTTCAGATCTTCTTAATGGTTCAACTTGTTGGGTCTGATCTTGATTTTCCTCATCAGTGGTTTGTATATGAGGTTCTATGTGGTGTTCTGCAATAACTACAGGATCAACTGCATCATTAATACCATGTGATCTGAAGCAACTATGACTGGAGTCACAGTCCTTTGTTCCTCAAATAAAAAATTTCTTATGTACGTGCTCCCACTGTTTTCAGTATCTTCAATGAATCTAACATTCTCAGTCTCAACAATCCTGATAGAGTGGGAAGGACAGTAGAATCGATAGCCTTTTGATCTTTCTGGGTATCCAATAAAGAAACAACTTACGATTTCAAGATCAAGCTTCTTTTCATGCGGGTTATAAATTTTGGCCTCAGCAGGACAACCCCAAACATGTAGATATCAGAGACTTGGTTTTCTTTCATTCCACAACTCAAATGGAGTTTTGCTTACTGCTTTGCTGGGAACCCTGTTTAGTATATGAACTGCGGCTTTGATCGCATCACCCCACAGAGATTCTTGCAATATCAAGTTGCTGACCATACTTCGCACCATATCCATAAGAGTGCGATTACGTCTCTCAGCAACTCCATTCTGCTCTGGAGTACCAAGCATAGTGTACTGAGCAACAATGCCACAATCCTGTAGGTATTTAGCGAATGGCCCTGGATTGCGTCCTGATTCGTCATATCTGCCATAGTATTCACCACCACGGTCAGATCTGACAACTTTAATTCTCTTATCGAGTTGATTTTCAACCTCGGCCTTAAAGATTTTAAAAGCATCCAGGGCATCTGATTTCTCACTAATAAGGTATAGGTACCCAAAGCGAGAGTAATCATTTATAAAGGTAATGAAATATTTGTGGCCACTCCATGAGGCTACAGGGAATGGTCCACAGATATCTGTATATATAACTTCTAATAGATCTACACTCCTGGTTGCACATTTCTTTCTTGTTCTAGTCTGTTTCCCTTTTATGCAATCAATGCATACTTTATAGTCAGAGAAGTCTAGAGAATGCAAAATTCCTTCTCGCACAAGCCTGTCTAATCTCTCACGAGATATATGGCATAGCCGCCTGTGCCACAACATGGAGGAATTCTCATAGTCTAGTCTTCGCTTAGATCCCACTACATTTCCATGCAAGGTATTAATATTATAAACGTGAGAGGCAATCAAGTCTAACTGGTATAAGTTGTTTACTAAAGAGCCGGTTCCAACTTTAATCGAATTAAAGTAAATACTAAAACTTTTATTTCCAAAGTGGAACGAATATCCCAACTTATCCAAACAGGAAATTGAAACTAAATTGCGCCTTATAGACGGCACACAGAATGTATTTACTAAATTCAAAAAATGACCAGTCTTCAACTTAAGCGTATAGACTCCTATTGCCTCCACGTCAACTTTGACACCATTGCTTACGTATACTGAGCGCTCCGCATCAGTTGGTGGCCTGGCCTGTAGTAATTCCTGTATAAAAGTGCATATGTGAATAGTAGTTCCTGAATCTATCCACCAGGAATCCACTGACATATCGGTCAGATTAGATTCAAAACAGACAAGAACAGAATGATTACCTTTCTTTATGAGCCATTCCTTAAAACCTTCACAGTCTTTCTTTAGATGACCCGTCTTTTTACAAAAGTAGCACGGTTTGCCTTTAACCCGTTTGCGTTTAGATCCATTTCCAGATTGATTCTCATGGTTTCCAGATGGAGGACCAGAGAATCCATTATTAGAACCTTGTTTCCTCTTCTTTCTACCTTTATTCCCTTGCCCATGCCCTTGTCCTGAAGTCACCATATTAACATTTTGAACCTTTATCATCTGTCTGATCCTGTCTTCTTCTTGGACGCACTGAGTGATGAGTTCATCCAATGTCCACATGTCCTTCAGAGTGTTATAGTTTACCAGGAACGTGCCGAATTGGGGAGGTAGGTTGTTCATGATCAAATGAACCAGTTGATCATCAGTGAGTACAAGTCCTAGAGCACGGATCTTAGAAACAACTTCGATCTGCTCTACAATGTATTCACGGATGTTGCCTTTTCCATCGTAGGACGAGCGAGTCAATTTATTCAGAAGAATGCCTACTTCAGATTTATCAGATTTCTTGAATCGTTTTCCCATTTCAGTTAGGAAAACTTTAGCCTTATCTGTTTCAGGCATGACACCCTTCATCGATTCAGAAATTGAATATTTAATGACTTTCAGGCATGTATCATTTGATCTAAACCATGCAACCCATCTATTATATTCAGCTTCAGTGGCATTATCAGATGGCTTTGGCGGTTCTGGTGTTATCAGGGCAAGATCTAATTGAAGACAGCCCAGTACAACTTCAATGGCGTTCTTCCATTGAGTATAATTAGATCCATTTAAGGCAGGGACTTGATGCGTATTAGTTGGAATTGAGACTGAAATATAAGAGATACACATATACTCACATTAGTTCATTATTTCACAAAGCAATTTAGTGAATGTAAACAAATATCAGGCAAAGATAACTGATTCAGTTGCTAAGGGAGGCATTGGCTGAATCATCCAAGATGAAGATGGGCCCAACCATCACATCTTAGTGAGAATCTGTCACATCATCATCATTCCTCCTGTGGGAGGTAATAATAACATGTTAGTGATCCTCCTGAACATGAAGCTGAGTGATGTAAGTCATGTAAATTTGAGACACTCAACACCTATGGGTGAGATGAGTCTTTCAGTTTTACATTACCAGCACCATTTACTTCACCCGTTCACTTGACTGCCAAACGGTAATCGTCTATGTTTTCGTTACCGTACGCATGAAAACGTGAACGCAACTGTATGCAATCTTTCTGATCCAATGTTACAAGTCTGTACTTGTAAAGTTTTCATCAATTGAGGTCACTATAGTGGCTAACACAACCGAATCCAACACTACAAAGACAGACTCAAGATTGCGATCATAATCCTGCCTCTCCATGAATTATATCTTAATAGTCTGATGCGGTCCATAAGTTAGTTGATTTTGACCTTTTGAAAATCCTTAAAGTGAAATAGGTTTCACATCTTATATTTCAACGGTCCATATCAATACTTAAAGATGGGTGATGGGCCAACTATAGGGCCGAATCAGTTTAATCTGTATGATCTATACATCATCCTTAAGGCACTCATAATTAAATTAGAATTATCATAAGATGGACAGTAATAATCAACAATCTGTTTAGTTCAATTATAGTGTATACACACCCTTATCCCACCTAATGAATATTCTATATGAGATACCTATGGAATACATCATGGATGGTTTAGATCAACCATTAATGTTTATAATGTAAACATAATGATTACAATGTCAACTACATATGGGTTTGGCCCAACAGCCTTATGAAATATTAGGCTCGTAAAGGTTATGAAAAAATTGGGCCCATAAGTGTCTATAGAAGACTAATGGCCTAAATATACAGAAGAGTAGGCTGAGAATGCAACAACGGGCCTATTTGTTTTGACAGGGCCAAAACAAAATACCAGAGATTTCATAAATACGTGGGATTTAATGGGCCTCGAACTGATGACAGGCCCATAATAAATATCAGGTGGATCCAAAACTCGAGACTGGGCGCCAGAGTAAACATCAGGCCCAGTTGAAAATCCCGCACATATCAAATCGGGTCTAAATCTAAACCCGAATACATGAAAATCGGGTCTGTAAATTCCGTCCTTATGTCGAGCGGTTTTCAACCTAACATACGAAAAAAAAAAACCCAAAAAATGCAGTCGCTCTCGACTGTAAGAGGGAATCGGTGGGAGAGAGCTCGATCGAGAGTTGTGCTGCCAGCATCTGCCAGGAGACTTTCTCCATGCGACGTTAACGGCTGCCGCAGAGAGAGATGGAGACGCTGGTGTGGATGAGGATGAAGTAGAAGACGCATAGCTGTCCAACAGAGATGGCGGCTACAGTCTCCATGGTCATCTCCCAGAAATACAGGTAAGGGTATATGAAATCCCCAATTTGGGATTATCATATGCGAATCCGAGCTCTGGAATCTGGAATCTGAAAACCCTAAATATATGTGGGTTTCGTATTTCCAGATTACCCTAATTACTGGATCCGGATTTGGAGATTTGAATCTAAATCCCTAATAAGTCTGATTTCAGAATCCAGGGATTCGAAAATTCCTAATCTCAACTTGATTTTGGGGTTGTAGATATGAAATCCCCAATTTGAGATTTGGGATTTGAAATCCCTAATCTTTGAATTTCAGGTAGAGATCGGGATCGGGACGATTTGGGGATTCCAAATCCTAAATCCTTTATTTTATTTAGGTCTCAATTTGAGAAAAATCCTAATAGTTGATTTAAGATTCGGGAAAAATCCACGATTTCAACTTGTTCGAGAATTCGAAAATCTCGATGCCGATGTGAGATGATGAATATGATCATCCATACCTATGCACGGATGTCTCTATACCAACTGTGGGATCTAATCTAGATGCAGAATAGGCCCACGGATCTGTCTTTGCATGGGACATGGCGATCATGGGTCGGATAGCTTACCTAGTGAGACGCCGCCATGGAAGCCGGATAAGAATACCGATAAACCTGTAGAGCTTAGGATCTTCCTCTCCTTCATACCCTTTCTGCAAATCAGTAGATGGGACTCGAATTCTTGCTATCTATGTAGGATTGGGGACCCAACTCTCTTTTATAGAGTATGTGGAGAGGGAGTTTGAAACCCATCACAACTCTCTCTCCCATGCTCCACGTTGTAGCATCCTAGTTCAACTCAAACTGCTGTCTGCGTAAGACAGCTGCATGATAGTACGTGTGGAATGCTTGAAAATAGATGGCAACGTATGTGACTTTCTCAAAGCAAGATGGTGGCACGCATAGCACATGTTGCACGTTGCCACACTTTGGGCACTTAGAAGATGGATGAAGCATATGGGCGCAGCTTGTTGCATGTGTTGTAAGACTTCTATTAGGTGGGCTATATGTGATCATCGGTTTAGATTTTGCATTAGATTATTTAGATTGAGTAGACGGTATTATACTTGTGATCATTACAGATAGGCTTGGGGCGAGACACTTGAACCGTGGTTCCTATACACGGTTATTAAGATTGATACGGAAACCCGTGGTGTGAAGACTTTGAAAGGAAGAAGTGTGACGGGTAAGTTTTTCCAGCTCTCTTTCTTATAAATATATGTCTTAATCCCCTGACCTACATAGATAGAAAACCTTAGTCTCATTGAGAGGTTTTCATAAGAGTGTAAGGTATAGAAGATCAAAATTCCCTCTTGATAGCATCGCTGCATCAAGAATATCCTTGCATACATGTACACGTTTGAGATTACAATGTAAAATCTCTATTATTAATGCATAAATGATCCATTTATTTTGCTATTCATATTACAGTTGATATCAGACCCGACTATGCATTAATCTTTGAGTTTTCGTAAGTTCTTTGAGATTGAATCTTCTCCAAACCCTTACACCATTCAGATCCTGTCAAAACCCTCCACGCCATTAGGGATTTGTACGATGTTAGAGCCAGATTTCATCATAAGGGACAGGAACTCTAGTTCTACCATTCGGTTTTAGTTTCATACTGGCAGCACCATATTAGGGTAAAACTTCATGAAGATTAAACTGTAGCAAGGGGTTTTTTCAAACCCTGATCTTTCGGATCCGACCGAATTGATTGTAAAACCCAGCCATTGAGGGTAGCAAGTTGTTGCTAATCCATGGTGTGTTCCTAATTCTACATCGACGCAACACCTTCAGTGGTAGCGGTGATCATCTTCAATAGTTGATTGATGATGACAACCAACACCACAACAAAAATCGGTGGTGGGTTTCCGGCAGCTAAGGCTGTCAGCCCCAAACCCACCTCCTGACCAAAGTTTTCTGCTACTGTTAATGGTAAACGACTTCTAGCATACGGATTAAAAATAAATAACCACACAATTGACAGCCAAGGTAGGATGGTGAGTTTTTGCCATCACTAAACTTCGGATGGCAGTGGTGTTGTTGGTGGTAAGGAAGGAAGAGAACCCATTGTCGAGAAATATGGTTGCATCCATGAATGTTGGCTAGAGTATAGAGTCTCCATTGCCACTGATGAGATGGGCCCACTATCCATAACCCGTCTTTTTCAATCAACAGCATAGCCGAGTGTTGTCATAGTCGTAACCAGAGGCCGAAACCCTATCCGTCATGGCTACTGCTTAAAACCCTTTCAATAAAAAAAGGGAAGGAAAGTTGGAAGAAGCGAAACCCATCTCTAGTCACAACCATTAATGGTCATAACCACTTCCATCTATACTTCTAGATGCCCAGATTCAACGGTTGTAACCACCGATTCCAGTGTGTGATGGTTGGCTTCTTACTGTTGGAGAATTTGGCGAAGACCCTAAGGTGGCGGTGGAGGAAGATAAAGGTGGTTAGGGTTTTACCTGGTGGACAGGTTTGGTGCGGCTTGGTTTTTTTTTTTTTTTTCCGGTCAAGATAGGGTTTGGGCTTTGTTTGAGGATTTCCCCTTGGAGCCTTGTTTGGGCCTATTTGGGGCTATCTTATGAGCCTGGTCTTGGGTCATTGCGGGTAATGAAATTGCAATGGAATCACTGTCACTAAAGTATGAAAGTAACTTAAATTAAGACTTTTCAAAAATTCTTTTCCTATAAGAATAATTAATGCCTAACTTAAATCAAGATGAGTAAGGCAAAGTAACTCTATGACGTTCAGGCCAATAGACAGTAAAAAATACATAGGCTTACATGAAATTTACATGTACAGAACAAGCCTGTAAGGATAGTGTATGTGATAGTGTGTGGGATGTGATTCCTATCAATACTTATACATTAACTAAATCATGTATTATAATAATCATTTGATAGACATAAGCATAACTAGATCAATGTACACAAAGTAATCCCAAACACAGTCATATATAGTGGTTCGGCTACTTGCCTACTCCACTCCCAACGGACGCACTCTCTAGAGTGTATCAAATTTCACTATCGAATGGTTTTAAATCGAGTTAACCGTGAACCTTCACAACCTACACAAGGTTAATTAATGGAGCTACACAAGTTTGCCTTAGGTGCCTACACAAGGACACAAACTAGGAGCCTATATAAGGCAAAATATGCCTAAACAAGGCAACGTGTCCTACACAAGAACAACACGTATTCTCCCGTCGGAGGCGTACAACGAGGTCTTGGCGAGTTTGTTACTTAAACAATGAATCACAATCTTACGCAAGAAAAGGGCTTCAGACTTAATGGACTCTTAATACTTACAGATAACTGAGTGAATCCCTTTCTCGCATAATCTGAAGGTCTTCGATGTTGATGAATAATCTTCAGCTCCCTTGAACCGCAACCGCTTCTGATGCTGAAAAGACCGAGCTATATGTCCTAGAGGGGGGGTTGAATAGGACTATGCCAAATAAAAATAATAAGCGGAATATAAACAATAAGATAGCTAAATAAATTGCAAACAACCAAATGAAATAACAACCTTAAAAATCTAGTATTGAGATGTTGATACAAACTTGGTTCTAAGGACAACATGACACCAAAAACTAAAGGTTTATGGCAGGACAACCTTACTAGAACTTGGGTGAGTATCAAAAACTCAAACAGAAGAGGATATGAAAGAAATAGAAACTAATTTATTACAACATTCACCATACAATGCTGAAATGTAAAGATTACAACATTCACATCCACAAATACATCCCACAATCCTAAATCATAAAAGATAAAGAAAATAAACCACACATCCACCAAACACAAAAAATTATGGTGGTTTGCTTGTGTGTACACCAACTGTTAAACAACAGCCACACAACTACTTCACTCCTAATATCCTCACTGTAAGACCCGTATCTTAGTTCGTATCATTCCGTAGGTTCCCGTGACCTCCTGACTGAATTTCGGCAACCCTCGACCTGTCTTCGACATTTGCGCGTGATCCTCAACCGAGTCCTGCAAACCAGAGTCGGCTCAACCCAAGACTTGTATCCTAGTGACGGCGCAGTCGCCGCGGTTCCGATGTCGTGTCTCACGCGCCGGTCCGATACTCTGGCCAGGAGATGTGAGCCCGCGTTCAGTTCGAGAAAAATGCCGCGCGTGTAAATTTCGAGAGAATCTCTACAACATGTCACCTCAATCAATCAATCAAATCCCATCAAGGGTCAAGTATATGTTAAGTACACACCACCTCACACCACATCCCCAAGCAACCCCATAAGTCAACAATTCCTTACACAACCCATACCCCTCTTACACAAATTGCCCCAAAAGTCAACAAATCTCTCACCTCACTCATCACTCACCTCACCCATCACTCCATCACCCATCCCTCTCTCTCTCTCATTCTCAAATCTATTTTCCAAGCAACCCAAGGAGTCCCACGTCCACGCTCTCCCAAATCTCCATGAGAGAGTTTTGTGTGTGGCCCACTTCCTAATCGTCTCATCTCCCATCTCAACCCTTCATTCTTCATCATCTTCTATTGAGATGAAAGCCAAGGAGATCACATTTCCATCGGACCAAGTAGATCAATGGTGAGTGTTCCGTAGGCTTAGATTTTTGCATTTTGATAAGGGGCCAAGTGGGGCCTACCGATTGATGGTATGGATCTCACTTTGGACCCTAGGTGTGGCCGATGGCCCACCATGTTTCTCATATTCATTCCATGATGGGGCCATTCTCCATAGACCCCATCATGATATTTATTTTCTTTATATGTTAGGGTCATCCAGACCTTGCATTTTGGTGGAGAAAGGATCTCCACCTTTGATTTTGATCGGTGGGCCCACATATAATAGGACCCACTTGATGTATGATGTAAAGCATGAAAAGGCGGGCCCATAGTGCCAGGGTCCCTCCATCACTCGTCTCTCTTTCTCTCTCTCTCTGTTTCATTTTTTGTTTGATGATGATATAGCCGTGTGGCCCACCCGGATGGTCCCCACCATGACGTGTGCATCTTATCCATACTGTCCATCGAGTGGACCCACCTGGAATCCTGTTTGGACAAGCCAGATGTAGGGGAAACCACAAATATCAAATCCCTCTAAACTAGATGGGCCACGTCTCTGTGGGACCCACCACGATGTCTGTGATCATAACCGTCCAGTGTCCTTGGACGCTGGACATGAGCCCTGTAAGTAACTGACAGTGGGACATGCTAACAAAAAAAAAGAAAGGAAAGTAAAGTAATAATGTAATATAATATTATTAATATATATATATATATATATATATATATATATATATATATATATATATCATGGTGGGACCACACCACGTGGGAGCCCACCGTGCTGTTTTATACCTAGACGGTGATGGGAGCGGCCTCCTTGATGTATGCATACAAGTCGTCCATCCCTTTGCGTGGGACCCACCCCACACATGTGACATGTGCAAGGGTGGGGCCCACCAGATATATGTGCCTTTCATCCACCGTCTGTCCAGCAGGGATGGGACGGTGGGCCTTGTGATTGTCCAGCCATCCATCTGGACGCTAGACGCTACAGCTCTGTTTAATATATATATGTATGTGTGTGTGTGTATATATATATATATAATGAAATAAAATAATATATGTATTAATATAATATATTTTATATTGTTGTGGCCCGCGTGGGATCCACCTATCAAGCGGTTTGGCTGAGTACCGCACACCAGCACATGGCCGGTGTATTGACGCCACCTATATATTGTGGGTCCCACTACTGAGGACGCCAGCAGGTTGTCCGGACCCCACCGTAATGTATGTTTAGTATCCCACCATCCAGATGGCTGGACGGTGGGCCCTTCAGGCTATATACATGCCAACCAAACTGTTTAACCATTTACCGAGCGTGGACCCCACCTACTGTGTACGGTTCATCCAACCGTCCATCCATTTGGTGAGCCGGTTCTAAGGCTTGAGACTAAAAATAAGGCAAATCTATATTAAGTGGACCACACTGCAGAAAATAGTGGGATGGACGTCCACCATTGAAACCCTTGGACCAATATGACATTGGTTTTCCCTCCATATCCAAGCCTTTGTGACCTTATGAACAGATTGGATGGGAAATAATACTATGGTGGTGCCCACTGGAATTTAATAGTGAAAATCATCATCACCACTGTTAGGTGTGGTATGGTCCAAATGATCCTTTGGATATGATTCATTTTTTGTGATAATGTTCTAAAATGATCTCTAGCAATAGATGAATGGTGGGTTGGTTTGGGCCCATTTGAATTGGCCCATTTGATTCGACCCATTCGATTTGCCCATTCGATTGGCCCATTTGATCGGCCCATTCGATTTGGCCCATTCGATTTGGCCCATTTGATGTATATGAGGCCCAATGAGATGTATGTGAAGCCTATGTGTGGGCCGAATGTGATGTATATGGGGCCTATTGCGATGTGAGATTCTACCATGATGTATGTGATGATGTTTTTGGCGGTCATGCCTTGAGAACAATGATGGTTTGACGCCCACATTGTAAGAGCAATGATGGTTAAATGTCTGCATTGAAACTCTCCCGAGGGTCCATTACTAGGCCCATACTTGTAGTGTGTACGCCATCTAGGCCCATCTTCGTTACGAACAGAATCCATCGTCATATAACATGTTTAGTATAGTTTCATGATTCATGCTCATACGCATCATATGTATGCTTGATATGAGAAGTGACTAATGATAGCATATGTCTTCGGGCAGATTGTTTATGGACTCTTGGATAGGCGGTGTTACCCTACATGAGCACACGATATGTGTAGGATTGCTGTATGACTGGATAGTGTGATTCATGCATTTCGTATCGTGTGACATGGTTATTGTATGCCCTAGCGACCTTAGGGCCGTAGCCTCCACAAACGTATTGTGGTTGGCAGGATTGGATACCGAAAAATTTATTCTACATGGGGTGCTATAGATATCCTTGGGTGAAAGTCCCTAAACCCTTATGGTACCGAGAGGTTGCTTCAACGTCTAGACCAAGTGGATGCATGAGCGTCAAGTGCCGAATACTAGATGGCCGCGCTTTCCACTGTGTCGTGGTCGGTTGGAAAGGGGTGAGGCCTTACCCGCCCGAGAGGAGGGGGTAAAGTTAGGCTGAGTTTGACACAGCTCGAGGAATGGATCCGCTATCGACGAGTTGGGCCTGATATTGGCAGGCGGATAGGGAGGTCTCTTCCACTTACCTTATTGCTCGCGATGGGGCGGCAATCTGGTTTGGAGTGTACTAGACCCCGGTGATATTCCAGAGTTGAGCTGTATTGATATGTGGACTTAGATGAGAATTGGTGTGCTTGGATTGCATCTTGCATCGCATGGCCTTGGCATAGCCCACATCATTCATGCCTTGCATCGTATGGCCTTGGTATGGCCAATAGTATTCATGGATTCATCAGCATATTCCGCATTACTCTGATATTGCATAATTGTATTACTACATTACGCACATACTTTCACCACCCTCTAAGCTTTTCGTAAGCTTATGCACGACCGTTGCGTGCAGGTGACGTTGGACCGCAGCAGCGCTGAGGCAGGAGCGCATAGCAGATCATTTTAGAGCTTTTTGTTCATCATCATTGTATTTTCCTTTTTCGCGCACTATACTAATAAGTTTTGATCATAGTAGAAATGTAATGGAGTTTTTGGTTGTTGTTTGTGGGTAATGCCTTTGGTTATGCTTATTATGAATCAAACTGATGTTGAAAATTCTCCTTTTAAGATCCTAGGATCGGACCTTGATAAATGGGTGCCAGAAGCCAAGAATGGGGTACTACGGAGGCTGTCAGTGTCAGATTCGGCGATGAGAAATTTTGTGAGCCTAGTTTCCGAGTTTGGGGCGTGACACTCACATAGTGGATATTAGCGTTCACTATGAAAATAGGTTTTTCAAGGTTCACCTAAAACCCTCACAATTGTGTCTTTCAAGTGAGCTTACACAATTCAAAAACCTCACACTGAGTTTTCTACATCACCTCAGACAAACCAAAACAAAGAGATTTTTCTAGCACAATCTCAATGAAACTAAAATAAAGAATTTACAAAAACTGTAAAATACTTAGCTGGATATTCTCCTTTTGATGCAGCCCGGAAGAACCAATTCGAAGAAGAAGTTCAATGTCCACACTTACTTATGAAATGGTTCTAAGTTCTAAATTGATTTTAAATTTAAATCGCCTTGGGCTAGCTTAATTTGATTGTGATTCCAAGAAATGGGAATACTTCAATTCCTCTTTTAAATAAAATTGAAATATAGAAATTTAAAATCAAATGCAAAGAAAGCTAATTAAAGAGAATATAAAATGAGAATAAAATAGCTTAAGAATATCACTAACTTATCTTTCAGATTGGCGTATTGATTTAGCTTGAATTGAATATCAAACTCTGAAAATCGTGCTTTGATTATAAGTTCAGAAATCTCACTCTCGACTGGTCTTGAGGTCGGCATGACTGGTCATAGAATCAACAAACTTTTAAAATTTGGGCGCGATAAGATAAAGCCGTTCCACGATTGGTCGAAGGACCTGCTCGACCAGTCGAGTGGTCTCCACGATTGGTTGAGTCCGATCCACGACTGGTCGTGTGGAACTCAAATTAGTCGTAGGACTTTGAGTCAGGCCTGCAGGACTGGTCGAGCACAAGTCGAGCACTATTCACACGACCGGTCGAGCAGTCTTCGGGACTAGTCGAGGCTTTAACAAAAATTTCTAAAAATCAGTAACAAACTTGGGACTAGTTGAGGAATTCTTGGAGTGGTCAAGCTAGTGCTAGGACTAGTCGAACATAGTCCAAGACTAGTCGAGAAACAGTTTATGCATTTATAAAATGATCCAATTTAAATTATGTATTCAAAATGACCTACCCTATGGTCAATCTAGGGTCCTTCATACCTTATACATAATGTATGAACATTGAAACTTCTTTTCCTTCGGTTGATAGTTGATCTTTGAAGGTCACGAAGCTTGAGATCTTGTCATATAATGAAGCTTGAACTAGAGACCTTTTGAAGCTTGAATTTGACTAACATTGAAGTTTGAGCTTGAGGTTCAAAGTAAAGGAACTTTGTCTTGACTTAAAGCTTGAACTATGAATCTTGAAACATTGAATTCATACTTGATGTTGTACTCAAACATGAACATGTAATCTTGCATTTGAAGTTCTTGAAGTAAAGACCATTGTCCTTGCATTATCTTGAATATATTGATGCACTACACAAGACAGATTCCAAGAGGTTTTGGCACTACAAAATTTAACAATTATAGGAGCTAGAAACCATAATACTTACAATCTCCCCATTTGTCAAATTTGTGACAAAACACACTTCATAATAACATAAGTATTATACACACAAAGAATCATGCACCAGTTATTAAAATAAACCAATTACAACTTAGTTAAAGAATTATGCACCAGTTATAAACAAATCAAATCAATTTGCATCAATTCCACAAACACTACTCCCCCTTACAACAAAAAATAAAAATAAAAATTGGATGGGCTACCTATCCACAATCCACATGCCATATATCACGAGCATAACAAAATTCTCCCCCTTTTTGTCACAATATGACAAGGGAAGGAACCAATAAATAGAAGTGAAAGTAGATATATAAGGAAGAATAACAAGAGCAGTGAGGAATAAATGATCAAGATAGTCAAGATATTAAATCCATAATCAAGTCATGTTCAAGCATAATCAACCAAGTTAAACCAAGTACAGCCAAGTTAAACCAAGTTAAGCCAAGTACAGCCTCATAAGATAAAAGAAATCCAAGTATCATTAAAGTTATTATAAATTAAGATAAGCAAAAACTAATCAAAACCTGAAGAAGGAGCAGGCATGGTAGGATCAAGTTTATGAAGTCCCTTGTTAAGGCGCCTAAAATACTTGCGCATATATTTGAATTGCAAATCATGAGACACATTCATGTTTACTACCTTCTCCTCTAGAGAGCGCAACCGCGTATCAAAGTCAAATGGTTGATAATCAGGATTATTTGCTGAATTAGATTCGATCTTATCAAAAATATCGTCCATGTTAATGTCATCTGGAGGCAAATCACCTTCTTCTTCATTCATTGCAGTAGCTCCACCAACACCCATATTGACTTGGACTGCGGCCAACCTCAGATTCATTTTGTTTATATTGGAGTTGTTGAAGATTAGGTGTTGAATGGGAGCCTCTCCAATAGGCATAGCCACTAAAAGATGGGTAGCCAACACAATCATAAGATAAGCGAAAGGGATATCACTGTGTCTAGGATGGGGACGGAATTGAATGATGCAATGACAAATTAAAGAAGGAAGGCATACATTATTTCCAGAAACAATGAAATGAAGAATTCGAACTATGAACGTAATGAGTTTGATTTTGTTACCAAAACGAGGATACACATTCGAAATGAATATCTTGTGAAGGACTATGTATCTGGATAACAAATACTTTGAAGCAAGCACATTTCCATTAGTACTTCATTGCGCATCTATATTGCACAATTCTCTAGTAAGCATTCGTTTTTCAGATTTAGATGGTTTAGCTACTAGAGTGCTAATAGGAATACCTTCATCATTGACAGGTATGTCCATTAGACCAGATCAGATGTCGGTGTACTTCAACTGGACCTTCTCTAGTTGCAATAATAAATGTAAGATTTTCAGTAGAAAAATCAGAGATACATGCATACATAGCTTGCGCAATGGACCGGTATGCCGGCCCACCCCAATGTAGAATGTTATCCCATCATACAGATTGGAGGAGATGAAGAATTTCAAATGGAGCTAGATGTTCAACATGAATAGGTCTTTCAACTATAACATTGCGCAACCTAATATCCCGCACATAGAAGGGATCATCTTCGGGTGACCGAAGGTGGCGCACTGTGATAGGTGTCGATCTAGAAGATAAAGGACCACGAGAACTTTTCTTTTTACCTCTACCTTCCATTTACAACTAAGAATTTAAGGAACCAAGTGGTTGCAAAAGAAGTAGAGTGGGTTTTCTCAAGATCAAATTTTAGAGAAGAAAATCCCAAAAACCACTATGAAACAAGAAATAAATCACACTAAAGATGAAAAAGGAGTGATATGAACTTAAATCTATAAGGAAAATGAAAATAAAACACTAACCTTGAAGAATTAGGAGATGGGTTCGACCGGTCGACCTAGGACTCGTTGGAGAAGAAACCCAAAATGAAGAAAAAAAGATTTTTTCCCTAAATAAAGCACCAACCTGCGCCACATGACTGGTCAAGTACATGCTCGATCGATCGTGCCACGACTGGTCGAGTATGCACTCGCCTGGTCGTGCACAGCCAAAAATATGCAATTTTCTTGAAATTTGAAATTTTAAACAAATATATATACAGTATGATACAGAAATGCATGAATAATCAATTCAAATTGTACATACTAAGATCAAATTTTAATTTAGAGAACTTGCTTTTGTCGAGCGGTTTTGTGAATATGTTAGCAAGTTGAGTCTCAGTCGGAATACATTCTAAAGAAATTATCTTGTTTTCCACTAATTCACAAATGTAATGATATCTAATGTCAATATGCTTGATTTGTGAATGCTGGATTGAATTTTTAGATATATTATTTGCACTAAAATTATCATAATATAAAACCATAGAATCCTGTGCAATTCCGTAATCGCTTAACATTCTTTTCATTCATACAAGCTGATTACATGCATTACCTACTACAATGTATTCAGCCTCAGCAGTTGAGAGTGATACAGAACTTTCTTTCTTACTTTGCTAAGAAACTAAACAGTTCACAATATAAAAACAACCACCACTAGTTGACTTTCGGTCATCAATGTTACCAGCCCAATCAGCATCCGTGTAACCAGCTAATTGAGAACTAGTATCATGTGGATACCAAAGACCTAGATTTGCTGAACTTACGACATATCACATAATTCACTTAATAGCAGTTAAATGTGACTCTTTAGGGTCAGATTGATATCTGGCGCAAATTCCTATGCTAAATGCAATATCAGGTCAGCTCGCAGTTAAATACAGCAAACTACCTATCATATTGTGATATAATTTAGGATCCACTCTCTTACCTGTAGAGTCCTTTAAGAGTTTTAAAGTTGTACTCATATGAGTATCAAAATTTTTTCCATTCTCAAATCCGAACTTTTTAATTAAGTTCAGAGCATATTTGGTTTAAGAAATAAAGAAACCATCAGGTTGTTTTTTAACTTCCAACCCTAGAAAATAATTTAATTCCCCAACCATGCTCATTTCGATTTTAGATTTCATAAGAACTGCAAACTCAACAGTCATGTTAGCACAGGTAGATCCATAAATAATATCATTAATATAAATTTGCATTATTAAAATGTGATCATTATATTTCTTTACAAATAATGTCTTATCAACACTTTCCATTATAAAGTTATGACTTAGTAAAAACTTAGTCAACTTTTCGTACCATGCCCTGGGAGCTTGTTTCAAACTGTAGAGTGCCTTTTTCAGGCGATAGACATGATCATCATTCTTAGGGTCTTCAAAACTTGTTGGTTGTTTAACATACACTTCTTTATACAAATTGCCATTTAAAAAAGCACTCTTTACATCCATTTGGTATATTTTAAACTTTCTAAAGCATACAATAGATATAAATAATTTGATTGATTCAAGATGAGCTATTGGGGCAAAGGTTTCTTCATAATCGACGCCTTCAATTTGAGAGTACCCCTGTACATACAGCCTAGCCTTGTTTCTAATAATATTACCAAGTTCATCAGACTTATTTTTAAAAATTCATTTTGTTCTGATAATATGTTTATCTTTTAGTATAAGAACTAAGTACCAAACATTATTTATAACAAATTGATTGAGCTCTTCTTGTAGCACAATTATCCAGTTTTCGTCAGTAAGAGCTTCTTTTACGTTAGCCAGTTCTATCTGAGATATAAAACACACGTAATTATACATATCTTCCAGTTATTTATGACTGCACACACTAATGAGAGGGTTTCCAAGAATCTGATTAGTTGGATGGTCTTTAACAGTCCTCAGTTCAGAGTTATTTTGATTTGATGAAGTATCTAGTTTATCAATTAAAAGAACTTCATCAATTTCTGAACTTAAGATAGATATAATTAAGTGATCGTCAATAATCACATTAATAGACTCTTGAATTACACCAGTCCTCTTGTTAAGAACTCGATACGCTCGACTATTTAGAGCATATCCCAAAAATATCCCTTCATCACTTTTGGTGTCAAATTTACCCAGATTTTCTCAGTCACGTAAAATGTAGCACTTGCTATCGAAAACTCAAAAGTATTTGATAGTAGGTTTCTTATCAAACCACATTTCATAAGCTATTTTACTATTTAATTTTTTAGTGTAAAAGTGGTTAATTATATAACAAGCAGTATTTACGGCTTCAGCCCAAAGATTTTTAGGAAGCTGTATACTATTTAGCATTACATTTGCCATTTCTTGAAGCACTCTATTTTTCTTTTCTACTACACTATTTTGTTGTGGTGTTTTGGGCACAGAATATTCATGTGATATTCCCTGATCGCTGCAAAATTTCTCAAAATCGCTATTTTCAAATTCAGAACCATGATCACTACGGATCTTAGAGACTTGTGATTCTTTTTCCATTTGGATACGTTTAAGTACCCTTTTTACTTAATCGAGAGTTTCTAATTTGTCTCTTAAGAAAACTGCCCAAGTATATCAGGTAAAATCATCAACAATTACCTGTATGTACTTCTTACCACCTCGACTCTTCGTTCTAGTTGGTCCAATAAGATCCATATAGAGGAGTTCGAGCAGTTTAGATGTGGCATTGGAGTCCACCTTTTTGTGAGAACTCCTAGTTTGCTTGCCAATCTGGCATTCGCCACATATCTTATCTATTTTCTATATTTTGGGTAAGACTCTTACTAACTCTCTTTTGCTCAATCTATATAAGTTGTGGTAGTGTACATGTCCAAAGCATTTATGTCATAACTCGGTCTCATCGGTATGGACCATGTAGCAAGATAAATTAGATGAGCTGAATCACTTACAATGTATCAGTTTTCAGAAGTTCTGCGACCAGTTAATATTACAGAACCATTTTTATTTAAAATTTTGCACCCTAGGTTAGTAAATTTTACACTATGATTATTCTCGCATATTTAAGAGATGCTTAATAAGTTCTGTTTTAACCCTTCTACATATAAAACATTATCAGATAAAGGGAGGTTAAAGAGTTGAACTGTACCTTGGCCAACAATCCTGCAGTTGCTACCATCACCGAATGTGACTGAACCATTAGTCATGTCTTTAAGATTGGTGAGCAGACCTTTGTCACCGGTCATGTGTCTGGAGCATCCACTGTCTACGTACTACTTTGAATGACTTGTAGCTTTGAAAGCACTATGGGTAACCAAGTAGGTAACTTTAAAAACCCATTTCATTACAGTCTTGGGTTTAGGAGAATAGTTGGTCTTCTTATGTTTGTAGTTGTTATAAGACCGACCCATTGAGTTAGATTTTAAGAGCTCCTTAAGTAAATCGACAATTTTGTCAGCTAAAGGATTACGATTCTGATTTTTATAGTTAATATGGTTGCTTTTAGGTTTTAAGGATTTAGAAGATTTAGCATTTTGATTTAGACTTTTTCCTTTTGAGTTTGAAGACTCTCCTTTCACAAACTTAAGAGGTGTATTCTTATGTTTGGGAGGAATACATTTGTCGTAGCCTAAGCCAGATCGGTTGCCACATTTTCTGGATCCAGATAAGAGTTTGTCTAACTTAGGATCACCTTGGGCATACCTCCATGTGTCTTTTAAACTCAAAAGTGAAGAGACTTCAAGTTTTAGTTTTTCATTTTCAGATTTTAGATTTTCAATAAGGGAGGTTTTAAAATCTAAATCACACTTAGATTTTTCAAAATAATCTGAAACGTGGGATTTTTCTAAAATAAGAGTATTAAAATTTTCTTTAAGTTTTAAAAACTTTTCTTTTTGAAGTTTTAGTTTTACGGTAATTTTACAACTTTCCTTATATAGGGCATTATAGGCATCTTGAAGATCTTCTTCATTTTCATGATCACTATTTAGATTTTCTTCACTAGTTGAATCATCATGATCTGAAAAAGTGAACTTGGCTAGAGTCATAAGGGCTTTGACTTTATTACCTGACTCGGTTTCAGAATCTTGTGAATCAGAAGAGGCTTCAGAGCTAGAAGATTCATCCCAAGTAGCCAACAGACCTTTCTTTTTAGGTTTATCCTTTTTAGAATACTTGTTTGCTAAATGCTTGTATTCATGGCAGTTATAACATTGACTGTCTTTTAAAGATTTTCAAGTTTTAGATTTAGATCTTTTCTTTTTATTAGGTTTTTTGAAATCAACCCTCTTTTTACTTTTGAAAATCTTATAAAACTTTTTAGCTAAAATGACCATATCATCTTCAGAATTTTCTAAATCAGAATTATTATAATTTTCTTGAGAAATACATTTAGAAGATTTAAGGGCGATGAATTTACCTTTAGGAGGTTTAAAGGTTAACTCATAAGTCTGTAATGAGCCAACTAATTCTTCTACCCTCATACTATCCGTATCACGAAGTTCCTGGATCGCAGTCACATTTGAATTGAACCGTTTAGGTAGTGAGCGTAGTATCTTTGCACAGACTTTACTTTCTGAGATTTTATTACCGAGACCCCACATAGAGTTGACAATGTCATTCAATCTAGTATAAAAGTCCATGAAAGTTTCACTTTCCTCCATATGTATTTCTTGAAATTTGGTTGTGAGCATTTGGACTTTAGATTTCTTAACAATTGTTGTTCCCTCATGTGTCATTTCTAAAATATCACAGATTTGTTTTGCAGTATCATAGGATATAATTCTTTTGAATTCATCCGGTGATAGTGCGCAAGTGATTGCATTTAGTGCTTTTGCATTCGCACTATTCTCACTTTTCTGAAGAGTGGTCCAAGAGAAATGAGGTGTGACTTTCATAGTTTTGGATCTGTTGATACTAGTTACTTCAGTGGTAGGAGGGGTCCAATCAGTCACTGTGGCTTGCCACACGCTCTCATCCATGGATTTTAAGAAAATTCTCATCCTGGCTTTCCAATAGGCATAATTGGAGCCATCAAATGGTGGAGGCCTAGTAACTAAAAGGCTATTAAAATTTGATATCTTACAAAGCTTAGATCGATTAGCTTAGGAAATTAATCCAAAAGAAATAATAATTAAAATGAGCTATTAAGTTCTGCTACCACTTAAAAAGGCCGAGCTATATGTCATAGAGGGAGGGAGGGGGAGGGGGTGAATAAGATTATGCCAAATAAAAATAATAAGCGGAATATAAACAATAAGATAGCCAAATAAATTATAAATAACCAAATGAAATAACAACCTCAAAAATCTATTATTGAGAGGTTGATACAAACTTGGTTTTAAGGATAACCTGACACAAAAAACCAAAGGTTTATGGCAGGACAACCTTACTAGAACTTGGGTGAGTATAAAAAACTCAAACAAAAGAGGATATGAAAGAAATAGAAACTAATTAATCTATTACAAAATTCACTGCATAATGTTGAAATGTAAAGATTACAACATTCACATCCACAAATACATCCCACAATTTTAAATCATAAAAGATAAAGAAAATAAACCACACATTGACCAAACATAAAGAATTATAGTGGTTTGCTTGTGTATACACTAACTGTTAAGCAACAGCTACACAACTACTCCACTCCTAATATCCTCACACAGTGGATATTAGCGTTCACTATGAAAATAGGTCTTTCAAGGTTCACCTAAAACCCTCACAACTGTGTCTTCCACGTGGGCTTATACAATTCAAAAATCCCACACTCTGAGTTTCCTGGATCACCTCAGACAAACCAAAACAAAGAGATTTTTCTGGCACAATCTCAATGAAACCAAAATAAAGAATTTACAAAAACTGTAAAATACTTAGCTGGATATTCTCCTTTTGATGCAGCCCAAAAGAACCAATTCAGAGTAGAAGTTGAACATAGAAGTTCAATGTCCACACTCACTTATGAAATGGTTCTAAGTTCTAAATTGATTTTAAATTTAAATCACCTTGGGCTAGCTTGATTTAATGTTGATTCCTAGAAATAGGAATACTTCAATCCCTCTTTTAAATAAAATTAGAATATAGAAATTCAAAATCAAATGCAAAGAAAGCTAATTAAAGAGAATATAAAATGAGAAAAAAATAGCTTAAGAATTTCACTAACTTATCTTTCAAATTGGCATATTGATTTAGCTTGAATTGAATATCAAACTCTGAAAATTGTGCTCTATTTATAAGTTCAGAAATTGTACTCTCGACTGGTCCTGAGGTTGGCACGACTGGTCGTAGGATCAACAAACTTTTAAAATTTGGGCACGATAAGATAAAGCCGTTCCACGACTGATCGAAGGACCTGCTCGATCGGTCGAGTGGCCTCCACCACTGGTCGTGTAAAACTCAAATTAGTTGTTGGACTTTGAGTCGAGTCTGCAGGACTGGTCGAGCACAGGTTGAGCACTGTTCACACGATCGGTCGAGCAGTCTCCGGGACTGGTCGAGGCTTTAACAAAAATTTCTGAAAATCAGTAACAAACTTAGGACTGGTCGAGGAATTCTTGGACTGGTCGATCCAGTGCTAGGACTAGTCGAACATTGTCCAAGACTAGTCAAGAAACAGTCTATGCACTTATAAAATGATCCAATTTAAATTATGTATTCAAAATGACCTACCCTATGGTCAATCTAGGGTCATTCAAACCTTATACATAATGTATGAACATTGAAATTTCTTTTCTTTCAGTTGATAGTTGATCTTTGAAGTTCATGAAGCTTGAGATCTTGTCATATAATGAATCTTGAACTAGAGACCTTTTGAAGCTTGAATTTGACTAATATTGAAGCTTGAGCTTGAGGTTCAAAGTAAAGGAACTTTGTCTTGACTTGAAGCTTGAACTATGAATCTTGAAACATTAAATTCACTCTTGATGTTGTACTCAAACATGAACATGTAATCTTGCATTTGAAGTTCTTGAAGTAAAGACCATTGTCCTTGCACTGTCTTGAATATAATGATGCGTTACATAAGACACAGATTCCAAGAGGTTTTGGCACTACAAAATTTGACAATTATAGGAACTAGAAACCATAACACTTATAGATGCTTTGATCAATGCTCCGAGGTTGTGAGGTTTAGGGTTTTGTTGTTCTTCTTTATTTAGATGATATGATTTAAACACACATAGAAAAGGTTCCTATGAGTTATGCATTCAAGAGTTCCAATATAATGATTTGCCTATGAGAGTATTTGGAAACTCATTGAATGCTAGAGTTTATAATTCAATCCAAGCAATGAAAATATGTCAATGATTGAATGATGAACTCTAATAGGAAAGAGAAAATGAGGAAGAGGGTATTAATCTTTGAAACAACTCTTTTAAACTCTCTTAAATTCTAGCTCCTTTTACAAGAAGCAAACCTAGTGTATTTATAAAGTTTAAATCCCAACGGTAAAAAAAGGGACAGAAATCTAATATTGTCGATGCCATTGAAGGGTATTTGATTCCATTGAAATTTGAATTTCGATATCATGAAAACCATCTTCGATTGCATCGACTTCTTACACCTGATATTCAATTGGGTGTAAAATAGATTCTGTCTAATCTCATCGAGCATCCCTCGATGTCATTGACATGCACTTCGATGCCATCAAGGGATGTCTCGATGCCATCGAGATTCCCTTTTGAAAAATACACAAAGGTTGTTGGATAGTTTTGTCCCCTATTCGATGTCATCGAACAGACCTTCGATCCATCGAGATTTGAATTTCGATGTCATCGAACGGTCTTCGATGAACTAGAAGAAAAATAGATTTTTTTAAAAAGCTTGTTGGATAAATTGAAGTTAGTTTTGATGCAATCGATCAGCCTTCGATGCCATCGATAACTTACTCTTGATACCATCAAGAAGGGTTCAATGACATCAAGGAGCACTTAGAGTTTTCTTATATTTGTAAGAAATATGCCTAAAGTCAATTCGATCGAATAACATTTGTCACAATCGATAATTCTAGCATTTCTTCATTTTGTTGCTGGACAGTATGGACGTGTATTCGATGCAATTCGATGACATCGAATATGTCCTCGATTGCAGCTCGATGCAATCGATAAGGACATATGATTTTCTTATTTTGTTTCTTTCTTTGAACAATACTCAAGGTGCAATTAACTCAAACTTACCAAAAGATGTTTTGAAGTAGTTGTTAGGGTAAGTTGGGTTTTTATAGGGGCATATACCTGTCAAGGTTTGTTGTGGGCTGATAAGGCTTTAGTTTACCTGTTAAGCATGATTGTATGCCTTCATCTTTGAAGAGTCTCAGACTTGATGTCTTCATCTTAGGGCTCACTTAGCTAACAGACTCAATACTCACGTATATTAACAAACAAGGGTACTTTCAGTTAATCTCGACTTGGTCGAGCCTCTTTTAGCGTCCTTGGCTGAGGATACCTAAGGCATATATATTAAGCTTTCATCAGGCCAGGTTGTGGGCCTGTTTCTAACAAAATAAGGGCTTGTTTACTAGACCTAATTAGGCTCAACTATGGATCCTCTTCATATAGGATTTGGGCGTATTTTATGCTGGAATAAGGTCCTATTGGAGATGTTTATGGAATTGTCTCTATTGGGGTTGTTTGTGGAATTTTTCATGGGCAATATTTTGGGCCCCATGACCTGTGGAATCCAGCCCAATTTCAGGAGCTTGATTGAAGTTCCTCTTGGGCCTATCTTTTGGCCTAATGTTACATTCATCTTTGAACCTTTTTGGGGCCACTTAGAATGTTATGGCCCATTACCCATTGATGAAGACTTAGGCCATTTAGTGGGCCTAATTTTGAGCCCAATTAAGCCTCAATTATTGTAGCTCATTTGATGCTTACTCTAGGCTCGACCTGTAAAGACTCCATCCATTCTGTACTATTTTCTATGCATATGTTCATGATGATCGATGCCCTTAGCTAGACCTGGATTGGCCGTTCATAGTACATACCTGATTGACCGGAACCCCAAGACCTCGAAACCTATCTCATATCAACCGCCCCGTCGCTGCGATCGTGGAGGTACCATCCGTGTGTCGATATGATACTCTGTTAGTGAGATATGCTATGAAGAATAATAAGTGTATCATGTGCGCATGGCGCCATGTATTTCATTCCACACATGTGCACAACACATGCCATGCACACATGCACATGCCACACATGGGTGAGAGAATCTCTACCCATGTGTGTGATGTCACACACCCATACCTCTCCTCTCTCATGTGCATGAAAAGTCAACCTTTCTCCATACCATACACTATGCATGACATCATCACACCATGCCATCCCATGCTCCTTTAATCCAATATTAATTACAAAGCATGAATTAATTACCATAATCCTAGCCTAAGCTAATATTAATCACATTATCCTAAATTAACCAAAAATTTATCCATTTCTTTGTAAATACCTCTCTATCCCTTAGCATTTCACCATTTTCCATAGAGAGAGAGAGAGAGGAGTGATCTTGGTGGGCCATTAACTCCATCAATTCCAACCCTTCCATCCATCTCAACCATGCATGTAATTCATCAAGGTGAGTACACTCACCCTACTCATTCTTATTTTGTCTTTGTTGTGTTTTTGTATAGTGGAGATGATGTTGATGATAATGATGTGATCAATGGTGTGCATATGTAGGAGAGTACATTTAAAAAGATTATCAATAATGGTGATGATATGATGAAAATGATGTATTTAATGGTGTGGATTCATGGGAGAATACACGTAAAAGGATAACAATAAAAATAATTTTTTTATAAACTTTATGTGGGACCCATTGATTGTGGGCCCCACTAGAAATTTTGTAGGCCACAAACTGCCCAAAGAGTGGCCCATTGGCCTGGTCACACACTCACATACACACGTACACACACCACATTTAAAAAAAAAAAGAAAAGAGAGAGAGAGAGAGAGAGAGAGAGAGAGAGAGTGGACGCTGATTGCTGCCGGCGTCTAGGGGACGCTTCAGCAAGCAGCGACCAGCTGCTTAGTGAAGAGAGGTTGGGACTATGGGTCCCCAACGGGCCCCACCCATGATGTATGTATTCAATCCACGCAGTCCATTTAATTTCCCAGCTCATTTTAGCCATGGAGCCGAAAAATGAAGACAATCCAGATCTCTGGTAGGCCACACCATCAAAAAGACTTTTTTTAAAAAATCATAATAAATGGTAGGAGCCCACTTTGATGTTTCTATACACCGAAAATATTAAATATTAGGCTTATTATATCAGTCACGAGCCTGGGAGTCCAGTGGACGGAGTAGCTCATCATGATGAAATCAAAAAAAAATTAAAAAAAATTAAAAACAACGTCACTGAGGCTGTTGCTGTCAGCGTCTTAGTGACGCTGCAACAAGCAGCGTCCTAGACGTTGGAGGTAAGTGGGCCCCACCACAGGCCCCCCTTGTTGCTGTCAAGCATCTACACCGTGCATTTGATGGGTCCCCGTTTAAAAATGGGCCACCCTCCAAATTCAGCCGTACACGAAACTCAGGTGGCCCACACCATTAAAAAAATAAAAATAAAAATAAATTTATGAAGCTGAATAAATCAGCAATTTTCATGGGCCTGATCACGTGGTATACTTTATATCTAAACCATCCATCCATTTGGTGAGCTTGTGTTAAGGTTTGAGAAGAAAAATAAGATAGATCTAACTATCAAGTGGGCCACACTACAAAAGTAGCAAGGATTAAACATCTACCATTGAAACCCTTTTTGGGTCAGGAGTTTTGGACCAATATGAAATTTGTATTTCCCCTTAATTCAGGTCTTTGTGACCTTATGAACAGATTGAATGGAAAATAAACGTTATGGTGGGCCCTGTGAATGGTTTAACGGTGAAATCATTATCCTCACTGCTAATTGAGGTGAGGTCCAGATAATCTTTGGTTATGATTCATTTTTGGATAATTTTCTAAAATGATCTCTAAAAATTGATGAACGGTGTAGGTATAATAAATACATCACTTTAGGACCCATGTAACTTTGATCTCCTTGAACCATTCGTACAACTCGAAGCTCGAGCATGTAAAATCACTTGTTAGGTCCACCTGAAATTTGGATGTATCTAAAACTTGGTCTGACCCCTCAACTAGGTGGGACACACATAATGGATGGGCTAGATTTATGAACTACATCTCTGTGGGCCCAACAAATGATTATGAATATTCAATGGAGGGTAACCCTCTCAACTTGTGTGTGGCATGGCCCACTTTGATGTAGGTGTTATGCCACTTAATCCACCATGGTTATGACATGATATCTATTTAAGATCCTCATCGTTTATCTATTTTATCAACCCTTTTGACGGTATATTACCATGAATCGGGCCCATCCAATGATTAGATAGCCGTACATTATGAAATAATGTAAATTGAACTCTCATCACTAAAAATTTATTATGGGCCATCCTGATTATGCATCCGACATTCAACCCATCTAGCTCATATACCGGGTCCCCTTTAGGGTATTGTTCTAAAGATCAGTCAATCCAACCTGAATTGGACCATACAATACAAGGTTGTGAGAATAAAGACCTAACTATTGAATCTAACCTAAGGCCACGATGGGGTATCTATTTAATCCATGTGGACCATCCACTTCCTTATATCATTTTTAGGATTTTGATTAGAATCAAAGTAGACCTAAGTCTTAAGTGGGTCACATACGACTTAACCCCATGGGAAAGCCCCATGAGCTCCACCATATAGAACTCATTGTAAATTCCATTGATGTGTGGGCCCAAGAATGTTAAGGCCCATTTTGAGTGAACGCCATGTGGGCACATTAGTGGTAGCCTTGTTTGGGCCAACCACTGGGCCTCTTTGACAAGAGTTTGTAATCTCCATGTGTTGAATGTATGATGAACTGGAATTGTAATTTTTAAAGTAATGATGATTAATCCCTTAAATGGGCTGAGTATGGACAACTGTAATAACCTGACTGCGGCCCTAAGTAATAGGATCATGTGACTTATGTTTAAACCCTTAAACATATTTAATTATAATGAATATGTAGACTTTAGTGGCGTGAGGATGTGATATACGTATTCAGCCTCTTAATTATAAGGACCTATGGCATATGTAGGGTCACCTAATCATATGCAATTGTGGAATATATGTAGTTATCTAACCGTATGATTGTGAAATGCACACAAGGCGAACCAATTACATGAAGTTAAGTGGCATTGGTGACCACCCAATGATATGACCACATGCTTATGGGCATAGTCATAGTCACCTAAACCATGAATAACCAGGTTGTACATGCAGATTTTGTTAGTCATAAGACTTATGATGTAGGTTGAATTATGCAATTTAATAATGGAGTGCCCCTCAATTTAATGTCATGCGACATAAGTACAACCCTTACACTATGCTCATAGGTGAGGTAAATGTGGGGACTACTAAACTATATCTGATGTGATAGAAGCTAGTTCATGGTCTCTTGATCATGTGACACCGATCTGAGTCATTCTCCGTATGAAGAATAGGACGATCATAGTTCAAGAGTTAAGTGTAATGTAGTATAACCAGGTATGGTGGGTATGCTTGTGATTGTACCTTGGATGCTTTAAGACGCGGTTACTAGACCATGATACTAATTATATGTCCACTCAACCAAGTGAAACTATAACATCGACATCTTGACCATGTGAGAGCTTAATAAAGTGGTTGCCCATAGATGTATGAGTTATGGTGTAGTAAAAATAAGCAACCATATGACCTTAAATTTTTTATCATGGTAAGTAGAGTGACATTTGTGTGGCCACTCAACCATATGGACTTCTTATAATAGAGTGGCCATAAGACCATGTGGGTATATGAGAATTGTGTAATTACTCAGACTCGTGGACTATGCTAATGGTGTAACTTCTTAGTATGTGAATTTAGGATGTGTGTCAGATTGATTATGGACCCTACCTTGATGTGAGTATTGCATATTTCACCATTTATCCATTAGGCTAGCTAATCCTAGAACATAATTCCAAAATGACCTAAATCCAATTTCTAAATAAGTCAGACGATATGAAATAGTGTTAATTGAACGTATAACTTTCGAACACTTGTGAACCCACTCAATTTACGTAATTTATCCACATTGTTCCATTATTTTGCCAACCAAACATTTTAATCATAGAGCCCGCCGACGTGTGCCTCGTGCATCTGAATTGTTCTTCCTTGCATTACCTTAATGTATATGTGTTACCTATATTATCTACTTGTTGAGACCCACCGTAATGTTTATGTGTGGACCCATCTGCTTGCAGTACCACTTGGAAGTAGGACCTACTACGTTGTATGAGACAAACCCGCATTACCCAACCGTGACTAACTCCTATGTGTATATTATATACCAAGTCGTTCAACTTAGGGCTTACTATATCTTATGAGGTTTACCTGTGCCTTCTAAACCATTGTAGAATTAATATGATAATTATTTGCAAATCCAACCTACTAACAACCTACTTGAAGGTGAAGCCCACTGCATTATATGAGTTTCATCAGCACCATCTATCCTGTGGCTCATTTACTATATGTTATATTTATGCCTTTCATCTCATAACCACTTGGTGCATGTACTTTGCGTCATCACCACTCATTAATCATAAGGCCCAGTTAGGGTATAACCATGTGCTCCTAATAGAAGAAAATAATGTTGGGCCAAAGCTACTAATGGAATATCTATCTTGCGAAGGATATGGTATAATTCTGAATACAATTAATGCTCGTGACTATGATAGCTATGGATGATATTAGTGATGTTAGTGATTATGGTTAATAGAAACATGTGATTTAATAACTTGATTAATGTTGTTCCACTTCCTAACATACTAAATTCATCTACTTAATCATGTTGATACTGATCATACTCATGCACCATGGAATGATGGTATGTGCAAGTGTACTTCAATATATTTGTTTATGTGTAAGATATGTCCTCTTTAATTTAGTCACATGACTATGGATTGATATAGTTGATAGTGGCACATGATGATTGTATGTCATTTTGGCTTAAAGGTTAAGCAGACCCTAAACTCATGGCATTATATGCATACCATATGCACTTGAACATATGCCTTATCATGGTTGCTTGAATTCATGTATAATCATGACATACATGATGATCGAAATACCATAGTCGTGCCATATAACATGAGTTGGATCTTGACTATGAAATGTACATCTATGATGATGAATCGGGTTATCATTGAAAATGAACGGGACACCGGAAGTGTGGAAATAGTAGGGGATGATGTGCCCCTTAGGTTGAAAATCCTTAAACCCCTAGCTAGCTAGGGTTGCCTCACCGTCGGGCTGAGTGGATACATGGGTCATGGATTTGACTCCCACTGACGAGGTCGGGTTGAGAAGAGGTGGGTCCAACTTGCTTAAGGGCCGAGTTCCAAACAGGAACTGGTCTGACTCGTCGGCGAGGAGAAGCGCGAATGAAGTCCGTTATAAGCACCCGGGGTGGAAGTCCACCACAAGGCGAGTATGTGAGGTCGATTACTAGTGTCTAGTGCATGGGTATCGACCACGGTATTTCTCATGAAATACACTTGGTGGAAGTCCACCACAGAGTGGGTATGCGAGGTCGATTACTAGTGTCTGGTGCATGGTATTGACCACAGTGCTTCCTGAGATATACAGTTATGATATGGTATGACAATATACACTTGGTGGAAGTCCACCACAGGGTGTGTATGCGAGGTCGATTACTAGTATCTGGTGCATGGTATCGACCACAGTGCTTCCTGAGATATACAGTTATGATATGGTATGACAATATAATGATGATATGTTTACGGATGCGTGTAATATGGTTATAGCTGTGGTATGGGAGAAATGAAAATATGACTTGGTGATGTTGGTAGTATTAACTCGGAGTATTACTATAATGCATATGCATTGCTTTGGCATTGACATCTTACCTTATGTGCTACACGCCTTTCACCATACATGATTTTCTCATGGCATATTTGTCTTGCTTGCATGTAGGACACACTGCACACACGTGTGTACTCACTAGGCTTTTTGCCTAAGCTTCCTATTTCCCATTTTTTCAGGGCAGGAGTAGCTTGGAAGACTTAGCTTTCTCGATGCATTGTATCTATTTTTCGATTTGGCAATGTTGACGTCGTGTACCTTTTGAAAAACATTGTACTTGTAACCATCAGGATTTATAATAGAGAGTGTTGCTTGGTATTTTGATCATGGATCTTCATGCTCAGGTATTATTATATGTATATACAACAATATTATTATATGTATATACAACAAAAAAATTTAATAAAAAATCTTCCTTGTGGTGCGCCGAACTCGGGACTTGGTGTATAGAAGTCGAGTGCTAGATTCGGGGCATCACGGAAGCTGTCCGTACTCGGATTTGGGGCGTGACACGGCCTAAGACAAGATGTTGCTTTCTTTTTTGAACCTTATGTAGCCCGCTTTAGTTTTTTGGCCTATTGTCTATAAAAGATGATCTTAACCATTGATTTATATACTTGGGTCATCTCTTCAGTACAAGTAAAATAAATATATATTGACGGTTGATGGGTTTTACTTCATATATGACCTTAGTAATTTAGTATTAATGGTTGTAGTTCTAATTTGGCCTGAAATAGGGCAATTACCTATGCTTACTGGTTGATATTCAGTAGTAAACCATTAAGAGTTAATCCAATCATCATTAAATTAAAGATCTTTTAGCCTATGAGCGGTCAACATCAGTTTTATTTTGAGATGAATCAAAACTCTTGCAAAATGGTTTGTTAAAGGCAGAACTATGCAATGATCCTTGACTCTAGAAGGGGAGATCAGAGTTTGTTGTGTTAGCCATCAAAGTGATCTCAATTAACAAAGATTTTCGTTTCTAAATTTCTATACATGGAATTTAGTGATCTTCTATTATAGGATTACATTAAGATGCATTCGTGTCCATGATTGGTGGTGGTCAGAACAAAGAATTATCATGATTAGGTAAGATGCAAGTAGGGTAAAGTGATTGGTGATGGTGATATAAATTTAAGAGATCCATTTCACCAAAGGTGATATGTGGTTAAGATTTATTTTACTAGCATTAGTCAGCTTCATGTTCAGGAGAGCCTTCCATTTGTCATAATTTTGCTTAAAGAAGGAATTACGATGATAAGCCGGGCTCTTGTTTAGAATTTAATGATTATGTCCCATCCTCATTTTAGGTTGTTTGATTAAAGATCACAATCAATCAAACATTAGTACATACATGATGTTTGAGGTTTACGATCATATAATGTTAAATGAGACCTGTTCATTCCTTAATATGAGTGTTCTACTTTGTATGGCCACCAATGAATATTTCAACATTCCAACCTAATGCAGCGCTATAACTTTGGTTATTGGGTTTAATTATCATTAATGAAAGTTGTCTGTTGAGATAGTCATAGGTTGTATGAACTTGAATCTTGCCCTGGAGGAAGTAGAGCCTCCAAAATCCTCTGACTCTAGTCAGGTATTATATAAAGTGCATTGCAAGTGGGCTTGGACCAAGTCAGATAAGATGTGTCTCAAGATCATGAAGAACTGATCTCTAAGACCATGTGTGGTGTCATATGGTTGACACCGAGAAAGTTAAAGAGTTCTTGACCAAAATAGGGAACCGATTTTAAAAGTTGGATAAATCTAGACCGAGACACCTGTAATGGTTAGTGAAATATTAGTGAGTACATTGGTTCATTGTCCAATGTGGTTTCTGAAACTCATACATTGGACCTTAAGATTGAGGATGAACTCTTGGTTTTCTTGGTTTTGAACTCACTCTTTCCATGGTTTGGTCAATTCCAATTCAGTTATAACCCCAACGGAAAAAGTGAACATTGAACAAACTGATAACTCAGTGCACTTAAGAGAAAGAGAAACTCATAAGATTGGGCAATACACATAATGAGTACCTAGTAACATCTGGTTAAGGACGAAAAATGAGAAAAAAAATAAAGCATAATTTATGATAACTTTCTATAGGTCTTTCAGGTGGTAATCAACTACAATTTGATAGAAAATCTAAAGAGAAAGCGGGTCTAATGATGGTTATTTCTTCTGTAAGAAGTCGGACAATCTAAAGAAGGATTACACAGTGTTTAAACTTAGTTGTGGCCGGTTTTAAATCCGATTTAGCTGATATGTCTATAGACTCTTGGTGGATAGATTCTGGTGTAACTATTAACATATGCAATTCCATACATTATATACTGCAGAGTTAGCCACTAACTGATTCTTAAAAATTAGTATATTTAGAGACGACGTAAGGGCAAATATGAAAGCCATTGTAGTTCGTAAACTTAAGTTATCGTCATAACACTTTCCATATCTATTAGATAGCGTTTGTGTACCTTTTATAAGGTATAATTTAGTTTCTATTTTCCATTTAAACAAGTGTAATTACTTGTTTAAATTTGGAAATGAAAAATTAAGTATTTGTTATGATTAAATTGTGATTGATTTTGACACTTTGGTTAATAACTTTTATCAGTTAAATTTGAATGTTTTACATGTTTGTAAAACTAACTCTTTGTTTGGAAACACTAAAGGTATTAAGTGAAGTTTACAACGAAATTCCTTCATACTGTGGCATAGGCGATTAGGCTACATCTCTTGTGAAAGATTCGAAAGGCTTGTGTCTGAAAGGATTCTTCAGTACTCTTTAGACTTCTCATGCCTTGAGATTTGTGTTGACCACATTAAAGTAAACATACTAGAATCAGGATAAACGGGTGCCACTATAAGCATAGAATTCTTAAAAGTAATATATATATATATATGTGTGTGTGTGTGTGTGTGTGTGTGTGTGTGTGGGAAAAGATACTATGCGCTCGACCTCACGAGTCCGTCCCATGAGGTCGAGCTGTGTGGGCCCCACCGTGATGCGTTTCGAACATCTAACCCATCAGTCAGATGCACCATTCCATCGTGGGCCTATGTCTCAAAAATCAAGTCAATCCATGACTTTTGTGGGCCACACCACATACAGAAGTGGGGAGGGGCCGTGCACCATTAAAACATTCATAATTCATTTTTTGGGCTCACTGAGATGTGGTTTGCAAATCCAGCCCATCCATTATGTGTGTCCCACTTGCATGAGGGTTCAGACCAAGTTTCAGCAGCATTCAAAACTTAGGTGGGCCCCACCAAGTGCTTTTATATGTTTTAACGGTGTTTCACATGATTTTAGATGGTATGGCCCACCTGAGTTCCGTATACGGCTGATTTTTGGGATATCCCATAATTTAGAGGGTACCCATCAAATGCACGGTGTTGATGGTCGACGCGCATCACGGTGGGGCCCACACAGCTCGACCTTACGGGAGCTAATCATGAGGTCAAGTGCATGGTACCTTTTCCCTATATATCTATATATAGACATTTGCGGATCATTCATTACAATATCTTAGAATGAGCAGAAATATTTTATCACTTACTAAACAACTACTCTCATTATAAGTACATGTATGACTATGCATATCCTAAATATAATCCCAATTTAAGACTGTATCGAAAATTCTATAATTGTTCTAGGGTCAAGCTTTCTTTCATGCGGGTTTTATGTTTTAGCTTCTGCATGATAATCTCATATGTGAAAAATTGTTGAGAAGAAATATTTTATCACTTTACTAAACAACTACTCTCATTATAGGTACATGTATGACAGTGCATATCCTAAATATAATCCCAATTAAGATTGTATCAAAAACGCTAAAAGAATTGTGGACATGACAAAAGTTTAGTCTATGATTTTTCACATATGGAGTTATCATGCAGAAGTTAAAACGTAAAACCTCCATGAAAGAAATCTTGACCCTAGAACAATTAGTTGCTTCTATCAAGGGTACCTTAAAAGATCTAATAGATTTAGATTCTATTATCCATCTTGTTCTATGAGAGCCATTGATACTACAAATGCTAAGTTTCTTGAAAACACTGAAGATAGTGGGAGCACAAACTTCAAAAATATTATTTTTGAGAAAGGAAGGATTGTGATCATTTTGAGTAGCGTGGCCGTCTATCCAACAGTGAAGCCTAAGATCTTTGTGGACAGCCATATAGAGTCTCAAATACAACCCATTATTAAGGAAATGTAAAACCCATTTTAGAATAGTGAGCCCTTAAAAAGATCTTCTATTTAAAACAATTACACTATCTATTTGTAGGAGCATAAGTTAGACACTGGGGTAATAAATAATCCCGTGTTCTTTTCATAAGTCGAACAAAGTGCAAATTCTTTTCATTGGTTCGATGTCATGAAGGATAATAAAGTTTGTGACCTTGTTGAATTGCCTGAAAGGATTTATGCCAATTGATTATAAATGGGTGTTCAAAACCAAATGAGACTCTAAGGACAATATCGAAAAGTATAAAGCCGGACTAGTTATAAATGATTCCAGTCAACATGAAGGCATTGATTTTAAGGAGACTTTCTCGCTTATGTCTAAAAAATCTCCCTTAGGATCATTATGACTCTTATGACTCATATGAATTTAGAGATACATTAAATGGACATTAAAAAAACTGCGTTTCTCAATGGAGATCTATATAAGAATGTATATATGTTGCATCTAAAAGGTTTATAGCCAAAGGCTCAAAACATCTAGTCTACAAGCTTATGAGTCCATTTATAGGTTCAAACAGGCATCACGATAGTGGTACCTAAAGTTTCATGAAGTCATTTCCTTTTATGGTTTCATTAAAAACACTACGGATGGAGTGTGTATATGTGAAAATCAGTGGGAGTAAGTTTACCATTTTGGTCTTATAGGTCAATAGTGATATTGGATTGCTGCATGAGACTAAGAAATTTCTATCTTAAAACTTTGAGATGAAAGATCTTGTTGACGGATCCTTTGTCATTGGCATTTAGATTTGTTGGGATAGATCATGCAAACTGCTTAGCTTATTGTAAAGGGCCCATATTGATAGGATTTTTGAAAGGTTTGGCATATAAGGTCGTGCTCTTGGCTAAGCATTTATTACAAAAGGTGATAAGTTTGCTAACTTTAGTATCCTAAGAATGACCTAGAAATGGATAGGATGAAAGATATTCCTTATGCATCAGCAATAGGGAGCATTATCTATGCTTAGGTTTGTACGCATTTGAATATCAATTTTGTGATTGAAATGTTGGGTAGATACCTTGGGAATGCTAGGATGGACTATTAAATAGCTATTGTGCTACTTGGAAAGGACAAAAGACTTCGTACTCATATATAAAATGTCTGACCATTTAGACCTGGTTGGATATATAGGTGTAGTTTTTGTTAGATACCTTTAGCCAGAAGTTTCCTTAGGCTATGTTTTTATAAGAGAATTGTACCATAAAAGCATGACATAATTAATATGACTTCATTCACGATGAAAGCACAATACATAGCTTCTCTTGAGAGCCTATGCATGAGACGATACGATTAAAAGTTTTATTTAGTACAGAATTGTCTAATATCTGTAGAATTCATCTGTGCAAAGCAGATGATGGTGAATCTACTCCTTAAAGGCATTTATGTCACACTACTTATGAGGTATGTCCTATATGGTAATTGGTGACCTAAAGAAGTACTAGATTAACAGGAGTTTTAATTTGATTTGATTTAGGTACAAATAATAGAGATCTCATTTATTTTGATGACTATATTATTTGGTTTATATCTTACTTCACCTTCAGTGTGCACATTCAGTTTAAGTAAGCATGATTTTGGTTTGTGTTCTGTTAGAGACACATTCAGTAGGATCATTGGAAGATATGCACGTATGATCACATTAGACGTGTAATCTTTATACCACACCCCATATCCTTAATTCATGTTGTTAAAGTTATTAGTATTCATGACCGTGATTTATCGTACTTTGAAAAGATTAAATGTTGTGTTAAGTATCATGATCCAATATCAGTGGTCTTGATGGACCGAACCTGACAAGTGTTGCTCATAATTATCCAACGACATTGTTTTAAAATTCAGTAGGGCGCTATTAAGAACTTTGAAACAAATATGATTTATTATTTTTTTTTCACAAAATAAAATAAAAAATATATATTTTATCTTTCAGAGATCAATGTAGCCCAAGTGGGAAAATGTAAACTCCTATTAGGTGGGCCACATATGATCATCATTTTAGATCTGATCGTTGGATTATTTAGTTAGGCGATTCAGTGGCCTACAATAATTGTGATAATTATAGATAGGTTTAGGTCAGGACATTTGAACCATGGTCCCTATACACGGTTATTAAGATGGATATAGTAACCTATGGTATGGAGACTTTGGAGGGAAGAAGTGTGATGTGTAAGCTTCTTCAGCTTTCTTTTTTATAAATACATGTCTTAGTCTCCTTATCCAAGTAGAAAGAAAACTCTAGTCTCATTGAGAGGTTTTTCTAAGGGTGTAAGGTGCGGAAGATTAAGATCCCATCTCAACAGTATTGCAGTATCAGGAATGTTTTTCCATATAGGTACGTGTTTAAGATTACAATGTAGAATCTTCATTATTGATGCATATATGGTCCATTTATTCCGTTATTCAAATGACATGTGTCTCATGTGGAGTGTTTGAAAATGAATGGTTGTGCATTTGGCACAAGTGAGACATTGTATGTGATGGATATTGTGCATTCAAAGATGGACGGACGCACATTGCACATGTGAGAAATTGGCAGATTGCACATGTGCCCCGCTTGAAGATGGCCAATAACAAATGTTGCAAATGACATACTACTGCATATTTAACATCAAGACCTGTGGCATATGTGGGGGTACTTGGAGATAGACAGTGGCGCAATTGTAATATACCTGGGGCATATTGTAAATCATTTGAGTGTTTTGAAGGTTTTTTTTTTTCCTGAAAGGTGAAAAAAATAATTTGACCATTAATTTCCTATGTAAATTCTCATCGCAAGGAGTTGCTTTTCTTTAAAAGAAGAAAAAAATAAAATACTAATAACCCTCGCACATGAAAAAGGTAGATACGCGTCCTCTCCTTTCCAACAACCTTTCTGGGCCATTGCCAAAAATTTCAAAGCTTTACACTTTTGTTGACAAATGGTGAAGTGGGTCAGGTAAGGAGATATCAAAGAGATAATTCCCAACACTCATCCGGTGTGCTGCGTTTGTGAGAGAGTCGGCCATGTGCCTGGTGGGGCTCAACATGAACATGCTATGTACTGAAAACCAGTCTGGTCCTGGTCCAGTAATCACGTGGGTCACATGTGTATTTTAACTATCGACTACTAGTGATTTTCTTTCTAGCCGTTCATTTTTATTTTTTATTTTTTTTCCTCGTACGAGTGGACTCCATCCGTTGAGTAGAATGGCCTGGTTTATGTGCCTCTCCACCTGGCATATTCACGGTTGGCCCCACCAAAGATTGACCTGGATCACTTACATCCTATAATTTTTACACATCATTTTAATAATTTATCCTATAAATGTGGCAGATTAAAATCTCATGTGGACGACACATGGGAAAACAATAGTGATTGGACGTCTACCATTAAAAACCTCCTAGGGCCCACTGTAATGTTTATTTGACATCCAACCTGTAGAGAAAGTCATACAGACCTGGATAAAGGCAAAAAAACAAATATCAGCTTGATCCAAAACTTTTGTAGCCCCAGTAAGTTTTTAATGGTGAGAGTTCAATCATCCAAATGCCATAAAATTATCTGAAAAAATGGATGGATGGCATGGATGAGACACATCGATCATGTTGGGGTCCACAGAGCACCGACCACCAGGCATTGGCCAGTGGCAGGGAGTAGCCAATCCTTTTCCCAAATAAACATTCCCATGGTCCCTGTAAAGTTTTTAATATGGAAAATCAATCACCATTGTTTCCTTTGGTGTGGTCAACCTAAGTATTGGATCTGCTTCATTTTTTGGATCATGCTCTAAAATGAGCTCTTAAAATAGATGGACAGCCTTGATGTAAGGTAGATACATCACAGTGGGCCCCACAATCAGTAATACACCAACCTCCGCGTCCTGTACTGAGGCCTGATTCCCTCGTCAGATGGAGCACGTTTCCCAGATCTCACATGGAATTTAAATTTAAGTAGTTCACTCATCAAATGAGCAACCCGTGTATATTGGATTTCTAAGGATGGACTAACCATCCATTTTTCTCATACAATTTTAATTTACTTGATCAATGGCCCAAATTAATTTTGATCTATAGAATGTGTGGTATACATTCCCTGGCTTAGATCTCTGATACGTGCCTTCCTACTGTTGATCAAATGATAATTTCGACCCCTCACACCTCATGGAATCACAGCCATTCAATCTTCCGCATTCTCTTCATTTGTGATAACATTTCTTTCGACAGCAAGCAAGCAAAAATGGACAGAGTGGGTATGGGAGGGAACTCCCAAACATGGACATACGGCTCACGTTAGATTTCCCTTATCTCCATGGCAATAATTCTATCAATTCAAAATCCTCTTTACACGTGCCTGCTTCGGCAATGTAGACGTTTTGCATACGTACATGAGAATGTTGCTGGGGAAGGACCAGACATTTCTCTCGAGAAAGCGAGAGTGGTCACAATGCACGAGTTTTTATAGAGTATTTCATTTTGAGAAATGTTCAAATCCTCTTAGAGCACTCTAATTTATAGTGCTCGTAGCTGTGTCCGATAATCTGGACAGTCCGATATCCATTGATCCGAGCTGTTCATTTAGCCTACGATATATTTCAAGGGCTAACATGCAAAAATAACACCAATCGGATGGATCAAATCCATCATATGGGTCCGGCCTTATTCTTTGTGTCCATTCATTTTTCCAACCCATAGATGGGATGGTTGAGATTGCATAAAAATTGATGATGGAAACTATCAAATAGGTGGATTAGAGCTATTCTCCTACAAATGATCTTGACCATCCAAATTACAGGCCATTGATTAGATGGTTAAGATTGTTGTATCTGTGTGATATTTGCATGGTTGCCTATTAAGTGTGTGTTCGACCTAATGGGCAGTCCAGATCAGTTCATTAGAATGTATAAGTGTTCCAATGCAACTAAGAGCACTGGGCCATCTATCTTTAATTTCTATGATGTATGACTAAAAACCACAAATACAACAGGCCATAAGCTCCCTTGACTCTAGCAACATAAGTAAATACCAACAAGCAAAACGACAAATTTCAGTGAGATTTTGTAAATCCCGTGATATTTTGCCAAATTTTGATAAAATAATATTATTGTGAAAATCTCGCCAGACTTTTAAGTTTGTTTAAAAATTTATTGATATTTTATAATAAGATTTATTTGAAAGTCAAAATAAATTATTTTGCCTATAATTTGTAAGTTTTAGAATTAGTTACTAGTCTATAATAAATACTTTTAATATTTTATTTTCACTAAAATTTTCTTAAGAAAAACAAAATTTAAAATCCCCTTGGAAATTCCCATATGGAGAAATTGCTGAGAAGGTGAGTTGTCTAGCTGATTGGAAAGAAAACGTGACCGGCAATGAAAACTACATCCAAGACAGACCACGGAAAGGTGGACCCATGTGCTTATGCATGCATGTGGCTATTATCTCTCGTTCCATGTAAAATTCAACCTCCTCTTTGGGCCCCACGTTCTTGGATGCTTACGTTAGTTACATGCTAAGTTGCCGTGTCACATGTATAGATGGGCCCCCTCCTTTGGTCTGATATGCTTGCATGCATTCAAGCGTGTGTTTCATTTGCAAGTAGATTTGCTCCCTTGGCTTGATTTGCACGCTTGCTTCCATCCAAGCATGTATCAATTCTCAGACGCGACCATCATAGGGCCCACATGTACAACCCTTAGTGGTAGGCCCCAGTTGTGGGTGGTACTCTTTGGGAGGATCTTTTCTCTTTTGGTCCATCTTACATACAAATCTTTCACTCTGTCGAAAGTGTGCATACACAATAGGTATTTGAAAGGCTCATATATATGAGCCCACAAGATCTAATAACATCTACGTAGTTTTAGAGTACTTAATCATGTAAAGTCAAAGATGGATGACCCATGTCTAACGATCCAGTACCTAACCATTATATATAAGATATGAAAAAAAATATAATCACCCTTTTGATCCTACGATTAAGATGACCACCGAATATAAATAATGGCTTTAGATAATCTAAAGCCAGTTGAATGGTCTGTGACTATTCTCTCCTTATTCTCCTCGATTATTCCCTGTGTTGAATTACTTGGATTGGTGCCTTTATTGAAGGTGTTCGCGATCGATTCATAGTTTCTATCATGGAATAAGTGTAGGCATGTCAGAATTGAATATGTGGCTCAATTCAAACCGAACAACTATGACCTTAAGCGCAAAGATAGGCAAATATGTAGCATGTGACCGATATCGAATGAGATCGATCGCTTATCTAGCCACTCACATAGTACATTAAAATGATTAGGCAATAGTCAGAAGGTAGGATTTGTCCTTTAATGATGGGTTACACCTTTGCCTTTCGTATGAAAGAATTTTTTTAATACAAATAAAAGAACAAAAAAAAAATTCTTACAGTCGATCATGAAGAACAGTTGCAAAACACCTTTATGGGTGAAAAACTCTGATTGATGCTCGAATTGAAACCAGCGTATGAGTGTAAATTTAAATTGCAACTAAAGTTAACAATTACTTGATTAATGTTACATATTACACTAAGGAATATAAACAATATCCAAAAGTAAATGATTACATTAAGAAATGTAATTGACTGGAAGAAAAGTAGAGGGATTACACTAAGAAATGTAAATGGCGAGTAATTAAAAAGGATAATGGGAAGATAGATTTAGTTAGATTGGGTTGGTATGAGGCACTTTGCTTTGTTGAAATCCTTTGCTATTTATAGCCTAAACCCCCATCTATATGCTTTTCACGTTTTGACAATTGTTGTAACCGTTTAACATGTCTTAACCCTCTTTGTCATTTGTCTTATAACTGCTTTTGTACAACACTCTTCACTCAATCTTTTAGTGGATAAGGTAGTGTCGCTTTATGCTCTCCTGCTATATTATCATAGAATCCTCTTTGTATATCCCCAAAGATCTCTAAATACACTACGCAAATCCATCCAGATAACTCACAACTCAATCTAATTGGTTTTCACATAAATTGGTGACAATAGGGATGGACATTACCCCCCCATGTTGCTTCTCCTTTGGAAAAAGGTGAAAAAGACATGTGATCCCTCATTAATGCAACGGTCCTTTAGCACATGTGGCGATGCCATAACAACCGTTTATGATCGATGTAGCCCTGCATGTCAGCTCCAACTACCATTTTTTGAAATAAGAGCTACCCCTGTTACAATGTGTGTACTTGTATCGTACAAAATGAAAAACATTAGTGATGCTTAATTAATGCTTCATATCCCCGACTAATATAAGAACCGTTTCAAACATTCTTTTCTGCTCCATGCTTCCTTCTTCATCATTCCTCCCCCAAATCTTAATTCATTCCTTCTCTCTCCAACCTTAACAATTGCTGCCTCATCGTCTTCTGCCCCATCTTTCCATAAAGATGACTTGGTCACTATAATGGACACTCTTTATTAGAAGTTCTCCAATGAAATGGTCTTCAAATCATCGATTAAAGATTACTATTATATGGGACTAGCATTCTTCCCTAAGGTTGATACTGATGAAGTCATTATGATGGATCCTCTATTCCCCAACTGGCTAGGTGAAACCATACTGATTCAATTTGAATTCGTTCCAGAGACATCTAACGCTCTAAAGAACCCTTAATCTTGGTCGAAACCACTACCAGAATGGGACTTCTAGTTCAATCGCATTGCTGCCCAATATAATACGATACAAAGGAATTCTGGCATTTACGAGTGCATTAAACTTTCTATATCGGAGTATCCATATGTAAGTGAAGATATCATTGTCCTAGAGGGGGAGGGAGTGAATAAGACTTAACCAATTTTTGTTAAACAAACTCAGGGAACAATTTCACAACACCAGTTAATATTGAAATAATGATTTCAATTGAGTAGTAGGACAACTTTCGCCTAATCTCTTAGGTAGGACAACCTTATTTCATAACTTCCTTAAAGATTATCAATCACCACAAGACAAACAAAGTTATAGTTGTTCAGTGTTAACACACACCTACTCCACTCCCAAAATTATACTAAATAATTTTGAGTTTCCACTATAACAAAAGTTTTCATAGGCTTACCTCAACAACCTCTTATAGTGTGTGATTTTCACATTCTATCACAACTAACCTCAAGTGATTTTAATGGGCTTATCACTTATAAACCTGATTAGATTTTTCCGGGGAATCTCATTTAACCCAAATTAAAGTAATTTACCGAATGAAAAATGTATCTTCTTGAAGACGTGAGTCAAAGCAAAGATATCGGCGAAACTTTTGAAGACTTCGATAAATACAATAATCATTTCTTTTCTTAAAAGAAGATAAATCAATGTATGCACAACCTAGAAGGATCTAGGGATAGATAATTTTTCAAAGAAAAAAATCCTAAAAACTGTAGATTCAATCCTCTATTCTCAAGTTAAGAATATGTCACTCTCTATTTGAATTTAATAAGGCTTGAGAAGAGCATTGAATGTAATAAAAAATGTATGAAACTATAAATAGGGGTCCCTAGGATGTTCCTAGGCATCTTCTAGGGTTTGAGTAGTGGAGAAGGTATTGACAAGAGTTTTTCTTCTTCTTCCTTAGTCATTTTTATGCTTTTCTTAAGAGATTTTAGTCCAATCATGTCTATGGTTGGCTAAACCTCTTAGCTAGGGCTAAGAGGTGAAGCTTGTAGCGTGATGAGATGTTTTCTTTTGCTTTGATTCATGTTAAGTTGAACTATCTTTGATTCTAGTTTGATATTTAAGAAATACTTTCAATTTTTAATAGTTTGTTGTGACTCAAATTACAATAGATCCGCGATAGCTTTGAGTATGTTCTTTTCATGTATTGAGATTGTGAAATTAAGGAATCCTATTGTTCACAATCGTCCCTTAGGCATCGTTGGTTGATGGAATCCTTTCTAATCTTTATGATTCTCTTATGTTTGGTTATGAGATTGGTATATCCTATTGTGAGCCATTGTCTCCTGGGCATGGTTTTGTGATGGAATCACTTCTAGTTCTCACGACTCTTATCCATTGGGAAATAGGTTAAAGGAAGTTCAAATTTGGTGTTACTGAGATATCTTCCAATTGGATAAGATGAGACTCTGATTCCAGTTGTGTCCTTAAATCAAGTATAGATCTCTTTGATCTCTATAAGTGGATCCTTGGAAACCCTAGTTCCCACCTTTGAATTTCTTAAGCTTTTCATTAAATCTCTCACAATTACTCTCTATACTTCCATATTTAGGTTTTCATCTTTTTCTAGTTCTTCTTCTAGTTGCTTTCAGAATACTCACGAGATTAGTTCCTGTGGATTCGACAGTAGTCTCACCGAGATTATTACTGCATTGCGACCTTACACTCGGGGCTGTGAACATGCACTACACCAAAATCCCTATTTAGGAATGGTTGAAAACTGTTCCTGAACCATTTAGGAATACTTTTCAACTATTTTTAAATAGGGCGTTGCAACAAATTAGGGACGGTTTCCAACCATTCCTAAAATAGGGTGTCGCAAAATATTAAGGACGGTTGAAAACTGTCACAAAGTTTCAATCCACTTTATTTTTAAGAACAATATTTTTTCTTATTTAGGACGGTTGAACCCTTATTTTTTGCTTTTAGAATGCATACAAGATTAGTCCTTGAGGATTTGACCTCGGTCTCACCGAGACTATTACTGCATCGCGACCCTACACTTGGGGTTGTGAACAAGTTTTTGGCGCCGTTGCCGGGGACTAACGGTTGCATTTTTTTGAGATTAGCTAGTTTTAAAATTAGGTTAAGATTAGGGTTTTTCCACTTTCTATTTTTCGGTTAGGGTTTTTCTGAATTATTTTAGAAACTAACTTTGCTTTCTAATTTTATGTTTAGAAACTTTCCTAATTTGATTTTAGAAACTAACTTTTTCTCTTTCTAGAAACTTTCTATTTTTTGTTTTTAGAAACTTTCCTTTTTCATTTTTAGAAACTAGGTTGCTTTCTTATTATTATTTTTAGAAATTAACTCATCTTTCTATTTTTGTTTTTAGAAACTTTCTAATTTTAAAATTTATGTTTTAGAAACTGAATTGTTTTGTCTTTGTTTTACAGAATCTTAATTTAGGAACTTCTAATTTGGTAACTTCTTTCTAATTCCCTCTTTCTATTTTTAGATTTCTATTTCCCTTCTTTCCTTTAGGTTTAGGTTGGCATCTGAAATTGAGGGCTGAGAGTGTTTCATTCCTAAGTGGGTCCGTGACAACACTTAACGTCTTTTGAGTGAATGAGGATTGGTTGAGGGGTTATCTATCCATCAAATGATTATACACCACTCGAGATCTTTAGAGTTAATTAAGGTTATGGTTGCCAATCAACCGGTCAATCAACCGAGAAGATAACCTCAACCTAGTGTTGAGGAAGTTCAGGATGAGAATGAGGTGCATTAAGCGCCCCCACCTCATACTTTACGAGATTATTTACAACCGGCCAGGGTGAGTACACCCTCATGCATGGTTTTTTCAGACAATACGGGACACATGGATATCAAATCAGGGGTGATCCAACTCCTTCCAAAATTTCATGGGCTTGAATATGAAAATCCGTACTTACACTTAAAAGAGTCTGATGAGATTATAGCCACTCTATACTTTCCAAACGTGTCTGATGACACGGTCAGGCTGAAACTCTTTCCTTTTTCTTTGAAGGAGAAAGTTAAGACGTGGTTGCATTCACTACGTCCTCGATCTATTGGTAAATGGAATGACATGACGTGGGAGTTCATAAAGAACATTTTCCCATACCACAAGACGAACACTCTTAGAAAGTCAATCATGAACTTCACATAAAAGGAAGATGAAACATTCTTCCAATGTTGGGAGCGGTTCAATGATCTTGTCAGTTCATGCCCACAACACGGTTTTGAAATGTGATGCATCATGATTTTTTTCTATGATGGGCTGACATCTCCTATGCGCCAATTGGTCCAGACAATGTGTAATGGGGAATTCATGAATAAAAATGTTGATGATGTGTGGGACTACTTTGATAAGCTTGTTGAAAACACACAATCATGGGACACCTCTCCAAAATCAAGCACCATGTCTAGGCCGACTCAATCCAAGGAGAGGGGTAGAATGTATCTCCTGAGAGAGCATGATAATATCAATGCTAAAGTAGCTAATCTCACTAGAAAACTTGATGCCATGGAATTAAAGAAGAATAAGGCTAAGGAAACTGTTTGTGGTATTTGTGCTTACAACATTCACACAACTGAAAATTGTCCAACAATACCTACCTTTCAAGAGGTATTGAATGAGTAATCCAATGCCATGAATAATTACCAAAGACCTTTCAGTGGGCCCACCTCTAATACGTATAATCTCAGCTGGAGAAATCATCCAAACTTCCGTTAGAGAAATGGACAAATTGCTACACCTCAAGTATTCCCTAACCAAATTCCACATCAAGGGAAACCTCAGGAGGATTCGGTTTTAAAGCATCTTCAAAATCAAGAGCTTTTCAATTAGGGTATGCTACAAGTCTCTCAAGACCTCTCAAAGTCCATACAAGGGCTTCAAACTAAAAGTGTGATTGGGAATAAAGGGAGCCTTCCAACTCAACCTCTTCCCAATCCAAAACCGCAATATAAAGTTAGCAAGCCGAGCTCTTCAAATTAGATGGAGTAAGCTAAATCTATCACCACTCTTAGGAGTGGGAAGACTATTGACAAAACTATTCTGGTTAGGGCTGAAAAGCCTAAGAACCCAGAAGAAGATAATAATGATAGATCTAGTCATGCCCCATAAGAGTTAGAACTGGAACCTCAAGGGAAGCTGATTACCCTATTTCCCTAACAGTTAGTTACACCAAAACCTCTCTTTAACTCTCAGGACATTCTAGAGGTGTTGAAACAAGTGAAGGTCAATATTCCTTTACTGGATGTGGTTAAACAGATACCTTCATATGCTAAATTTTTGAAAGACTTGTGTACGACCAAAAGACGGTAAAATATTCAAAAGAAAATCTTTTTAACTGAAAAAGTGAGTGCCATCCTAAAGAAAGATGTGCCACAGAAATATAAAGATCCCGGTAGCCCAACCGTCATTTGTATAATTGGGAATTACCACATTAAGCACACACTTCTTGATTTAGGAGCGAGTGTAAATTTGATCCCATACTCGGCTTACGAAGAACTGGGTCTAGGTGAATTAAAACTCACCCGGACCACATTACGACTTGCCGATCGCTCAGTTCGAGTACTGAGAGGGATAATTGAGGATGTGTTGGTCTAAGTTAACAAATTCTACTACTTGGTAGATTTTATCATCATAGATACTCAACCCATCGTAGACATAAGCACTCAAATTCCAGCCATTCTTGGTCGACCATTCCTAACTACATCAAACGAAATCATTAATTGTAGGAATGGAGTCATGAGTTTGTCCTTTGGAAATATGACATTAGAGTTGAATATCTTTTTCAATAGAGGCAAACGGTTAGAGGAAGATGAGATTTCCATGACATTAACATGATTGACTTTTTCGTGTAAGATAGAACACTTTTGACCTTATCTTTTGACCCTCTAGAGATGTGCCTGACCCACTCCCATGATTTTGATGATGAAATGATTAGGGAGATGGGGACCATGCTGGATACTATACCGGTATTTGAAGTTAACCGGTGGAGGCCACAATTCTAAGAATTGCCCCAAACTGATGTAGTTCCTCTAACGTCTAACCTCAAGGCACCGAAGCTTGACCTAAAACTTTTGCCCATTTGATTTGAAAATATGTCTATCTAGGTCAAGATGAGACATACTCAATGGTGATTTCTTTCCACCTTGAGCAAGAACAGGAGAGTATACTCATCTCTACTCTCATTGAGCACAAAGGATCCCTTAGATGGTCGATTGCGGACCTCAAGGGAATTGACCCTTTAATTTGTACTCACCGCATTCATCTTGAGGATAATGTAAAGATCTCACGACAACCACAACGTAGACTAAATCCAAACATGAAGGAAGTGGTTAAGACTGAGGTTCTTAAGCTTTTAGATATAGGTATCATATACCCAATATCCGATAGAAAATGAGTGAGTCTAACTCAGGCAGTTCCCAAGAAGTCTGGAATCACCATCATATCCAATGCCAATAATTAACTCGTGCCAACTAGGATCACTACTGGTTGGAGAATGTGCATCGACTATAAGAAGTTGAATATCGTCATGAGGAAGGACCACTTTCCTTTGTCCTTTATTAATCAAATTTTGGAAAGGTTAGCTAGTCACTCTTACTATTGCTTCCTCGACGGTTATTCGGGCTACAATCAGATCGAGATAGCCCTCGAAGATTAGGAAAAGACCACATTTACATGTCCTTACGACACCTTTGCTTACCAAAGGATGCCATTCGGGCTATATAATGCCCCCGCCACTTTTCAGCGATGCATGTTGAGTATTTTTTCTGACATGGTGGGGCAATATTTAGAGGTCTTCATGGACGACAACTCGGTCTTTAGTCCATCCTTCAGCGAATGTTTGGAAAATTTGAAAAATGTGCTGAAGCGATGCGAAGAAAATAACTTAGTACTGAATTGGAAAAAGTGCCACTTCATGGTTCGTAAAGGAATTCTCTTCGGACACATTATCTCGTCCAAGAGAATTGAGGTAGATAAGGCTAAAATTGATCTTATCTCTAACCTACCTCCACCCAAGAACATACGAGACGTACGATCTTTCCTAAGACATGCCGGGTTTTACAGAAGATTCATAAAGGACTTTAGTCACCTCTCTCGTCCTTTATGTAATCTACTTCGAAAGGATACACCATACGAGTGGACTGAGCAATGCCAGAAAACTTTTACTAAGCTTAAGGGCATGTTAACCACTACACCTATCATACAGCCACCCGACTGGAGCCTTCCTTTTGAACTTATGTGCGATGCGTCTGACTATGCTCTTGGGGCTATTTTAGGCCAGAGAAAAGAAAAGAAGCCTTATATTATTCATTACGCAAGTAAAACTCTAAATCCTGCCCAAGTGAACTACTCGACTACGGAAAAAGAACTCTTAACCATAGTGTTTTCTTTGGACAAATTTAGGTCTTACTTGATCAGATCCAAGATCGTCATTTACACAGATCATGCAGCGCTCAAGTATCTTCTTTCTAAGAATGATATTAAGCCCTGCCTGATTACATGGATCCTCCTACTTTAAGAATTTGATTTGGAAATAAAAGATAAAAAGGGAGTAGAGAACGTAGTGGCTGACCATCTTTTCTGCCTTGATATCTCTAATTCCCTTGAGACGACACATATAAATGACATGTTCCCTGACGGAGAATTGTTCAAAGTCTCCCATTCACCTTGGTTTGCTGATATTGCTAATTATCTTGCCATAGATTTCACGTTGACACATTGGACTACGCAAGATAAGAAAAAAAATTCTTCGCCGAGGTTCGGAAGTTCTTTTGAGATGATCCATATTTGTTTAAATATTGCTCAGACCAAATCTTAAGGAGATGTGTGCAAGACAATGAACACCAAAGTGTCATCTTCTTCTGTCACTCTCAGGCCTGTGGTGGTCACTTTTCTGCTAAAAAGACTACGACCAAGATTATGTAGTGTGGCTTTTACTGGCCCACTATGTTCAGGGACACTCATGAGTTTTGTAAAGCTTGTGAGCGTTGTTAGAAGTTAGGAGCATTGTCCCGTCAAAATATGATGCCTCTGAACCTCATTCTGATCATTGAAGCATTTGATTGTTGGGGCATCGATTTCATAAGACCATTCCCCTAATCTTTTGAAAATTTATATATTTTGCTTGTCTAGACTATATCATTAAATGGGTCAAAGTGATCCCATGCAGGAATAATGATCATCAAACGGTCATTAAGTTTTTAAAAGAGAATATCCTTTCCCGATTCGGAATGCCTTGAGCCATCATTAGTGATGGAGGTTCACATTTTTGTAATAGGCCATTTGCGAACTTAATGAAGAAATATGGCATCTCCCACAAAGTGAGTACTCCATATCACCCACAAACAAGCGGGCAAGCTGAGATTTTCAATAGAAAAATTAAACATATATTGGAAAAGACGGTTAACCTTGACTGTAAGGATTGGTCAATCTGATCGAGCGATGCCTAATGGGCTTACTGTACCGCATTTAAGTCCTCTATTGGAATGTCTCCCTTTATACTTCTCTATGGGAAGGCTTGTCAATTGCCTATGGAGTTGAAACATAGGGCCTACTAAGTGATTACAAATCTGAACTTTAATTTAGACAACGCTGGATCGCTACGCAGACTTCAGTTGAATGAGCTCAAAGAAATCCGGAATGATGCGTATGAGAACTCGAGAATTTACAAGGACAGGATGAAGGTATTTCATGACCAACATATGCTTCAGAAATCATTCTCACCGGGTCAAAGTCCTCTTGTATAATTCTCAGTTACATCTCTTTCCAGGCAAACTCCGATTTTGTTGGACCAACCCCTTCACTATTACCAATGTTTATCCTCACGGGGCTATTAAGATAAAGAATCTGATCAATGACAATGAATTTAAAGTAAATAGACATTAATTAAAGCCATTTATTGAGTAATTTGATTCAGAGGATATGTCCATACTTCTGATTGATCCTGTTTACAAGGATTGACCTCTTAGTCTAACGGAGGTATAGTTAGGTTTATTACTTTCATAGAATTTAGGACTAGGATAGTTTTCTTTCGCTGTTTTAGGATATTTTGCTTTCCATTTGTTTAGGATAGTTTACTTTTTCAGTTGTTTAATTCTTATGCTGACTCACCTTCACGCGGAGATCCTTTGGAAAAAGCCTCAAAATTCCTTCATCAGGTACTATCTTTCCATCACTTCTCCTTCCATTACGTTGTCTCTTTTGCAAATCGTGCTTATTTCTTTTACATTAAGGACAATGTAGATTTTAGGTTAGAGATGGGAGATTAGGTAAACTAATCAGTGTTTTCTTAGTTTTGATCAAAATTTGTAAAATTTTTGAAAAATTTTCAATGTTTATCTATTTGGAAGCGATGAATTATGTATTTAAGACTGTTTTGATTATGATGATAAGATAGAAATTGAATTTTGAACTGTTGGAGTTTGATCATTTAAGTAATCTATCACTTAAAGTTCTTGCACTCAATAGATTACCTAGAGGTTTAAATATCATGTTAATCTAAATCACAAGACACGTTCAATTTGCTTTTCGTGAATAGTACTAGATTTTCTGATTGTTAGTATGATGATCATTGAAAGATATTGAGACTTGAGTCTAGAGAATTTTATCTACCTTAAAAGAAGAAAAGAACTAGTTAAAAAATAGGAGATCAATAAAAAGGGTCATGTATGGTGAAAAGATTGAAAAAGTTTGAAAAAGAATGCAAAAAAAAAAAAAAATGAAAGAAAAGAGAAAATACTGAATGAATACAAATGACCGTCGATGTGAAATCAAAAACTAGAAAAAGAAGGAAAATTGGATAAGTTCGGAATCAGTACTTGAGTTTTCAACCAATCTTGAAGTGATGAGCATGGCTAACATTATGAAAAGATAGTATTTTTATGAGAAGTAAGTTGATTTTCACTGAGCACGTTGAAAAACTTGATATGTGAACTATACTATGACTTAATGGATAAAGAACTTATTTAATTGATTGCTTATGTGATTCGACTCTAGGTTTTCAAAATCTCACTTTCTCATCTTGAGTTTACTCATTCATACTTGATTACACAAAAGATTGTCTCTTGAAAATGGTTTGAACATTGCGTATTAAAGTTCATTTTTCGCATACTTTGCTCGAGACTAGCAAAATGTTGGCTAGGGATTATGTTGAGGGTTAAATATTACATATTATCCTTCATTTATTACTTGGTTTTATGAACATGATAATACTTAATGTTCTATTTTAATCATGTTTGTGCTGCAAGGTGAATTTAAGAGCTTGGATTGAAAAGGATGCTAAAATTATGGATTTAATGCTCAAGAATCACCAAAGCCAATGATGGATCTTATTCGACCAAGAATGAAGAATTCACATGCCAAAGATCTAAAAAAATCAAGTGAGGAATGAAGAGAATTGAAGACTTGAAGTGAATAAAAGGAACCCTAAAAATCTGCATCCTTTGACTAGTTTAAGCCCATCTTTGACCAGTTTAAGGCTCCTACTCGACTAGTAAAAGATTCCTCGACTCGAACTCCAGCGATAAAATTCTCTAAATTCCAGTCATCCTCGACTAGTCAAAGGAAACTCTTGACCAGTAGAAGGATTTCCTCGACTCGTTTAAGGTTACGCGAATAGCACATGGACTGCATAAATTTGAGGCGGTTTTCGGATTTTTCCAACTTGGTGCAAAAGTTGGAGTTGCAAAACTATAAATAGGGATCCCTAGGATGTTCCTAGGCATCTTCCAGAGTTTGAGGAGTAGAGCAAAAGCGTGGAGAAGCCGTCGCTAAGAGTTTTTTTTCTTCTTTAATCATTTTTGTGCTTTTCTTAAGAGATTTTATTTCAACCATGTTTATGGTTGGCTAAACCTCTTAGCTAGGTCTAAGAGGTGAAGCTTGTATCATGATGGGATGTTTTCTATTGCTTTGATTCATGCTAAGTTGAACTATCTTTTATTCTAGTTTGATATTTAAGAAATACTTTCAATTTTTAATGGTTTGTTGTGACTCAAATTACAATAGGTCCGTGACAGTTTTGAGAATGTTCTTTTCATGCATTGAGATTGTTAAATTAGGAAATCCTGTTGTTCACCATCGTCCCTTGGGCATGGTTAGGTGACAGAATCCTTTCTAATATTAATGATTCTCTTATGATTGGTTATGATATTGGTATATCATATTGTGAGCCAGTATCTCCTGGGCATGGTTTTGTGATGGAATCACTTCCAGTTCTCATAACTCTCATCCATTGAGAAATAGGTCAAAGGAAGTTCAGATTTGGTGTTACTGAGATATCTTCTAATTGGATAAGATGAGACTCTGATTCTAGTTGTGTCCTTGAATCAAGCATAGATCTCCTTGATCTCTACAAGTGGATCCTTGGAAACCCTAGTTCCCACCTTTGAATTTCTTCAGCTTTTTAGTAAATCGCTCACAATTGCTCTTTATACTTCCAGATTTAGGTTTTCATCTTTTTCTAGCTCTTCTTCTAGTTGCTTTTAGAATAATCACGAGATTAGTCCCTGTGGATTCAACCTCGGTCTCACCGAGATTATTACTGCATTGCGACCCTACACTTGGGGTTGTGAACATGCACCACACCAAAATCCCTACTTAGGAATGGTTGAAAACTGTTCACAAACTATTTAGGAATGCTTTTCAACTATTTTTAAATAGGGCGTCGCAACAAATTAGGGACGGTTTCCAACCATTCCTAAAATAAGGTGTCGCAAAAAATTAAGGATGGTTAAAAATCGTCTCAAAGTTTCGATCCTCTTTATTTTTAAGAACGGTATTTTTTCTTATTTAGGAACGGTTTTGAACCCTTATTTAAGAAGGGCTAGTAAAAGCAATGTGCAAAAGCTAGAATTTTTTTTTTTCAATTAGAACCTGTACTTTAAAAAAAATTTGAAACCTAAAGAATGTTCCAGTACAATTAAAAATGAATATTAAACAAATATTGTACAACTTTACAAGAAAAGATATATAATATTTACAACAGTAAGTTGAAAATTGTCTGAATACATTAAAAAAATCATCCATGTGGTCCACTCCCAGCTTGACCAATATAGCTATCTCCTGCCTCTTTGTCCACACAAATCCTCTTGTGAAAAAGGTAATTTGTTCTCATACAGTTTCCTCAAGTGCCAACTGAAACATCTCAAACACAGTTTTACTACCCAAATTAAAAGAAAGAGTGGCATTCCAAATGAGGTGAAGTCTTAGTAATCACATGGTTAGGTTGTCCAATCACATGGGCAGGCAGCATATGCTTTTTAGTAATTTAGAAAGAAAAATCAAAACCCGCCCAAGAGAAATTAGTACTTGTAGAATGCAAATGACCCTCTTTTGAGTGATAAACAGAAGCACCTGCACATGCAAGAGTAGCATATGCCTGAGATGGAGAAACCCAATTGAATAACCAAACCGACAAATGCTAAAAACCATGAACCAAGTACTAGATTCAGCTCAGGGGGAGAAATTTGAATTTAAAATCTAACACCATTACCTTGTATGAATTTTCTCCCTCCCTCTATTCTTCCCAATAAGAAGTGAATGAGAAGTGAAAGGAAAAAAAAGTAGATCTACAATCTCTAGCTTGCTCAATTTGAGCCATCTTTTGAAACCTGCATAAGAGTAACAATTTGTGTTTAAGGCCTACAACAATTAATATTGAAAAAAAAAAGAATCATGTTTCAAGTACAAAATGAAAAGATACGAAGTTCTAGCCATATGTCTCAGAAAGGCAGAACTCCTTTTACATAGCCTCACTAACAACCCCTAATTAGAAACACTGGGCCTATCAAATAAAATCAATGTCAAACAGATTGCTGGTATAACAACCTTACCTTGAGAATGACAGTTCCTCGGGTCAACAAACTGTGATTTATGTGGCAACCTTCTTTCAACCTTGTCCCAGCTGATAATGCCTGAGATGCATGCTCACTCCTTGCTAGACTAACAATTATAGAGGAAATGTGATTACCCTGTTAATTTCATTAAAAAATAATAGCACAGCAAGAATCACTAGACCAGTTGTTGCTTCACATAAGCAAGTTTAACAAAATAGTCCTAAATTTAAGTGGAACAGATTATAAAGATTAGCAGGAAAGGGAGCGATCAAATTCCATTGTAAAACATCAACTCAACTGATGAAAGTCCATACTTGTACCTGATTTCTCCATTGGAGCTAGGTACGTGGTCTGCACATAAATCAAGTATTAACAACAGAAAACAGAATGGCTTGAAGACTGGGGGCAAAACAAAAGTAACAATGAATGTAGGAAAAAAAAAGCATATAAGAGTTTTCTTGTTTGTGACTGTAATTCTCTTGGATTTACAACCCAGCATACGAAAATTAGAAGAATTTAAGCTTTTGAATCCCATTCTCCCAATCGCACAGAATTTACGACCCACTTAAAACAAGAAGAAAATTAGAACAGTTTTGTTTCAAAACCATAAGTAGAAAGGACAAAAGCATCCTCAACATGGAAATAATTCTTCCAATCCTTAAAGAACTTTATTTGTCAGGTGAACAATAGAGATTATACCTAGGATGATATGCATAATGTCTCCATCTGCAAGTTTAAGAGAACAAACATGTTAAAAAGTAAGTCAAACACGACAGTGTAGATTTTAAAATGCAAGTTTTTATTTCCCACAAACAAACAGGACAAATGAATGGTTGCCTGAATATATTATTTATTGACTGTATACTATACCAAAGCAACCAAAGGCCTGCATATCAAGCACATACTAGGAATTAGGAAAGGAAAAAAGGATAAGAGAAGAAGACGATTGATGAACTTACCATGAACGACAGAAGGCCTGTAAGTATGCTGCACATTCGCAACTTAAACATGTCGGCATGTGAAAGCAGTTAAACCAATTACCAAAATCCAAATGAAACAGAATTCCAGCAACATAACTGAAACTTAGTTTCACCTTACCTTGCCACAGATGGGTTCCAAGTCTCTGGATAAACTAGAAGAAGATGAAAAGAAAAAAAATTCAAGTTATAAGAAACATCATAACTTACAAATATCACACCAATATATAGTTCAACCTAAGACTTGAAATTGCTTATGGACAGGAAAATCCTTTTTTGTGTGGGGAACCATCTGTTAGGAGTGACCATGCTATCTCTCAGAAAGTAAATTGTATTGGCAATAATAACTGAGTCTGTTTCTTTTAAATTTTGGGATATTACCAATGAAAAAGCACTTGGTTAAGGGAAGCATTGGATGTACATGATTCCTGGGGGTTTGTATATTTGTACCCTGAGATTCCCTGCTTAATATTATGAAAAGAAGTGTCTGACACAGGATCCTCACTCCAGTTTGGCCTAATAACCCATGGATGCAAGTTATCGGGAAAGCTGTATATGTAGAAGAAGAGAAGCTCCAAATGAAAACCAAACCATATAATTCATTAATTCCTAACAAACAGATACTGCTAAGGATCCTGCCATGGCAGTTTTATTCTACGTAGGCACCTAACTTGGATCGTTAAAATAGCTATGCAAAGCTAATTTAATCTACAAACTTGAAGAGTGGCAATTGCAAGGTTCCAAAATGAGAAAGTACAATAAGCCAGAGATGCAGAGACTATGCACTGCATAGTGTTTCAACTGTTAGACTTTTCAGTACTCCAACTGCTAGATCAATGATCTGGATATCTGAATGTTGATTGGTTTGTTTATGCTTATGATCTGAATTAGATCATTGCTATTGAGTCAATATCATCTGAACCTAATTGCAGATTCAATCAACCTATATATTAGTATCAGAGCCAAGATTTCTTCTCAACAAGTCCTCTCAGGCATATTAGTGTACCATACGAATCCTTGATCTGAGAATTGTACAATACCACCTTAAGCTATATAGTATACAGTTCACCATAAAAGTATTATTATACTTTTAAATGATAAGAAATCTGCAATGTGGAAGTCCTCTTCTGGCAGTCTCATTGTACCACCAAAACTATAATTGACACTAGGCAGGGCTTCAGATGTGTGCTCAGTACATATGGTTTTTGAAAGCTGAAATGGAGCCCCCATTAACTGGGATGTTTTCTCATTTTTCCGGTCCAAAATCACCATAAGAAACGTTATCTCAAACATGATTCAGCGGCAGTGCATCTGATCCACCTAAGGAACCTGGAATGCTCATAATATCTAACAACCAAGAGCAAAATAGTATATGTATTTCACATATAAATGGTATATGTGACATGTATTAACTCAAATAAACTGACCAGATTGTGGAACCCACCGTTTCTGACTTCCAATCCAACAATCAGATTGGTTGAACAGATCTGTCCTCTTATCTGTAGATGTTTTTCTTCTCTCTCTAACACACACCCACACCACACACACACAGAGACACCCACACAACATGGGTAATCGATCTCAGGATATGAAAGTTGAAACAGAGTCAGTCTACCATATGGTTTCTGGTTTGTTGAAATAAGACCATTTAAAGTATTTCATTTTTAAATGTCCACCAAGTTTTTCCGATGACAAGAAATAAATATAAGCTCCACTCATCACATAGGCCTTTATCCCACCAAGTTGGGGTCGGCTTTTAAATGTAGATTGTAAAAGTTCTATGATTGGCTGCCCACCATCCACCAACCTTCCCAAACAAAATAGGATGAAGTATTTAATAAGAAGCTAAGAAATTGAAGATAACATATCCATAACTTTACATCAGTTAATCTGTCGCTGTCCTTTACATGTATCTCTTGCTTAGATTTTATAGCAACTTTTTCCTTTAGCAGATCTGCAGCATTACATGACCACAAAGGTTTTCTAGGCCTGGATGAATGGAGAACCTGCTACATACAGAAAATGCATGCACGCATCATACGATGATTCCACAACTATGAACTCTATGTAGAAGAATTATGTGATCTTGATCTTCAACAAATGTATAGTTTGTTGCCATTTCCTGCCAAATCAAACACAACATTCTTAGAACAAACCAAAATTTTCAGTCAGAAGGAGAATAGTTAAGAGAGGCTAGAAATCCATCTTCACATGTTGACTTGAGCCTAAGGTCTTGCACAAGCATGAAATAACCAAGAACAGAGGCAAATGGGTACACGTACTGCATGTCGACATGGTGTAGGACTGAAGCATGGATGTTCGCCATCTTGACTGATTAAAACTTATAAGAAGAATAATAATAGAATTATTTTACGTGGTGCGTAGGATTTTAAAACTCATCATAACCTTTTCGTACATACTCATGCGGATCTTCATTCCATAACTTTTGGTCATCATGATTGAAGCACATGAGTAGAAAAATAATCTACAAAAGAAACATGTAAAGTCGTGGCTCCACAACTGATACATACTACCTTTTGAAATGCTGCACAAAACAGAACCAAATTTAATCTAAGCTTATAAAAGTAAAAAACTAAAATGAGAAAGAAAGCAATAATAGTTAGGGAGTTTAGTTTAAGAATAAATGAGAAAAGAATTTAGAATTGTTAATGATGCAAGAATGGCAACCAAGAATAAAAAAAAGAATGTCTTGGAAGTATGGATATGATGCAGTAGTTCCTTCACTCCAATATTTCAAGACTTAAAGAAAATTAGTAATAACTGTGACTTTATTTTCTAACAAGACAACAACCAAGATATATGGTAGACATGCATTAAAAAATGTCTTCAAAGTAGGACTAGTCAATGGATTGGCAAGTTCACTGGTTTGGCCAATCTAGACCATATAAGATAACAACAAAGAAGTTTGCATGGACCAAAAAGTTAGAGAAAGACATTAAAAAAAAAAATGATAAAGAAAAGGTCATCTCTATTAATACAATGATGCACAAGGAACATCTTTTATGTGTTTTTTAAAGACACCAACTGATGTAGGACACATGATTTAATGCTAACATGCAATGTGGAGGTTATAAAAGACTTTATAAAGTAATTCAATTAACAAAAGATACTCACCTACTAAGTTATTAAGAGTAAACAATAGGAAATAAAATCTAATTTAATTTAAATCACGTACCTGCATTCTAAGAAATTATATAAATCAATTAAAACTAGGACCAATGGAAGGATAGAGCTTCCAATTTAGCATAGGCACGTTTCACGCTCAAGGGATAGATTTGTAGGTTTTATGTTTAGGGTTATGAATGAAAAAAATCTAAAATTTGAAAAATTAGGGTTCATGGGAATTGAGAATTTGGAATTAGAATTTTTAGAAATTAGAGAAAATAAAAAATTGAAGATCTAGGATTTAGAAGGTTGTAATGGAATAGAAAAGTGGAAGATAAGAGAAGAAGAAGAAGCATATCTTTCGAAGAAGAGAGGGGAATGATGTAAGAAGAAGACTACCTTTTGAAGAAGATGAAGAGAAAGATGAAGGATGTACTTTTGGGAATCTACCACCAAACAAGTTTCTACCCTTCCACAATTTAATTGAAAGTGAGGTTTTTATTTTTATTTTTATTTTTTTTATTTTTTAATTTTTTTTAAACCCTATAAAATAATGAGGAAAATTCTTTCACACAAGAGAGCCTCTCTCTCTCTCTCTCTCTCTCTCTCTCTCTATCTCAAATCTCTACTGGAAATCTACCTACCCTATACTTTTATAATTAAAAATTCAGAATTAAAATCCAGCATAATTACAAATATGCCATTCACTTAAGTAAAGTGGCCCATCATCCAAAATAAGAAAGCCAAAACATTTATTATCAATCCCAACTATCAAATAAATCCTAAAAATAACAAAAAAAAGGAAAGCAAGATCGAATCGAATGGGCCCAAATCATAAAGATTTGGTGGCCCAATGGCCTGATTGGCAAGACCCAACCATCAGATTGATATGAAATAGAAATCTTTTGATAAAATAGTCTCCTAAGCAGCCCACATGCATCATTCCAAAGTGAAGTCTTTCTGATGCACATCCAATGCATACGAGGTCTTCAAAATGGCCAGATGGGCCCTATTTGGAACTCGTCTCCCATCCACAAAGAAAGTTGTGCTGATGTGGGTGGTCGTCTCCATCTTTGGTACACCCCAGTAGGTCCTCTAATGTCTCCATCACCAACCTTTCTCTTTTACACAGGTTGTGGGACTGTCCATGGAAGCCTTTAGTTGTGGGGTGAACTGCAAGGCTTCAGTTGAATGAACAAATACAACAAGAAACTTAGTTGTTGTTGTTGTTGATGGTTCTTAAGCTACTGTGGTTGTTGTTGCTGCTCTTGTGCCTTGCTAGTTGAGCCTACTAACAAAGCCAAATCCCATTTGCAACACTTACATGTGTCTAGCTAGGAAATATCCATCATACATAAATAGTCAAAAATTGCCTTAGTAAGAAGGCCATGTAGATACCGTCCTCCACAAAAGTTACAATCATAACGAGAACCCTTTTTCTACAAGTACCCAAATTTGTAAGGTTGTCAATGGGAATCTTTACTTTTCTATTTGTGCTTTGTATTTATTTATTTTTTTCTCTCTTGTTTATGTTTTTCTTTTTTATTTTCTTTGCAAGTAAGCAAAATAGAGATATCTAATGAAATCCTAGGATATGGTGACACAGTTACATCTCTAATATTTTGGCGTCTTTGTATATTGAAAGTCTTTTAACATGCCGCTTTTATAATTGTCAAATCATTTGCTAATATAAATATGCTTTTGTTAATTTTTGCTTTTTAATGTAAAATATTTGTATATGACTGAGCCATTTCCAGCATAGATCCCATATAAATATCAGCGTTGTGTCACGTTCAACAAAGCTCATTGGGAGTTTCGAAGGATATGGGAATCATAGTGATCAAAGGATCGCGTGAGAGTCACCCCTGAAATTGGGTACTCTGTCCAGAAGGCGCAAAGAATTAGATCTGCTTGTTGCAAAAAGCAGCCATCCATTAGGATTTCTTTGGACCTTATTATAGAAATTTTTTTTTTCCATCATAGTGGACCACATATAATCCAAAAATTACCTCCAATTTTATGATTACAGTCATCTGAATAAGGAACCATCAAGAAGAGAAGTTTGCCACAATCCATCACCACTTAATGCTTTTTAAGATGGTGAATAGAGCCGCTGGATCTGAGTTCATGTTTTAATGATCCAGGCCATTGATACGATGGGCCTCGCCATGAGTTTGGGATGTGCAAAAGTCTTCAAGGGAAGATCCTATCTTATCTCTGGCCAGAGAAACAATAGTTATAGGATGCTATAAGTATTCAAGTGAAAAGAGTAAAATTGTCAAATGGTTGAAGTATTCCCACCTGAAGTTGCTTTCTATTTCTTTATCCCCCATCCAATGTGAGTGAGGCCCATCATATAAACCGTTCACATCATGGAAACATCCTGCTAGATCCAACGGCTGCAGTACCAATCCTGTAAGGAATCAAGATAAGTAGTTCTAAGCCTAGCAAACCACTCCAGAGGAAATTAGGGGCTGAAGGCTGTGATCATCTATTCATGGCGATTGGGGACAAAGTGCAATCCATGGTGGGCCCCTTCTATCCAAAGTTTCATGGTGACCAAACTTGAACCCACTTGAACCCCATACAAAAATGTGTCCTATAACAAGTATCTGCCTTAAATTTTACCATTCCAACTGATCATTACTAATTTGGAGAAATCAAAGCTCGAGCCGAATTCTAAATTCCTGTTTGAAAATAACTCCTAAGAATTTTATAGTTACAAAAGAAGAAGAACAAAGGGTTTAAAGGAACAAAAGGGGAAATAGAAACCCAACCCTGCATATGTTTCATTTTGCCTGAGGATGTGAAGCAATGAAGTCAACAACAAGGATCTCAAACCCAAATTCCTCTACAGTATCCAAACTGACAAGTTCAAGATCATTATGGAAATATGCATTCAGCGTAACCTTGGAGGGATCGACTTTCTGGATGTTCTTGAGGATGAAGGTGATGCGATTAGAGACCTCCGATTTGTCGAGAAAGGAGCCCTTGATCTCATCCGAGGATGATGACGAGTAGCGTCCGCGGCCGAGGAGGAGATTGAAAGGATGAACAGGGGCTTGGACTTGCACTCTCAGGTGCCTTAGGACAGCGTTTCTTGCTGCTGCGACCGACCACTAGAGCTACTAGGAAGAAGCTTGTCTCAGAGATTTCTCACTCACTTTTCCTGGTTTTCGGAATCTTCTTCGGAGCGAGAGAGGGGGAATGGGTTTGGGTCAGCACTGCTCAGAGAAGGGGAGATGATTCAAGGAAGATAAATAAAAAATGAGAGCCAGAGGGGGTGATAGGTTAGGGAAAGAAATCGGGAGTAAGAGCAAGAGAGGGGTAGGGAGGAAATCTCGGTTTGAAAGAGGGATTAGTGCACCAAAATCTGTTCATTCTTTTTATATGTAAAAATGGTTTAAAACTGTTCCAAAACAGGAACGGCCTAAACCCATTTCTAAAGTAAAACATAGCCGTTCCAAATATGCAATTTTGTCGGTGTTATTTTGCTCGCATGATTAACTTTCTTATTAACCCTGATTGTATCTTTTTGTAGCTCTCCCCCGAAGTCAGCTGAAGCTGACCCAGCTGTAGCTTCGCCACGTCAGACTTGTGCAGGAGCAGAGTGCGGCTGAGAGAAATTGGAGCCGGCTAATCACTCCTTTTTCCTCAAGTAGGTCGGCTTGTTGGTAGTCGAGCCGGCATGTATGTTGTTGTTAATCAGCTCGCCGGTTTCCTTCGTCCCCCTTTTTATCTTTACACTGTTACTTTTCTTTCCACTTTTGTAGAAATGGCAGATTGCCCTTGCGCAAAGAGATTAAAGCTTCCATCCACAGCAAAGCTAGAGTTGCTAAGGAGGGCCGCTAGGAAGGACACTCGCTTCCACACCCAACAAAATTCATCATACACTATTTTTTATTTTATTTTATTTTATTTATTCCGTTCTAATGCCTAAGGTGAATGAATGGCATTTGGTATAATAAAATTCACCCAAACGAGTCACTCTTTTATGCTGTAAACTTGGCAGCATGTAAGTTGATCAACCTAGCTGCTCCTACGATAGATAACCCCCAAAAAAAAAAAAAAAAAAAAAAAACCACGGTTATGATCATTTCCGTTCCATCATTGGGCTAAAAATAGATAGCCGGATTAAAGTCAACCTTCCATTGTGGAAATTCTGATTATCGAATGGGTGCAATTTTTCAAAATATCATTAAGGCCCACTCTATAGATGCTTGAGGTCATCGTACATATTTACAGGACAACAGCGCCTAAATTTGTGAGATTGAGCTCACACTGGGAAATGATTTGTTGGCCCACTTTGACATAGGCCCGTCAATGGAGCAGTTGGCCCATCAGGCTTTTGGTCCAAGGGACCTGTGCATGATAAAAATTTCTTCTGTTATAAAAAAAGAAGTTTTTGATCAGGCTTCATTTAAGAGCCTGCCACCCCGGCCAGTCTGTTTAGGATTTCAAGGGCATTTTTGCCATGTATCATCCATGATTGGGAGCAACTAATGAACGGACCAGATATCCCACAAAAAGTGAGTGGGCGAGCTGAGGCGTGCTTGTTTTTGTCCATTACGGCTCCAGATGGGCTGGGGCCCAGGTTTACTTTGCGGGCCAAGCTTGCAAAGCTTTGGGCCTGGCCCATTGATCGCCTCACTTATGTTGATCTGGAAGGACTTGACACTAGACTGGATTGATTTAATTGTGACCGCTATTGGGATCAACGGCCTTCACTCCAGCAAGCCCTAAAGATTTAATCGTGATACAAGACTTTTCTCATCTTGACAGGAAAGTGGATTAGGTTAGACCCCAGCCTCACCCAAGACAGTGTGGCCATTACCAAGGTGCCTAGCTTGATGTTTGTATTCTATGTCTACCCCATCCATCGGTGTCCCAGATAATTTTATGGCATTATTCGGAAAACAGTGCTGGTTGAACACCCTACCATACTTCTGAAAACAATGGCCAATCATCACTGTTTCCTATGGTATGGTACACCTAATAATTAGATTTCCTTCATATCTTGCATAATGTCATAAAATGATTTGGAAAAACAGATGAACAAAGTGGATATAAAATAAACACATCAAGGTGGCCCCACGGTAAAGGCTGCACCGCCTTGGGTGAGGCCTGGGTCTCATCTAATCTGGGTTGGAATTTCTTTTGAAATTTATATGGATCCTATGATGATGTTTTTATTAGATCCACACCGTTTATCCATTTTTTCAGATCATTTTAAGATACGATCCCAAAAACAATGAATATCAAAAGCTAAATTGGACCAGACTACTCAAAACAGTAGGAATTGATGTTACCTTGAAAACTTCTTATGGCCATAAAAGGCTTTGATCAAGCTGGTATTTGTATTTTAACTTCATCCGGGTATTATTTGTGATCTCATGAACAGGTCATATGGAAAATAAGTCTCATGCTTAGCTACAGGAAAGTTTCAATGATAGTTTGTTCAATCCCTAATTTTTCATTGGTGTGGTCTACTTAGATGTTTATTAGTACCTCATTTTGGGACTATTGCTTTATAATTATCAAGAAAAGTTGATGAACAGTATAAATCTACCACAAATTATGGTGGGGTTCAGGAAATTTCCTCGAGTTAAAAAGTTGTGTTGTGTAGCCATCAATCTATTTGGGAGAGAAACCGGGCGTATCATGTCAGTCAGCGACAGTAATCAGACATGACGTGGACCAATGAGAAGCAGTGGCACTGGAATTGCCCACGGCTTCAACGGACGTGGATTAGCTACTGAACTTGACAGTAGCGACTATCACTACTGAAGTGACGTCACCATGTTATGTGGGCTCCACCGTGAAGTATGTATTGTATCCACACTGTCCATACACTTGGAAAGATCATTTTAGGGCATTATTCAAAAAATGAGACAAGTCCAAAGCTCAAGTTGAGCCCACCACAGAAGAAGTGGGGATTGGACGCCTATCATTAAAAACTTCTTCAGGCGAGAGAAGTTTTCGATCAAGCTAATATTTGTGTTTTCCATCAAGCTGATATTTGTGTTTTCCCTTGTTCCATGTCTGTGTTAACTTATAACCAGGTTGGATCTCAAATAAACAGCATGGTGGGCCCTAGGAAGGTTTCAACGGTAGGCATCAGTGGTGGGGTCCACTTGAACTGTCGATCTGCCTCATTCTTTAGAAAATGTCCTAAAATGATTTCTCCAAATTGACGGATGGTGTAGATACAGCACATAAATCATGATGGGGATCAAAAAAATGGTGACGTCATTTCAGTAGCGGACTGCTACTGATGGGTTCAGTACCTAATCCGCTTCCGCCTTCAACGCACGATCCGCACTCTCTCTGATCCTTCTTTCGGAGACTCGTTTATGATCCTGACTCCGAAAGACTCTCGATAACTCAGGCTACTCAGCATGACTAACGGTGACTTGGGCCGAGTGGTAGACAATCCTAACCAACAATGTACAAGAAACGTTGCTTTGGTTGGAGGCATTTGAGTGCTTGGGGAATCTCAGAAGCAATCATGGGTTATGCTTACCATGCCTAAGATGGCCTGACATCTTCAACATCATATCAGGGTAGTGCAATTCTATCTTCTCTATATTGATATTGTGATTTGTAGGCAAGATCTGTTGAGGATGGTGATTGTGGGATAGATTCTGTTACGTTGATTTTACTCAGAAGTCGTCACTGCGAGACGGTCCCCAAACTCGTCTTTATTGAATGGGTGTCGTCACTGCTGAACGGGATGGATAATATGTCTAGGATGGTTTTCTTTAGAAATCTTGATGTGTTGGAAAGAAGTTGTTGGATGATTTCCCAAAATTGAGTTTTTTACCTGCCTCTTGGGAGTTCTTAGAACCAGCGTAAATTCTGACATGATTCATGGGATGCTTAGTTAAACAATAGGGCATCTTCAGCGAAGAGGTAGAGGAGATGCGAGATACTTGGGCCATTTTGGGCCAGATTTAGTAGCTTTAAGAGTTTGGCCGTCTCCATTGCAGCCTAAAGGGTGGCCTTGGGCTACCATCAATGTTGTCAAAATCATTATTATATCACAAATCATAATATGAGTTGAATCGTATTGACAAATTGTATCTTAAATTGTAAGGTTTTTACTTGAATCAATCTTGTCAAAATCATTATTATATCACAAATCATAATATGAGTTGAATCGTATTGACAAATTGTATCTTAAATTGTAAGGTTTTTACTTGATATATATATATATATGTGTGTGTGTGTGTGTGTGTGTGTGTGTGTGTGTGTGAAAAAATATATGTAAATCATAAAAGATAAAAAAAAAATTAAAAAATTTGAAAAAAAGAAAACCCGATTAACTTAAGATTTGGGTCAAGGGTCGGATCTTAGTTTTAAAAAGAAAGGTTTTCAAAATTTAAAGAAAGAAAAAAATCCTAAAAAACATACAAAAGTTCTTAAAATTTTGTTTTGTACCTTTTTTTTTTTTTTTTTTTTTTTTTTAATTTATAGCGTAGAATCATGTTAGAAAAAATGACATTCGATTCCATTGTGAAGCAAAAGATATCGATTTCTTTATTTTGAGTTTTTGAATATCAAAATCTACAAAAGAAAAAATATGACATTTTTAATAGGAGAGCATTTTTTCCCCCCCATATTTTATGAGCAAAAAGGTACAAAAAAAAGGAAATTTTGAATACAAATAATAATAAATTGATTTTTTAAGTATTTTTTGGCCCAATTATGCAGTAATTGTATCAATTATTTAGGATTTGTGATTTGTGTGTACCATTCAAATTATACACCCATACAATATGATATGAATCATACAATTCATATCATGAATCATACGATTTTGATAACATTGACTACCATTCTAATGTAGAACAGGTAGCAAAGGATTTCATGACAGTCTGGATTGAAGGAAGGGTTGAAAAGCTTGATTCATGGCAAAAATGGTCTAACACATGCTATGGGTTCCAACATAAGTAATTGTTCACTCTAATCTCCATTTTTAATTTTTTTAATTTTTTTAATTTTTTAGCAAATAAGAAGGAGACTCTCTTATTACCAACCAATGGCAAAAGTCCAAGAATATAAAGAACAAAAAAGATAGCCTCATTGTGAGAAAAGAAAGAGAAAAGAAGAAGAAATTAAGGAAAGAAAAAATGCCCACACCCTAGTTAGGGAAAGAAAACAACACCTTAGGTCAAGAAAAGCCTAGACCCCGAGCTACGAAAAGAAACCCACACTCCACGCTAGGAATAAAAAAAGGCACACACCCTTGGCCAAAAAGAGACTCTTACATGAAAATAAGAGAATCGGGTAACAAAACAATCCGCACCCCGAGGCCCAAAATAAGGAATATGCACAAGCTTAGCAAAAACTTTCCAGCCGTGACACCGAAATAAGAGATGGATGCTTGAACTCCGGGAAGCAAATTGTTGGTAGCTCTAGCTTCCAGGAAAAACTTACAGGGAGGATTTCAAAGGAGTCAGGATGATCTTCTTTATATCATAATTGGGCACTTCAATTTGAACAAATGAAATATTAGCTTCAAGAAGTCTCATCAAGCCAAGAAAAACAAAAGATAGAAAAGAACTAGCTGTGTCCTCCCCTCTAACATCCGAAATAATACCCAACAAACTTTAAAGAATGGAGGAAAAAACAAAGAACATCAACCCTATAATTAGAAAAATGATCACGACAATGGCATCGGCTTCTAGAGTGATGGGAGGAAGAAATAACAACATTTCTTTTCATGACAGAACTAGGGATAGTAGGAGGAATATCCCAATGAGTAGCAATAGTAGTAAGTCATTACTAACTCTCATAAATAAAGTACGCCTACTAATATCCTCTACAATGTGCTTAAACAAAATTTCCCTACGAACTCCTTTTTTAGAGAACATATGAAAATTTATTTTCTCTCCAAACCTACCACACAAGCATAGGAAAACAACTATGCGGTCAAAATCCTACAACGGGACTTAGATTTTTTGTAAATGTAGACAACCGTCGTAACAACAATATATATATATATATATATATATATATATATATATATATATATATATATATATATATATATATCAAAAAGAACTTCATTCATATATGAGTCATGTACATTCAGCCCCCCAAAAATAAAGGGCCTATCGTGGAGAGAGAAAAAAAAACTGCACAAAACCATTCACCGCATTCTAATCGAACCCATCCCCACCCTGTCCAGAAAAATGAAACCTCTAACCTGATGAGGAAGATCAACCCTTGTGCTCCACCACGTAGCTGTGGGCGAACCGCTCCCTAGACGAGCCATAAAATCCGCCATTGAATTTCCTTCCCTCAGAATGTGTTTGACCTCGATTTGCCCTCATTGCTTCAACTGGTAGATTCTACACAGCCACGCCTTCCATTTCCAACCTGGGTTCGTCAACCCATTTAACATATCTACAACCGGTCGTGAATCCGATTCCAGAATGATTTGAAGGAAGCCCCTTTGTAAACCAAATAGAATCCCATCATACACCGCTCTTAGCTCAGCGAGGGTGTTCGAACCAATACCATAGTTGGCCGAAAACGTAAAGACAAAATCACCCGTCGCCCCTCTACAAATGCCCCCACCACCTGAGGCACCGGGGTTAACCCTAGCGGAACCGTCAACATTAATCTTTACCCAACCAACATGAGGTTTTTCCCATCTGATCACCCTCGAGCCCCCTCCCATCCTGGTGGAAAAGACGTTTAACCCCCTCCCTCCTCGAGAACCCGTATGTACCCCCGATCCCCCAATTCTTGCAACCCACTGGCGAATAGTGTTGATTGTCTTATCTGGAGATACCAACTTGGCCTCAAAAACTGTGGCATTTTGAGCTTTCCAGATGGCCCAAATTATGATGCATGGCATGATCATAATATCTTCCAATTTCCTTTGCGTCGCCCCCGCCGCCACCCACCACTGATTTAATCTCCCTTCCACAGAAGCCGCTGCCATAATATTTACGCCGAAATCCCTGCCTATCACTTCCCACACCTGATGAGCCAATCTACTCTCTATAAATAAGTGAGTTATCGACTCAAATGCATGCTCCTGGGCGTATTGAAAGGCACAACAAACACATCTCGAAGCGAGGTGAATCCCTTTGGATTGCACTAACTCATCAACCGGGATAGCCTGATTAATCACTCTCCACATGAATAAGGATATCTTCGGAGGGAGTTTAACGTGCCACACCCATCATGCCCAACTTCTCCCCAGGCCAGGACACGTGACCAACTTCCAGGCTGATTTAATAGAGAAATCGCCCATAGGAGTAAACGGCCATAACGGAATGTCAGAATCAGCCGATGTGTGGAAGCCTGCTTAAAGAACAAAGTCCAGAATAGACTGAGGGAGAAGAAGCCATGGCGTAGTAATTGGAATAGGCCCAAGAGGACCCAGAGCATGACGTACCTGGAGATGTAGCAAGTCCTCTGACACCTCTGCTTCTGCCAGCTGTTCTAAGGGACCCAAACCTGACCAATTTGCCCCCCAAAAATTGCAGTTTCCTACACTAATCTGCCACTGAACTGTAGCGTCAACTAGGGGGATGAGATCCCTAACTCGCTTCCACAAAGGGGAAGAAAATTGGCTCGATCTGGTTGTCAAACCTGTATCCAACTCCTTCCCATGCTTTGCAACCATATACGATTTCCAAACATTTCCATCCACCGCAAACCTGATTTGCCATGCCATCTTCACTCTGAAAGACTTCATAAGTTCATGCAATCTCCTGATTCCAAGTCCACCTTCAGCTATAGGCCTAGCCATCGCCTTCCAATTCATCCAGTGGCACTTTTGCTTCCCTTCAGCCCATCCCCAGAAAAAATTTGCCATTTGTCTTTCAATTGTCCCCAACACCTATAAAGGGATGTGAAGGGCCACCATAGAGTGGACTGGAATACTTGCTAGCACACTTTTAATCAGGACAAGCCGTCCCGCCTGGGAGAGCAGTTTGGCCTTCCACCCATTTATGCGACCCAACACCCTCCCAACTAGAGGGTTAAAATCACACACCTTTAACCTGCCCTCCACCAGTGGGACTCCAAGGAAAGAAAAAAGGCCTGTGCATCTGCCAAAATCAAGGACTGATTCGGTCGATCTAACTGAGGCCGCCGAAGTTTTTTTGCTGCAAAGGAAAGAACATTTCCTAACATTAATAGACTAGCCCGAGGCTGCTTGGTACTTGTCCATAAATCTTTTTGTAGCTCATAGCGAAGATTTTGTCCCATTTGTGAAGACCAGCGTGTCATCCACATACAGCAAATGGGAAATGATTGGGTAACCTCTACTGACTACAAAAGGTTGGGCGACCTGCTGAATTACTAAATTTTTCAGTCCTTTTCTTAACACCTCAGCTGAGAGAATGAATAAGCTAGGGGAGATTGGGTCACCCTGACGTAGCCCCCTCGTCGATTTGAAGAAACCTGCCATTTCACCATTTATAAGCACTAAAAACCAGCAATTTACCCAACACTTTTCGACGAGCGTTATCCATTAATCGGTGAAACCGAAACGATACAAAACCTGCTTGAGAAAGTCCCAATTCACTCTATCATAAGCTTTGTCCATGTCCAACTTCAACACAATATTCCCACCTTGGAACTTCCAGTTTAACTCCTTGAATAACTCCTGCGATAAAGCAATGTTTTCAGCTATTACTCGGCCCCCCACAAAAGTGCCTTGTTCAGGGGAAATCAATGATGGGAGAACCTGGCTGAGTTTGGCCGCCAAAATCTTCACAAAAATCTTGTAGAAGCAGTTACAGAGACTAACCGGGTGGTAATCAGAGAAACGTTTTGGCGTAGGAGATTTTGGGATGAGACAAATAAGAGATGTCATGACTGACCTGGGCAACCTTTCCCATTGAAAGAAAAATTCCACTGCCCTATGAATGTCAGTACCCACTATCTCCCAACATGAATTGGAGAAACTAGAAGAAAACCCATCAGGGCCAGCCGTGTTATCAGTTGGGATCGAAGACACCGCTGCCCAACTTCATCTATAGTCGGATGTTCCATTAGCATATGGTTTTGTTCTTGGGTAACCAGCTGCGGAATGAGACCTAACAGGTCCTCATCCAAATGGCAAGGAGTAGCCGTAAATTGCTTCTCAAAAAATTTGACCGCTGCAACTTTCACCTCCTCAGGGCTGTCTGCCGACTATCATGATTCGAGATCCACTTTACTGATGATAGACCGCCTCTATCTTTTCATAGCCGTAGCATGAAAGAAACGTGCGTTTTTGTCCCCCTCCGCGAGCCAATCCACCCTTGCTTTCTGTTTCCAAAAAATTTTCTCTTTTAGTTCTAGCTCCTCGAGACTGGCTGCAGCTGCATTTCATTCCTAAAGAAGCTGCTCTGCTTGATCCAACGAGGCAGACAAGTCCTGCAAATGCCCCTCCAAATCCTCCAGAAGAAATTCTGTAGACTTAATCTGTTCGAATATGTTCCCAAATACCTCCCTATTCCATTTATTAAGCTCCACTTTCACCTGCTTAAGCTTCACCAGAACATTAAAAATTGGGTGATTGGAGTCCACCTTATCCCAAGCCATTTTGACCATCCTGAGAAAGGATCCATCTTGAGTCCACATGCGTTGAAAGCGAATTGGCTTTGGACCGCCGGTCTGCTGCTTAGGACATGTCAGAAGAAGAGGAGCGTGATCGGACTGTACACGGGGCAGATGGGAGATGAAGAATTGCGGGAACAACGACGCCCAAATCACATTAATGAGGACCTTGTCCAGCCTCACCCATACTCGAGAGTTCCCAGCCTAGTTGTTGCTCCAAGTGAACCTGCTCCCTCTAAACCCGGCATCCTGTAAGCCTGTCACGTTCACAGCATCCGTAAACTCTGAGGAGGAGACCCTATTTGCCGGTCTTCTACTTCTCCTCTCAGAGTCGTCAATGGTAGCATTGAAATCACCGCAGACTGCCCAGGGGCCTTGTACTGAAACTGAGATGGAAGCAAGATCCGACCAGAGTGTTCTCCTCAAAATCCTTGCACACCTAGCATACACAAAAGTAACATACACTTGGGAGGAACAATTTTGTAGGGAAATAGCAGTTAAAAGACATTGGTCAGATTTAAAAAGGACAGATAAAGAAATGGAGGCCTTAAAGAAAATCCAAATCTTTCCCCCCATATCTCCATTGGAGTAAGAAGAGTAAAACCTAAGCGAAAGACCCATCCAGATTCTCTTGTCCTCTCCCAGCATCGACTCTAGCAAAGTCACCACCCAGGGGTCATGATTCTTGATCAATCTTCTCATAGTCCACAGAGATCGCTGGTTTCCTATCCCTCGGACGTTCCACAGCAAAATTTTATTCATCTGTCACACACCCTGTATTCACGGCCCTTCTCTTTAACTTACGAAGCCTCGAATCCCAGTTTCATTTAGAGTACAAAATTCTATGTCTTCGATACTTTCCCACCCTTTTCTGTGATTCTAACTTACTGTGCATCACTGAGGTGCTTGTCAAATTCCTGTCCTGATGGTAATCATCTGACCCTGACTCTTCTCCCGTGTTCTATTATGGAGCCTTTTCATTCCCTACCTAGTGAGCCTTTAGCTGAGCATCTGTTTGGCAAAACAATGAGAAATATGGAGACAGATCCACCTCCAGATTAGCTCTATCTAACCCTGACATGGAATCAGCCAATATCCTGCATTGATCAACACTAGAGCTACCCCAAAATCTACTTCTTGTAGCTCCACCCTTGTCCACACTGTGTTGGCCCAGACTGAAAATATGGTTCGGAGACAAGTTCTCCTTACCCCTACACTCCCCTGGCTCAAGAGGTAGCTGAAGACGGGTTCCCTTCGTCCCCACCAATATGTGGGGGAATATCAGTTGACACCACTCGCCTAGATCTCAGCAGCTGACCCTCCCTACCGCGATCCAAGGGGTAGCCCCAATCTGTTGGCGAAGAGAGATGGGGGCAGGAATACTGCTGCAAGCCCCTCAGTAAATCCACTTCAGCCAGTGAAAAGCCAGTCTGCTGTTGGGTTTGATCTGATCTATCCTCCAACTGCGTATCGAGGTCAATGATCTGGGTAGTTCCTGCGGTTTCAGTCCCCTTTGAGTAACCAAGAGACCTCCTCCTTCCTCCCAAATCCATAGCCAAAGGAGGAGGGTCAGTCTGCGCACAATGCACTTCTCCATTATGCTCCCCCTCTCCCCGAACATAGGTAGCCTGCACTCCCTAATAACCCCTTGAACAACCTCCTCTGCTCGAGAAACTCCACCCCCACTTGACTTCAAAGCTTCCACCTCTCCACCATGACTGACACCCTCACACAGAAGGGCCCCTAGCACGCCAGTATGAGTTAGATTTCCATCACCAAGTCTGATATATGGACATTTCTTTGCTAATATTATATCATTGGAAAGGTATTAACAAGATGACAAAGAAAATAATTGTCCTAGGTGGTTGCCTTCGACTAGTTTTGTAAAAATAAAATAAAATAAATAAAAAAGTATTTAAATTCATGTTTGAAGTTAGAACTTACTATTTTTAATAAGTTTTGCACTTGTCGTCTCTTTAAGCATTTTAGGGTTTTTAGTGTTATTACTTTCAACAATATATCTATTTTCAAATTTTAATAAGATTAGGATCCTTGCAATTTCTACTATTTTTAGAAAATTATATTCAATCTGATTATGCTAGGGTTTTAGGTGTGCATTACTTATTTAAATATGTTATATATGTTCTGTAAAGGTGTTTTATTTAATAAAATTATTTGCATTTAGTTTTGCTTTATATAATATTTTTCTTATGAATTTGAGGATACTTGTTAAGGAAGAAAGTGATCTCATCCATTTTCTTTGCACATCATTGCACTACATTCACAATAATGGGAGAATGACACCATGGATACATGGTCCATAATCATCTTAATCTAGTGCTTGAAGGAGCCAAATCATTCCAGGGGGGAGCTTCAAGTGAATATACTACAAGTGGTATACAGATGTTTTCTTGAACCAAAGCTTCATATTAATGATGAGTCCATAAGATGTTGTAATGTATGATTGTATGATGAGTTGTATATGGTTGTGTTTTATCATTAAATTGACAGAGGGGGAGATTGTAAGTGCCTATATTTAAAGCACACTTAATGTTGTCAAATTTTGCATTTACGGATGGATCGCAAGCACACTCCAGTATTCTTCAGCAACTCATGAAGATCACTTAAAGACAGGCTCAACATCTCAAGGTTGACTCAACATTTCAAGCCTTAAAGACATTGCATGATTGTATATGTCAACCTTCAGGTGGTATAAACGTTAGAATGACTCTAGGTTAGGTGTTTTTAAATTATGACCGTTAATATAATGTATACAATGTAAAAACACTAAAGTTTGGCCAGCCCATCGGGTTCGGCCATCCTAACTAGATTCGGCCAACCTAATAAAATTAGGGCAAATTTACAGTAATGATCAAATTTTCTGTGGCAAGTTCGGTCAGCCTAACTTTGGGTTTGGCCAGCCCAAGTTTTGTTTGGTCAAGTTTCTAGCAATGCAACTTTTCGAATTTCAGCAAATTCATCCAGTCGAACCCTATATTCGGCTAGTCGAATTTTGGCTTAGTCTAGTTAAAAATTTTATTTCTCTTATCCTGTGAAATTCGAGAGCTGTTGGAATGCAATATTTGAAATCTGACCAGCCAAATAAAAAATCAAGTTGAGCAAATTTCCAAATCCTATGGCTATAAATAAAGGCCTTCTCTCATTCATTCAAAGCACGAAAATTGGTGAATAATCTATTTAAGTAAAGAGAGAAAGTCAGGCCCTTCTTAAGCTATTTGTGCGGTAATTCTAATATTTGTTTTAGCTTATTTTATTATCTTTCTCAAGTAAGTTTTAATTGTTTTTAAAAGAGTAATTCATACTCTACTTGAGATTTAGATAATTGAATTTGTAGCATTAGGGTTTGCTTTTATTACATTGAAAATACTTTAGATCCCTTAATTCTTTCGGATTAAATAGATACTACTAAATCTATTCTCAAGAAAGAAGATCGTCCCAATCAAGCTTCGGTTACATATTCAGCTTTAGAAGATAAGTAACTTGTAATCCTTTTATTTAGATTTTTTTTTGAGATTGCCAGGAATTCTCAATAGCTTGTTTTGGGATGAGCTAATGAAAATAACAAAGCGGGTTTTATTGTGATAAGCCCGTGAAAATCAGAAAGTGGGTTTTATTGTGATAAGCTCGTGAAAATCACAAAGTGAGTTTTATTGTGATAATCCCGTGAAAATCACAAGAACTGTATCAAGTTATTAAGGTGACCTTGCGAAAACATTGAAATAGTGAAAACAAAAATTACGACGGTAGTAATTTTGGGAGTGGAGTAGGTGTGGATTTAAGCACCGAACCACATAACTCCTTAAGCATTGGTTGTGATTGATTATCTCTTTTATTGTGAATGCTTTATTTATTTTGATTATCTCTTACAAGTTTGAAAGATTGATTTCAAAGACGTGATGAAATAAGGTTGTCCTACCTAAATTTTTTAGGTGAAGGTTGTCCTATGAACTATCTGGAATCAATGTTTTAATACTCCAAGCAATTGAGAGAAATTGTTTATTTATTCCTCATTATATCGAAATATTTGATATTGTCCTATTCATCCCCCCCCAAGGACATTGATAGCTCATTTTTTATAAACAAGTTATACACTTACACAATTATGCACACATATTCGATGGGACCTTCAATGGCATTGACACCCCATCGAGTATCTGTCGATGCCATCAAACTCATTTTATGTCATCGAGTAGCAACACTAAAACATTCCGGCAAACAACATGGATTTTTCAAAATTTTTTGATGGGAATGAGAATCTGTCGATGACATCGAGTGGTCTGTCAATTGTATCGACGGACCCTATTATTGATAGACTTAATACATCAACAACAATTTTCTTAATTCTAGTCCACAAGATTCTTTTATTTTCTTGTCTTTTAATTCTTATATTTAAGATCCTAGGTAAGAGATCTCAAGTCTCGCTTCTCAGTTTGATATTGGGTATACAATTGGTTAACCCTTTTTATTTAGGTCTAAACTTTTGTCTCTTTGAATTAACCTTGATTTTTTTTCTTTGCACTCAACCCTTTTTCCATGGGGATTATCCTCTTGCCTTAGGTCTAGCCCTTTCTACTTTTGGCTTAACCTTTTCACTTTGGAAATAGCCTTTTTCCTTAAATTTATTTAAAAATTTTTTTTTTTTTACACGGGGGCTTCCCTTAACTATTTTTACTTAATTTCATAAAGTTTGAGTACATTCTATTCCTTGTTTATTTCATTTGGGGTTAATCATTTTGTTAAATGACTTGAATGTTGAATTCTTAATGTAATTTTCCTTACAATCTTGACCCTTATACGATTCCTTGAACTTTGATATATACTCATATTATATCATTCCATTGTGTTATTAATTTCTCTTTTGAAATCATGATTAAGGATTATCTGTTAAGTTTATCCGTTCGTGGAATTTACATGCATCATGATCATGGAATGATTGAAACTTGATTTGCTTAGTTACATTATAGTCATGAAATGCTTGAAAATTAATTTTCTTGCATTATTATGAAATAACTGGTATTTGGTTTGGTTATTTAGAATTAGAAATTGTGAATATTTTGAATTGGATTGATTAGATGATGGATCGGTGAACATGTTGGGATTGTACACCTTATTGGACCGATTAGGTATGTTGTGATTGTAAAAGGTACCTGATATCTAAAGCTATATGAGAGATTTTCACTCTGTTAGATCTAAAATTACGGTAATGACTGCTTTAGTTGAAGTGGGAATATGCCAATATGTCCTAGAGGGGGGTGAATAGGACTTTTTAATATTTTATGGTAATTTAAAATCCTATCAATCTTATCCTGAGTAAATATGCGTGTATCAGGATTTCTTCAAAATAACTCTAATGGCTTCTAAGCCAAATAAAGGATCCAGTCATAAAACTATTTGAAGGATAAACGAGATGCAAATCATAGTTTATGATGGACGTGACTTTGTGTGAGGTGTGATCTCAAACAATCAAATACGAATACATTAAGGAAAATCACACAAGTAATAGAAGAAAGTAGCAATCTCAAACATAGTTGTTTTTATAGTGGTTCGACTACTTGTCTACTTCACTTCCGGGAGACGCACTTAACCCTTAAGTGTATCGAATCTCACTAACGGAGGTTTCAAATCAGGTTCACCTCAAACCAGCACAACCTACTCTAGGCTGACTCTAACGTGCCTCCATAACACAAGTTTATGCCCCACATAGGAGCAAGGGTTAACACACAACACCTGAATTTTAGGCCACACAGGCCAATGATCCACACAAGGAACCTCACCAGTTTATGCTCCCATGAGCAAGGGTCAACACACAGCACCCAAGTTTTAGACCACACAGGTCAAGGACCTACACAAGGACCTAAGAGTTTATGCTCTCCATAGAGCAAGGGTCAACACAAAGCACCCCCACATACACTCCCGTCGGAGGCCTCCTATGAGGACTTGAAAGGGGTGAGAAGCACATTTGACCCAATCCTACAAAAGGAATGATCACAGGGTTATCTGGACTTTAATGACTTACAAATAAGTAGATGAGCCCCATTCAGTACATTGATGAAGATCTCCTCCTCTGATGACGAAGAATCTTCAGCTTCCTTGAACCGCAACTCAGATGATGTACCAATGTAAGGTTGCGAGTTGGGTCAAGGTTATGATGGAATCCTACTCTATTAAATATTTTCCTATAAAGGAGACAGAGTGATTCCAATCATTTATACATTCAAGGCATCCCAGCTTAATGATTTGCCATTAAGATGGTAGTTGTAGGATCCTTGAATGCGAAAGTTTATTCCCCAATCCACTCTATTGAATGTCAAAGATGAGGGTGGATTGGAGGATGAACTCTGATGAGAGAAAAGGCTTAAGATATATGATCTAGGTTTAAACTCACAAAAGCACTCTCTATTTTCTCTACCATCAACCAAAGGCAAGCTCTCATTAAATAGATAAAAGTTCCAACAGATATAAAACGGTCATATTTTTGTTAGAGTTCGATATCATCGAGCGTATACTCTCGATAGCATCGACTGGCCGCTCGATGATACGAACTCAACTATTAAACGCTTTTAAAACTTTTTGCCAACTAGTCGAGGAGATCAAACATGCATCGATGTCATCGGATTTGGAACTCCGATTTCCTCGACACGAGGTTCAATTCCTCGACATTTGAAAATGAGAGAGCAAATGCCTTTGAAACTTATCAGGTATGTGATATGTTCGAGCATCACTTGATATCATCAAAATTTAAATATCAATGATATCAATAATAATGTCGATTCATCAATAATTCCAAGGAATTTTTCAATATTCTTGCTGGACAGTTTATGTCCTATTTCGATGACATCGACCGTGCCTCGATATGATTGATATTTAAAAATCGATTTTATCGAGTGATCCTCGATACATTAAAGTTTTAACCTGAAAGCTTGTGGGATAGAATTATGTCCCAATCAAATATCATCGAAGGTTTATCGATATCTTCAAGATTTGAATTTCGAGGATATCGATGATTTCTTCGATATATCGAGTATTACATGATTTGCCTTAATAGTATTTTGGACACAACTGACCAGATGTCGATTTTATCGAGTTGACTTGATGGACTTAAGATTCAAAATTTGATAATATCGAATAGTCCACCGATTCATTAATAATTCAGTCCAGAGATCTTTGTAGTTGCTGGACATCTGAAGTCCTCATTTCGATAATACAAGTGAGTTTCGAGGACATCGATAACAAGGTTCGATATCATCGAACCACGTATCAATAAATCGACAAAGGCAAAAAACTTATAGATTTTTTTATTTATGTAGATTAGTTTTCTAACAAAAAACCCTAAGATGTTCTATTCGATTTTAAGGGTTTTATATACCTATTGTTTTGGGACATGGGATGTGAGGCTAAGGTTTACCTTTGGCGAGTTTGGGCACACATCCGGTTGAGGTAGACGCTTGAACATTCTTCCTTTGCGGCTCCTTCATCTTGCTGACTTAACGCTCATGCTAATTGACAAACCAGGTCACTTTCAATCTCCCCCTTTGTCAATTACTTGACAAAACTCCCTAGAACAACGTTTAGACCAACACCCTAAATTGTGTGTACAAGAACTTTACACAATTTTACAAAGCTATCTAGTTCACACACACAAATGACTATGTTATTCAGTAGATGGTCCCCCTAACACCAATCTCCCCTTGTCTTCTTGCAGCTGCTCCCCCTAACACTTATACCACCATTCACAGATACACAATTTTCCTTCGGGGTGTGGATTTGTTCTCCCCCTTTTTGTCAGTCATTGGCAAAGGGCAATATAACAATGGATATTGACTGAAGTTGAAGCATACGGGAGAACCAAAACGTAGATAGCATAAGCAGAATAGATAGATGTAAAAGGACATCTCTTTATAGAAAACATGTGTGCATATTAGGTCAAAGGAGAGCAGTGAAATGATCAGATAATATGAATATAAGGATCATACAACGCAAACCAAGCAAGGAACAAGCAGAAGTAAGCAGACACAGTCTATACTAATATTCCTCAGAAAGGCAAGGCATAATATGGCAGCTAATATTGATATGAATCATCACATAGCCATCAAAATAATATTCAAAAGAAGAGCTGCCCAAACTTGGCAGTCTTGTAACAACCATCCCAAATCAACAGACACAAATATCTAGCCCATTCATGGGCATACAAAAAGGAGTAGTTTCCTCAGAGGATATTCAAACTTCACAAAAAAACTTGTTAGACTTCCCAAGTTAGTCATCCATCACAAACACTCATATGATCGTAGGGCATTCAAAAAGATATTTAGGCCCTAAGCATTTCACGGAGAAGCACTATAGATCATGAAGCTTGGGTGTGCTTAGTGCGAAGGTGGGGAATCCAAAATTTGTTCTATAGTACGTTGCAGAGACATCATCATGTGCTTAAGTTCTGAAAGACAGGCTTCATAGTTGTTAAGTTTTTTCATCAAGTGAGATTGTCCATCTAGAAGATGTTGCGCAATATCTTGTTCTGTGAAAGCCTTAATGATATTGACGGAGTCGGGGCTGTGCACAGGATTTCCCTTCTCAGAAGTTTGAGTGGTTCGACTTCCACGAAACACGTTGTCAATGATATTCAATTTGTAAATGTCCTCATAGTTGAACCAGGCACAAGGGTACAGGGAATCATTTGTAGGAGGCAACCTAATCTTTCGGGACAGCTTGGACATTAAACATGGGAACATAAGGGTAGTGATGTATTCATCTGTAGTCACTCAAATTAACTTTTGTAGAAGAAGACTGGGTAGACACACTTGAATACCTTGATGAACATCATATAGGATATTGAGAATGTATGGAGAAAGCTTGTTGCCAGAAACTTCATAGGGATAGACATTTGTGCTGAAGATGCTGTGAAGTATTTTTTAGACGGGATTGAGTTGCTTATCATGAAGAACATTCTTTGCATTTCTAGGTATTGTAGCACCGTTACATAAAGCTCGCGTAACTTCTCCCCATACACCAAGACCATTTATATTCCGTTCCGTTATAGGTATCCCAGTGACTTCCACACCAATCAGATGACTTATCAGTTCGGGAGTGATGTGCTTAGTCCTATTTATGACAGCGACTGAGATGAGTGGGGGATTATTCTCAACGTTGTAGATTAAGTTTATAATTGATGTACAAGATCACATTGAAATTCCTCTCCAAAATTCACGATATTGTCTCATCCAATCATTTCCAGGAGGTTGATGATCCCAAAGGGTTCAATGCACTTGCTGTGAACAGCTCGTTCTACCACAATTTCTAAGTCTAACAATGAAGATGAGATAGTTGCGATTTTCTGACCTTTCTTGCGCCTAATTGAGTCACTTTGTAGGAGAACCAGACCCCTGTCTTTAGACATTGTTGCTTTGAATGAAAAGAGACTTGGATTCTAGATATAGACAACTAGCTAAGATAAGGGAAAATGCTCTAGAAGATGAAACGCCAAAATGAGATGGAGAAGGAAGACAAGTGAAACCCTTTTCCCGCTTGCCCGACTTTTATTGAGCAGTAAACTTCGATATCATTGAACATGGTTTCATTGATATCAATATACCCCAATTGATGTTGTTGAAGATGTCCTCGATAACATCCTCAAACATGTGACTCTTCTGATTCCAAAGGGGCGTCGTTGATATCGATTTTAGTTCGATTTAATAGAGGATTCACACGATTCATTGACAGACACATCGAAGATATATATTTTTCATTTCAACATTTTGACAATCTTTCATATATGTATAATTCAATATATTTTCATATCAGACAGTATACACATCAAAATTTGTACAGACATTGTAACAACCAAAATTATAAACATCAAAATGTTTATACACAAAAATTTTAGGTGAGAGACCTCAGATATATCATGAAAATTCATAAAAATTGCATCATTTCAAATGTCATCCAAATCTAGATGCATGACCTGGACATGCTTTTCATGCTCACTTGTTGCTCTGCCTATGGATCGACCTTTCCAATGCCATTGATGAAGTAATAGTGATCACTAGTGCGAAGACCTTCCATAATTGATTTTCCTGATAGATCCAGAATCTTGCACTTTTGTCTGTCAAAGGTAACCACATGTTTGTTGTCACGTATTTGAGAGATGCTTAAAAGATTATGAGTCAATCCTTTTATGCAAAAAGCATTCTCATTTTGAGTAGTTCAATTCCTTTTATGGTTCCACATTCTATTACCTTAGTAGTGCTTCCATCTCCATAGGTGACTATCTCATCTGTTTCGACAAGAAAACAAATGCGTTTGATTTAGGAGATCATCATATTTAAACATAGCAGAGAAAGAGTATTTGAAATGATCATCACACTTTATTAATACCGAGTTCATTTACATCCTCGGATTCCCTTGATTCTAAGATAAATTATTCGGAATAAAGGAATTATTATGAATTCAACTATCATAGTCAAATATTAAATTCGACAGCATTTTGTCAGTGATTTCAGTCATCTCCTAGGACTTAGGAGGAATATGCTCTTCTGCTGATTATTCTCCTTTAGACTTGAACAGAAGAAACTCGAAGACTTCAACCATTTTGGCAGCATAACAACCCTTTATCTTCACAGACTGCAGGACAGTCTGGTTGCACGGACTCATGCAACGAATGTCGGCTGCGTGGACCCGCGCAAGCTACTGTGGCCTTCTCTCTCTCACCTTCGATCTTCCTCCTTGCTCCACTTCCTCTAAAAAATCTTCAATCCGTTCAAATGAAGGAGGGGAGGGGGTATTTATAGGCCCTTATGTAAGACCCGTATCCTAGCCCATACTGTTCCATAGGCTTCTGCAGTCATCCCAGTCGAATTCTGGTGACCCGTTATCGGTTATCGACGTTTACACGCGACCTTGAGATGTGTCTCGTATATCTGAGTCGGCTCGACCTAAGACTCGTACCAGTGTGACTACGCCGTCGCCGCGGTTCAGATGCCACGTCTTGCACGCCAATGCGGTACCCTGGCTAAGAGATGTGGGCCCACGCCGCACGTTGCAAATCCCGGGAGAATCCATCACATCAGTCACCTCATTTGTTAAAAGTACACCCATTACTCTCCCCATTTCCAAGTATAAAAAGCAATCCCAAAAGTTAACTTTTCCATCACCTCACCATCCTCTCTCCCATCACTTCTCTTACACCTCTCTCTCTCATCTCTCTCTCTCTCTCTCTCTCTCTCTCTATCTTTTCAAGCTCCTCTCTCCAAGCAACCCACGTTCATGGCTTCTAAGAGGAGAAGTTAGTGTGGCCCACCTTCCTTACTCCCATCTCCACCATCCATGATCCAATCTCGACCGTTGAAGTTCATCCATTGATGTTCTAGGATACTTTGGCGAAAGGAGGAGGAGAAGATCATAGGTGGGTGCTTCTCTCTCTCTCTCTCTTTCATTTCTTTTGTGTGACGTGTGGCCCACTTGGATGGACCCCACCTTGATGTATGTCTTATCCAAACCATCCAAGTCATGTAGACCCTACCTTATGGATGATGAGAAAACACAAATATCAGACCCATCGGTGGGCCACGTTCATGTGGGACCCACCTTGATGAAACGTGGGCCCACATACATGTGGGACCCACCATGATGTCGTGTTGATCTATGCCGTCTAGCGTCCCTGGATGCTGGACGTGAAGTAGGGTGAGTGCCTGTACTGACATGAGTATGTACTAACAAGCTAACAAAAAAATAATAATAATAAAATAATATATGTATATATAATGTCAGTTGCCTTTTTAGATTTTTGGGTGGGTCACTCATACAGGCCCCACCTTGATGCATTAATTTAATCCATGCCGTCCATTTCATTCCCCAACTCATTTTAGGCGTTGAACCGAAAAACGAAGTTAATTTGATTTTCTGGCGGGCCATATCATAGAAAAAAGTATTTTTTACCATTGAAATTGACCTTGATGTTTCTACACACCAAATACCCCAAATATTGGGCTCGTTCGGACTATCTCAAGCCATGGAATGTAATGGCTGGAGTGGATCTGACTGATGTGGGCCCCACCTAGGAAAAACCCTGAATAAACCCAAAAATAAAAAAAATACATTATGCAACAGGATACTGCTGCTGCCTGAGGATGCACAGGCAGCGTCCTGCGCTACTAGGCGTGAACGGACGGGGAGCCGTGGGCCCCATGCGTAGGCCCCACCATGATGTGTGCCGTACATCGACGCCGTCCATTTGATAGGCCCCTTCTGGGACCGTGGGCCATCCCAAAATCAGCCGTATGTGGTTCACAGGTGGCCCACATCACAGGGAATAGTAGGGATTGAACGTTTGCCATTGAAACTCTTTTGGGTGTCTAGAAGTTTTGGATCATTACGAAATTTATTTTCCTCTTCATCTAGGGTCTGTGTGACCTTACCAGCGGATTGGATGGCAGATAGACATTTTGGTGGGTCCCATGTGGGACCTCACAATGATGTATGTGTTCTTAACACACCGTCCACACCACTGGACGGTGGGACCTCACAGTGATGTATGTGTTCTCTTTACATTGTCCATCCTTATGGGACCCACCATGATGCATGTCTTGCATCCAAAACCGTCCAACCATTTTGGAAGCTCATTTAATGGCATGAGCTCAAGAATGAGTCAGTTCTATAGTTCAAGTAGACCCCACAATTTAAAATTGTGGAAATAGTGGCATTCACTGTTCAAAATTTTCAAGGGCTACAATAGTTTTTCATTAAGCCAATATTTGGGTCCACTTCATCTATCGCTATGTTAAACTTATGAATTGGTTGGATCTCAAATACATTATGGTGGACCACACCATGATGTGATCATCTATTGATTAGGTGGACCACACCACAAAAATAGTGGAGGATTGAACGTCTATCATTGAAACCCATTTGGGTCACGAAAGTTCTGGATCAATGGAGAATTGTTCTCCCTCTTAATCCAGGTCTTTATGACCTTATGATCTGATTGGTTGGAAAATAAACTTTATAGTGGGCCCTTTGATTTATTTAACTGTGGGAATTATTATCTCCATTACTATTTGTGGTATGGTTCAAATGATCATTCATTATGATTTTTTTTAAGGATGTGGTTAGGTCCACTTTGATGTATCTTGTGGCCCATTTGTCGGGCCCACCTTGATGTATTTTGTGGCCCATTTTTCAGGCCCACTTTGATGTATTTTTGTGACCCATTTTTTGGGCCCACTTTGATGTACTTTGTGGCCCATCCGTCAAGCCCACTTTGATGTATTTTGTGGTCCATTCAAGGTGCCCACCTTGATATACTTGTGACCCATCTATGAGGCCCACCTTGACGTACTTGTGGTCCATCTATGAGGCCCACCTGCCTTGTAATTAAAGCCCATATGATGAGGCCCATCATGATGTACCTTAGGCCCATGAGTGGGACCCACCTATTGTGAATTCATGGCCCATTGGTGTAGCCCATTAACACGGCCCAACTTGATGTGATGAGGCCCATGTGTAGAGCTCACCTGTTACGTATATTAGGCCCATGTGCAGGGCCCACTTGTCGTGTATATGAGACCCATTAATACGGTCCACTTGATATATATTGAGGTCTATGGGTCGTAGCCCATTATGATGTATCGGAGGACCATGGGTCGTGGCCCATGGTGATGTATATTAGGCCCGTGTATTCGGCCCATTGTGATGTATATCAAACCCTTACATGAGGTCGTGGGCCCACAATATGTTTGGCTCTTTGTGGACCACTCCTTGGGAGAAATGTTGGTTAAAAGGCCACATTGATGGGCAATGATGGTTTAATGTCCACATTGTGACCTTCCCTTAGGCCTGGAGAGGCCCATTCTCATCGTTCCCCAATGGGTTAACCCAAACGCTTAGGCCCCTTTGATATTGTTTGATCCATCATCGGTCATCCGTCTATGAACCCCGCCTTGGGGCTGATTTCCGATTAGCAATCGAGGTTAATTATCATGACCGATTGCCGATTATCGTGGCCGATTGCCGATTCTGATTATCGTGGCTGATTGCCGATTAACAATCGAGGCCGATTATCGTGACTGATTGACCGATTATCAATCGAGGCCGATTATTGTGACCGATTGCCAATTCTAATTGTCGTGGCCGATTGACCGATTATCGATTGACGCCGATTATCATGGCCGATTGCTGATTCTGATTGTTGTGGTTGATTAACCGATTAATTGATTATCGATCGAGGCCAATTATCGTGGCCGATTGCCAATTCTGATTGTCGTGGCCGATTGACCGATTATCGATTGAGGCTGATTATCATGGCCGATTGCCGATTCTGATTGTCTGGCCGATTAACCAATTATTGATTGAGGCCGATTATCGTGGCCGATTGTCGATTCTGATTGTCATGGCCGATTGACTGATTAGCGATCGAGGCTGATTATTGTGACCGATTGCCAATCTCGATTATTATTGAGGCCGATTCCGATTATTGAGGCCGACTTCGATTATCGAGGCCCATTGTGATGTATATGCGGCTCATATTTGAGGCCCATTCTGATGAGCATTCGGCCTCGGCTTGATGCATTTGAGGCCTATGTAATGTATGTGAGACCTAGGTGATAAGGCCCATTATGATGCATTTGCGGGCCAGGCAATGGAGCCCATTGTGATGTATGTTAGGCCCATCGTGATGTGTACTAAGCTCTTGAGTGAGGCCCATGGTGTTGTATATTTGGCCATTGTGTGAGGTCATGGGTCCATTATATGTCAGGATCTATGGGGGTCATTCCTTGGGGGTAATGTTGGTTAAATGTCCACATTGTCGAGGTCGATTGTTGATGCCGGTTATTGATACCAATTATAAGTATGTGATAACATGGCATCATGATACATGCCCACACGCATCATCTGCATGTTTGTTATGAGATGTGATTGATCATTGCTTATGTCATTGAGCATATTGTTATGAGACTCCCTGATAGGCGGAGGTTATCTCGCATGAGCGCATGGTATGCGCAGGATTGATGCATGACTGGATTGTATGACTCATGCACCTTGCATTATGATTACTGTATGCCCTAGCGACATCAGGGTCGTAGCCTCCACAGGCATATCGTGGATGGCCAGACGGGACACCAAAAATTTATTCTAGCATCGGGCTGCCATAGATAGCCCTGAGTGAAAATTCCTAAACCCTCTTCGTACCAGAGGACGCCCCAATGTCGAGACCGAGTGGATACATGAGCGCCCGAGTACCGAATACCAGGAGGCCACGTCTCTCATTGTGTCGTGGTCGGTTGGGAGGGGGTGTGGCCTTACCCGTCCGAGAGCAGGGGGCATTGCTAGGCTGAGTTTGACTAGCTCATGAATGAGTCCGCTATCGACGTGCCAGATAGGTATTGACAGACTATTAGCTAGGCAGATAGTGAGGTTTCTTACGCTCACTTGGACTATGCGGCTGGGAGAGCGACAGTGCCATTTGGAGTGTACTAAACCCCGGTGATGATCCTAGAGAGGAACGATATTGATATGTGGACTTATTGAGTAGAAATTGCATACTCATGCATTCATTTTATTCACCATCCACTCGGGCTGGTGGTGCACAACTAATTGCTGTGTACCTTCGCATGGCTAGGATTTCGGTTGGGCGCGCGACTAACCTAAGATCAGGAGTTTACCACATTGGTTCTAACTATCCAAATTTAGGTATGAGACTAGTTTAGATAGAAGTCCCTTGTGATAGACCCCATAGACTGCGATACTATGTACTATCATCCCGACTTCACACTCCAGCAGGGTCATTATAATGGCACCATATATCGCATTACATCCACAGCATATGACATTTTGGGTTGCTATGTTTCTATATTTATACGGCCTAGATACGACTGACGGTATTCGTGGACTCATCAGGATTTACATTTTGCATTTGCATCATCGGCATCTGATATTTGGCTTGCTGTCTCCACATTGCATAGCTGATCTACATTGCTTCATCAATATATGATATTATTTTATTATATTTCTGCATCGTATAGCCTGGATAAGGCTGATGGTATTTATGGGCCTATCAGTAGGTTTTTACATTACTCTGATATCGTATGATTCATGATTTTGTTAATATTTTTGCTTACTCTATTATCATATGATTTGTGATCTTGTCAGTATTTCTGCTTACTCTCATAATTCATGATCTTGTTAGTATTTCTGCTTATTTTTGACATTGTATGATTTATGGATTACCAGTATTTCCGGTATTGTATGACCATGACATTGTATTGAATACTTGACACTTACCTTATGCACACACTTACATCATCCTCTAAGCTTTCTATAAGCTTATGCATGATAGATGCATGCAGGTGATGTTAGGTTGCAGCAGTATTGAGCTTGGAGCATGCAACAGTCTTCTGGAGCCTTGATTTTTGACATATGTATTTCCCTTTCAACAGTGTATTTAAAATTTATATTAGTGGATATGTGATGATGATGTTGCCTTTGTGATTTGGGTATACTTGTAGTTATGCCTATTAAGAGTTAAATGTACAAAAAAATTCCTCCTTGTAGGATCCCAGGATCGGAATCTGGCATATGGACGCTAGGTGCCGAGAATGGGGTACTACGGAGGTTGTCAGCACCGGATTCGGCGATTGGGATTCTTATGAATCCGATTTTTAGGTTTGGGGCATGACACCTCGCACGTGTGGTACCTCGATTATGGCACCAAGGGATCCACCTTTTAGTGTTTAAGGCCTTTTTACAAAGAATCATTCCTGAAACTCATTGTGTTGTCCCGCGCAATGCCTATTTCGGTTGCATGGTCCCGCACAACGGATATCTATTGCACGGACCCGCGCAAACCAACTTGAAGTCACTTCATTCTTCTTCTTTTTCAATTCTCGTTCCCAATTTCAATCTTTTTTTACTTCAGTTGTTCGTCATTTTTTATGTCTCAACAAATGCCCCCTTAATCCTTTCTTTGTTTCCCCAAAATCAAAGAAAAAGGATCAAAATAATTTCCTTTTACAGGGTTTGCGCAGGTCTGCGCAATGGAAACCCGCGCATTATACTCGGTCTCTGAATATATAAATACTCCAACCCTTTAGTCATTTCCCAAGCATTTACATTGTAACGAACCTCTGCTCTTTTACGATTTTCTGCGCAACAAATCTCCCTTGCGCGTACCCGCACAACAGATCCATATCTGTGCAGAGTCTCCTGGCCCTTGCGCAGACCCGCATAACTGATCTTGATTGCCCGGTTCCGCGCAACCAGGACTTGAGAAGATCTTTCAGCATTCATTTTCCTTCTCTTCAAGTGTTTTCTCAAGATTTGCAGACTTCTTTTCACCATGGCCCGTTCTCCAGCCTCCTCTTCTAGAAGAAAGAATCCTCCATCCTCTTCTAGGCGAAAGCAACCTCTTCTTCATTCTTGGAAAATATGCGGAGATTAATGAAGAATCCTTGGATGTCTTTAACTCTTTCACCAATAATCGAACCATCACCCCTATGAATTTACAGCGTCATTGTCAATCTTTCATTATGAACCCTTTGACCGACAAAATACCTTCATCTCAGTGAATGACTGGGTCACGAGAGAACGGAGGATGCTGACAGGATATCTAGGAGAAAATGGACTTTGTCAAATAGGAGGTAGAACTCACAAAATGAGATTTTTGCATCCTCATCGTGATCCTTAGCAACCTTCCCTTTCCACTACTTTGAAACAACTCAGCAACTCTTCTTTCTTGAGAAATTGCCCTGGAGTACGGGGAGATTCACAATCACAAGCCTTGTCTATCTGTGATTTTTATAGTACTTGGGCCTGCGCTGTCGTTCGGAGACATACTGCCATACTGGAGCAGATTACACTTTCTGACGCAATCATAGCCACATTGGAACACTTTCACGTAGACGCTACTATTCTCAGATGCTTTCTTGATCATTGGTCTCCAACCACCAATTCATTTCATCTTCCCCTAGGTGAAATGAGTATCACTTTATGGGATCTATTTTTCATAGTAGGTCTTTCCATCATGGGTGATATCTTCGACGCGTATATATCCTCTAATGAAGAGCTTGCTCTTGCATCTGTAGGAGGAGGTATTTCCAAAATTTCTAAAGCTACTCTTGAACTCTTTAGTGCATTGACCTCCTTCCCTTATCCTGATCAAGCGGATACTATTTGGCCCTCATTCTTTGTGGTTGCAGGAGCAATGACGGAAGGCCAGAAATATTCGTTAGCTCCTCCAGTTCTGTGTTCTCTTTATCACTCCTTCGGAGATGTTATTTCTAGTCCAAAAGATCCTGTTCCTGAAGCCTTTTCTGTCTGTGCTCCTTGGCATTTCTTTGTAGGTTGGCTAGGAGTATATACTTTCCTTAGACATTTGCTGACCCTGGAAGGGCATACTCAAACCCCAATCGTCTTCCTCTACAACATTTCCAATTGAGAGATATGATTAAGGAATCAAGTGGATGGATTTCTAGGAGAATAAAAAGTGGTGATCCCATCGATTTTCACCAATTTCCCTTGTTCAGTTACCCTAAAGATGTAAATGGCATCGATGATGATTCGATCTCATTCAATGAGCGTTCTTTCCTTGTTTCTATCAGATCGAGTACTCTTCCATGGAGAGAAGGTAGCATATTCTGGCATGAGCCGTACCACCCTGGTAGGTTTCCTTGTCAGTTTGGCTTTGATCAAGCTGTACCTGAAACTCGTGACATTGTCACAAGAGCGATGAGGGGTTATGGCATTGGGCCATATAATTGGGCTTTGATATGGAAACAGCTCCTGATCGTTCAGACTGGATCACATTTCATAATTCCTGGCTACAATTATTCAGTTAGCGCATCTTATTGCTGGATGCGATGGTGGGTTCACCAACATTAGTTGGTAGACAAATATCATCTAGTAGATCATGTCATGTGGATTCCCCCTCATTTCCTTAGGGATTATCAGAAAGATCTGAGAATTGGGTATTTTGAAGAAATGAGTCCTCCCCATTTTCCAAATCAACTTGGTACAAGGATCTCTTTAGAAGACGCCATTTATGAAGCAAAGCTTGCTGATGCTCTTGAAGGATGGATAGCTTTTGGTACTCCTCTGACAAATATTCATGAATTCTCTGCAAAGAATGACGGTCCCATACAGTTCCATTCTCCTCCGCCTTTGTAGATATTACGCGATAATTCTCCTTCATCAGAAAAGCAGGAATTGTCAGGCCATCGTCATCCACCTCGGAAGGATACACATTATTATCGAAGACTCGTCTTCTTCAGAAGAATAAATATATTCTGAAATATTTAGCTTTAGATTAAAAGATACTAAACATCAAATATTTTTCTCTGACTTGATACAATTATGGTTCTATTTACTATAGTAGAAATAATTTTGCATATGAAACTTTGTGATTCTTGTCATTATATCAAATGATTGATATGTCTCAATATACTTTAATTATAAGAATACGTGGCCATATATTCTTATAATCTTAGTATTATATATATATATATGTTTATTTACATGCAACATATTTTATGCTTGTCAGTGCGGGACTTCCTATATGATTCTTATTTTGATTGGCGGTACTAAATTTCAATTTAGTCGTTACACACAGTTTTAGCTCTTCGATAGTGGAGCTGGGTCTCATGTGATGGCCTTTGTAACTCTTACGAGTTCATCGGACTTCTCAAAGCTTAGGGAGTTCACAAACCGCAATCCATTAGAGGGGCCCAGTGAAGCTACCTGGATTATGAACTCAGATGGAATTACGTGCAGGGTTGGCCGCAGTAACTCTCTAGAGTTCACAGGGTGCACAAGGAGACCTTTGGGGTACCAAATCTAGGGCCGCCAGTCCATCAATGAGTAGGTTTAAGCCCTTCCTCATGAGTTAGTACTGAAATCTAACTGTCTTATGTATAATTGGCTTATCTAAAGCTCACACTGCGGCCCTCATTTTCTTCGTCTGCAAGGTTGAACCCATTCACGGGAGGGCATTTTCCTCCATTCCCCGTGACACTGTTGGAAAGCTATACAGATAGTATGGGGGTTACGCGTGACTGGCCGTTTGAGGACTTTTGGCCTTTTTTTTAGAGTTTTGGTCATTGGCTCCGTTAGCTGCGTGCATGGGTATGCGTACGATGGCCTTCACGGGCTTTTTAGGGCCACTGGCTTCTCACTGCTGCCCGAATGGCGATCTTGATAGGTCTTATGCGCAATCGGCCATTGGCTTGACTAGGCTGCCTTAAAATGTTTTAGAAGGCAGTGATAGGTATGATTAGTTGTTGTGAGAATGTCTGAAATTGATACATCACCACTTCTACTGATATCTTCGATTATACCCGTCTGTCCGTCTGTGTTGTTCATAATATACCAGCTTGGTGATGGTGTCAATTTCAGACAGAATTTTGTAGGGCTCGTTTGATGATGGTGATGTTCACTTTGATATACTCATGAATTTCTTCTTCCTTCATTCATCAGATGATACATAGCCATGATCTATTCTTACCCCCTTTTGATTCAGAATCATTATTCTGGTGATATTTTGGATCAAAATCAGTAGTGTCTTCACGAACGATATCTTTTGACAAGGCAAGCATTGATCGATATACAATTCTATTTGACCTATTGGAGTATACCTCTTTTACGATGTACATTCTGTCTTATTTAGACTTTAAATTTCCCCCTGATATGATTGCGATTCGGGCGGTCAAGTATTTCTTGTCAAACAAATCCAACTCTTCCGGGCTTATCTTCACATTTTCATCATCTGTTACGAACTATTACTGACATTACTTTTATTTCGATCAGGATCCATGATTATGTGCCATAGGATCAATGTGGCACTCTCAGTATACTTGACCCCCCCTGATAAATTCGACCTATATCAACTTATTCGCTGTTCCTTCTACCAGGGGAACTGAGTCCGGACGGAATCGCCTTTGCATTTGTTTAATCAACTCTTTCTCCTTAGAGACATTGAGGCAATGCATTGCCGTGGAAGACTGCGCGACTATAATCATATTCAATGATGAGTTTATCCCTAGTCCTTGGAATTTTCTTTGCTTATCCTGACCGATTCCAATAGGGATTTGGATTCCCTTCCCATGATTTAAGCCAGTGGGTTGTTCATGATCGAAACCCATGTTTTTCATAATCTTCTTACTTGCCGGACTATATTTTTTAAGATCTTGTGGCGTCAACCTACCATGGTACACATTATTTTTAGTTTCTTCTCTTGTCTTTGCTTCTTCTGAAACATAAAATTCTATTGGGTCAGGGTATTTTATGCTTGCCTTAACCTGAAATTTCCCTGGAGCGGCCAACACTGGTTTAATCCTTTCAACATACCGCAGTGGCATTGTGTAATTGGACTGTAAAATTTTCAACTGCTCGGATGACAACAAGGTTAATGGCATTTGCCCTGGCTACCTCAGATGTTTCGGTACAAAGTAGAATTTCTTCTTTGCTTCTATAGTTTTGAATGATTCTCCCCTTTATGTTTTTTCTTTAATCACATTCAATTGAATGTCCTTTAGGACCTTGCTTGCATCATTTTTCCTTTCCTCTAGCAAACCCTTTATAGTAACTGGCATTTGCAAAGGACTTAACCTCTGTATAAGGCTTTGCATCGGCCATTACTTTATACTGTATTCCGTCCTTAAAGTATTTAAAGCAGTGATGCAGAGTAGAGGGTACAATGCTATATTGATGTATCCATGGCCTTCCTAGGAGAAGATTGTATGTCGTTATTGTATTTATAATATGACATACGGCATCAGTGGTCAGTTCTCCTATATTCAGCGCTACTGTAATTTTACCAAGTGCGCGTTGCCCATCCTGATTAAAGCCCTGTATCATCATCCCACTAGGGCGTAGATCTGAATGATGGTAATTCAATTTATTCAACATTGAGAGTGGCAAGAGGTTTACCGCGGACCCATTGTCTATCATGATCCGCTTGACTTTATTCCTACGGATATGACCTTCTATCATCAGCGGTCTGTTTTGCTCCGCTTCGTAGATCAAATCGTCATCTGAGAAGGAAACGACTGGCAGATAGTTTTCTTGTTCATCGTGTTCTTCCTGCTCTAATTCTGCAAGTAAAGTTTCTCTAATGTCGTGATCGGACAACGCTTGAACCAAGCTTTGTCGAAATTCTTTTAATAGCTTAAGTGCATCATAAACACTTAATCGAGCCGGTATACCCTTCAAATGACTTACTACATCATAAGTTACTTTCGCTGCTTCGCTCTTCTTTTCCTTCTCACCATCATTGTTCTGCTTTTCAATGACTTCTCTCCTAGTAATTTCTAGTTTCTGCTTCACAGGGCTTGTTATCTTCTTACCCGATCGTAATGTAATCACTGCTACCTTCTTCGGCATTTTACAATCTTCCTTCTCATTCACATCTCGAGCTTTTCCCTGGATTGTAAGCACATTCACTGTCGCCCTCGTACCCTTTTCCTTTTCTTTACCAAGTACTATTTCACCCCTATCTACCATCCGTTGTATTATACATTTCAGTGTATAGCAATTCTCTGTTGGATGTCCCACCAAGCGGTGATAGCGGTAAAAATCTCTTTCCTTAGTTTTTGTCACATCTTCAGGGCGTTTGGGCTCTGGTAATTCTATCGTGTCAGTTTTTAATAGTTGGTTCATCATAGGGACGACATCTTCCTTGTCAAACATGAATCCCTCATGAGAATTGAGCATCCTGGGTCTTTTTCCACTGTATCTATTCCTTGACTGGCCCCATTCTTCTCTTCGGTCTGGCCTCAAGTCCCTTGTATCTTTGTTTCTTTTGTCACGATCGATAGCATTTATGGCCATTCTATTGGATACCTTCCTAGCTATTTCATGATGGAATGGTTGCATCTTACTAGTCATCAATTCCAAAGCGTGAGCTTTAGTAGCCAGATTGCGAAAAGTTCTGATATCGGCACTGGTGAGCCCAAACGCGATTCTTATCCCCATAGAATTTAGACACATTTTGACCTACTCTTTTTCTTCCGGTAACTTCCTGCATGAGGCTCCTAATGTTTTCCATATGTCTATAAACTTTTCTACTAGTTCTCATTCTTTTTTCCATACGGAAGCCAACACCATAATACTGACATCGCGCTCTGAAGAGAAAAAGTTTGACATGAAAACCTCTTGCATTTGTTCCCAACTACGTATCGATCCTAGTGCCAAACTAGAATATAATCAAAATCCTTTGTGTGTTAATGATGACTCGAATAATCGTAAGCAATACTGTGGTATTGTAGAAAAATTTCCCATGCTAGTGATGAAGTGCATTAAATGTTCCTTTGGAGATCCTTCCCTGTTAAACTTTTGAAAATCTGGTTGTTTGAAGTTTGCCGGAAAAGGAATATCTTCTACCTCCCTTGGATACGGCGTCCGATACCTAAAACGACCAGTATTTTCACGTTCTCTTTCTACTCTGATAGCTTCCTCAACCACTTGTCTCACCTCGTCTTGTGTCACGGTTCTTACTGCTGGAACAGACCCTAGTGACCTTGCCCCTTGTGGTTGGAGGCCATTGGGCTGGTTTTCTTGTTCATTCATTGTACCCTGGGGGACCGCTATCTAGGCTATATTTTGTGCAAGGGTTACCAGAGCATCTCTGAGGCTTCTGCATTCTTCCATCAACGCATTTTGGGCTTCTACCATTTCATTGATACGATCCTCTATAGTCGCTCTACATTCTGGGTCCGTCCCGACCATATATACTGCAGCTTCTCCACTCTTTGATGAAGCAGTAGTTGGGCAAGAATATGCTGATGTAATGGGACTCACGAAGAGGGGAGAGAACGGGGTTTCATTGGACCTTTCTATGCTCCCAACATCATTAATCGATTGGGGCGATACTGATACGGTGAACTTGTCTGGGGCATCACGGACATCGGTGAATTGACTACCAGCGCTTTCCCTTTCTGCTCTCTCATCCGTTTGACTCTCAGGGTACTCAAAACTGGGAAGTCATGCGCTGTCAATTGTGGGATTGTTCGTTTGGGATATATTGCCGAAGGAGCAAGTTCAGGATTCCTCTTGGCTGCATTACGTGTTATCGGCCCTTTGACTCTTAGCGAAGGTTGATTCATTCTAAAGCTTCTTGCATTTTGTGCTCTCATCTTACGAGACGTTACAATGGTCCAGTCTTCATCGTCCCCTGATCGTTGAGGCGAAGTAGATACAACCTCGGTTGTTACCCGAGTTGTGTTTTTTCCACTCGTAGGGATTCGAGTCATGTGCTTCGAAATTTAATTCGGTGTGTATTCTATCACGAACCCGGTTAAAGTAATCAGAAGTTCACTTTTCTCACGGAAGTTGCCATGAGTAGTAGGTTGTAATCGGATTTAGAAACCTTCGAACATGAAACATGAATATAGTTAGTGGTTGAAGAATTAAATAATCTATCTCGAAGATGAAGGGGAGGATGTTCCCATTGAGAGTCGCCATTTTGGCATCTAAAAGATGCCAAACTATGATGAAAGTTTCATAACGATTTCATTGCTAATGTTAAATAAGAGAAATTTTCCCAGCAGAGTTGCCATTTTGTTTCGACAAGAAAATAAATGCGTTTGATTTGGGAGATCATCTTATTTAAACATAACAGAGAAAAAGTATTTGAAACAATCATCACACTATAGTAATACTGAGTTCATGTACATCCTTGGATTCCCTTGATTCGAAGATAAATTATTCGGAATAAAGGAATTATTATGAATTCAACTGTCATAGTTAAATATTAAATTCGGCAGCATTTCATCAGTGATTTCAGTCATCTCCTAAGACTCAGGAGGAATATGCTCTTCCGCTGATTATTCTCCTTTAGACTTGAACAGAAGAAACTCGAAGACTTCAACCATTTCGACAGCATAACAGCCCTTTATCTTCATAGACTGTAGGGCAGTCTGGTTGGGCGGACCCGCGCAATAGATGTCAGTTGCGCGAACCCGCGCATGCCACCGTGTTCTTCTTTCTCTCACCTTCGATCTTCCTCCTTGCTCCGCTTCCTCTCGAAAATCATTAATCGTCCAAATGAAGGAGGGGAGGGGGTTATTTATAGGCCCTCACATGTGTGGTACCTCGATTTTGGCTCCAAGGGATCTACCTTTCAGTGTTTAAGGCCTTTTTACAAAGAATCATTCCTGGAACTCATTGCACAGACCCGCGCAACGCCTATTTTGGTTGCCCGGTCCCGTGCAACGGATATATGTTGCACGGACCCACGTGAACCACCTTGAAGTCACTTCATTCTTCTTCTTTTTCAATTCTCCTTCCCAATTTCAATCTTCTTTTACTTCAGTCCTTCGTCATTTTTTATGTCTCAACACCATCATCAAGATTTGAATAATTTGTTAGGAGAGATTTGTCACCTGTGACATGTCTAGAGCATCTGCTATCCAGGTACCATTTAGCATCATTGCCTGTTATATGATTAGAGTGAGAAACAAGGCAATTTTTCTTTTCTTTCACTACCAATTTTGTGACAGGATTTCTTATTGTGGTAGTTTTTGTTTCTTTAATCAAGTTGGGTAACTGAATCATGTTTCCTTGTTTCACAAATTCATTAGTTTTCTTGTTTAATTCAGCTACTTGATTCAATAACTCCTTCATTCTGTCAGTCATTCTAGGTGGTGATGGATGTGTATTACCTCTATCCATATTCCTAGGTGGACACCTAACATCTTGTATTATTTTTCTGGTTGGTCTGAATTTACTGGCAAACTTTTGACCAGAATTAAGTTGGGTCCTCCTAGGAGATATGCATTTAAATTTATAATGGCCAGAATGTCCACATAAATGACAAACAGGAGCAGTTTTTGTTTTACTTCCTGACGCAGCAAATTTTTCAGACATTGGTGCTACATTTCCAGATTTTGTTTTGAACTTGTCATATCCTAAGCCACTTTTGTCTTTTCCGGGTCTTCTCATCCCTAAGAGTTTTTCTAATTTTTCAGCACTTTGGGAAAACTTATAGTTTAGTTCAGCAGACTTTTTGGATTTCTCTAAATCAAATAGGAGTATGTGATTTTTATTTTGAAGGTGCATATTTTTATCTTTTAATAGCTCAATTTGTTTGTTTAGTTTTCTAGACTCAGATTTAAGAAAAGTATTGATTCTTTCGAGCCTATCATTCTCTGAGTGGTATTGCTGTAGATCATTAATTAGGTGTGTGTTGATTTCTAATGTTTTATCTAGATCTTTTTGCAGAAATTTGTTTTTGCTTTCAGTTGTTCTAAGTCTTTTAAGGATATTGATGCTATGAATGTAGAGTTGATTATAGGCATCCTGCAGTTTATCCTTTTCTTCTTCTTCTTTCTAAGTTTCTTCATTATCCGATAGAAATGATTTAGTGGCCTGAGGTTTTTCAACATTCTCAGTTTCAATGGGAATGGTTGAGGCAGTAGAGACCATAAGAATTTTCAGAGATTTTCGGTCTCCATCACTCTCTGAGTCACTACATTCTAAGTTTAACTCTTCTGTGCCATCCCATGTGGCTGCCATCACTTTTCCTTTGGTTTTCCTATTTGGGCATTTAATGGACAGGTGTCCAAACTTTCGACAGGTATAGCATTGTGGTTCCTTGGACTTTTTACCAGATTTACCTGTAAAATGCTTGTTGTCTACTTGTCTTCATTTAAATGGTCAGCCACGATTTTTTGAAAGAACTTTCTGAACCGTTGAGCCAACAAGGCCACTTCCTCATCTTCATTCTCCCTTTCACTATCATCATCCTCATTTGTTGTATTCTAAAGATGTTTTGAGGATAGTAGTTTTGGGTTTAGAAGTTTGTTTGAAGTGTAATTCAAATGTTTGTAGGGAACCTACTAGTTCTTCTACTTTCATTTCATCTATATTTCTATACTCTTCAGTGGTTATAACTTTGGAATTGAACCATTCCGGTAATGATCTTAGTATTTTCCTAAAGATTTTTGGGACCAGAACTTTTTCACCTAATCCAACCATGGAGTTACAAATGATGTTCAGTTTTGTGAAGAACTCCATGAAGGTCTTATACTCTTCCATTCTGAGACTTTCAAATTGTGATGTTAGGAGCTATAATTTGGATCTTTTCACTGTGCTTGTTCCCTCATGGGTTGTTTCCAACAAGTCCCATACTTCTTTGGCTGTTCCACACATACTGATTTGATTAAAAACTTCTTGGGACACAGCACAATAGATAGCATTCAATGCCTTAGCTTCAGAGGTTTGTTTTTCTTTATTGAATGCTGACCACATATCTTTAGATTTTGGTTTAGTGATAGTTGTGCCATTCCCAAGTACTATTTGATCAGTTGGTGGCACATATCCTCTCTCAACAATATCCCAAACATCATGATCCAAAGATCTCAGAAAGTAATGCATTGTAGCCTTCCAGTATGCATAATTTGATCCATCAAATACTGGAGGTCTAGTGACCGATGAGCCCTCTCCTTTGGCCATATTACCAACTTCGATTAAGATCACTCTCTAGGCAGTGAAGCCCTTAAGAGAGACCCACTCTGATACTAATTGAAATTGTAGTAATGACCGCTTTAGTTGAAATGGGAATATGCCAATATGTCCTAGAGGGTGGTGAATAGGACTTTTTAATATTTTATGGTGATTTAAAATCCTATCAATCTTATCTTGAGTAAATATTCATGTATCAGGATTTCTTCAAAGTAACTCTAATGGCTTCAAGCCAAATAGAGGATCCAGTCATAAAACTATTTGAAGGATAAATAAGATGCAAATCATAGTTTATGACGGATGTGACTGTGTGTGAGGTGTGATTTCAGATAATCAAATATGAAAACATTTAGAGAAATCACAAAAGCAATAGAAGAAAGTAGCAATCTTAAACACAATTATTTTTATAGTGGTTCGACTACTTGTCTACTCCACTTCCGGTGGACGCGCTCAACACTTGAGTGTACCGGATCTCACTAAAGGAGGTTTCAAATCAGGTTCACCTCAAACCAGTACAACCTACTCTAGGCTGACTCTAACGTGTCTCCACGACACAAGTTTATGCCCCACATAGGAGTAAGGGTTAACACACAGCACCCAGATTTTAGGCCACACAGGCCAAGGATCCACCCAAGGAACCTCACCAGTTTATGCTCACATGAGCAAGGGTCAACACACACCACCCAAGTTTTAGACCATACAGGTCAAGGACCTATACAAGGACCTAAGAGTTTATGCTCTCCACAGAGCAAGGGTCAACACAAAGTACCCCCACGTACGCTCCCGTCAGAGGCCTCCTATGAGGAATTGAAAGGGGTGAGAAGCACCTTTAACCCAATTCAAAAAAAGGAATGATCACAAGGTTCTCTAGACTCTAATGACTTACAAATAAGTATATGAGCCCCATTCAATACGTTGATGAAGATCTCATCCTTTAATGACAAAGAATCTTCAGCTTCCTTGAATCGCAACTCAGATGATGTACCAATGTAAGGCTACGGGTTGGGTCAAGATTATGATGGAATCCTACTCTATTAAATGTTTTCCTATAAAGGGGATAGAGCGATTCCAATCATCTATGCATTCAAGGCATCCCAGCTTATTGATTTGCCATTAAGATGGTAGTTGTAAGATCCTTGAATGCAGAAGTTCATTCCCCAATCTACTCTATTGAATGTCAATGATGAGGGTGGATTGGAGGATGAGCTCCCATGAGAGAAAAGGTTTAAGGTATATGATCTGGGTTTAAACTCACAAAAGAACTCTCTATTTTCTCTACTAACAACCAAATGCAAGCTCTCATTAAATAGGCAAAAAGTTCAAACAGATATAAAATGGTCATATTTTTGACAGAGTTCGATATCATCGAGCATATACTCTTGATAGCATCGACTGGTTGCTTGATGATATGAACTCAACTGTCAAATGCTTTTAAAACTTTATGCCAACTGGTCGAGGAGATCGAACATGCATCGTGTCATGGGATTTCGAACTCTGATTTCCTCGACACGAGGTTCGATTCCTCGACATTTGAAAATGAGAGAGCAGATGCCTTTGAAACTTATCAGGTATGTGATATGATTGAGCATCACTCGATATCATTGAAATTTGAATATCAATGATATCGATGACTGTCGATTCATCGATAATTCCAATGAAATTTCCCATATGCTTGCTGGACAGTTTATGTCCTATTTCGATGACGTCGACCATGCCTCGATATGATCGATATTTGAATATCAATTTTATTGAGTGATCCTCGATACATTAAATTTTTAATCTGAAAGCTTGTTGGATAGAATTGTGTCCCAATCCGATATCATCGAAGGTCTATCGATATCCTCAAGATTTGAAATTCAAGGATATCGAGGATCTCTTCGATATATCGAGCATTACATAATTTGCCTTAGTAGTATTTTGGACACAACTGACTAGATGTCGATTTTATCGAGTCGAATCGATGGACTCGAGATTCAAAATTCGATGATATCGAATAGTCTACCGATTCATCGATAATTCAGTCCAGAGATATTTGTAGTTGCTGAACATCTGAAGTCCTCATTTCGATAATATCGAGTGAGTTTCGAGGACATCGATAACAGGGTTCGATATAATCGAACCACATATCGATAAATCGACAAAGCGGAAAGCTTAAAGATTTTCTTATTTGTGCAGATTAGTTTTCTAACCAAAACCCCTAAGATATGCTATTCAATTTTAAGGGTTTTATATACTTGGTGTTTTGGGACATGGGATGTGAGGCTAAGGTTTACCTTTGGTGAGTTTGGGCACACATCTGATTGAGACAGACGCTTGAACATTCTTCCTTTACAGCTCCTTCGTCTTGATGACTCAACGCTCATGCTAATTGACAAACCAGGGCACTTTCAAGATCTGTGAGCATGTAAGAATTACTCATCTACATGCATGTAAGGGTTACCGTATTGCTGGACCGGTTAGGTGAGCATGTAAGGATTGTAAAATGCACCTAATGTCAGAGCCATGAGAGGTCCTAAAAAGTAAATTTAATTTACGTAGACGCTTCGCTAAACCAGTTAGGTAGGTCATGTCAAAATAGAAAAAAGGTACATAATCTCAAAGCCATGGGAGTTTGTGAAAAGTGGTTAAATTGAATTTGAATATGATGGAATATATAATTACATACATTATTGTATTCATAGAATTATGGCATCATGGTTCATTCATGACATTATTCCATTGAGATTCTGTTTAATTCATGTTCAAGAATATGAGAGAACCCAGGCCGAGGAGTTTTGTATTGAAGCTGAGAACACTAACGGATATATGGCTAGCTAGACCGAGGCTATGCATCAGTTGATGGCTATAATGACCTAAAGATCACCTGCGGCAATGCAGTATAGTGGCGAGGGAAGTTCTAATGGTAATGCGGTTCAGCCGCCACCTATGCCTCCCCCGTAGTGGAACCCACCACCGATTCTAGTTTAAGAGGTATGAAATGCTCTGTTACCTGCCAAATTCAATAGGCAACTAGAGTGAGAGGGCAGGAATTTCATTCATGAGGTTCAAAACTAGGGTTTACCGAGAGTACAACATTTCAAGCAATTCCCTAGGAACCCGGTATTCCATGAGGGACAGAACCGAGTAGGTCCTGATCCATCGCCAATGTTTGAGCCTCAACGAGTGCATCACGACCAAATCATGCAGATGGTTTAAGAGATAGCGGGCCAAGTACTTGGCCATAATACCATCTTAGTTTATCATAAGCTATATCCCGAATGGATCGATCGGCAACATCCATTACTGAGAAATTATCAACCAGAATTTTCCCTATTTTCGGGTGATCCCAACCAATCGCCCATCGAGCACATTTGTCATTTCACCATGAAGTGTGGTGAACTAGAAAATAATGATTGTTGAGGTTAAAATCTGGACCACCCTCCACTCAACGCTGCAAACCTCCAACGAACCCTGGTCCTACACAAAGGGGTGAGCAAAGGAGACCCTGGCTTAGCCAGGGGACCCTCCGATGCCTAAGTCAAGCTAGGGAATCTGGGTCTAGGTCGAATGTAGAGAGAGGGTGCGAGATATTGCATACCTGTAGCAATGAGGTCCCCTGGTATTTATACCTGTGAGTTGGCCAATCCACATCCGTTAATCTCGGCATGATTTGCTCAATCAACAAGATATTGTGATTGTGGAGATATTATCTACAATTCATGGATCATGTAGTGTATCGTGTCTAAAGGGTCTGTATCTGCTGGCGAGTTATTCGGTCATGTCCTCGTTTGGGTAGTTTCTTGGTTCGAAACTCGAAATATCCGCAAGTGGCCTCAGCCTTAGCCTCATCTAATCCGAGGCCGAATACTAGTAGTTGGGATTGGTCGAACACCCCTTGCTTTGGCTTGGGCCTTGGACTAAAATGGCCTCAGCTCCACGCCTAGACTAAGACTGGTACGTAGATTGACCGTTTTGTTGAGTTCTTAAATGATGGCAGCTCAGAGCTTGGATGGTCTGAGAGAGGACTCGACCCTACTTATCCTTCATACATTCCCGAGGTCCCCCCTTTGAGCTCCAAGGTCCATAGATAGCTTGACTTGTCGAATTGGATTTCCCCACAATAGAAGCCCCCTACTCTTGTAGTTCGAGTTCGGACTCAAAAGAGTAAAAACATGGGGAAATAAGATGACGCCTTCGTATCCCCGCTCATGATGTTGACTGGAGTGATCGGGGCATAATTAATGCAATATATAAGCCTCAGATCTCGCGTGTTGTACGATGTCCACAACCCTTCAGCTTCTACGTCTTTGGCAAGCGACGTGTGGCCATAGTTGTGATTCGCAATCGGCAGAGTGAAGGAGACAGTGCCATGTGTTTGCAGAGGGGCGAGGAGTCGCCTGCACCATTAATGACATTGAATGCTGAAACGACTCTAACCTCGAAGTGTGGGCTCAGACGTATAGCTTTCCTTTACGTGTCCCCTGGTGCTAGTGCCGAGGTGCCTTGGCTTCGAGAACGGCTGCTTGCAATGATGACACTGAGTAACGAGGGGGTTATATAAAACCCTCTCGTTTCACTTTCGCACTTCTCGCTCTCTTGCTTCCCATTTCCTTTGCTCTTTTCTTTTGAATTGCCCTCTGTCAAAAATCATCCTTTACTGAAAAAAGGATTTCCATAACCAGATAAAGGGTTTCTGACTATCGGAGAAGGGATTCTGCTCGGAGGTAGCCGCCGGAGTTGGGAAAATCTCTCCCGGAGGAAATCGCCTACAACACTATGAGTTTTTCATCACTTAAAGTCTTTTTCTTACAATGTCAAGAAACTCCGATGAAGTAGAGGAGGTCTGAAGAGCTAATTCTGATTCCGAACCAGAGACCACTACCTCAGGATCAGGAGACTTCGAAGGCCCTTTTGAGGCCATACCCCTTGGCACTTCGGCCCCAGCCCAGAGGACCATGGGCCAAAAGGCTAGAGGCCAAAGAGGGCTCTCAGAGGCCCCATGGGGTGGTCGAAGGCAGGCCCCTCAGGAGGTAGGTCGAAACTGTTAGTTCTTGGGGGCTCGATCCAGGTCGAGTCCCAGATGGCCCAGCTCTGCGAAGACTATCAAATTCCCGGCTCGGTGCACATCCGAGCTCCTACCCCCACAGACTAGGTGGGCTCTCCTATTAGGGGGAGATCACAATCTTCATCTGTGCCCTTCAGTGCGGGCTCTAGTTCCCCATCCATCCATTCGTGCGAGAGCTGACTACACATCTAAGAGTAGCGCTGGGATAGCTGGTTCTGAATGCCTAGAGGATCCTTGTCTCCACCTTTATTCTCTGGCGTCGGGCGGGGAATCAGAGGCTGATGCTGGACAGGTTCTTATTTTTGTACATGGCTAAATTCGATAGATCGGATAATGCTGGTGGTATTTCTCGGCTAGGCCTCCATGCATCCCAGGTCTGGTAACCTAACTTCCTACTTCCAATAAGGATTGGAACGGGAAGTGATTTTGAGCCTTGAGGGAGTGGGAGCCCCCTGCCTTTGAATTGGATGGACTGTGGGTTCGATTCCCCACTAAGTTCGCCAACCCAGGTCGGGCTCTTCTTTTAGTCACACTGTATGCTCGATCCATTCTTTTATGTTTTAACTCAGGCTCTGCTTCTTCTTGCAGCTCAGCCAAAGACCTCTCTGCTCTTTAAAAGTAGCAGGTCACCCGAGCTAGGTTGCTCATCGAGGACCAGCGCGTCTGGCTTAAACTCATCAGCCAGGAGAACTTGGTGTCGTCTGACTTCTGTAGAGTTCAGCCTACTCTCTATGCTCTTGGTAAACGGGGTAAGGATCTTCGAAGATTTGTTTGTTGACATTTAGTAGATTTTACTTAAGCTGATTTCACTTTTTTGAGCATGAATGGAGGTGGGCGGCTCAAAGAAGAGGAGGCCGATCATGTTGCGCCCTCCAATGGACGTCGTCCTCTTATCCGAACCGAGGACGAAGGTGACGCCGAAGAAGAGGAAGACTTCTGAGGCCGAGGCTGTTCCAGTTGCGACCATGACATTTTCAACTGAAGTCGTGCCTATTATGGCCCCATTTGAAGTTGTGCTTACCACAATCCCCATTGATGTCGTTCTCGCCATTGCTCCGACTCCTGCTCCTGAAGCATGAGCCCCAGAGGCCCCTGTCGGAGTCGAGCTTATCACCATCTCATCGCCATCTACAGAGGGGTAAGCCCTCAAGGTTCCAACTTCGGTAGTTGCAGGTCCTCTCGGGGTAGGAAGAGAGGTAGTAGGGGAGACTCCTAGTACGGTCATCCCTGCATGACCCGTAGCCCACCATGCTACCACTGAGGCTGAGCTCTTAGTCGGCCGAACAGATGCCCTTATCAGATTTGCCACCATGCCCAAGGTGGCTGCCCAAGCTTCTACGGCCAGTGGGGTCGGAGGAGCTTTCGAGCCCACTCCAAAGACTCTGCCTCCAGGTTATCACGTGGCTTTGCTGAACCCATGGGCGGCCAAACATGTATCAGAGTCAAAGATAGCTGACATGCTCTCCCGACATCACATCAACTTCATGAATGATTACGTAACAGTCTGTTACCAGTCACTGCCAATGATGGTAGAGGTTAAGGAGAGGTTGAAGGAGATGGAACAACTCGAGGCGGAGAAAATCGAGCTTGTGGTGGAGAAGGCAAAGCTTGTGGTAGAGAAGACAGAGCAAGAGGCGCGGAGGGCTGAACTCGAATCACAAAGGGTTGAGCTCGAAAAACTATTAGAGGCTTCGGCTGTGGAGCGAGAGGAATTGAGAAGGGATGCTACCGAGGGTCAAGCGAGGGAGCTAACACTACAAGGTGAGGTTAACTAACTCTAAGCTCGCTTGGACGTGGATGACTCTGAAGTTAGGCAATTATGCGAGGCTAACGAGAACCTAGAGTTTAAGGTCACGGAGGCCGAGTCGGTGATCGTGGTGGCCAAAGAGACTCTTGAGATGGAGCAACGACTGATTGCAGACTGGTTGGCCCAGCAGTGGATCGTCCTCGAGGCCGCGGCATCTATAGATCGGGTAAAGCTAAGGGAGGGCTCGAGGCTCGAGCAGCCTCATAGGCTGCTGCGGCCTTAGCTGAATACAAGGGGTCAGCTGAGAGGGCCAAGGAGCTGGATAAACTGTACTTTTTTAGCTACAACACCGGCTTCGATACTTGCCTCATTGAGGTCCGAAAGCTTCATTCGACCATCGACCTCAACACTTTCACTGTGGATGAGGCTGAGAATGCTGAACTGGTCATGGCAGATGAGCTTAAGAGTGCCCCTCTTATCGCCGAGGCTGCCCCTGACACCTAGCCCCCCAGTTCGGTGGTAGGTCCCTCTACTCGGAGGGAGTGAGACTTGTTTTATATATACTTTTTTGTATGTCATGGATAATTTTTTGATGAATGAATGGTCTTTGGGAGAAGGCATATTCACATATGTTATTATTGTGATGATCCTTTGATGTTAGTATTTAAGGACTGACCCCTTGAGAGGTCAACCCCCCATGAATTGCGCGCCCCTTAGTTGTTTTCATAGACTTGCCATTGTGTGATGAGATGACCCCTTTTTTAGGGAATTAGGTCATCTCCGAGCTTTTCCCTTGCGTATGAGAGGATCCCTTTGTAGATTTTCATGGTTTTAACATTCCGACCCCTTCTTTAAGGGATCGGTCCATTAGCCTCTGCTTATGAGAGGTAACTTTTTCTGTTTGTAGATAACCTAAGATAGACGAGGTAGAAAAGAAGGAACTTTTATTAATGGCCTTAATAGGCTTGTAGCTCTGAGTGGTATATTTATTGAGGGCCTTCAGTGGCCAGTAGATTCTCATGGATAATAGATCTTCAAGTGCTGGGCATTCCAGGGGTGGGGGAGCTGACGTCCTTCGAGATCCTCCAATTATAGGAGCTTAGCTCGGTTGATTTGACCACATGGTAAGGCCCTTCCTAGTTGGGCCCAAGTGTCCAGCCCCTGGCTCGGTCGTATTCTGGAAGACATGGCGGAGGATAAAGTCCCTTGGCCGGAATCGCCTCATCTCGACTCTAGAGTTGTAGAATTGTGCCACTTGTTGATGCTGAGCGGCGACTCGGAGTCTAGCGACCTCCCTGGTTTCTTCTAGCAGATCGAGATTTGCTGTGATTTGCTCGGTGTTCTGATCCTCCTGGTAGTTTTTGACCCGGGTGGGAGGCCAATCTCAATGGGGACAATTGCCTCTGAGCCGTAGGATAGGGAGAATGAAGTTTCTCCAGTAGACGACTGAGCCGTAGTCCTGTAGGCCTAGAGGATAAAAGAGAGCTCCTTAGGCCAGCTACCTTTCGCTTTCACCAACTTCATCTTAAGATGGTGCTTGATGACTTTGTTCACAACTTCCACTTGTCTGTTGGACTGTGGATGCCGAGGTGAGGAATAAGCGTTCGAGATGCCGAGCCCCCTGCACATGCCTCGGAACTTATCATTGTCAAACTGCTTATCATTATTAGAGACGATGGTGTGTGAGATTTTGAACCGGTAGATGATGCTCTTCTAGATGAAGTCGATTACTTCTGTTTGGTGATCTTGGCCATGGGTTCGGCCTTGGTCCATTTAGTGAAGTAGTCAACCGCGAACTTCACTTGTCCTTTCCCTGTGGGCAGAGGTCCAATGATGTCGATCCCCCACTAAGCGAATGGCCATGACCCATTCATGGGGGTAATTTCTTCTGCAGGCTGCCTTGGTATAGCGGCGAACCTCTGGCACTTGTCACACCTTCGGATGTAATCTTTTGAGTCCTCTCGAATGGTCGGCCAGAAGTACCCCTGGCGGAGTATCTTCAGAGCCAAGGTTCAGCCACCGGAGTGATTTCCATAGATGCCTTCATAGATCTCACGTATCACATAGTTCACTTCCTTGCGTCAGAGGCATCTAAGGTAGGGCTACGAGTGCCCCTTCTTGTATAAGACCCCGTCCAAGATAATGTATCGGGTAGCTCTGATCTTCAGTGTCGAGCCTCCAATTTGTCCCGGGGGACCTTACCAGATACAAGGTAGTTGTAGATCGGCTCCATCCAACTTAGGGTAGTTTCCACTAGGTTGACCACTTCCAGATCAGTTCGGTCGATGCTCGGGCTCTTCATGAATTCCACAGGGATGATCCAAGGAATCTTTCCTTTCGTGGTTGAGGCTAACCTTGCGAGGGCATCGGCCCAAGAATTCTCTACCCTTGAAATTTGCTTGATGATGCAACTCAAGAACCTTTCTATTAGTTTCCTAGCCTCGGCCAGATAGGCCACTATCCTGGTTTCCTTAGCTTCATACTTGGTGAAAATATGGTTCACCACAACTTGAGAATCACACCGCACTTAAAGGGATTGAACCGCCAGACTAGTTACCAGTCTAAGTCCTTCCAACAGGGCCTCGTACGCTGCTTCGTTATTAGAAGCTCTGAAACCGAGCCTGATGGCGTACTGTATAGTCGTAGAATCAGGCGAGACCAGGACAATTCCTACCCCGACGCACTTGACATTGGATGACCGATCGACATAAAGGACCCACCTCTGCTCAGACCCTGTATCCTTAATAGGTGGGGGAACAGGTGGGGTCGCGAGAGCTGCTTCTGCTTTAGTGTCTTGACTCGGAATGGTAAACTCGACTATAAACTCAGGCATAGCCTGGCCCTTGATTGCAGTTCATGGGCGATATTGGATGTCGAACTCCCTGAGTTCTATCACCCATTTTATCAGCCGACTAGAGACGTCTGGCTTTTGAAGGACTTGCCTGAGGGGGGAGTTGGTCAGGACAATGATGGTGTGTGATTGGAAGTACGAGCGTAGCCTCCATGCTGAGAAGACCAAACTGAGCGCTAGTTTCTCCATGCTTACGGGTACCATTGCCTTGCTTACGTAGTAGATAAGATACTTCTTGCCTCTTACCTCCCTAATGAGTGTAGAATTGACGGCCGAGGCAGAGACCGCTAAGTACAAGAATAGGGGCTCACCCTCTTCTGGCTTCGACAGTTGGGGAGGCGAACCCAGGTATTGCTTTAGCTGTTGGAATGCCTGCTCACATTCAAGGGTCCATTCAGCTTTCTTGTGACCTTTCAGTTGCTAGAAAAAGGGGAGGCACTTGTCTATAGCTATGGAGATAAATTAGCTAAGCACTGCTACTTAGCCAGTCAGACATTGGATCTCCTTCGTTGTTTGAGGCGGGCTCATATTGAGCAGTGCCTTAATCTTCTCGGGATTCGCCTCGATGCCTTTCCGGTTGACTTGAAACCCAAGGAACTTGCCCGAACCAACTCCGAAGGCACACTTGGCCGGGTTCAGCTTCACGCGGTACTCCCGGAGGATCGAGAATGTCGCCCCGAGATCCGTAAGTTGGTCGGATGTTCTGACGCTCTTGACAAGCATGTCATCGACTTAAACTTCCATTGTTCGACCGATCTGCTTGGTAAAAATCTAGTTCACCAATCTCTGGTATGTTGCCCTAGCGTTCTTCAAGCCAAAATCCATGACTCGGTAATAGTAAAGTCCTTTGTTGGTGATGAAGGTAGTCTTCTGCCTGTCTGGGGGGTGCATCGGGATTTGATTGTACTTGTAACAGGCAACCAGGAAGTAGAGTCGCTCGTATCTAGCCGTGCTGTCAGCTGGTCGATCTGAGGTAAGGGGAAGCTATCCTTAGGACAGGCCTTGTTTAGGTCTGAGTAGTTTACATAGACCCACCACTTCCTGTTTGATTTCTTCACCAGGACCATGTTGGCGATCTAGTCTAGATAATGTACTTCCTCGATGAAGCTCGATGCTAAGGAGCTTGGAGACTTCACCGGCTATGGTCGTGTACCTCTTGGTGTCGAATGCTCCTCTTCTGTTTTATTGGTTTATAATCCGGATCCAAGTTCAACCTATGAACCATGATGTCGGGAGAGATACCTGGCATATCCTCGTGCGACGACGCAAAGACGCCCCTATGCTGTTGTGGGAAAGTCAACATCTGAGACCTTTGCTTGGAGTTCAGCGAAGATCTGAGCTGAACAGTTTTACTCAGGTTGGCTTCATTAAGAGGGACTGTCTCTAGGTCCTTTATGGGGGATCTTCTGTGGGAATTTCGGGGTTGAGGATGTTAATGGTAAGGGTTTGATTAACCGACTCTTTTCTCACAGCTATCGCATAACATCTCCGAGCTTCATGCTGGTCCCCTTGGAGGTATCTAACCCCACCTTCAGCGGGGAACTTCAGCATCAGATGGTAAGTGGACACAACTGCCCTCATTTCATTAAGGGAAGGTCAGCCCAGAATAACATTGTGCACTGACGGCACGTTGATAATAAGAAAGTCCACAAAAAGTGTGACTTGATGCTGTTCTTCTCTTGCTATCATGGGGAGAGTGATGACTCCCTTGGAGATCACCCTATCTCTGGCAAAGCCGTACAGTGGGGTTTTCACGGGTCGGAGACGTGACCTTTCAATCCCCATTTTCTCGAATGCTTCGGAATAGATGACGTTGGTTAAGCTTCCTGTGTCCACCAAAATAGGGTAAACCTTATGGTTGACTATAGTCATAGTCACCACGAGGGCATCGTCATGAGGATGCTAGATTCCATGCGCGTTATCTTCTGTGAAAGTTAGACTGCAGGGGCTGACTCGGAGTTCTTTCCTCGACATCTCGGCCAGGTGGACATAATGCTCGAGGTCTGAACTTCGAGAGTGGGCTTTCCGAGCCCTGTTCGAGTTGCCTCCACTAGACGAGCCGCCATAGATAGTGCGGATCTCGGTCGGTTCTTCTGCCAGCTTGCTCGGTTGCTCTTCTCTCTAGGCCGATCTCTCCTCTTTAGTGTATCGGCACAAATCATCCTTACGAATGAGTGCCTCAATTTTATATTTGAGGTTCACATAGTCGCTTGTGTTGTGACTGTGGTCGCAATGGAACCAGCAGTACTCGGGCTTCTTGCTGGATAACTGAGGCTCTTCGTTCCTCGGCCTCTTCTCCTAGGATGACTGCTTAGCTACTTATATGTTCATATGGGAGTTGGAGAATTCTTCAGCATTGGTATATTTCTGAGCCCTGCGGATGAGTTCGGCCATGGTGGTCGGTGGATTCTTCCCAATCGAGAAAGTGAACTTCCCCTCTCTGAGCCCACTAGACATGATCGAGAGTGTCATTTTGTCATCGTAGTCTTCCACTAACAACACCTCATCGTTGAAGTGGGCAATGAAGTCCTTTAATGACTCCTTGTTCCCTTGCTTGAGGGTAAACAGATGGGTAGTCGGCTTCTGATTCTTCTTACTAGAGATGAACTGGCTAAGGAACAATCTGTTGAGCTCTTCACATCATTGCGTCCATGGCCAATTGGATCTACATCCATGAATGGTATGACTCTACATGCTCTGAAGGGTCCCTAGAACTAGAGTATTGGATGATGGGAGGCATCCTTAACATCGGTGGCATCACCTCATCCATGATTTTTGAGGTGAAGGGAGGCTCGGTCTCTTCCATCATCACCTGGATGCAGTTGGGATGGACGAAGACTATTAATTCCTCTGAAACTTCTTAAACTAGTCGCGGAGTTCCTTAAGTTGAGCTTCCCAAGGATTCTGATTCTTGCTACTATCTCCTGGGGGTCCTTCGTAACCGTGGGTGTTCTGCCCTGTCATCTCCTCTCTAGCTGATGGCGGAGGTCAGTGGGGGCCAAAGGTGAAGTGACGGATACGTAGGATGGCTCTGCATCCCAGGACTCAGGAGAATCGATTCTAGGACACTGCATTGTGTGCAGGGTCGGGAGCTCGTACGGACTGTCCCTGGGACCCTCTAGCTCGGGAACTGACTTGCTGCAGTAGTTCCTCGGGCGCTGGGGTGGTCTCCAACATTTTAAGAGGCAGTTATTGATTCTGCTATGCCGTCATTCGACTGATTTCATCCATCAACATCTGGACTTCATTTTGCAGCACCTTGTATTTTCCTCCTTGGCTCTGAGTCCATTGGGATAGCCAACTCGGTATGCAGCAGTGAAGAAGACTGATGTTATCGGCTAGGTTTGGGCTCCACCATTGTCACCTTTTTCTTTCCTCTCGCCACATCTAATAATCTTCCTAGCTTTTGGTTTGAATTTCCTATAGACGACGGCAAAAAATGTTGAGGTCAAAATCTAGACCACCCTCCACTCAACATTTCAAACCTCCAACGAACCTTAGTCCTGCACAAAGGGGTGAGCAAAGGAGACATTGGCTCAGCCGGGGGACCCTCCGATGCCTAAGTCAGGCTAGGGAATCTGCGTCTAAGTCAAATGTAGAGAGAGGGTGTGAGATATTGTGTACCTATAGCAATGGGGTTCCCTGGTATTTATACCTGTGGGTTGGATGATCCACGTCCATTAATCTTGGTATGATTTGCTTAATCAGCAGGATATTGTCATCATGGAGATATTATCCGCAATCCGTGATCGTGTAGCGTATCGTGTCTAAAGGGTGTGTATCTACTCGGGAGATATTCGGCCACGTCCTCGTTTGGGTAGTTTCCTGGTTCGGCAGTCGGAATATCCACATCATGCCTCAACCTCAGCCTCATCCAATCAGAAGCCGAATACTAGTAGTTGGGATTGGTTGAACACCCTTTGCTTTGGCTCTGGGCCTTGGACTAAAATGGCTTTGGCTCCACGCCTCGGACTAAGACTGGTACGTAGATTGACCGTTTTGTTGAGTTCTTAAATGATGGTGGCTAGGAGCCGGGATGGGCCGAGAGAGGACTCGACCCAGCTTATCCTTCATACATTCCTGAGGTCCCCCCCTCTAAGCTCTGAGGTCCGTAGCTGGCTTGACTTGTCGAGTTGGATTTCCCCCACAACAATGACTATCATAAGTTGTAATTATATGATCATTCACTAGTAGTAGGGGCCTTTACATGGTATTCTAATTTACTGCCAAACTTAGTACATACTTGGTAAGAGATCAAAGAAAATTTTCATGCTTTGTTCCTTTCTAAGAATAGGGAAATAATCATGGTCAATCTTGCCCATTTTCGACTGTTAACTGCGGAAACTTTTGAGAGCTATATTGCCCAGTTCAAGAGGGCAAAGAGCCAGTGTAAGATCATCATGACCAAGGCCAAATTTATGTAGCTTGCATAGGACAGTAGCAACCACTGATAAGGATGACTGCCTCTACTGTGTTATCGGCCAGCTACTACCATTATGGAGAGTCCCTCAGTAGGATGAGTAGTTGTCCATTAGACGATCCAGGGGATAATGATGAATGTGATAATTTATCTGATTATCTCAGTGATGAATACTTCTCAGGGGACGAATGGTTGATAAATGGACTAGTAGCAACCATTGAAGCATTACAAGTGACTTCAGCTACTGTCATGCATCAGACGTTACGGCCGATGAGAATGTTGGGCGTATTGATGTAAATTCCAATATGTAAGCTAGTTCAAAAATAATAGGGGCAATGTCCACGTTTAGAAATTGTGTTTGGGACATTGCCACTCATGGTCTTTTGTTGCAATATGGTGCTTACCTTGCCTTCTAGTTTTCAGGCCAAACTGACCCAGTCGAGTGAGATGATGGGTGATGTGGAGGAACTCAATCCTCTTATGGTAATGCAATATGCCTTCTTTCCTCTAGGAGAAGCAATCAAAGTTTAACACCCTGAACTTTTCAATACCCGAGTATTGAAAGTTCTTGAGTGTTACCATGAAATTTAACTTAATATGTACATTTTTACGATACCAATCTAGCTATCCTGACCTTTCATCTATTCTTGTCCTCATTCGGATAGTTTCCTGGTTCGGCACTCGGAATATCCGCATCTGGCCTCAGCCTCGGCCTCATCCAATCCGAGGCCGAATACTACTAGTCAGGACTGGTCGAACGCCCTTTGCTTCGGTTCTAAGCCTCAGACTAAAATGGCCTCGGCTCCATGCCTCAGACTAAGACTAGTACATAGATTGACCGTTTTGTTGAGTTCTTAAATGATGGTAGCTCGGAGCCAGGATGGGCCGAGAGTAGACCCGACCCTGCTTATCCTTCATACATTCCCGAGGTCCCCCATTCACGCTCCAAGGTCAGTAGCTGGCTTGACTTATCGAGTTGGATTTCCCTACAACAATGACTATCATAAGTTGTAATTATTTGATCATTCACTAGTGGTAGGGGCCTTTACATGGTATTCTAATTTACTGCTAAACTCAGTACATACTTGGCAAGAGATAGAAGAAAATTTTCATGCTTTGTTCCTTTCTAAGAATAGGGAAATAATCATGGTCGATCTTGCCCATTTTCGACAGTTACTTGGGGAAACCTATGAGAGCTATATTGCCCAGTTCAAGAGGGCAAAGAGCCAGTGTAAGATCATCATGACCTAGGCCGAATTTATGTAGCTTGCATAGGACAGTAGCAACCACTAATAAGGATGACTGCCTTAATTGTGTTAACGACCAGCTACTACCATTATGGAGAGTCCCTCAGTAGGAGGAGCAGTTGTTCGTTAGACGATCCAGGGGATAACAATGAATGTGATAATTTATCTGATTATCTCAGTGATGAATACTTCTCAGGGGACGAATGGCTGATAAATGGACTAGTAACAACCACTGAAGCATTACAAGTGACTTCAACTATTGTCATGCATCAGACGTTACAGCCGATGAGAACATTGGGCATATTGATGTAAATTCCAATATGCAAGCTAGTTCAAAAATACTAGGGGCAATGTCCACGTTTGGAAATTGTGTTTGGGACATTGCCACTCATGGTCCTTCGTTGCAATATGGTGCTTACCTTACCTTCTAGTTTTCAGGCCAAACTGACCCAGTCGAGTGAGATGATGGGTGATGTGGAGGAACTCAATCCTCTTGTGGTAATGCAATATTCCTTCTTTCCTCCGAAAGAAGCAATCGAAGTTTAACCCCTTGAACTTTTCAATACCCGAGTATTGAAAGTTCTCGAGTGTTACCATGAAATTTAACTTAATATATATATTTTTACGATAGCAATCTAACTATAATGACCTTACATCTATTCTCTAACATAAATTTGACTATTGATAACAGTCTCCACCCACAAATCAAGTCATCTGACCGTTGATCATATAGTTTGATAATGTACATTCTCCTAACTAAATCAACGGATAATCATTCATCAATGATGATTTAGATATAAGTTTTTTTATAAGAATTACTTAGAAATGTGCGTAATACCATGTAGACCCATTCTATTTCACAAAACTCTTAGATTGTCAATAATTACGATAATGCCACTAACCTAGACCCATGAATTTTAGATCACTCAGTTCTCACGATCCGTTTAATCTGAAATTTTATATCATGTCTATGAGTCATAAATAAACCATATATGTCAAATTTCAACCCTTATATTATTCTAAAAGTGACCCAATCAACATATCGGCACCAACCAATGATTTTGGGGCCCAGTTGATCTTTGAATATGCTTCAATTTTGGGTTCAACCCCTTAAATTGGATAGAAAAGGGGATGGACGGGGTAGATTTCTCAAAATAATCACAGAGGACCCCACACCTGGACCATGTGTGCACATCAGGAGCGCACCCGCACTGCACCGAACCGACTAATCGGTCAAACCTCGTTGACCCGACGAACCTTGCAAGAAGGAAGAGGAAACGGACTTCCTTTCTTGCGATCGCCGCTGCGATAGTTGTGGCCCACCATCATCATCCGTATGTATGATCCAAGCCGTTCATTGCGATGAGAAGGCTAAAATGACCGAACCGTATTTCTTCGCTCGAGTTTTCAAGCAAGCACGTGTATAGGGTGTTGAACGCAGTAAGTAGGTCCGCAAACGAATGATCGATGATCGAATCAAGCTAGGCCACACTTCAGCCATCGGGACAGAGATCCGAACTGTCCATTAGGCTTATTACATGACGAGGACCAAGCCTTAGAATCCGTAAGGATCCATGCAGATCGTTACATACGCAACTGTGGGCACAAAGAGGAACCGTTTTTGTTTGAGATCTAAAATACCAACCGCACTAAGATCAGCAGCAAAACCTATGGTGCAATCAGGACCGGCCAACCGTCCAAAGCCATCTATGAGGGATTCCGACCGTCTCCAAGAAGGCCATTTGGAAACGCCACCTCCCTTCTATTCGCAAAGACCACCCCATCCTTCCTATTCGCAAACTCCGCCTCCTTTCTCTCCCGCGTTCGAAATTTTCGAATCCAACTACGGAAAAAGCGTTCAGTGGGACCCGCCTTCATGAAGTGATTAACGAATCCAAGCCATCCCTCATCATTCTCTAACCACCTATCCCGGCAATATGATCGGAGTCGAATTCTTTCCAACGCTGCTGAAAACACGGTCGTTCTCCAGGAACTTCCGCGCACAGCGTAACCGAGTCTGGAAATCCACCTCTGATCTGGGACGTCCAGTCTACGCCAGGATTAGTTCCGACCACATCGTAAAATGCCGAAAGGATCGGAATGGACTCCACATTCCAGAAATCAGAGTTTCCTTTCGATACGCAAACAAGAAAGCTGCGTAAGCTTTACGTCCGCATTCACGGCTGCGCAAGAAAAGTGCGCAAACCGCCCGCAAGAGATATCTGGAATCTCTGGTGCCTATAAAAACTTCCATATCCGACCGGGAGGAGAAGGAATGAAAAAAAAAAAAAAAAAGGCTGGAGAGAAAGCTCTCGGCCGTGTGCAGCACTCCACGGAGAAAAGAGAGGCCTGCAACGTCCGACCAATAGAAGAAGAAAGAAAGAAAAGAAAAAAAAAAAAAGGAAAGAGAAAGAATGAGAAAAACAAGGAAAGAAAGAAAGAAAGAGAGAAAGAAAGGAAAAGAAAAGAAAAAAAGAGAACGGAAAAGAAAAAAGAGAATGGAAAAGAAAGAAAAAGGAAGGAAAGGAGAGTTGAGCCGAGGTGACTCAGTGAGTCGACTCAACTGGGATATTTTGTTAACTTCGGGTTGCACCGGTAGAATCTAGCAACATAGAGTGTGATTGAATTCAAGAGGTGAGGGTTTTTCCTTTAAGCTTACGATAATTTAAGATAGTCTAAGTGATTCCGTTCCCTTACATGTTTTGAATCCTTCCTATAAGTAACTACTTTCACCACTATCCATTGGTTGTCCTATGAAAATAGTGATTTAGAAGTAATGATCCCTGGCCTTTTAGAATTTATGTATGGGTTTTATCATTTAAGCTTACATTAATTTAAGTTGTTATAGTTATCCTGCCTTTTATATGCCTTCATGTTATTTTATCTTGCATTTTATCTTAATTGAGTTGATGCATTTTATTTTGCCTTTTACGTACCTTCTTTCCTGTTATCAGATTACATGACTTTCTCTTTGTTTTCGTTTAAATAGTCGTCAACAATTATTGGCCCTTTTGGGATTATATCATGATGTCCATTGCAAGGAGTCTTCCTGAATTCATGTGGGGCTATGGATATAAGCCTTGCTCTTATCTTTAATCTTATTTGAGTTGGCCTTTGCCACTCGTAACCAATAGTAACTAGCACTATTTAGCATGCATCCGTCTACGCACTATACAATCATAAATCGACACTAAATATCATGCATTGGCCCATACATTACCCAAATTAATAATCATCACTGGTTAGCATGCATCCATCTATACATTACACATTCATAAATCGACACAAATTATCATGTATTGGCCCATACATTACCCAATCAATAATCGACACTGGCTAGCATGCATTCGTTTACACATTATAAGTTCACAAATTATCACAAACTATCATGCATTCATCTATTCACTATATAAATCATTAATTGTGGCATGAGTTTGATAATTGGCAACCTAAAGGTAATGGTTCGCACCTTGGGGCAGTACCCCGCATTTCGGGCTTCCTCTTAGGGCTAAAAATTTGGGGAAAAACAATTCCTACACCAAATTCAAAGGAATTGGTTGAGAATCATGCAATTAATCCTAGAAAACTTAAGTTGAGAAGCATGATTCTTTTCTTACCTCTCAATCAAGAGTGGGATGGATTTGGTGGAGGAGAACGGTTGAGGCTACAGCTTGATCGAAGGAAATCCATCAAGAATTCTCCAAGATCTCCCACGTCCTCTCATATGGGAGTGAGAGAGTGCAAATGGAGGGATATTTATAGTGCTAGAATGTACATAAATAGCCCCAGTGACCTTTTTTCCAATAAACTTGACATGTGAGATTATTATTTTTATTTATAGGGCCCTTTCGGGGGTCCACTAGCTCATCCGTGTCCGGGGAAAGGTGCCCCACTATAGAATCTATGCTTTGTCAGAATCGGGCGGCAATCAGACACTTTGATCAACTATGGGGGCCCCACTTGCGATGGGCGGTCATCGATGATTGATCGAGGCCATGGTTATATGGATACGAGTGAGAAAATATCCTTAACTCGTACATCAAGTTTGGTTGAAATACAATGGTCGGAAAGTCACGACATCTCGAAAGAGCAGAGAGCCCAATTCACTTAAATTTCAGGTTTCTCTGTAGGGCATTACATATCCCATGCACCCGGCCTTTGGCCTAAGTTGAGCAGTTCTAGACAATATCTCGGCTCCGCATCTACGATGGACCTAAGCCCAGTAAGACGGTCGTTACTCTATAGTTTCAAGTCTAGCAGGCCACTAACATGCGATCTATATCTATTCCAGTGAATTTGGGCATTTTCTGGATGAATTGGGTAGCAAAATTTCTCATGCACGATGAATGAGGTTTGATTAGCTAAATTCATAGTGTGACCAATTTGCAATTAGCGAAAATAGTGATTCAACTCTAATCATCCTAATCGAGAACCCTAATTCAACTATACTAGAAGTTACCCGAATTAGTAAAATATACTAAAAAATAAAAAATATTAATTTAATTCAATAGAATAATTCCTAGTATGATTAGAAGAAATTCCTAAGAGGCGTCAAATACAAAAACTCCACGATGAAAAAGATATGCGCGGTTCATCGACAACGTGTAGTTGCAAAAATTTTTAGTGTCAATAGGTCTATTTCATATAATAAATTTAGTACTTTTAATTATTATATTATTTTTATTATTTTTTAGTAGTTCATCACCAAGTCTACTTTAGTTCTACCAAAATTTATTATATTTCGACTTATAGAAAAATTTTAAAAATTCTGGGAGTACCAGTTGCTTGAAATTAATAATTCTGGTATAATTTCCAAGAAGTACTAAGATTAACCTCCTTTAGTTATTTATTTATTTATTTTTATAAAACTAAACTCATTAAGCTTTAATCTGGTTTTTAAATCACCTCAGTCGAACTTATAGAAAAATAGATATGACCTTTTGAAATTAGTACCCTGAAATTGTCAAAATCTAAACATGCAGAATATTGCTGAACAAAGTTACTTTGTTGCACCGAGTCTCACTTGGCGCAACCAAACCCTGCTGTCTAGATTTCTTAGTTGATCGAGGTTTACTCGGTGTAACAGAGCATTGCTGCCCCATTTTGCTTGGTGCAACCGAACCTTGCTGTCCATATTCTTCAAAATTCTCAAATTTCACTCGGTCGGGTAGTTTTGGTGGATCCAAGGTCACTCATTTTGGTCCTAAACACGTGTGAGTACACACACGGATATGCACTCAAGTCAATAAATCAAAAGTACTACCCAAGGACATCCAATTCCTAACTGGCAAAAATCTGGGGCGTTACAAAAGGGGTAGAGAAAAGAAATGAAAAAGAAAGAAGAAAGTGTGGAGGGATTTGCGGGCCGAGTTATGTACTACTGAACTCGTTTAAATCAGATCGAGTTCAAGTTGCATGTGGAATTTTGACTCATTGAGGCATATAAGTTCAGATCTTGCCTAACTCCAGTCATTGCTAGAGCCTCTAATAACAAAAAGGGATTAATCGAAGAGGAAGAAGGAAAGGAAAAGAAAAGAAGAAGAATTGTGAGAGTAGGGTTGTGGTTGCTGAATCTAAGCAAGTTGACTTGGTGAACTGCCGAGTCAGGCCACTTGGGGGATGTATTTACATCCATATGGTGATTGATGATATATGTGATTGTAAATGATAAGTTTATGTATTAGAGTTTTGGACTTGATGTGTTGCTAGGTCACCACTTGGAGATTTTGAATTGTAGTTGTGGATTACCACTTTATGTTTGAAGTGGGTGTAGTAGATTGCTACGTTATTATTGGAGATTGGCTTGTGGTTTGAACCTTCATTTTATGTCCTTTAATGGACTTTGTGCCTAATGTGGCTTGTTGAAGGAATCCTATTGGTTGGATATCTTTGATTGAAAGTTCCACTTGCTGTATCATGGTATATCTCTAGTCAAGAGGATTTATCTAAGATAGATTTACTTATAGATTAGATTGCTTATGGATTAAATTACCTATATTTTAGCTTGCTTATAAAATAAATTTATTACAAAATGAAGTGTGTGTACATTTAACTAATAATAGTTAGGTTAATCATGCATACATGGCATGTGGGTGTTATCAGGTGCCTGACTGACTGTTTGAAATACCAGTGTCGACTGTTTGAAAAACCCATTCTCTTGCACAAATGAGCCAACTGTCTGAAAAACCCATTCTCTTACATGAATGAGCCAACCGTCTGAAAAACCCATTCTCTTGCATGAATGGGTCAACAGTTAGTAACTTCGTTGTCTACGTTATAAATACACATGGGGTCTTTCCGGTCGTCTTGATTGTCGAGACCAAAAGGGTGTTGGCTCCATTCATCATGGTTAACACCTCATCTAGCTATAACGCTTTGCAAGGAAGGGATTGGATTCACTTATTTATGTGCATCCCATCATCCCTATACCAACTCATAATCTTCAGGAACTAAGATAAAGTTGAGCTAGTCTTGGCCGACAAAAAAGAAATGTTTTTTAGCCACTTTGAATGCAAATGAGTCTTATTACTATCGCGATGAAGTAGGGTCGATTCGGTTTACCGGGAGAAACATGCATGGCCGACCGACCAAGATATCGGTCAAGAAGAATCTAGACAATGTTGTGCAAGACATTATAGAAGTAATCCATCCAGTCACTAACCTGCAGGGGGATATTATTCCTTTTTGGTTGATTTCACATTACACCATCGAAGAAATTTCATGATTTGTACACCGAAAGATGACCAACAAATAGTCGACTTCACAGCTAGAATAAGAAGGCTTAAAGAAATCCTGAAGGATGTCGATGATGATTGTTTTGTGAATATGGTCGATATAGATGTCCTAACCGATGAAGAAGAAATGGTACCGAGGGAAGTACCCGACAAGATGGAAGAGTCCCAGGCTCAGGTTCATGACCCTTTGGTGGAGGTGAACTTAGGAACTGAGTATCCTAAGTCGATTTTTATCAGTTGGCTGCATAGGCCCCAAGATAAAGTGGAGTTGACTAGTTTGTTTAAGGAGTTCATCAATTACTTTGCATGTGACTACCATGAGATGTCAGGGATAGATCGACGCTTGGTCAAGCATAAGTTACCAATAAAGGAACGATATTGGCCGCATAAGCGGATGACGACAGAAGTGACAAGATTTTTTTTTTTTTTTTTTTTTATAAAAGAGATCGAATGGCTATTAAAGGTTGTTTTCATTAGTCCTATTAAATATGCCAAATGGATATCGAATGTATTTCCAATCATCAAGAAGAATGGTAAGTTGTAAGTCTACATTGAATTCTGAAATTCAAATCTAGAACAACAAAGGATGAATATCTGATGTCGGTAGCTGATTAGTTGATTGATAGAGCAGCTCGACATTGGGTGGTGTTCTTCATGGATGGCCATTCCGGCTATAACCAGATTTACATAACATTAGACGATGTGCGAAAGATGACATTCAAATGCTTTGGTCCTTTAGGAACCTATTGTTTGGTGGTGATGTCATTTGGGCTCAAGAATACCAGGCCACATATCATAGGGCGATGAACGTTATATTCCATGATATGATTGGCGAGTTTATGGAGGTTTACATCGACAATGTAGTGGTAAAGTCGGCTGACGTAGAAGGTCATTTTGCTCATTTTCGTAAGTCATTTAAGCCAATAAGGATTCAAAAGCTTAAAATGAATTCCCTTAAATGTGCTTTTAGGGTGTTTGCCAGTAATTTCCTAGGGTTCATGATGCATCAGCGAGAGAATGAGGTAAACCAAAACAAGGCTCGAGCAATCATGAATGCTCACCCACTGAGAAATAAGACAAAAATAGAGTGGTTTCTTGGCCAGGTTAACTTCATGCGGTGATTTATATCTAATTGTGCAAGAAAAGCTAACATATTTTCTCCTTTAATAAAATTGTAATAGGGGATTGAATTTAAGTAGGAGGCAGAACATCAGCAGACTTTGAAAAGATTAAGGAATATCTGATGAAGCTGTCAATGTTAATGTCACCAATCGAAGGTCAACTGCTCAAGCTACATGTCGCAACATCAGCAGAGTCAATCAGAGCCCTTCTAGCCCAAGACGATGATGATTAGAAAGAGCATGCAATCTACTATTTGTGTCGGACGGTCCTCAATATTGAAATATATTATTCTGTCATAGAAAAGTTATGCTTATTATTGTACCTTGCGGCTACCAAATCAAGGCATTATTTGTTGGCCGAAAGAGTAAGTGTAATAGCATTGACTGATTTAGTTAAATAAAGGTTAATTAGCTGATTTTGAATGGCTGAATTGACAAATGGGTGTTAGCTCTATTTAAATTTGATCTTTGCTATGTTCCCCAAAAGGCAGTAAAAGGTTAGGCAATAGTTAACTTCCTAGCCGACCATCCATCTGACTTGTTATGTTAGCTTTTGCCATAAGTTTTAGATCTGTATTGTACATATCTAACTCCATGGAAATTGATTTTTAATGGATCAAAGACTCATAAAGCTTCAGGAGTTGGGGTTATCCTAATTGCATTGAATGAAAACATGCAAGAATTTGCATTTCAGTTAGAATTTGATGCGTTAATAATTAGGTTGAGTATGAGGCTACGATAATCAACTTAAAATTGTTGGAGCTAGGTGCACTAAGTGTGATGATTGTGGGCAATTAGCAATTGGTGATAACCAAATGGCAAGATTGTTCAAATGCACTAGCTCAACACTTTTACCATATTACAACTTGGCACCCCATATGCTGATGGCTTCAGTGAAGTGGAATTTATGCACATTACTCAAGATCACAATATGGATGCTAATGAAATGGCACTGTTGGCCACATGGTTGGATATCCTAAAAGGATTGGCCGAAAGAACGGTCACAGTCTAGAGGAGGTCTTTACCTTCAGTCTTCGAAAGAGAAGTTATTATAGAGATATGCCTGGCTGAAATAGAGGAAGAGGACTGGAGAGCTCCTCTCATGGGTTATCTTCAAAGACCATGGACCAAAGTCAGTAGTGCAAGTGGTAGGATGTTGAGCACACTTAGGTTGTCAAATTTCATAAGATAAAACCACTTTAAAGTAGATCTTCAATGATCACTGTATGTTCAAGGGAAGATCAAGCTCAAGATAGGTTTATGTTCAAGAGAAGATCAAGCTTAAAATCATTCTATGTTCAAGAAAAGATCAAGCTCAAGATCGAGCTCAAATTCAAGATGAAGTCCATCTCAAATTCAAGATGAAGTTCGAGACAAAGTGTAACACTCCGAACTTTTCAATACCAGAGTATTGAAAGTTCTCGAGTGTTACCATGAAATTTAACTTATTTTGTACATGTTTACAATACCAATCTAGCTATACTAACCTTACATCCATTCTCTAATACGAATCTGACCATCGGGAATAATCTCCATTTATATATCACGCCATCTGACTGTTGATTTTTAGATAGGATCATCATATACCCAAGTATTCTCACTTGTCCATCATAACCAACTATTCAGTCAACTATTCACCACTAGGTAAAGATACTTGATCGTCAACTCTGAATTTGAACCACCTGATCATAGTAAACAGGCTACTTGATCTCAACATCTACTCATACACATATCAAATTGAGATTATGATCCATTCATCTTATTCACCACTTATGAATATACTTTACCCACCATCAAAACTACAATCTGAGAAACTTACACATGCAAACAAGTTACTTGAATCTAACAGTATGCATGTTCTACCTCTTAATCACTCTAAAAATTCATTTATGATCATCCATTTACAAAACTGACCGTACACCCACTTACATACATGATCAAAGTATTAACCATCAAGTTTTTCTATTTTAAACATGTCATCTGACCATCCATTATATTGATTGATATATGTCTGTTCCCTTAATTAGTTTAGTGAATAATTCCTTATAATGATTTAGACACAAGTTCTTTTGTAAGATTTATGTAGAAACATGCATATAGCCATGTAGAACCATTAGATTTTCCAAAACTCTCATATCAACAATAATTACAAAAATGCCATTTGATGTGAAATTTTATATCATGCCTATGTATCATAAATTAACCATACATGTTAAATTTTAGCTTTTAAATCATTGTAAAAGTGGCCCGATTGATAAATCAGCTCTGTAACATTTGATTTTGGTGTCCGTTGAGTGAAAAAACCTCATGGGTAGTCTGTTTCGAACAAGAAACAAATGTATTTGATTTGGGATATTATCTTATTTAAACATAACAGAGAGAGTATATCAAGAACAATTATTATATTATTAATATTGAGTTCATGTACATCCTCGGATATCCCTTAATTCTGAGATAAATTATTTGGAATACAACAAATTGGCAGAGTTCGAATAGTGAATCTAAATATCAAATACGGCAGCATTTCGACTTGTGATTTGATCATCTCTTTAAGAGGAATATTGTACAGATTCGATCGTCTAATTTCTCTTTCTAAAGCTTGTACAAAAGGAGAACTGGAGCTTGATCATTTTGACAACATTTCAACCCCTATCATTACTGACTGCATGGCAGTCTGGTTACGCAGACTTATATGCACAGACCTGCACAAACCCTAGGCTTCTCTTCAGTCCTACCTTCAGTCTTCTCTGTAGCTTTACACTTCTTCCAAAATCTTCAATCACCCAAATGAGAGTGGGAGGGGGGTATTTATAGGCCTTCACATGTGCGAACCCTCGATCTTTGTGCTATGAGACCCACCTTTCACTGGATCTAACCATTCGTGAACAACATGTCCTGAAATCCTTTACGCGGACTTGCGCAACTGGTATCATTCTTTGCGTGGACCGGCGCAACCGATGTGGTTTGCGCAGATTCGCGTAACCCCTTAAAGACACACTTTTCTTTCATCTTTTGTTTTTTCTTTCCTTTTAATGCTTATTTTTTAATCTTCAATCTTTCTTCTTCATTTTATGCCTCAACAGATGCCCCCTTGATCCTTTCTTTGTTCTTCAGAATCAAAGAATCTGGATTAATCACCCCTTCACTCTGAAATGGTTTACACAGACCCGTGCAACCAATGCCTGTGTACCATACTCGACCACATTCACTATAAATACCTCAAAGTTGCAATCATTCTACACTTTCTGCACTTGTAACGAACCTCTGCCCTTTCGCTTTTCCTTCGCACAACCAATTTTGTTTGCACGAACCCGCGCAATAAATCTCCTGTTTGTGCAAGGCCTCTGGACGTTGCGCTGCTTCGCGTAATGGACTTTGATTGCGCGAGTCTGCACAACTGATACTTAGAAAGATTTCCAGACTTTAACTTTTTCTTTTTCAAGTATCTTCAGAACTTGAACCTTTCTCATCATGGCCCGCACTAAGAGAACATATCATGTCGTTGACCCTCTACCGCACAACCTTCTCACCAAGATCTGCCAAATCCGTCCTCTTTTCACACCTCTAACCCTTCTCCATCTCCTGATCAGCCATAACCAAAATGCATGAAGACTAATGCCCGACACCTTACTCATATTAAGGAGCCTATGCTCCCGACTTTTGATTTCTCTGATCGTACCTCCTCACTGCCATCTCCCTTCCATCGAGCGATTTCAATGGGTGACATTGAACAACCTCCGAAACATGGCCATGATTATGACTGGGAAGAATGGCTGAAGTCGACAGCCCATATACCTACTATTAGCCAAAGACCACCTGCTCGAGAAGATATGCCTCCTGCATCTCGGTCGATGAAAACTCGCGGCAATAAAGCTGAAGAATTTCAAGAGAAGATAAGGGAGCATAACAAAAAGAAGCTCCATAAGTCGTGGGAAATGGTCAGGGTAATCGAAGGTATCATGAAGTTCGACAACTCGCATTTAGAGAGTATGATCATGATTCCTCTTAGTCTTCACTGCCACCAATCTATGCTCAACTGTGAGCCATCGGATCATATGGATGGAGAGAGACTAATGTATACTTCTTCTTGGGTGTTGAAAGAACTACGCATCCTTGAGGGGATCTTGGTAGCGCACAAACTGCAACAATAAATTGGCGACGTTCACCCAATGAACTTCCTCATCCCTTCTCACGATCCCCATAGCTTATTCCCCACATACTTTTATGAGACGGTTCAACAACATTTCCGATATCTCGAGTCGCTTTGGGTACTAGAAGAATTTTGGACCAAGTGCCTCTTGACTTCGCGTCGCTACTATTCAGATTGGGCAGAGGCTATCTTGACAAAACACTCGAAGATGTTGATCAAGGTTGGCTTGTATAATGCCATAAAAGTTACGTCCCAGTACTTCTATAAAGAGTTGACTATGATAAGTGGTTTTCTTGACTACTGGTCTCCCACCACCAACTCTTTCCATTTTCTAGTGGGTGAGATGAGCATTACACTTTGTGATTTCCACCGAATCGTGGGGCTTCCATTAACAGGGAAATTCTATGATGAGTTTGTCCCGACCAATGAGGAGTTGGCTTTCATTTCCTCACCTGACCGGAAGGTTTTTATTTCAGAAACCACTATAGAATTCTTCAAGGAAATGTCAAAAATTTCAAACATCCACAAGATCTCTCCTCTGCAGTGGCTTGCGCACTTTTCCAGGGCCCTTAGGTAATTTTAAGTCCATAAATCAACTGCTTTCTTCAATTGCACCTTTTCTTACCTACTTTTTATTTCTCTTGTAGATTCCGCGATTATCATTCTTTGGAGTTAATGAAGCTTCATGCTAACATCAAAGAGCAGGCAGAGTATAGTCTATATGGGGATTTCGCGGCCTTCTTGGTTTATTGGCTAAGAAACGTGGTACTTCCAAGTTTGAAATGGGCAGATGCTATTCATCCCACGATCTTTGCTATTGCTAGTGCTCTGTCGGAAGACCAAAAACATTTGTTTGCACCTCTAGTCTTATGCTCTATTTATAGAGCTCTTGGAGAGATAGCCACATATGTAAAAAGCCCTGCCATTGGAGCTTCTTCAACATATACTCCATGGCATTATATCACTGGCTGATGGGGGTCTACTTTCCTTGGATTTTTGAAGCTCCAGAGAAGGCGTACGTTCATCCTTCGCATCTTTCACTCTGGTTCTTTCAACAAAGGGCTATGGCAAAAAGATCATACAACTGGGTAGCCAACAAGATTCTGGCCGCTAATTAGATTGATTTCTTTTAATTCCACCTTTATCACTATATCAAGGATATTGATATGGTAGATACCACGGCACTCACTGTAGGGGAAAAGGCATTTTTCCTCTCCATATGATCTTATAGCTTGCCATTGCGGGAGGGAATAGAGTTTTGGAGATAGCCGTACTATCCTAGTTGCTTTGCTCATCAGTTCAATTTTGACCAAATTGTTCCAGAGGACTATGGATTAGTTACCAGGAGAATGCATTGATATGGCACTGGCCCTTATAATTGGGCTATGGTATGGAAACAGCTATTAGGCAGTCACGTCAATTCCACTTTCATAATCCTAGGTTGTGATCATATAGTTCGGACTTCTTATAGCTAGATCTGATGGTGAGATCACCAATCATATTTGGTCAACAATCATTTGCCAGTAGACGAACCCATCTAGATTTCCCCACCCAGGCTGAGAGGTAGGAAGCTTGAAGATGGAATTAGCTATATACCAGAGAAGAGTCGCACACCTTTTCACGGTTAGATTTGTAAACGAATATCTTTAGAAGATCCAATCTGTGAAAAGAAGGGCATCAATACCTTGGAAGGTTGGATTGCGCATGGGGTTGTTGCGGAGTTCAGAAAAGTTCCTCGCGACTTCACTAACTAGGTTACAAATGATGTTGAAGGAACATCTTCTCCCATTTCGACAGACACTGCTATAGCTCGAGATGAACCGGCTCCTTCTTCATAGCCTACTCCTCCTAGCTTGTCTTCTCTTATGACTAGGTCTCGAGCGCGCTTGCAAGCTTCGCTGTCTATTTCTCAAGAAAGGCCTTTCCCTTCAACTTCCCCAATATCAGCGGAACGCCGCTGTTCGAAAGGTAATACTGTCTCTCCTTCAAAGGAAAACAAGTAATAATTAAAAAAGTAGACGAAGAGTTGGAGGAAAATACTTCATCCTCATTATCTGATAGCAGTTCTTCTTTAGGATCCGTCACCGAGGGAGAAAGTGAAAAGGCCGATGAAGACGATGATTATGAGGAGGGTGAGGTGAATATAGACAATGATGAGAATGAAGTTGCTGCTGAAGGCACTTTCACTAGTATAGAACCTCCTCCTTCAGCTCCTGAAGACATGGAGACTAATATCCTATATGAAGCATGTGTTCCTGCGGTGATTTCAACAATAGTGGAAGATGAAGAGGAACAACTAGACTATGGAGAGTATGGATATTCTCCAAGTAAGAAATTTCCTAAAATTATTTAATATTTATTCATAATTATATATTTTATCATTATTTCCTCATTGTTATTTTCTTTGTTATGTTTTTTTTTTTTGCAGCTATGGGCAAAAATGTAAGCGACATTCCTATTGAAGATATTCCTCCTGTCACACAGCCAGCTTCCTCAGGAACTCCTTTGGTTCCCTTGGTCATACCAAAGATAGTGGCTCGTGGGATCAATTTCTCAACAGAACCTATAGAATTGGCCACCCCTACGACTATTAATTCCAGCACTAAAGTTAGAGCGCCTTCTTTCGCTACTATGTTGGGAGCTGGTTCTTCTTCTGTTAAGGAAATTTGACCCCCTGCTACCCATAGCTCTGTAGCAGGTAAGTCTATTATTTGCTTTACTGGTGTTTCCATTTTTTAGTGTTATTGTTAATATTCTGATCTCCCTTCCTTTCCTTTTTATAGGAACTCCTCTTTGTAGTGGTACGGCTAGTTCAGGCTCTGTATCTACTGTTTTTGACACATTATCTTTTGAGAAAGTTGCTGCGCATAAGTCGATTTTGATGAGGAATTCGGTATCAACAATAATTCACATATTTAAAGATCCTGAGCAGGCGGTTAGATCTGGATGTTGCTATCAAAATTTTGGACAACACTACAAAAATGGTGAAAATTAATATCTCTGCCCCGCGTAACTCTCTTCTAAACTTTCGTGAATCCATAACTTCTTTGTAATCATTAGAAAATGTGACCATTGACCCGAAGATATTAGAATACGGAAAACAGTTGGCTTCTTCCAATGAGAAGGTTTCTCTTATCGCTTCAGCTATTTCTAAATTCGACCAAGAGCAATCAACTTTTCAGGAACAATTGAAGGCTTGTGCTGACAGCAGGGCGATTATCCAGAGTCACATTGCTCTCTTGAAGGAGGAGATCTCGCAGTTAGAATCAAAAGATCATACAGAAGAATCAACTATGAAGGAGATTTAAGAGAAGATGCAAATCAGCATTCAATCTGCTGACGTTGAAAGATCTGAATTAATTAAGAATGACGAAATAGTTGCATCTTTGGAGAACAAGTTAGCTGGTGTTTTAGATCAAGAAAAGATTATTCTTGAAGCAAGATTGAAACATATAGCGGCTCAAGTTCAATTAAAGGAAGATTTACAGAAATGTATGGGAGCATTAGGGGTTACAGATGAACTGTAGGGAATTTGTTTTATTGTTTTTGATCCCATGTAATTTCTTTTAGTTTTCGGTACATACTAATGAAGACATCATGATATTTTGAGACATCTTATTATTTATAACTTTCCAAATCATAATCCATTCTAAGCATGTTTATTTATACAATTATCTAACGTGATTTTGAAATAAAATAATAGTTCATCATGATTGTTAGTATGGGATTTCCTATATGGTTTTGTTTTGATTGGCGGAACTAAGTTTCAATTTAGTCAGATAACCACACACAATTGAAGCTCTTGAGTAGGGGAGCAACACAGTTTAAGCTCTTGAGTAATTAGAGCAGCATAGTTTTTTAGACTCTTAAGTTATTGGAGTTAGGTCTCACATGGTCTCTGTAACTCTTATGAGTTCGCTAGACTTTTTACAGCCTGGTGAGTTCACAAACTAGGATCCATCAGAGGGGCCCAATGAAGCTACTGGGGCCATGAACTCAGCTGGATTTACGCACAGGGTTGGCCGCAGTACTCTCTAGAGTTCACGGGGCTCACAAGGCTACCTTTGGGGTACCAAATCCAAGGCCGCCAGTCCATCAATGAGTAGCTTTAAGCCCTTCCTTATTAGTTACTACTAAAATCAAGTCAGAGATCTGGGGGGTCTTATGCATGGTTGGCTTATCTATGGACATGGCCAAAGAGCACACACTGCAGCCCACGTTTTCTTCGCCTGCAAGGGCGAACCCATTCACGAGAGGGCACTTTCATCTGTCCCCCGTGACGTTGTCGGAAAACTATACAGATGACATTGGTGTTACGTGTGACTGCCCATTTTAGGACTTCTCGGCCTTTTAGGGTTCTCAGTCGTTGGCTTCATCTATTGCTAGCATAGTTTGCATATAATGGCCTAGGCGGGCTTTTTAGGGCCACTGGCTTCTCGTTGTTGCCCGAATTTTAATGGAAATAAGCCTTATGCATATTGGTCGTATAAGCTTGGCTAGGCTGCCTTAAATGGTGATAAGCTGCCATCGTTGTCATGATAGTAATAGACGTTTTGATCGATATATCACCATTGCTGATAATGTCTTTGACGATTTCACACTATGCTCATAATAATATATCGGCTTGGTGATGATACCAATTTCAACGAGGTTAAGCAAAGCTTGTTTGATGATAATAGCGATGGATACTCGTTTTCTTTATTTTTGATAATCACTGATATGATAAGTTGATATGCTTGGAATTCCTTCTCTTAATCAATTATCTGAAGAAGAATACATGGCTTCACTTGTTCTTGCCCCCTTTTGATATAGAAGCATTATACTGATAATCTTCTAGATCAAAACTGTAACTATCTTTGGGGATGATATTTCTTGATGAAGCAGGCATTGACTGGTATACTGATACCCTATCCATCTTGATCCACCACTCTGTACGGTCCATTAGAATATACTTCTTTTATGATGTACGGTCCGTCCCATTTAGGTTCAAACTTGCCCCCTATCTTCTGGGTGACCACTATTGTTCTTTTCAACATTATCACCATGTCACCTTTCTTGAAAGAGCGATAATTGACTTGTTTATCAAAGGCATCCGATATTCTTGCCTAATATAACTGTAACCGTTGTTGAGCTGCCAGGCGCTTCTCATCGAGTAGATCCATTTCTTTCAACCTTATCTTTGCATTTTCATCATCTGTAATTGACTGATGCACTACCACTTTGAGTGACGCAACCTGTGTTTCAATTAGGATGATCACCTCTATGCCGTAATCCAATAAATACGATGTTGCTATTGTTGCTATTTGGTGGGTAGTCCTATACACCCATAATGCTTCTTGCAACCTTTCGTCCCAGTCACGCTTGTTTCCAGCCACCGTCTTCTTTAGTATTTTCACAATCATTTTGTTAAATGTATCTGCTAATCCATTGGCCGGTGGATAGTAAGGTGTTGAAAATGAATGGTGGATACCGAACTTTTGACACAGCTTTTCCTTGCCTCTATCTTGAAAGGGGTGCCATTGTCAGTAATGATTTTCTTTGGGATGCCATGTCGATATATTATCGCGTGCTAGATAAAATTGACCACATCTTTTTCCTTGACATTGCGTAACACGATCGCTTCTGCCCACTTAGAGAAATAATCTGTTGCTGCCAGAATATATTGTTTCCCTTTGGACGAAGGTGGGTTTATTTGGACCAATAACATCGAGTCCCCAAGCTGAAAAAGGCCAATAAGTGACTGTTTGATGGAGCTCTTCAGGAGGCACATGCAAAACATCTTCATGGATTTGACATTCATGGCATTGCTTTGTGTAGTCTATTGCATCTTTGAATATTGTAGGCCAGTAGTACCCCATTCAATATATCCGATGGAATAGATTCCGGCCAGCTTGATGTGCTCTGCATTCCCCAGAATGAGCTTCTCGCAACATTTGATTTGCTTCTTGTTCATCCAGACAACGTAGCAATATCCCATTGTAGGAATTCATGTACAATATTTCGCTACATATGATAAATTTGCTCACTCTCTGCTTGATTTTTTGTCTTTGTGCTGGATCTTCCGGCAAGATATCATATTTGAGGTAATCTACAAAAGGCTGGCACCAATCATTTGCTATCACTTCTAAACATGATATGGGGAGTGCCTCGGTGACTTCATTGATAACTTCTGAAGAGGGCAAGAAACTCCTTTCCTCTATAGTTACTTGAAGAGGACTTCGATTCGGACAAGACAAGGCTATTACCAGGCTGCTAGAGCATTCGCCTTTGCATTTTTAGATCGCGATACATGCTTGATTTCAACATGACTGAATTGTTCAAGCAACTATTGTGCCTTCCGACAGTATCGCAACAGCTCTTGTTTTCTTATTTCAAAATCAGTCATTAGTTGATTTATAATCAACTTGGAGTCTCCGAAAGTCTGTAGTGTCTTTATCTTCATTTCAAGGGCAACTTCCATTCTGATGATAAGAACTTTATATTTGGCTTCATTATTCGTGCACGCAGTACCCAGTGTGAAAGAATAAGGTAACATATCACCCTGAGGAGTAATGAATATTACTCCTCCACCTGCTCCTGATGCTCGGGAAGCACGATCAAAATACATTTCCATGGATCTTGCGACTCAGCCATCATAACCTGTTCATCAAGAAAATCATCACTAATGGCCTCACTTCCTGTTATGGGATGCACCACTAAGAAATCTACCACTGCTTGCTCCTTTACTACTTTTGCCGGCTCATAGGTGATCGTGTATTCCGAAAGTAATAGAATCCATTTGGCTAATCTGCCTGATAATATCGGCCTTGTCACTAAGAACTTTATTGGATCTACTCTTGAGATTAAGGTTATATCATGGGAAAGGTAGTAATGTCTCAGCTTCTATACTACAAATATAAGTGCCAGTCATTCTTTCTCGATCGGAGAGTAATTACATTCTGCCTCTATCACAGTTCGACTCAAATAATAAAGAGCTGTTTCTTTTCCATCTTTATTTCCCTATGCTAGTAATGCTCCCAATGAATTCTTAGCTACAGATATGTATAAGTGGCTTACCCTTTATAGGAGCTGTCAGTACTAGAGGCTGTTTTAGCAGTTCCTTTATCGAGTCGAACACATTCTAACAGGCTTTGTCCCATACAAACTCCGTTCCTTTTTTCATCAGATAAGAAAACGTCTGACATCTTCCTACTAGATTAGAGATAAAGTGGCAAATATATGCCAGCTTTCCTTGAAAGCTTTTTAATTCTTTCAACATTTTCAGAGGCAGCATATCTTGGATGGCCTTAACTTTCTCTGGATTGATCTCGATTCCCCTGTGCCTAATAACAAAACTGAGAAATTTTCCTGATGCCACTCCGAAACCACACTTAGCTGGATTCATCTTCAATTATTTTTTACTAAGCCGATGGAAGACTGATGTCAGATGTTCGCAATGTTCCTCATGACTACTTGACCTGACCACCAAATCGTCTACGTAACACTCGACATGTTTGTGCATCATGTCTTGAAAGATACTCTGCATTGCTCTTTGGTATGTTGCTCCTGCATTCTTGAGACCAAACGGCATGACCTTATAACAGAAGATTCCCAACGAAGTTCTGAATGCTGTTGCCTCTTTGTCTTCAGGAGCTATTCTAATTTGATTGTAACCAGCGTAACCATCCATGAAGGACATGACAACATATTGTGTCATACTATCAATTAGCAATTCGGTGATTGGCAATGGAAATTCATCTTTTGGGCAAGCTTCGTTTAGGTCTCTGAAGTCAACACAAACCCTGATTTGTCCGCTTTTCTTTTTCTTTAGGACAACATTCGATATCCACTTGGGATATTTAACCTCCTTGATGAATTCGACTTTTATTAGCTTGCTTACTTCCTCTTCTATTAGAGGCACTAGGTCCGGATGAAATCGCTTGTGTGCTTGTTTAATCGGCCTTTTATCTTTAGATATGTTCAATCGATGCATCGCTACTTAAGGTTCTAGACCTGACATTTCCACATATGTCCAAGCAAAGACATCTTTATTTTATTTCAAGAGTTGGATGTATCTCTCGGCTTCTTGCCCGAGAAGAACTGCACTTATGAACGTATTCCATTGCTCTTCTTCTGTACCCAAATTTATTTCTCCCAAACTATCGATCGTTGGCTACCCCCCGTCTTCTATCTGCTTTGGAGCTGTATTAGGATGCTCGATTGTTTCAGAATCCATCTCTGGTAGATGATTAACAGTGACCATGTTCACTGAAGTCTCTACTCCCAATCCATGAAACTTTTCTCGCTTTTTCTGGCCAACCCCGATAGGGATTTGGATTCCTTTCCCATAATTTAGGCCGGTAGGTTCTTCGTAATTAAAACCCATGTTTTTCATGATCTTCCCGCTTGCCAGGCTATACTTCTTAAAATCTCGAGACGTCAGCTTTCCGTGATATATATTATTTTCGGCCTCTTCTTCTATCTTTGCTTCCACAGGAGTGTAGAATCTGATCAGTTTCGGGTACTTCGTGAAAGTGCCCTGGTTTGTCAATTAGCGTGAGTGTTGAGTTTGCTAGACAGAGAAGCTCCATAGGAAGATCAATCAACCGTCTGCCTCAACTGGATGTGGGCTCGAACTAGCCACAAGTAAATCTTAGCCTCACATCCCATGTCCCAAAACACCAGGTAATTAAAACCCTTAAAATTGATTAGAACATCATACGGTTTCTGGGTTAGAAAACTTTTTCAAAATTTTAGAAAATCTCTAAGTTTTTTACCTATGTTGATTTATCGATAAACTGATCGATGTGATCGACAAGTGCTGTCGATGTCCTCGAAGATCACTCGATAGTATCGAATGAAGACATTAGCTGTCCAGCAGCTACATATACTTCTGGACATAATTATTAATGTATCGATAGTGTATTAATATCATCGAATTTTGAATCTCGAGTCTATCAAAGTTGACTCGATAAAATCGACATCAGAGATATTGTGTCCCTGTTTTTTAAAGGAAAATTATAAAATCTTCGATATATCGAAGTTCTCCTTGATATCCTTGAAATTCAAATGTTGATGATATCAGAAGGACTTCGATGATATCGGTTTTAGACACATAGTCAACCAACAATATTTTCAGGTGATTTTTATCTTGAATCGAGGGTTACCCGATAGAATCGATATTCAAATATCGATGATATCGAGGCCGAGTCGATGACATCGAGAATGGACATGAACTGTCCAGCAAGCTTAACCGGAAAATCCTTCAGATTTATTGATGCATCGACACAACTATTGATATCATCGACATTCAAATTTTGATGATATCGAGTGTGCCTCGATCATTCTTTTAACCTGAAATATTTTAATGACAAGTCTATCTCACTTTTCCAAGTGTCGAGGAATCGAACCTTGTGTCGATAAAATCAGAGTTCGAAATCCGATGACATTGACGCATGTTCGATTTCCTCGACCAGCTGACAAAAGGTTTCAAAAGCGAATAACATCTGAGTTTGTGTCATCGAGCTTTTAGTCGATGCAATCGAGAGTATACACTCGATGATATCGACCCTGCTCGATGATATTGAACTTTGTCATAAATGTAACCATTTTATATCCGTTGGAACCTTTTACCTATATATAGTGAGCTTGTCCTTAGTTGCTGGTAGAGAAAGAAGAGAGTGCTTTTGAGTGTTTAACCTTAGATCATATACTTAAAGCCCTTTCCCTCATGGAAGTTCATCTTCCAATCCACCCTCATCATTGATATTCAATGGAGTGGATTGGAGAATGAACTTCTGCATTCAAGGATCCTCTAGCTACTATCTTAATGGTAAATCATTAAGCTGGGATGCCTTGAATGCATAAATGATTGAAATCGCTCTATTTCCCTTATAGGAAAACTTTCAATAGAGTAGGATTTCGTTACAACCTTGACCTAACTCGTCGCCATATATATGTACATCTTCTGAGTTATGGTTTAAGGAAGCAGAAGATTCTTCATCAACAAAGGAGGAGATCTTCGACAATGCACTGAATGGGGCTTATCTACTTATCTATAAGTCATTAGAGTCCAGAGGACCCTTATGATCATTCCTTTGTAGGGTTGGGTCTAAGGTGTTTCTCACCCCTTGCAAGTCCTCTAGGAGGCCTCCGGCGAGAGTGTACGGAGTAGGTGCATTATGTTGACCCTTACTCTGTGGAGAGCATAAACATTTAGGGCCTTGTACGAGGTCCTTGGCCAGTATGCCTAAAAGTGGGTGCTTTGTGTTGACCCTTGCTCATGGGAGCATAAGCATGAGAGGTTCCTTGTGTGGATCCTTGGCCAGTGTGCTATGTGTTGACCCTTGCTCGTGGGAGAATAAACTGTCAGCCTAGGTGTAGGTTGTACTAGTTATAGGTGAACCTGATTTAAAACCTTGGGTTTGAGGTGAACCGTGTGAAACCTCCTTAGTGAAATTTGGTACACTCAAGGGTTGAGTACGGTTGCCAGGAGTGGAGTAAACAAGTAGTTAAACCACTATAAAAATGACTGTGTTTGAGATTGCTATTGTCTTCCATTACTTATGTGATTTCCTTAAGCATTTTCATATTTGATTATTTGAGATCACACCTTACACACACAGTCATATCCATCATAAACTAATTTGCACATTGTTCATTTCTCAAATAGTTTTTGATTGGATCCTCTACCGGGCTTGGAAGCCAGTAGAGTTACTTTTGAGTAATCCTAATGCATGCTTGTTATTAGGATTAATGTGATAGGATTTTAAATTGTTATAAAATTTTATAAAAGTCCTATTCACCCCCCTCTAGGACATATTGGCATATTCCTACTTCAACTAAATCTGTCATTACCGCAATTTCACTTCACACTGGCTTTGACATGAAATCTCTCAAGAACAGTCGGGAATGGCTTGTTTCTTTCAGCATATGGTAATGGCACTGTGTAATTGGACTGTAGGACTTTCAAGTGTTCGGGCGATAACAATGTTAACGACGGACTTGCCATTCTTCTCCCTGATCGTAGTCTGATTACCGTAGCCTTGCCTATTATCTTTTGATTTTCTTTCCCTGTTCTTTCACGAGTATTTTCTCGAGCTATTAATACATTCACTGTCGCCTTTATATTTCTTTCTTTTTCTTCCCTGATCACTATCTAGCCCCTGTTTATCATTCTTTGTATTATGGACTTTATTGTGTAACAATTTTTTGTCGGGTGCTCTACCAAATGATGGTACCGGCAAAAATCCCTTTCTCCTGTTCTCGTTGCATCTTTGAGGAGCTTGGATAGAGGTAATTCTATTATACTAGCTTTCAGTAGTTGGTTCATCATAGGGACTACATCTTCCCTATCGAATGCGAACCCATCATGGGAGTTACGTGATCTGAACTTTTTTCCACCGAATATGTTTCTAGGACGGCTTAATTCTTCCTTCTGCTCTGTCCTTTTCTCTCTTGATTCTCTCTCTCCCTCCTCGCATCTTAAATTCTTTTCTCTTGATCCATAGTATTTGTGACCAATCTACTGGGCCCTCTCCTTGCAGTATCATAATGGAATGCTGGCATTTTTATCAATTCTAAGGCATGGGCTTTGGTGGCCAGGTCACCGAAAGTCTTGATATCAGCACTGGTGAGCCTAAATGCGATTCCTGTTTCTATAGAGTTTAAGCACATCTTGACCTGCTCTTTCTCTTCCGATAACTGTTTGCAAGAAGCTCCCAATGTCTTTCATCTATCTATGAATTTCTCCACAGGTTCTCCTTCTCTGTCGTATTGAAGCCAACTCTGTAATACTGACATTGCATTCAGATGAGAAGAAATTTGACATAAATGCATCCTGCATTTGTTCCCAAGTGCGCATCGATCCTGGGGCTAGGCTGGAGTACCTGTGAAATGCCTTACTTGTTAAGGATGAGCTAAACAATCGAAGGCAATATTGTGATACTATAGAGAAATTTCCTATACTGGTGATAAAATGCATCAAATGCTCTTCTAGTGATCCATCTCTATTAAATTTTTAAAAATCTAGCTGTTTAAAAATAACCGAAAAAGGAACATCTTCCACCTCTCTCGGGTACGGTGTTCGATATCTGAATCTACCGACATTTCTTTGTTCTTGTTCTGTTCTGACAGCTTCCTCCACAACTTGTCACATTTCCTCTTGCGTTATCGCCCTTGCTACAGGAGCAGACCTGTGCGATCCTGGTCCTGGGGGTTGCGAGCCTTCGGGTTGTGGTTCTTGCCTGTTCATATTACCCATCATCGGAGGTACCGTTATCTGGGCCACATTGTGCACGAGAGTTGCTAAAGCTTCCTGGAGATTTCAGCATTCTTCCATCAGTGTTCTCTGTACTTGTGCCATCTCAGCCATACAATCTTCGGCAGTCGACTGAGGTCCCTGACTTGTCTCGACCATATATACAGTTGCCTCTCTGCTTCCTGATGAAGCTGTGGTTGGGGTAGAGTATGAATATATCGATGTGATGGGGCTTACGAAAAGAGGAGTTTTGTTAGATTTCCCGTTACTTCCATAGTAATCAGGAGATTGGAGCGATACCGAAGCCGGTGAGCCTACGAGCAACATTTTACCCTTTCGCTCTCTTGTCTGTCGAGCTTCTACGGTAGGCAGGGCTAAAAAATTGTATGCTGTCAGGGGAGGAGCGGATTTCCCTTGGTATAACTCAAGTGGAGCTAATTCAGGATTTTTCTTAGCCACATTTCACGTCACTAGTCCTTTGATTCTTCGTACAGGAAAGTTCACTTTGGCGGTTACCACATCTCGAGCCCTTGTCTTTTGAGACGTAATGACAATCCAATCTTGATCGTCTTCTTACGCTGTGGGCAAAGTAGATATGACTTCGGCCATTGCTGAAGGCTTGCCATTTTTACTTGCAGGAGATCGGACTTTATGATCTAATGATTTATTTACTGCATATTCTACTATGAACCTGGTCATAGTGAAATAGAAGTTCACTTTCTTCGTCGAGTTTGCCATTGATTGTAAATTGTGGTTTTATCTTTTTACCTTTAAGATAAAACATAAAACTTTAATTGGTATACGAATGATAAGATAATCTATCTGAGAGGTGAAGGGGAGGATGTTCTCACTGAGAGTCACCATTTTGGCGTCAAAAGATACCAAACTACGACAAAAGTCCCATAACCTTCTCAATGTTAATGTTAAATAAGATAATTTAGTCCCTAGCAGAGTCGCCATTTTATTTCGAACAAGAAACAAATGTATTTGATTTGGGAGATTATCTTATTCAAACATAACAGAGAGAGTGTATCAAGAATGATTGTCGCATTATTAATATTGAGTTCATGTACATCCTCGGATATCCCTTGATTCTGAGATAGATTCTTTGGAATACAACAAATTAACAGAGTTCGAATAGGGAATCTAAATATCAAATCCAGCAGCATTTCGACTTGTGATTTGATCATCTATTTAAGAGCAATATTGTGCGGATTCGATCGTTTGATTTCTCTTTCTGAAGCTTGTACAAAAGGAGAACTGGAGACTGATCATTTTGACAGCATTTCGACCCCTATCATTACTGACTGCATGGCAGTCTGGTTGTGTGGACCCGCGCAACCGATATGGTTTGCGCGGACTGGCACAAACCCTAGGCTTCTCTTTAGTCCTACCTTTAGTCTTTTTTATAGCTCTGCACTTCTTATAAAATCTTCAATCATGCCAAATGAGAGGTGGAGGGGGGTATTTATAGGAATTCACACGTGTGAACCCTCGATCTTTGTGCCATGGGACCTACCTTTTACTGGATCTAACCATTCATGAACAACATGCCCTAAAATCCTTGATGCCGACCAGTGCAACTGGTATCATTCTTTACATGGACCCGCGCAACCGATATGGTTTTTGAGTACACGCGTAACCCCATAAAGACACTTTTCTTTGATCTTTTGTTTCTTCTTTCTTTTTAATACTTATTTTTTCAATATTTAATCTTTCTTCTTCTTTTTATGCCTCAACATAGTCATAGTAGGATATTTTCCTTCATATAAATGACTTGAATTGCCCATAATATGGACCAAGTGTGAAATATGAAGACCTCACTTTGGTAGGCTTTTCCTTAAGCGCGAAGATATCCAGTCAAGGTCTACCAACTCCTTGTAAATTTGATCTTTTGATTTAGTTACTTTCTTTCATCCATCGCAACTTAAATTTGGACCACACTTTGATCTAATATGACTATGAGGTTATACAAAATTTAGTTCCTGATCTACGATCTTACACTGTTGAAGATTAAAGCTAGTTCCTTCATTTTGGTACGAAAGGTGAAATTTTAGATTTAGGCTTTTTTCACCATCAATCAACCACCAAATTTTGTCTAACCATTTGCCTATCCTGACTACACCTTGATCATTAAGTGTGGATTGTTAATTGAGATCAAGTTCGTTTTGGCACCCATTAGGAGAATTTTTAAGATAGGTCAATCAAAATTTCGGATCACCAAGAAAATCATATACCCTGACTCTATTCGACGACCCTGACACAATGAAAAAATTAAATTTAAAGAAAGATCATCAGAAGAGGGAAAATTGGAGAAACCCAATTCAAGTGGGATGTGAAACACACCTCTCTCACATGCCCACTCATTTTAAAAGGGGTGTGCGTTTACCTCTCCACTCACACGCCCGAGTTGAAAAAGAAAGAGAAAGAGAAAGAGAAAGAGAAGGAGAAGCCTAGGCGTCATCTTCCTTCTCCATTTGTATGGTGATCCCTCTTATTCAAGTTATGTCGTGATGCATGTGGAAGCTTTTCATGTAGAAGCTTTCCTACATGGATATCTACCTAGTGTTTAGATTTAAGGCTAAGGTGAAGGATTCCTTTAAGCTTATAGTAATCTAATTTGATATGCTTTATCTGCCATTTTCATGTTATACTTTCATGTTACTATGACTCTCTTTCTGTAATTGTTAATTTACCACCAACAATTATTTATCCTTTGAGAATTATGGTTAAGGCATGCTTTTATTTATGTGTGATCTTTATTAATTTATGTGGGGCGATAGATACAAGCTTTGGCCATCCCGTTACCAATTTTGTTGAGTTAGCCCTTGCTACTCTTCTCTTTATTGAGTTAGCCATTGCTACTCTCCTCTTTTGTTGAGTTATCCATTTCTACTCTTCTCTTTTGTTAAGTTACCTTAATGCTACTCTTCTCATTTATTATATTACCCCTGTGCTACCAACCTTTAAGGCTTGGGCATGTGTCTTGGAATTCCAAAACTCCCATTATTCAATCTATTTTTCAATCAATGCAAGTGATGTGTTAAAAGTATCACTAGTGATTCAAATATTTATTGTGAACGTAATGCATTACAGGTAGCAGTCCTCTTGGTCTACATGTAATTCTGTGGGCTAATTAGTGTGGTGCATAATTGATGTAAGTAAATCGCCATGCGCGTTACATCACTTCTTGGGATTGGATGTCGTAAATAGTCATTTCATGAACACAACTTGTTACGTAAATCCCCCAATCGCGTTGTTGTGTCACCTTAATGTGTTCACATAAATCCATGTTAACGTTGGACATGCTGGTAAATCTCCATAGTGTGAGAATATGGGGCGAGTCGGATATTTTGAACTATTTTTCATATTGTGATAATGATCACTAAGTATGATGAACCGCACATACTTTGCTAGGCATGCATTTATATATATATATGTATATATTGGTTGCACATGCTAATACCTCTCATAGTGATGGAGTGCGAGACATATTAGAACCCTTATATTACTTTTATGAATCTCTTGAATTATTGAGTAATCTTAAAGGATATCCATCACTATGAGTAGGGCCCGTACAGATGATGCAGGTGATGTGCAGATTAAAGACCTAGAGGACCATATCCCTGTGAAAGATTATACTAAATGAATAAGAAGATAATTTTATGATTTACTTTTATATTTTCATTGCAAACTCGATACTGTAATAAGCTCCCATTAAGAGGGCATTTGATAATTTGTTGAATTCTTTTACTTGGATGAAATAATTAATATTTTATTCTCATGAATGGTTACCTTTATGAATGTAACTGGATGCGATCTAAATGAAAAAATAAAAAAGGGGTGTAATTTTTAAAGCATCCAATTTATACATTATTAACTCTCGATTTTCTTGGACATGAGTATAAACTCTGGTCATGAAAATTCAAGAAATTACACAAAGTTCTAGTTAAATTGAATCAGATATTTGATATATCTCATGTGGTATAAACCTTATAAAGACCTCAGGATTAGGTGCTTTCAAAAAAGGTTTAATAATGGGTTTTTACATTTGTCTTTGCCTAAAATTTGGCCAACCTAATTTTTGCTTTAACTAGCCTAAGCTTCCTCGGCAAGCCCAACTTCAAGCCCGAGGTAAATAACAACTTTTGTTGTAAATTCGGCTAACTCGAGTTTTGGTTCGGCTAGCCCGAGCTTGAAATTTAGCCTGCCTGAGAAAGTTTGAGTCAAATTCTAGCAACATCGATTTTTGGAATTTACGAGAATTCGGCCAGTCGAAGTTGACCTCAGGCCAGCCAATTTTTGGATAATTCTTATCCCACACAATCTGAAATTCATTGAACAGAATCCGCTAAACTTAGGCTAGTTGAAGCCTATCTCGGGCTAGCCGAAGTTCTAACTTCTTTGCCTATAAAGTGAGTTCTTTTCTCATTCCGAATTATACAAGTTAATTATCAAAATTCTTCTACAAGAGAAAAAGAAGCTCAAGTTATTAGAAAACTATTGGTTGGTATTTATAATTTATTTAAATAGCTTTTTTAATTCCCTATAGTCTCAGATCTTTTAAGTTTAATATAAGAGAGTAAACTATACTCTTTGAGATATAAGAAAATTGAATTAAGTAGCTTTTTGGGTTTAACAAAATTAAAATCTATAGAACCCTAGATCCTTTCTATCTTACTAAACACGACACCATCTACATTTAAGAAAGAGGTCCTTTCTGCTATAAGCTTCTGCTACGTATTTTGCGGTTGAATACCTTTTAAAACTCTGTTTAGGTTTTTCTGAGATCTCTTGTGAAAATCTCAGTTAAGGTTTCGTCTAAGATAGCCTGGTAAAATCTCAGTTTGGATTTTTATTCTGATAGCTTATGAAAATCACAAGGAACTATATTAGGTTATTAAGGTGACCCTGTCAAAACCTTTTTATAGTGAAAGCCAAAATTATGAGAGAAGTAATTTTTGGAGTGGAGTAGGGGTGACCGTTTTTAAAGCATCGAACCATTATAATTCTTTGTGCCATGTGGTGAATGCCTTATTTTTATTTTTAGTTCATTGGATGTATTTAATTTCATTTTTATGCTGAATGTTGTAATTCTTTAATTTACTCTTGCTAGTTTGAATTTTGATTTTAAAGATATTTGTGAAATAAGGTTGTCCTACCTAAACTTTTAAGTGAAGGTTGTCTTATGAATTATTTAGAATTAAGGTTTCAATACTCAAGCAATTGAGATCTTTGTATTATTTACATATTCAGCACTTGTTTCGATTATTTGGTATTGTCCTATTCACCCCTCCTTTAGGACATCGTAAGCTCTCCTTTTCAAGTGGTATCAGAGTGGGTTGATCTTTTTTATTTTTTGGATTTACCTCATTGAGCTAAATCCAGAGCTTTAATATGTCAAATTTTGAAAGCCTATCTATTACCAGGCCACCTCCTTTTGATGGCTCTAATTATTCATACTGGAAAGTCAGGATAAGGATTTTTCTCAAATCCATAGATGAAAGTATGTGGTAAGCCTTTGTATCTAAATGGATCCCTCCTATGATGGAAGCAGTAGTTAATGATGGAACCATATCAATTGAAGAAACCGCATTTACTTTTTGGACTACGGTTCAGAAAAGTGAAAGCAGTAAAAATGTAAAAACCTTAAATGCAATAACTTGTGCTCTATCACCTGATGAATTCAAAAAAATCGTTTCTTGCGATACAACTAAATAAGCATCGGATATTCTTAAAATGACATATGAAGGAACTACTATAGTAAAAAAATCTAAAATTCAAATCCTCACAACTAAATTTGAGGAGATTCGTATGGAAGAAAATGAGTCTTTTATAGACTTCTATATGAAATTAAATGACATAGTAAATTCTATGTGGGGTCTTGGAGATAGATTCCTTGAAAGCAAGGTTTGTGCAAAAATACTGCGATCACTTCCTGATAGGTTTAATTCAAAGGTTACTGTTATACAAGAATTAAGGGATATATATGTTATGAAAGTTGAGGAGTAAGTTCTCTTTAAACTTATGAGCTAAATTTTAAATCTCATAAAGTCAAGTCAATTGCTCTTAAATATTCTAAATCTAACTCAAAGGAAACTAATGCAAATTCTGATTTTAAAGAAAACACAGATAATATGACAATGTTAGCAAAGAAATTTTATAGAATTTTCAAAAATAAGAGAAGAATAGATCTTCAAAAACCATCTGATAAAAGAAAAGGAAAATTAAAATTTTGAAAATCTAAAACGAAAGACAGTCAATGTTTCAACTGTTATGAATATGTGCATTTAGCTTCTAAATGTCTTAAAAAGGATAAATCAAAAAGAAAAGGCATGATAGCTACTTGGGATGAATCATCAATGTCTGAAACTAATTCTCAATCTAATGAATTAGACCAAGAAAATGGAAACGATTTGAAAGCCTTTATGAGGATAGGCAGAGTCACTTTTTCAGATAGCTATAATATGTCTAACTATGAAACTCTAAGAAGTGACCTTGAAAATGAAAATGATCTTCAAGATGCTTATAATGCCATATACAGAGAAAGTTGTAAAATCACTGTCAAATTGAAAATTCAAAAAAGAAAATTATGCTAAATTAAAATTAAAACTGGAAAAAGTTCTTTTAGAAAAATCTCAATTTTCTGACTATTTTGAAAAAACAAAATTAGATTCGAGTTTTAAGTATTCTGAATTGTAAAAAATTAAAATGAAAATGAGAAACTAAAACTTGAAGTTTATTCCCTTCAGAGTTCAAAGGATACTTAGAAATATGCCATTGGTGACCAGAAGCTTGAAAAATTGTTAATCTCACCAAGGCGATGTGGTGACAAGTTTGGTCCGGGTTATATTAAAATAACTATTTGAAATTTGAGGATTCTGCTCCTACCTTTGTAAGAAGAGAATCCTCGAACTCTAAAGCTGAGTCTCTAAGAGATTTAAACTATAAAAGGAGGATTGACTTCAAAAACTCAAAACCTTTTTAAGTCTTTAAAATAAATAATAATGCCATCAGCTACAAACATCAAAGGAATAATAAACCTCCTTTAGCTGAAAAAATTATGGACTTACTTAAAAAGCTATTGAAATCCAACTCAGACAAGATTGAAATATATAGAAAAATAAGAAATCCTAACTCCTAAATATAATGTAAAGCAAGAGATCCTCTTAAACCTAGAACCGTAATGAAATGGGTTCTAAAGGTTAAGTGTCTTGTTGCCACACAACTTTCAAAGATAACAGCCATTCAAGATGGTACCTGGATAGTGGATATTCGAGACACATGACAGGTGATAAGGCTATATTCTCAAACATCAATGAAGTAAATGGCGGCTCAGTTACATTCAGAGATGGAAGCAACTACGAGATAAGTGGCCAAGGTAATGTACAACTTCCTAACTTACATCTCTTCGAAAATGTTCTATATGTTGAAGGATTAAAACATAATCTTTTGAGCATATCTCAGATATGTGATAATAAGCATAGTGTAAAATTTTCAAATCATGGATGTGAGATTATAAATGAGAAAGGAAGTGTAATATTAAATGGTCGCAGAACATCTGAAAATTACTATATAATTGATAACTCTTTCTCAACAAACCATTCATGTTACATGGTTCAAACAGATAACACAAAACTACAACATAAATGTCTTGGACATGTAAACTATAGAGATCTATATAAATTGAGCAAAAGAGATCGCTTATGTGGACTACCCAAATTGAAAAAGATTAAAAAAGTTTGTGGTGCATGTCAAATAGGGAAGCAAATTAGGAGTAGTCACAAGAAAGTGCACTCCTTATCCATGGATAGACCTCTTGAACTCCTGTATATGGATTTAGTTGGACCAACTAGAACGAAGAGTAGAGGCGGAAAGAAATATTTTCTAATCATAGTTGATGACTACACTAGATATACTTGGGTAGCCTTTCTGAGAGAAAAATAAAAAAACTTTTGATGAAGTCAGAAAATTTTTAAAATGTATCCAGGCTGAAAAAGAGTTATCTGTGGTCAAAATTAGAAGTGAAATGGTACCGAATTCAAAAATAACAATTTTAAGAAATACTGCAATGACCATGGTATATTGCATGAATTTTCTACTCCAAAACATACAACAAAATACAGCTGTTGAAATAAAAAATAGAATTCTTTAAGAGATGGCTAGTATAATGCTAAATAACATGAACTTACCAAAAAATTTATGGGCTAAAGTTGTTAATACTGCATGCTATATAGTTAATCATGTTTATATTAGAAAAGCTAAAAACAATAAAGCTTATGAATCATGGTTTAATAAAAAGCCCACAATTAAATATTTTTGAACTTTTGGAAGCAAATGCTTTATTTTACGTGATTGAGGAAACTTAGAAAAATTTGAAGCCAAGAGCGATGAAGGAATATTTCCAGGTTATGCTTTAAACAGTCGGACATTCCGTGTTCTTAACAAAAGAACTGGGGTAATACAAGAATCTATAAACATTTTGATAAATGATCAACAAATCACACCCGGTGTGAGACCCGTATCCTAGCCTATATCGTTCCGTAGGGTTCCACGGTCTTCCCGGTCGAATTTCGGAGACCCGCGATGTGTAGATAGTAGTTACGCGGGACCCTGAGTCATATCTCGTATTCTAGAGTTGGCTCTACCCGAGATTTGTACCCTCACGACCGCGCCGTCGCCACATCTCGTGCACCGAGGTTTTACCCGGGCTAGGCGATGTGGCATTACCAAAAAATGGGGCAAAGGCTATGGATAAAAACTGTAGCTATAGATCTATGACTACAGTTTTTATCTGTAGTACGATCGTAGTCGTAGGTGCCGTAACAATAGGTCTTAAACCTATGGCTACGGATTTAATCCATAGCCATAGATTAGAATAGCTACAGATATAATTCATAGGAATTAATCTATAGTGAAAAGCACAAACAGCTACAGATATTATTTGTAGCTAAACGTCCGTAGCAATATGCCAAATTTAATAATGGCTACGGTTTTCAGATTACCAGCTACGTTCAATATCCATAGCTATTGACTACATTTATATATATATATATATATATATATATATATGTAAAATCATTGTTCATTCAATTACCACCTGCATAATCATTCATTCATTCAATTACAATCCTTCATTCAATCAATTACAATTACAATTACAATAATGCTGAAAATACAAATCTTGGTGAGTCTGTATGCACTCGCATATGGCCAGGTACATCCTTCATCCTGGCCTTTGGCTTCATTAGAGAAATTTGCTCGACTTCACCCTGAAATTTTAATGATAAAGATTTGAAAGAGAAGATAGATTTTAATGGTATGATATTTTTTTCACAAGCAAATAGGCCTTTTTCAGCCATCAGCCCATCACCCACTTGAAGAATAAAAAACTGATTGTTGTCCAAGTCCACTCCTTTTCCTTTCAATTTCTTAGTGACCTCTGTAAAATTACTTCCACAGTCATGTATGCAGTACTTTGAAGAGTTGTTTCGAAATGCAACTCTAGTAATGACAAAGTCACTTCCTGCAACAGCATATATTCCATCATCCTACAAATAATCATGGCATTCATAAATCGGAATGACCATTGGGGAAAAAAAGGACAAAGTGAAAGAAGTGCATCCACAAGTAGTGATGTTTGTGGAGTTTTCCTATTTAGTGTGCTTCCCTTGTGATTGGGTAAGCACCTTTTGTACATATTTTTCTTTAACTAAGGCAATGTGTATAGACATTGAGAAAATACCTGTAGGAGGTGTTGCAAATTCAGATGCATTTTGGAGAATCTTCTGTCATCCAGCATTTGCTTCTTCAGTGCAAAACTACCTGCATTTAAGGAAATCAGTTTGATGAGTAAGATTATTATTTCTTTATGATCCATCCAGGTATAGGCCCAGTCAGCATATCCCAGTTAAATGCCTAAATGGAGGAAAAAGAAAAAAGAAAAGAAAAATAAAGAAAGAAAATCCCCACTTCATTGTTATCAAGGGTAAGCATTGACTCAAATGGCAAATTTTTTCCTTTTTTTTTTGATATATTCATTTACAGTTAACCCCATTTACAGGCATCCAAAAGACCCCTAAAAGTTTAAAATTATAGTCATTAAGGTGTAAATGATTTGCAGTAGTTGTCACTAGAAACAGTAGAGCCTTGTGTATAGTCTGATACATTGAGTATGATAAAAGGAAAAACAAATCTTAGCAGGATAAACTAATTCAAGGTAATTACGAACCATCAACTAAAAGATGATTTTTTAGAAATTGAAATGGGAGCTGAAAAAATGACAAAATGACAAAAAAAAAAAGCCAAAAAAGAATTCAAATTTAGATACAAATGGCAAAACAGAATACATTTGACTAAAACATTATAACATGGATTCATGCTTTCAGGCGATATATGGAAATACATATATCAATATGCGGGGTGGGACGACTCCAAATTTCTGAAATCCAAGACATGGATAAGGTTATATCTCATCCATGGGTCAGTGTTCATGTTTAGTAATATGGTTTTTCTTCTAGAAAGAGTTCACACTAGACATAATGTGCCAGCCTGTCCCGAGCCTAGGCAAAGAAGTAGGGTTGATGTAAGGCAAACAACCTGTTATGGAACTTTTGTTAAGCAATGTGAGAATTCCTATTTTGAATATGATTAGAAAAACTGGATTCATCAAAATTAACACAGAGAGCTGGAACGAGGATTTGGGACCCTATAATTCTTCAAACTGAACTACATAAAGAATGTCAATGGCAGATGGCACTCACCGACCATTCCTTATGACCCTAGTAACCTTCCTAGTTGAGCCTCTTCACATCGATAACCATGCTAGTGCCAGATTTTGTTGCTGAAACCTTGCTGCTTGAACCACTTAGATCTTTTCTAGCTCTGCTAACATACGTCGAATTGACCCCTACACAAACCAAGAGCAGAAACATAAAGCATTATTAAAATCTCAACATCAGTAACAATGAGTTAAAAAAGGTCACACTTGTGAGCGACCACAAGTTGAAATGAGCAGACCACATCAATTAGCTGACTCAACTGAGTCTTGTTGACCAGGGACCTAGTCACACATTTTTTTTCTTTTTTCTTTTAAGATGACGATCTCATTAATAAACACTAAATACCAGAGCAGAAAGAGAATTGTGGAAGGAACCTAATCACAAAATACTCATTACACTATATCCATGGGATTTTTATGGCACACGAAACAAAGTATTCCTTACACTTTATCCACAGATGACTTCTTTTTTATGCCAATTCTTTTTTTTTTTTTTGGCATATTATGGCCTACCTAGGAGTTAAACAACCTGATTTTTAGGCCAAAAGTTCTAAACAATGTGGCCCACCTACTGAAAATCTCCTAGCTATATTGGCACATGTACCTGTAAATGCAATCATGTTTTCATTACAAATCTCACTTCTTACCTTACACTTCAATTTCCCTGAGTTATTCCACTCTTTCCATAACTAAATCTTTTATTTTTATTTTTTATTTTTTGCAAAAAGGTGGGAGCACACCACCTATAACTTTGTTTAAAAAAAAAAGGTGTACAAACACTCAAGTAGGCTCCAAAACAAAAAAGGGGTCACCCTTGACCTATAAAACCTACAACTCATAGCATTAACCTCAGCAATAAAAAGTAAAACCAGTAAAACAGAAAATACAATAATCTCCAACCACAAAGAGGCACCCCTACAGGTACGAAAAAGAGGAAATCCAACAACATTGGACAACCAACAACACTGAGACTTTCCCTTAGCAAGACCTCCACCATTGCAGTAACCAACAAACCCAAATAGATGACAGTAGGATGGCAACACAACAATCCACAACTACACTCTCAAACACAGCACAAAAGCCCCAACAAACAAAAGATAGTCCAACAAAACCTCAGTTGCTAACAGAAGCTTCAATAGCTAAACTCCATCTTCCTCATAGATCACTTGACAACAAAATGGCAGCACAAGAGACCCAGCCCAGACCAGCCAAATACACTGGCTACTACCTGAAACATCAGATACAAACCGGAGCCACCGCAGGAAAGAAGAGGGACAAAGCCAAAGAAGCTGCATGGATCCAACCCAAAAAGTTGATATGGTGGGTACCACCATGGATGGGCCATGAATGAAACATTTTTTTTTCAAATAAAATCTCTAGGCCAGCACCATAAACAGGGCAGCAACTCCATGTGAACCATGCTGTAAAGAACAGACTGCAATCCATCAAAACATAGATTCTGCAATCCATCAAAATCAACTTTGGAAAGCAACAGATTCAAAACATAGATTCTGCAATCCATCAAAATCAACTTTGAAAAGCAACGGATTCAAAACATAGATTCTGCAATCCATCAAAATCAACTTTGGAAAGCAATAGATTTAAAACATAGATTCTGCAATCCATCAAAATCAACTTTGGATCTAAGCCAAATCTAAATTTTCAAAGATTTAATGTAGAAAAATATAAGTTCTGGGGGAATGATTTGAATATAACCTCCCCATCGCAAATTCCTTCCAGCCATGAGAACTCTTGCACAAGCACGAAAACATCTCATAATCCAAATAGTTGTCTCTTTTCCTTGTAAAATAAAACACAAAAAAGAAAAGAATCAATCAACGAGATCTATCGAAACCATGAGAATTCAAAGATCAGAAACATGAAAACTCAGTTTCTACAGAAATTTCAAAGTAAAGTAATCTCAACATCAAAGATCTAATCAAAACATGTCGTTATGTAAAAGAGAAAAAAAAACTAATTACTCATCAAACTATTAGAAACCCCCCCAAAAAAAAAGCATACCAAATCAGAATACACCAATTCAACAAACACTAGAAAATTAAACCAAAATCAAAATCCCCCCTATACAAGATATTTTAAAATAATAATAATATCATGAAAATGATTAACAACCCACTATGTGATCTACCAAAATCAGAACAATGACATGATTTAAGACATGGAAAAAGAACCCAATTCACCAAACATTACAAAATAAAGCAAAATCAAAATCCTAAAAAGGTAGAAATCAAAAGAATTAGAAAATTTGAAATGAAACACTTGAAAGCCTAAAAAGGTTCTGTCATAAACAAAAATCTCCAAAAATCGACAATATGACAAGAATCACCAAAAAAAAACTCAAAACCAACACGGATCCTTGAATTGAAGAAATATAACCATCAAGATAGAAATCAACTATTGTCAATGCAAGTACACTTCCTTAAATTGCTAAATTGGACTGCGACCAGTTTTTGTTCATGTTGTTGATAATCAACCAACAAGTAGAAAAGTTGAGCACATTTACCTCATTAACAATGAACTTTAGCATGTTTGAGAATTTTCCAGTAGCAGGAACACTTTCTGGCTTTCCAAAAGACATGAAAATCTGTCAAGGCAAATTATAAGGCTACTGGAAAAGAATTTTGAACATAACCTGTCCCATACCCACCCCTAAATGATTATCCAGTCAATTTACTTCTGTTCAACATAAATATAGCAATAAGGCTGCTGGAAAAGAATTTTGAACACAATTCAAAAGCATTGAAGAAGCATCGATGGTGTGAGTGCATGAGTGTGTGTGAGGTGTGAGTGAGAGTGTTAAAAAGAGAAGGAAAAAAAGAAAAAGAAAACTATGCTTTCTTTTCCTCAAGTGTCTTGGAAATGAAGTTTTCTGAGAAAGACTTTCTTTCCCATGCTTTTCACAAATTAAAACAGGCCCTTAAGTGAAACCTCAAAATCTCATGAGAAATTTGTAAATTTAAGAAATTTTGGAGAATGAGATTTGTTAGTAGCTAGTATGCTTACAACTACATACCTTTCCAGTGTAAATACGAGGTTCCAATAAATAAACCACTGCAAAACATAAAGCAAATGCGTCAATTACCAAGAGCTGTTAAAGCAGGTTGAACCCATTTTAAATGCAATCATGGCCATGTAAATTATAAAGGTTTTGGTAGAGGTGGCCGTAGTGACTATGGTGGTGGTTGTATACAAATCTGAATAGAGAAAAATCCGGTAGTAGACCCTCCCCACACATAAGAATGGATCAATGCAAATGGAGGAATTGATTTATTTTTAGCAACGAGATTTTGCCTATCAAAATCACAAGAAGCCAAAAAACTGTTTAATAGAGCTGGTGGAAATTTGTCTCGTGAACCCAAAAAAAAAAAAAAAGGAAAAAAAATGTAGGCACAAAAATTTATACGAGTTATTAAGAATATTTGGAGTTCAGTTAGTACCCTATGTTATTTGGATCCTTCAAAGAACTAGAGTACGGAGTACCTAAGTTGGATGCCTGTATCCTCGGGTAAGTGTAAGAATAAGAATCCCACTTTCCCAGGACTAGAAATCCTTTTTTTTTTTTTCCAGAGGGGGGATTTTGAACTCTAGCCTTATTACTTATTTAGAACTTGTGGTGAATAGTGCCAACTGGGCACTAAATTCAGCCTATGATGTTGTTAGGATGTGTTTTAATATGAGTATACATATGAGCAGTGACCGATCCTTGACATGACCATATCTAGAGAACTCGAATTCTTAGGATTTGTCATAATTGATCCTTGACAAACTTGATACCCATACCAGTACTCAGGTCACATAGGATAGAGTACTGCTTATATGAAGATCAGTTAACAATATTCAATGCATGTTTATTGTCAAGTGAAGACTCTTTTTTCTTTGAGCAAGTGTTCAGTGAAGGCAGTTGAGTTAAATATTTGCAAACACAGTAAGCTGCTCGAAGTTGCTTCAATAAATTGAAGCTCATGTCTTCATTTGGGTCCATCCCTGTAAGAAATTTTATTTTTATTTTTTGAAGCAGCTGTTACTGGAATCGTTGTTTTAAATTGTAGTTTCAAAGTGTGAATCACTGGGAGACTGAAGTTGGTAGACTTGCCCTAATTTATTCATTTCAGACTTGTTTTGATTCAGTCTGATTTCAAGCTGACTCTCCCAATGACTAGTTTCATTCTCCACTAATGCCTAAATTAGCTTGATTTCAACAATATGCCAAACCATAATTCAAATCCGACAATTGCAGGGTATTTACTTTCTACCAGGATGCTAGAAATTCATGCATAAAGAAAATCTTTTGTGGTCTCAGCTTAGTCTTGATAGATGGAAACATAATTTGGAAGGCTTTTTGGCAACAAGTGGCAACTTGAGGTTCGTTCAAAAAAAAAGAAGGCACCGGTGACTTGAGGTGCTAATAGAATTGTTAGAGATTAGAATGGTAGCCTACTATTGTGATCACTGAGGCTAAAAATTGTGGAAGAATTAGTAAATGTGCTTTGCATTAGGATCCTAAACTTAAAATTCTGCCAAGCAAAATTACCTTCTTGTGTTGCTTCTTGTACATAGTCGTCCTAGTGTGAGACCCGACCCGAGTTCGCAAGTGTGCATGTGTGTGTGTGAGTATGCATTCCGTCCATCTTGATCCCACGGTCCTACCGGTCGAATCCCGGTGACCCGTGACTCTTGGATAGTGTTTGCAGTCATCTGTGAGCCTAGTCATGAAGACCCGACTCGGATCGAGTTGAGACCTATACCATTATGACCGCATCGTCGTTGCGATTCCAACGACATGTCTTGTGCATTCATCCGACTTATAGATCAAAAGTTGTGAGCATTTCATCATGTGGCCCACTTTTTGTACAAAAGCATATGGACCACTCTCAGGCACAAGTTCCCATGCACACCACCCACACACACTACAATTCCCATGGAATAAACACTACCCATCCTAAACACTACCCACACCTAACCTACCCTAGCAAGCATTGTTTGTATCACCATAGGTCATGATTTCTTTCTCTAACCAAGGAGGGAGAGTAATGATGACTCCCCTACAACCTTCCCTTCCTCTCTCTCCTCCTTCATTCTCTCATTTTCCTTTTCCATGGAAGAATTTCCAGCCCTCCCTCTCCCAATTTTCAGCAACTTCCCCTTCCTTTCTTCCTCCATCTAGCCACCACAAATTCATCTTGACCATTGAACCTTTAAGCTTGGAGCTTGGAGTACCTAGTGTTGGTGGTAGCTTGAAGATTCAAGGTGGGTGATTATAATTGTTGATCTTATTTTCTACCCTTTGATCTTTTTAATTTCTTTTTAGATGGATCATATGGGACCGACCAATCCATGGTGGGGATCCCATTTGATCCCATGGATGTGGCCATTTGGCCCATCCTACATGCATGTCATGATCCATGATGGGGCCATTCTCCATGGACCCCATCATGATGTATTTTATAATCCACTCCATCTTAAGGTCATCTAGACCCTAATGATCATGTTGGGATGGCATCCCAACCATCCATAACAATTATATATCATGCATGTAGTGATTTTATGTTGCATGTAAAATCAATGTAGTTGTATGGGTATGATTCACTCTTGGGAGGGCCCACTAGTGGCGGGGCCCTACCCCCATGGTCGGATTACTCTCTTTCCTTCTTTTCTTTCTCTGATGTATGGATGATAGTGTGTGTGTGGCCCATTTATAGTGGGCCTTGGATGTCCTAAAATAAATAAAAATAAAAATCCAGCAAGGTGGGATGCTCTTATCACCTAACTCCATGATCATCGGACACCTTAATCAAATGCATGCAAGTGTCCTAGTTCTAGTATGTGATCTGAAATTATGTGGGGCCCACTGAGGAAGGCCACACACCCTTTTTATGGCTGGAATTATTGAGATATAGGCTGATGTGTCCAGCCATGTATTGCTGTCCAAAAACTTGGACTGTTGCATGGATTGTCATGTTCAATCTTTGGCATGGATTTTTGGATCATGATTGTCATTATTTTCTTTATAAGTATGGAGTGTAATGAGAAGGTGTGGACCCCACCATGAGGTGTGATGGGTCATACCTCAGATGGTCCATGATATGGTACCCAAAAAGGAGGCCCATAGGGGTGGGCAGTCCACCTTGTTGGGCTGTCCAACCCACATGTATGGAGGGAAAACATACACTTCAGCTTGGTTTCTCTGAAGGATGGGCCACTTTTATGGACCCCACCTTACTTTATTTTATGAAGAAAATACTAAACCTCTATTTTTCCCCTCTTGGATGAAGGTTGGGCCCACCTTATTGGGTAAACAATGCATGGACAGCAACATCCCTTCCTGGATAGATTGAAATTCCTAATTTAATTAAAATATTTATGAGTATCCAAAAATCATAAAATTTTACAGAGAAGTGGTTCACTTATGGTAGGACCCACCTACAAAATTTTGGGGCCAATGGACACCTCTACACACCATGGTGGTGGCTGGACTGGCCCATTACAATACGGTGTCCAGATCAGTCCGATTTTTAGGACAGATTGATTTCTTTAAGTAAATTAAAATATTTATATATGTCTAAAAATTCTGAAATTTTGTAGAGATATGTTCCACCCATTCTCAGACCCAGTTACCAAATTTCAGGGCCAATGGACCTCTGTGTACACCGTGGCAAGGGCCGGACTGGCCCACCATGTTGGGACGTCCAGGTCAGTCCGATTTTCTGGACAGTCTATTTTATTTAAATAAATTAAAATATTTCTAAGTGTCCAAAAATCTTGAAATTTTGTGGGGGTGTAGGTCACCTATGGAAGTATCACTCTGTAAAATTTCAGATCCAAAATACATTTGAGTTGCCCGTGGTATGGCTGGAAGTGGTCTGCTAGGCAGGGACGCCCAGGCTGGGGCATCTAGCCTGCTTCGTGGGCCCACCTCGATGTGTTGAATGTCCCACCACCCATCCATGTAGGGTCCTTAGGGGATTGATCATACTTGCCCCCTTTTTATTCAATTATAACACATTAGGTGGATTTTTGGGCCATATACCCCAGGCCCATAGGACTGCCTACACATGGGACATCCCTGCCTTAGGCTACTGCTGGGCTTGCATTCTAACAGTCTGGCCCATTTCATATATGTATTGTATATCCTCTCTCATCTGGTGGGGCCCACAGTGATGTGTGTGAGCCATCCAGAATTAATTATACTAAGAAATACTTCTAATGCTGAACTCCAACCAACCCAGAAATTTGGGTGGGCTGGAATTTGGCATTGAGCCCAATAACTGTTGCCTATAGATGTTCTTTGGGACAATATGCCCCACTAGATTTGAGGAGGATTTATGTCAATATCTTATCATCTTAATTTTTATTTTTTGGGCTTAATTAGTGTATGATTAAAGGCCCATCCCAAATAGGATTCTTCTTGGGCTAGTCTCTTAGTTAAGTAAGGGCCTTATAACCTTGGTTGGGCTGGAACTTTTGATAGGCCCATTGAACCCTTGGGTCCTATATTTACCATGTCATTGTGATGAGCCTTATGGGCCAAATACTCAAGTAGTTGGGCCCTTGTTTGCCCACTATAATAAATCCATACTTGGGCCGAGATGTGAGGCCCAACTTACATGTGTTAAAAATTTAAGAATTTCCCATATGTTGGGATAATGGGCTGCCCATTAGGCCTACCACAATGAATGAACCTATGACCCTTATGGTTGGGCCTTAACCTTGCTTAAGGGCCCACCAGGTTGCCTTTGTTTTTGGGCTTAGTGTATGGCCCATTAGGCCATGGGTTGATTGTGCCTTGGACCTTTCTTTGCATATATAGTAGGCTACCTTTTGGGACCCAGTTGAGGTTGGATGTCCTCCTTGGTGGCCCTAAGGTAGGCCCATAGAGGCCCTTATAGGTGGTTAAAGGCCCACCTTGGGCCTGGCTAGGACTGTCCCTCCTTAGGATTTTGACTCTCTTAGTTTGTGGGTCATCCCAAAGTACTAGGCTCCCACTAGAGGACTTCTCTTCTTCTTAGAATACCTGTCGATGTGCCTAGATCTTGACCCTCCTTGGGACAGACGATTTCATATTCCTCAGGTAGCACACTTACATCGTTGCAACCCATATGCATCATCTGTATGAATTGATTGCATTGTATAGTGGTCATTCAGGGATGGAGTTTCTTCCCTTTTGCACATTGAGTGCCTGAAACTTGTGCATGATTTGTGTGTGTGACTTATGCATTGGCATCGCATTTCATGAGGATACCGCCCTTGCTTCATCAGGGCCTTGCCTCCACAGGGACATTTGTGGATGGCCGCATGTGTGGACACCGAAAATATTACTTGAGCATACTGAGTGCGTAGGATGCCCATGGGTGAGATTCCCAAAACTTCCATGGTACCAAGGATCTACTCCAACGCCGTGACTAGGTGGAATACATGAGCGCACGAGGGCCTTATACCGTTAAGCCGCGACTCCCACTGTCGTGTAGTCGGTTGGATAGGGGTGTGGCCTTACCTGCCTGGTGTGAGGAGGCATTGCTAGGCTGAGTCTGACCAGCTCGTAAATGGGTCCACTACCTTCAGGCCTTGTTGGTGATTGGTTGTCCACAGGCGGGTAGTGAGGTCTCTTACGCTCGTTTGACTGTGCGGGGTCTGCAGAGCGATATTCAGCAGTGTAATGGACCCTGTGATTTCCTTATGATTGAAAATGTACTTGACTTATGGTTTGGATATGAGCACGACATTACTTACATCGCATTAGCATTGGTGTACAAGCCCCCTTTCATACATTGCCTTGGTATGGCACTCATTACTTATTGCATCGCATTCATGGTAAGCCTTGGTAAGACTAGTGATATGTTCATTGATTATGCTTCTCTCCTTATACCTCCTACTATTCTTCTGTGCACCATTGTCACACACTTACACCACCCTCTAAGCTTTTATAAGCTTATGCACGATTGATACGTGCAGGAGACTCTAGGTAGGCGCCGTAGCAGCAGAGCATGGAGTAGAGTTGAGTAGTGAGGACTCCAGTGTTGCTGATTTCTCTCTCTTTTCCTTTTTATTCTCATGTATGTCCTTTTGGACCTTTTAGATGATTGTAAAAGTTCAAATTTTTAGTGGATTTTGTGATGTGTGCCTTTGTTATTCTCAGATGTACTTGCTGTGATCTTGGGTATGCTCGCATTGGAAGTGATTATATTGTTATGAAAATCCTCCTTGTAGGATCCCAGGATCGGAACCTACCTCAGGAGCCGAGAATGGGGTACTACGGAGGCTGTTGCGGCCAGAATCGGCCATCGGGTTCCTTGTGAGTCCGGTTACCGAGTCTGGGGCGTGACACCTAGTAAGCTTGGAAGGCTTCAACCGGTTATGGAACTAGCGCTTGCATTTTGAGTTGGAGAAGAGGAACACCTGTGAGAAAGAAGAATAAAGGGAGTTCAGGATTAAAACAAGAAAAACTCAGTTCCAAATTCATAGTCAGGATGTTTACTTGGGAATCAGGTCGCACAAATCTAATACCCTTTCCTGGGTATATCTTAGCACCACTGAAACGACACAGTTCTGTCCTGAAAAATTCATAACATCAACGTTGGTATAATCTTATGCTACCATTACAGGTGGAGCCAAAAGCATGAAAGAACCAACAAAAACCAGGGATTGTAATAAGACCCACTCAAAATTCAGGTAATTTTGTATAGGCTAAATGCAAGTTTAATTTCAAGTTAAACGGACTCAGAAAGTGGCAAAACTCATGCAATAATAGGGGCCCTAAAATTCCGGTTTACAACACACTGGGTGGAAATTTTTCTTAAAAAGAAGCCAGTTCTACATGCAACTTTAATGCATGTCCCCTGGGCTCCAGTAGGCAAAGTAATCAGTAGATTCCAGTATGAACCTTCAGGTCTCCATTCCCCTTAATGCAGATCACTTTTCACTTATATCACTGGACATTTTTCATCATTTCTGTAATAAAAAACTAAGAAAAAATAGGTAGGAGAAATGGGTTGTTTGTGCTAGAGTTTGCTTCAGGCTTCTGCAATTCATAGTTTACAAGTACAATAACTGTTTCTCCAGGGAGCAGGTTAGGTGTTATCCGGGTAACATGTTAGTGAAATGGCCTAGCTAAACGTCCTAGGGGGGGAGGGCGAATAGGACGATGCCAAAATAAAACTTTAACAGCGGAATAAACGAATATGATAACCAAATAAAATAAATCAATTTACAATGTTGAAATAAAACAACCTCAATAAACAAGAATTGAGAGGTTGATACGAATTTAGTTCTAAGGATAACCTTACACCATAAAAACTAAGGGTTTATGGCAGGACAACCTTATTTCTAGAACGTCCTTTGTATAAAAAACTCAAACCAGAGAGGAATAAATAAATAGCAAGGAATTGAAATAAATTGCAGGAATTTAAATCTAAATTATTACAACATTCCCACTGTGCTTGAAATGTAAAATTTACAACATTCACATCCACACATACATTCCATAAATCTGAATGATAAAAGATATAAAACTTAAGCAAGCATTCAAACCACAAGACAAAGAATTATAGTGGTTCGCCTGTGTGTACACCAACTGTTCAACAACAGCCACACAGAATGCTACTCCACTCCTAATATCCTCACACAGGGGATATTAGCGGTCACTAACAAAATAGGTTTCACAGGTTCACCTAAAACCTTCACAATTGTGTCTTTTTAACTTGGGCTTACACAATCCAAAAACCCACACTGTCTGAGTTTTTTGGCTCTCCTCAGATAACTACACAATGAGATTTTTCTGACGAATCTCAAACAAAAACTAAAAGAATAAAATTTTTACATAAATGTAAAATACCTGGATTTATGCTTTTTGTAGTAGCCCGGTAGAACCAATCGGAGTAGATGTTCGAATCAACGTTCAATGTCCAATACTCACTTTACAATGGTTCTAAGTTCTAATTGATTTTAAATTAAATCAAATGGGCGTAGCTCTATTTGATTTTGATTCCAAGAAGAAGGAATACAACAATTCCTCTTTTCAAATAAGATTGGAATATAGGAATAAAATCAAATAAGAAAAGCTAACAAAAAGAATATTAAATATGCAACGTAGATTAAAATGAACAAACTTATCTCAGAGTGGAGGCTTGAATTTTCTTGAAATTAATCAATGAAAAACTCTGAAATTCGTGTTCAATTTATAGATGAAAAGATCATGTCTACGACTAGTCTTAGGGACCCTTCGACTGGTCGTAGAACCAACGACATTTTGAAAATTTTGAGCGTGATCTTAAAAACTGTTCTACGACTGGTCTTAGGGAGTCTACGATTGGTCATGAACCGCCTATGACCGGTCGTAGCTGACCCAGGACTGGTCGTAGACAACCAGACTTGGTTGTTGGAGTTTTAGTCGTAGTTCTAGGACTGGTCGAAAGTCGAGTCGTGATCTCCCTACGACTAGTTGAATAGTCTCCAGGACTGGTCGTAGAGTAACTAAAAAATTCTGAAAATCTTCAACAACTTAGGAATGGTCGTGGAATTTCTTAGACTGGTCGAACCAGTGCTATAACTCGTCGAACAAGGTCCAGGACTAGTCTTAGAACCAACCAATTCATATAAATAGATTCATTTTGAATTATGTATACAAAATGACCTACCCTAAGGTCAATCTAAGGTCTATCATACCTGGATCATGAAGTATGAACATTGAACTTCATTCTTTTCAGATAACGGTTGACCTTTGAACCTTATGAAGCTTGAGATCTCTATTTGATTTAGCTTGATCTTGAGATCTTCTAAAGCTTGAAATTAAACTTTATCTTGAGTTGTACTTGAGTCTTGAAATTTACTTGAGTTTTGAAATGTACTCTTCTAATCAATGTAGCTCTGGACATAGATGCTTAAAGTGTCTTGAACCATTGTGATGCAGTGTCTTGATCATATACATATCAACATACAAACACAAGACACAGATAGAAGTTTTTGCACAACAAAATTTAACAATCAAAGGAGCATGAGACCATAGCACTTACAATCTCCCCCTTTGTCAAATTTGTGACAAAACACACTCATATAAAAATAAGAGAAGCACCACATGCATAATAAAGAATCATGCACCAGTTGACATAAACTAGCAAGCACACAACATTCATCTGTACTTACTCCCCTTGAGTAGCAGCACACATATGAAAATATATAATGATTGCTACACATATTATAGTACTACTCATATACATAAGCAATCAAACCAAAAGCTTCCAAAAGAGTTCCAAAAGCCTTCTCCCCCTTTTTTGTCACAAAAATGACAAAGGAAGAAACAATGTAAAGGATTAAAAGCTGGAGTAATAGATGGATTTAATTGACAATAAATAAGCAAGTAAAAGGTCACAATCCATTTACTAGTGTAACTAAAAAGTTAGCAAACCAACTAAAGTGCACAATCCAACATAAGTATGAAAGTTAATACAGACCAAGAAATAAAATCACTCAATCAGATCCTAAAGATGGAGCAGGAATGGTAGGATCAAGTTTATGCATCACCTTATTCAAGTGCCTAAGATACTTGCACATATATTGTAACGCCCTGAAATTCGGGGGTCGAGCATAACTCAGCTCCCGAGTTCCAAAACATCACTTATGCAACATTTTTAATGATGGATATATGTTGTCTATAAGAGTACATAAAACATGGAATAGATCAAGCCAAACTGCAAATATAATTCAGGGATAAGTGATAGATGCAAGTGAAAGACTTAAAGAAACATAAGTGCACATGTGCAAGTCCCTGAAATACGTATACATGCTAGGTCATACTTACAAGTGTTGCTAACAAAATATAAGTATTAAAAGACATTATCTATTACAATAACCCAAAATTCCCGCGCATCAGGACATGGCTCACAAGAACCCACCTGAGAACTGCATAAAAGAAAATGCGGCCTCATCATCCTCAAACTCCTGCTCTACCTCAGGGGTCGCATCAATATCTGCATCTAAGACAGAGTTTGGTTTAGTGTTTAAACACCGTCCCAGAACATGGGAGTGAGTGATCAACTCAGTGGAATAATAAAGCAAAGGTTAACATATTATCAATTCAATCAAGCAGTAATGATAAAGCAGAACAAGCAAATATGTCCTAAGTACACTACGCCAAAACTGTGAAAAAAGGACGGTCCAAAACCATCTCAAATGACCAAAAAGGACGGTCATGGACCGTCGCAAAGGCCATCAAATTTTGACGTGTCGTATTACTTAAAGGACGGTCGAAAATCGTCATTCTTATTGACGGAAAAATGACGGTCGTGGACTGTTCTTAAAAAGGACGGTCATGGACCATCTCTTATGAGTCTTTTAAAGGACGGCCATCGACAGTCATGGACCATCCTTAAAAAGGACTGTCTTCGATGAGCCTTCAAAGGACAGCTATGGACCGTCCTTTAAAAGGACTGTCATGGACCGTCTCTTATCGCCATTCAAAGGACGGCTATGGACTGTCCTTTAAAAGGACAATCATGTGACTGTCCTTAAAAAGGACTGTCATGGACCGTCCCTTTTAAGAATTTGAGAGGATCACCTGTTACAATATATTTCATCGTATTCTTCCTGATATACACTTGTTATATAATATATTTCATCATATTCACATTCATATCCATCTAAACCCAAACTACGTAAATCCAACATAAACTACATTCATCCAAACAAACTACATCCATCCAAACACAAATAATCTTATCCACATTACATTCATCCACGCATACATATAAGTTTAACTTCATAAATAAAAAAGGAAAAAAATCAGCAACAATTTTCTTTGTCTTTCATCTGAAAAAAAATATATTAAACCAAAAAAACATTATAATTCAGAATCATGAAGAATTACATAAACTTCTTCCAAAAAAGTGAGCACTTTTTTAAAATAAAATTGATCATTAAAATAAAACTAATGCAAGCAAATAATGCAAAAAAGTGTTTCAATTCAAGTTAATAGAAACAACAACAAAAATTAAAACTTTGTAAAAAGGGGCATATGTTAAAAGGGATACATTCTTGTTTCTTGCCATGATATGATTGGGCTATATTATTACAGCAATTGGGTTTGGGTTCGGGATCGGGTTTAGGTTTGGGTTTTCAAGTTTAGGTTTAGGTTAGGGAGTTGAGATTAGGATTAGGTGTAGGTCTAGGTTTAAGGATTTGATAATACATTTAGGTTAAAGGTTTAGGTTTAGGTTTTGGATTTTAAGTTTTAGGTTTAGGTTTAGGATTAGGTTTTAGGTTATAAGTTTAGGTTATAGGTTATAGGTTATAGGTTAAGGTTAAGGTTATAGGTTTTGGTTTAGGTTAAGGTTTAGGTTTAGGTTAAGGTTTAGGTTTTAGTTATAGGTTATAGTATATAGGTTATAGCTTTAGGGAATTGAGAATAGGTTAAGGTTAAGGTTTACGTTTAGGAAATCGGGTCCGGGTTCGGAATCGGGTTTAGGTTTGGGCTTTCAAGTTTAGGTTTAAGTTTAGGTTATGGAGTTGAGATTAGGATTAGGTGTAGGTTTAGGTTTAAGGATTTGAGAATACATTTCGATTTTAGGTTTAGGTTTAAGTTTTAGGCTTAGGTTTAAGTTATAAGTTTAGATTATAAGTGCAGGTAATAGTTTTAGGTTTAGGTTAAGTTATAGGTTAAGGTTTAGGGAATTGAGAATAGGTTAAGGTTTAGGTTTAGGTTATAGGTTATTGGTTTAGGTTAAGATTTAGGTTTAGGTTTAGTTTTAGGTTATAATTTATAGGTTTAGGGAATTGAGAATAGGTTAAGGTTTAGGTTTAGGAAATCGGGTTCGGGTTCGGGATCGGGTTTAGGTTTGGGTTTTCAAGTTTAGGTTTAGGTTTAGGTTAGGGAGTTGAGATTAAGATTAGGTGTAGGTTTAGGTTTAGGGATTTGAGAATACATTAGGTTTTAGGTTTAGGTTTAGGTTATATGTTATATAGGTTTAGGTTTAGGTTATAAGCTATAGGTTCAGGGAATTGAGAATAGGTTAAGGTTTAGGTTTAGGAAATCGGGTTCGAGTTCAAGATCGGGTTTAGGTTTGGGTTTTCAAGTTTAAGTTTAGGTTTAGGTTTAGGGAATTGAGAATACATTAAGGTTTAGGTTTAGGAAATCGGGTTCGGGTTTAGGTTTGAGTTTTCAAGCTTAGGTTTAGGTTTAGGTTAGGGAGTTGAGATTAGGATTAGGTGTAGGTTTAGGTTTAGGGATTTGAGAATACATTTAGGTTTTAGGTTTAGGTTTATGTTACAGGTTACAGGTTTAGGTTAAGGTTTAGGTTTAGGCTTAGCTTTAGGTTATAAGCTATAGGTTTAGGGAATTGAGAATAGGTTAAGGTTTAGGTTTAGGAAATCGGGTTCAGGTTCGAGATCGGGTTTAGGTTTGGATTTTCAAGTTTAGGTTTAGGTTTAGGTTAGGGAGTTGAGATTAGGATTAGGTGTAGGTTTAGGTTTAGGGATTTGAGAATACATTTAGGGTTTAGGTTTAGGTTTAGGTTATAGGTTATAGGTTTAGGTTTAGGTTTAGGTTAAGGTATAGGTTTAGGTTATATGTTATATAGGTTTAGGTTTAGGTTATATGTTATATAGGTTTAGGTTTAGGGAGTTGAGAATAGGTTAAGGTTTAGGTTTAAAAAATCGGATTCGGGTTCGTGATCGGGTTTAGATTTGGGTTTTCAAGTTTAAGTTTAGGTTTAGGTTAGGGAGTTGAGATTAGGATTAGGTGTATGTTTAGGTTTAGGGAATTGAGAATACATTAAGGTTTAGGTTTAGGAAATCGGGTTCAGGATCTGGATCGGGTTTAGGTTTGTGTTTTCAAGTTTAGGTTTAGGTTTAGGTTAGGGAGTTGAGATTAGGATTAGGTGTAGGTTTAGGTTTAGGGATTTGAGAATACATTTAGGCTTTAGGTTTATGTTTAGGTTATAAGTTATAGGTTTAGGTTAAGGTATAGGTTTATATTTCGGTTTAGGTTATAAGCAATAGGTTTAGGAAATCAGGTTCGGGTTCGGAATCGGGTTTAGGTTTTGGTTTTCAAATTTAGGTTTAGGTTTAGGTTTAGGTTAGGAAGTTGAGATTAGGATTAGGTGTAAGTTTAGGTTTAGGGATTTGAGAATACATTTAGGTTTTAGGTTTAGGTTTATGTTACAAGTTACAGGTTTAGGTTTAGGTTTAGGTTTAGGCTTAGCTTTAAGTTATAAGCTATAGGTTTAGGGAATTGAGAATAGGTTAAGGTTTAGGTTTAGGAAATCGGGTTCGGGTTCGGGATTGGGTTTAGGTTTAGGTTAGAGAGTTGAGATTAGGATTAGGTGTAGGTTTAGGTTTAGGGATTTGAGAATACATTTAGGTTTTAAGTTTAGGTTTACGTTACAGGTTACAGGTTACAGTTTAGGTTTAGGTTTAACTTAAGGTTTAGGTTTAGGCTTAGCTTTAGGTTATAAGCTATAGGTTTAGGGAATTGAGAATAGGTTAAGGTTTAGGTTTAGAAAATCGAGTTCGGGTTCGGGATCGGGTTTAGGTTTTGGTTTTCAAGTTTAGGTTTAGGTTAGGGAGTTGAGATTAGGATTAGGTGTAGGTTTAGGTTTAGGGATTTGAGAATACATTTAGGTTTTAGGTTTAGGTTTAGGTTATAGGTTATAGGTTTAGGTTTAGGTTTAGGTTAAGGTATAGGTTTAGGTTTCGGTTTCGGTTTAGGTTATATGTTATATAGGTTTAGGTTTAGGTTTAGGTTTAGGTTATATGTTATATAGGTTTAGGTTTAGGTTATAAGCTATAGTTTTAGGAAATCGGGTTCGGGTTCGGGATCGGGTTTAGGTTTGGGTTTTCAAGTTTAAGTTTAGGTTTAGGTTAGGGAGTTGAGATTAGGATTAGGTGTAGGTTTAGGTTTAGGGAATTGAGAATACATTAAGGTTTAGGTTTAGGAAATCGGGTTCGTGTTCGGGATCGGGTTTAGGTTTGAGTTTTCAAGTTTAGGTTTAGGTTTAGGTTAGGGAGTTGAGATTAGGATTAGGTGTAGGTTTAGGTTTAGGGATTTGAGAATACATTTAAGTTTTAGGTTTATGTTTAGGTTATAGGTTATAGGTTTAGGTTAAGGTATAGGTTTATGTTTCGGTTTAGGTTATAAGCAATAGGTTTAGGGAATTGAGAATAGGTTAAGGTTTAGGTTTAGGAAATCAGGTTCTGGTTCGGGATCGGGTTTAGGTTTTGGTTTTCAAGTCTAGGTTTAGGTTTAGGTTAGGGAGTTGAGATTAGGATTAGGTGTAGGTTTAGGTTTAGGGATTTGAGAATACATTTAGGTTTTATGTAGTGCCCTGAAATTCGGGGGTCGAGCATAACTCAGCTCCCGAGTTCCAAAACATCACTTATGCAACATATTTAATGATGGATATATGTTGACTGTATTAGTGCATAAAACATGGAATAGATTAAGCCAAAACACAGATATGACTCAGGGATAAGTGAATAAAGCAAGCGGAAGACTTATAGAAAAATATGTGTACAAGTGCAAACCCCTGAATTACATATACAAGCCAGATCGTATGAAAGTGTTATTTAACAAAATTGTAAGTATCAAATTACATCATTTAAGTTCCCAAAAATAATAATCCCATAATCCCGCACATCCGACCGAGGCTCGCTAGAACCCGTCTGAAAACTGCATATATGCGAAGGTAGCCTCATCATCATCCAGCTCCCGCTCTGCCTCTGTCACGCCCCAGACTCAACATCAGAGCCTAAGACAGAGTCTGGTGGGTGTTTAACACCGCCCCAGAAATGTGAGAGTGAGTGATCAACTCAGTGGAATAATAAGGCACTGGTTAACATGTTATCAGTTTAATCAAACAGTAATGATAAAGCAGAATAATTAAATAAATCCTAAGTATTCTTGTTAATGCAAGGATGTATGCAAAATGATGCGTGCCCTCACGCGTACACCCTTAGCGTCTTCATCTTACGTTACGCATGACATCGCCTCAAAGTGCGCCACATCTACAAAGCACATGCAAATGCGGTGCATGGATATGATTACCAAGTTGTTATTAGTCCATTTCATATAGCAGGATTGGGAAGCTAAGATACCTTCCTCATATCACCATCCAAACAGTGATCCATACTAGGGTCGTCAATCCTAGTCATATCATACGATCATATGTTTGAGGTCGTAGCAAAGGGCTCGTCACCAATCAATGCACGCCTTTCATACCTTTACTACCACAATTCGGCTCGTCACCTCCTTGCGGTATCCAGGTATGCTCGAGGTCACTACAAAGGGCTCGTCACCAATCAATGTAGGCCGACAGCACGAATATAGTGTCCCATACCACCATAATCGGCTCACGAGTTTAGTTGCTCACTGGTCACTACGGGGAGGCTCGTCACCCCAGCGTAGGCCGACAGCTCGACCACGGTGTCCCATACCACCATGTCTGGCTCATGAGTCTTAGCGGATCAAGTACCATAATTAATAGGATTTCACTGGTAAGTTCAGTACCCTAGATTCAAACAGTAGCGTCCAATACATGGTGAACATACATCGGACAATCGGGTTACTTGACGAACTCGACTAGCACAAGCGCACGTTGAATTGAACGACATAGAGTGTGCAAACACTTTGCGTGGCCAAACCACTGCCGCCAACTCTAATACGACTCGGGTTCGTCTAATACGTCATACGTGGCGAAAGCAATCTCAACCATGAACATAGAGTCGATTACCAATTTCCTGGACTAAGGCATAGTCCCAAACATCTTACACTACTACAGATATTCATATGAAATGTAAAACAATAATGGAACAACAACTCAAATCATGATACATACAGATCTGAAGAATATCAACTTAACATAAATGTAAGCATAGGTAATGCTTGAATTTAAATAACTTGGAATGTAACTGCATAAAGGAAGTCATGCGCACCAATAGGAGTATTGAGAATCACTTCTCAACGCCCACAATAAGTGTAATAAGTTACACTTTAGATCATTCATGCATTTCTACTAACACTTAGCACACATGGAACAACATACATGACGTATGTTGGAATACATGCACTTAGACAATTCCTTTTACCAAGGAGTCGTCATACATGCATCTAGCATACATACATGACAAATAATCATGGCAAACATAAGTGCATATTTTATACGTATACGGTACTTTATAAATACACATAGAATACACAAATCTCAATATAGCACATGCATATCAGGAAAGCAATGTAGATGCAACATTTGGCATGTGAAATCTCATCCATAACAAGAATAAATCACTAACTGGGATTGAAAGCCTTGAAAATCATAACCTATACACTTAAAGTCCGCACCTTAAGCAAGGAAAGAACCACCGAACTGATTTAGACGAGTTGTCTTCGTCAACGGCGATAGAATACCCTAAAATAAGGATAGAAATGAGATACAACAACACCAAGACTAATCTAAGCTCTAACACAGGTTAGGGTTAGGTTAACTTACCCCAAAAGAACTCAGAACCGTTAGAAGAACGATTCAAAGTGAAGGTTCAAAGATGAAGAAGAACAAGGAAGAAACCAAGATGATTCATCAACTTATCTCTCTCACTTCCTCTCTCTTTTCCACTCTCTTTCCAAGCTAGGGTTAGAGAAAATTCGTATGGAAAAGAGGGCTAGGGTTTAAGGACTATAAATAGGCCTATTCTTGATGAAAATAACCCTAGGGACAAGGTATACTTAAGTTATAACCAAAGCATGCCTTTCTCGATCCAACGAAGCACTTCTGGTGAGCCTATAACCATGAAAGGTCGGACTTAAGCTCCTTGACCATGGATCTAGGTCAAGCTGAGTTTTCATACCGACCGGCTCTTCAGATCAGCCGTGGTGAACCACACTCAAATCAACGGTCACGGAATCTCGATCAGGTCCACAAGCACTAGGAATGCCTGGGCCAACTATCCTGATCAGAGGGTGAAATTGGGTTAGAATCCAACGGTCAGATAGCTTAAAATCGTCGCGCAAGCGACACGACTCAGATTTCATAAAAGCTAAATAAATTCCAACCGTTCTCACACTCTTCACTCCGAGCTCAAGCAAATCGACCCAGAACATCACATGGACTTGATTTTCGAGGTGATGGTCAAGCCCAACTCGGTGACCGCAACAACATAAGATCATCGCCATCGGACTTTCGACGAGCGGTCCAGGTCAGATCCAGATCTTTCAAAAATTCCCCAGAACAACTGGATTTAGCGATGGATCCCAGATTTCAGAGTAACGTAGCGCTAACTAATCTACAAGTTTAGAGCCATGTAGATACAATTTAAAGTGATCGATGCGAATTTCACAAGCAATCGAGTATAGCGCTAATTACCCCAAAAACAACTACTTAAGGAAAGATTAGCACAAAAATTCCAAGGTCATTACATTTTAGGTTTAAGTTTATGTTACAGGTTACAGGTTTAGGTTTAGGTTTAGGTTTAGGTTAAGGTTTAGGTTTAGGCTTAGCTTTAGGTTATAAGCTATAGGTTTAGGCAATTGAGAATAGGTTAAGGTTTAGGTTTAGGAAATCGGGTTCGGGTTCGAGTTCGGGATCAGGTTTAGGTTTTGGTTTTCAAGTTTAGGTTTAGGTTTAGGTTAGGGAGTTGAGATTAGGATTAGGTGTAGGTTTAGGTTTAGGGATTTGAGAATACATTTAGGTTTTAGGTTTAGGTTTAGGTTTAGGTTAAGGTATAGGTTTAGGTTTCGGTTTAGGTTATATGTTATATAGGTTTAGGTTTAGGTTTAGGTTATAGGTTATAGGTTTAGGTTTAGGTTTAGGTTAAGGTATAAGTTTAGGTTTCGGTTTAGGTTATAAGCTATAGGTTTAGGGAATTGAGAATAGGTTAAGGTTGAGGTTTAAGAAATTGGGTTCGGGTTCGGGATCGGGTTTAGGTTATAGGTTTTTGGTTAAGGTTTAGGTTATAGTTATAGGTTTTGAGACTTGAGAATAGGTTATAAGTTATAGGTTTAGGTTAAGGTTTAGGTTATAGGTTTTGGGATTTGAGAATAGGTTTAGGTTACAAGTATAGGTTTAGGTTAGGTTGTAGGTTAAAGTTTAGGGAATTGAGTTTAGGTTATAGGTTTAGGTTGTAGTTATAGGTTTTAGGATTTGAGAATAGGTTTAGGTTATAGGTTAAGGGTGTGGTCCCTGCAAACACAGATATAAACACGGCCTGCTCTAATTGGCCAGGCCCTTCCAATGCTATCCATAGGAAATGGACAGCTTCATCATAGTTATAATAGCGGTTCCCATCTTCCAGGGACCTCCGCTCAACATCCGGATAGCTCCGACGCACATCCGGGTCTGCTCCATCAATTTCGAGTAAATACATAAATATGGCCTGTCCAAATGGTCAGGCCACTCCAACGCTGTCCATAGGAAATGGACAGCTTCATCATGGTCATAACAGCGGTTCCCACCTTCCAGGGACCCCCGCTCAACATCCGGATAGCTCCGACGCACATCCGGGTCTATTCATTTAAATAAAATGGATTATCAAGATCATTTAAATAAAATTAAGTCCAATCAACAATCTGACCTGGAGGATTCTGTTAGTATTGTTGACGGCACCTCGAACCGTGTTTAAATCCAAGTTGCAATCTGTGGCCACTGATGCTATTTGTCTTTTTGTGAAGTTGGCAACGATTTCTGCATCAAACCCGGCGAAAGCAGCCCTAATGATAAAGAACATTTCTTTCCAGGAATTCATTCTCTCTCTCTCTTTTAATTTTTTAACTTTCCATTGTAATAATAACTACCTGAAATCATGGTGTTTTCTCAAGATAGAAGTCCAATCCATCCCAACTTGTGCACCTGTTAGGACAAGTAATTCAAACAACATCCTGCAACATATTTAAATGCCTAATCAGTCTCACTCCAGTCTTATATATTGAATGTCTAATGTACAGTCTCTTGAATTGGTGCAAACCATACCTGAATTGTTGTACACATCATTTGATTTCCAACCTCCCTTACTTCTTTTTCATCAGCATCTGCACCTAGACATTCATTGCTTACTTCTTTTTCACTAGAAATGGTGCTTACCAAATGGAGGAAATCATACACATCTGTTACGACATCTAGATTTGATGCCACCTAACAAAAAGAAGAAAGAAGGTGATTCATATTTATGCTTATGAAACAAAGTCTAATAGTTTACATAGCTAGATTATTAAACTAATAAATTCTAAGAAAAATAGCAAGTGCCAAGACCCATGGCATAAAAAAAAAAATCGTTGCATGGATTAACAATCAAACAACAATGGTAAAGGGAAGAAAACTAACTTCTTTCTTGCTCCACATAATCTAGTTGGGGCGTCATATTAGTTCATGTAAGATCTGCGGACACCACATGCATATAAATTAGTTCATGTAGGACCTGAGGACACCACATGCATATAAATACAATCATCAAAATTTGAAAAACATTAAAATCAATCAATGTGCATCAAATAACTAGAAAAAGCCCCTAATTACCTTAGTTCCAATCAAAACACCTGAAAACAAGTACCCAGCATCCTCAACTCCCATTGATTTTCATCAAATAAACACAAACTTCAAAAACTAATAAACAGAAAAGTATCTACATGACCACTCCATTTTTCAGATAATCCAAGTATGAAGAACATCTGGGTCAATACATATGCATCAAATTGCTTGAGAACATCCCAAGTTCCCTTTATTTTGGTCCCATAAAAAAAAAATCCCGGAAACAAGTACCCATCATCCTAAATTCCCATCAATTAATACAACATGATCACATAAACTTCAAAAATTGCCAAATGCAAAAGTACCCGCATGAGCTTCGCTTACATGTAACATAAATGATGTGTACAACACTCCATTAATTATGCCAAGTCCAAATAACTTGAAAGTGCCCCAAATTCCATTGGTTTCAGTCCAAGAACACCCAAAAGCAACTACTAATCATCAAAATCTCCCATTGATTCACATCAAGTAATCCCCCAAATTTTAAGAATTGATAAATGCAAAAGCACCCACATAAGATTCCATCATCTAAACCACAAAAAATTATAATAAATCTGCATAACACTTCATTTTTCAACCAATATGCATCAAAGTGCTTAAGAACATCCCAAATTTCATCGGTTTTTCATCCCAAAACAATTGAAAATAGCCCACACATCATCCTAAAGTCACATTGATTTTCACCAAATCAAAGAAAGTTCAAAAGGAGAGATACCCATATGAGATTTCCTTCTTGACAATAGAAAAATTATTACAGTAGAATCCAAATGGATTCACATCAAATGATTACACAGACTTGAAGAACTGATAAATGCAAAAGCACTCAAATGAGATTCTGTTACATATAATAGAAAAAACCCACATAATACTCCTTTTTTAATCCAAATTTGATGAACATCGAAATCGAAAAATATGCATAAAATTGCTTCAAAACATCCCAAATTTCACTGATTTTCCAAAAAGAAAAAAAAAAAAAAAACTACACATCTACTAAAATCAAATTGAGTTCCAACTCTAATGACTAATGGAAAAAGTCAATCTCATAAGGAGATACCTATACTCACACACAGACTCTCAGACTCAAAGAATCCAATATACAGTGAAATAATAATTTTTAAAAAAATAATGAAATTTTGATAGAGTAGGACACTAGGACAATGTCATATTCTATTTTCCTATAATCTCAAATGTGAAATGATGATGTGGGAATACCTGGCCATTATTGACTATTATATTAATTTTTTTGTCAACAGCATCTGCTAATCCAATAATCTTCAGGTCATGGAAATTGGTTGTCAAATTTGAAAATTCTGCATTATCTGAAACCAAGACTTTTCCCAGACTATATGGCAAATAATACCTGCATAAGCTTCGTTTACCTGACTGCAGTTTTGCAAACAATAAAACCATAATATCTTATCAATAATCCTGAGAAAGTGAAAAAAGTGAAAAGTTAACCAGCCACAAAGTCAACAGTAAAAGTATGAAAGAAGCATGTAATCCATTTACAAAGGTTTCCCCAAAAAACAAATCATTTAAGCTAGACAACTAATGCATACATTAAACACCTCGAAACAGAAATAAACTGTAAATTTCAAAGTCGTATAAGCCTAAATTAAACCTGGATTTGAAAATTCCCAAAGAAAAAAAAAGACTAAAATTTCAAAGAAAAACAAACAAAGATTGAAGAAACTGTATTTCATAGTGACAAATTATATTAAAAAGCTAGATAGTGCAAAATGTCACATTAACGTCATGGGGAATTGAAAGAGCCTGAAAACATGCCCATGCTATGGAGTAACAGGGAACACGACCTTAGCAATACAACATAGTTCTATAAGACCAGCAAATATAAGAACCCATCGCAAGAAGAGCTTACATAAAGAAGGTTGTTTTCTGAAGCCAAGACAACTATGTCAACAAACGGTAGCAGTCCAACTTTCACTCTACAAAAAAGATGGCAAGAAGTAAGATTCATATAATTGGTATGTGGCTAAATTTGTAGTTGATCAAGCCTCACTACCTTGGACGTGTCACAATAACAGAAGCAGCAGCAATCGCAGGGATGCTCTGGCTCATATGAAGTTTGACATCAACAAGAAGCTCATTATTACTCTCATCAGTCCGAAGCCTTACATAGAGTAGCACTTTTTGTTCTTGAAGGAGCAAACAAATAATAGGCCCCCCATCATCATCAGTTGCCAGAAACACCTGAACAAGTATGGCAATGGCAATGGCGATGTAACTTACAAGATATAAAAAAGACGAACATGGTTCCATACTATCAGTAACATTGGAGAGAAAAAATCATGGATCTATTGAATGTCATCAAACATAAGGTTACATCATTAATTCCCTCTAGAAAGACTAAAATGACCAAACAAGCAAAAAGAACATACATCACATCAGCTACAGCAAAACTAAATAGTCTAACTACACAAACATTATTAAAATGTATTGTGCATGCTGAACATCAAATTCCTATATCAGTCTCCGCAATATTTTATGCCCCATTTTTTGGAAAGGTGGACAGTACCACCGAATTTATTGATTAAAAAGGAAAATTAAAATGGGGGAACAAAGAAACATTACACCAAGAAAGCTAATAACGAACATCATATAGCACAACCTTATCCAAAACAAAAGCAAATTTAGCCTTAGCAGGCAGAGAAAAACTATTATCGAAAATTTCATTAGATTGACAATCACAACACCATCAAGGCATCAACCACCTTATTCCCTTCCCTGAAAGTTTGCATGAAAATTACTGTCAAGCTACTATATCAGATATTTTGAAATTCATTCCAAAGCAAAAGAGAATTCTTAAGAACATTAAAAAGTTTGAAATATCTAATCCTATCAACTAGTATTCTTAACTCTTCACTCAATGTATAGCAATGACCAGTAGTGGAAGGAATCGAAGAAAGGCGAAACCAGGGGACCTGCCCAAACATGAGTAATAAGACCTCCTCTAGAAATACCCTGGTTCCCGCAAGAAGCACCATCAAGTGCAGAGAATCTTTTGACAAAGCTTAGAGAATGGAATCAAGCTATATTGACAAAATTAGAAAGAGATAAATAAGGATATCATATGAATTGGGACCATCCACCTATTGGGTCCCATCATGGATGGCCCGTGGTGCAAGAACCACATAATTGGATGGTCATAGTGATCACAATCTCCACACTTCTCCTTATTAAGTGTTGGCACTAACTGTTTTTTTTTCTTTCCCATTGTCAATTCAAAGGAAGACCACACAGATTCCAATATGCACTGATCAAATATTGTTTTTGATCCATGAGCCATCCATGCCCTGGCCTAGCAGACAGACAAGTCCCGATTTATAGATGGCATGGCCATATAAACAGCAGACGTGGGGCTCTTGTAAAATAACCAAAGCAATCAGCAATCACAATTCCAAAGCATCCTAAATTAACCTCTAGGAGAGCAATGCAGTTGTTTAAACCAGAATCATCCAGTCATCTCTAGACATTTGCTGGTTTTGTATACACATTTATCTCTTATGAACAAATGCATGCATTTGCTGAATTCATTAAGAGTGGAGTCAGAAGAAACAACCACTTACTGATGTATCTGCAGAAGTTTGATTGCCATCACAACCACTGAAAGAAATGGCCAAGCCACCACTCATACCTTTATTAACTCCAGACAGAGGGCTGTGGTTTTCCCACTGGTAGAATCCAGCCCTGTATGAAATCAACAAGGAACTGAGAATTAGTCCTGATGCATCAAAACATGGTTGAAAATTCTAACTACTAGCATCAACCCACATGTGAGGTGTCACAAATGCACACATGCATCTTCCATGAAGGAAACTTGGGCTCTCGCTTCAAAGCCTAACCACTTAAGGAAACTTCACATGAATATAGTAGCATGAGAGACTCTTAACCCTTTCCATCTAAGCTCAAAACGTGTGGGCCTACCCATTTCTAGGCACGTAGTTCAGGGAGAACTGGCGGGAAGGTGAGTCAAGGGCATCTACATGTGTGGATGTATGGAGCATCAATTTGAACCGTTCATGTGGACCCTAGTGGTTGGCTGGATCCGTTTAGACCACTCTTTCATGTGGTGTGGTCCATTTGAGTTTTGAATCTGCCTCATTTTTTTGCTCATGCCCTAAAATGAGCTGGTGGAACCAATGGACAACATGGATATGACATATTCATCATGGTGAGCCTCACGATTTTTATCAGTATAGAAATGCACAGGCTTCCCTTTTTTAGGAGAGATGATTCACACAGTTTTGAGGTAGCAATTCTCCCTCGACCAAACAATGGTAAGAAATAATGATGGGCCATTTGCAGGTATTTACAGCGTAATTAGGAAAATTAAATAGCCCCTTAGGTTCATTTCCACGAAAATCAAGCCGAACAAAAAATAAGATACATTGACATGAGTCCTTACAACATTTACACTATTTTCTGTGTTGACTGATTTCCATGGGGGTTTCCGTATCAACATTTCATCATCACCCTACTCAAACAACCCCTAACCAGTCGAATCAAGTGGTTGCCGATGCGTGTTTTGCAGCACCAGGACCGTCACGATGTTTGAATCTTGGTCAGGTTCTATAACACGGAATGCGGTATTCTAATCATGGGATTGGACAAAACCCTAACCTAGGTTCTTGGAATGAGGAACACGAAAACGATCTTGGACTCGAGAAAATGACCTTGGACACTTCAAAATAGAATTGAAACAGATAGAATGAGGGTTTACCTGTATTCCCAGGTCTGAAATTCAGATTTGAAGAGGAGAAAATGTAGTGGCTCCCAGTAATTGAAGACCTCATCGCAGTTGTGTATGATGTTGGATGTCGCGCTCATGTATCGGAGGGTTACCAGTGCGAAGAACGGGAGCTTTCAGCTCATGGATCCGTCATACGTCTTCTCTCCACCGTCCAATTTCTTCTTTGGTTTGTCCTCCTTGGTGTAGCTCTCTGTAGAAGGTGAAGATGAGGTGGCAGGGCGTCGTTGCTTCGATGTGGCGAGAGCCATGAGAGAGAGAGAGAGAGAGAGAGAGAGAGAGAGAGAGAGAGAGAGAGAGAGAGAGAGAGGGAGACTGGGAGATGAAGAGAGGGGCGGACGCGGGCGGGAGATAAAAGTGGAATGAAATTTTGGGGAGGGCGCATGACGGACGGACCATCAGGACCGTGCGTTTTTGAATGTGGGGCCACCGTGATGTATGTTCTTTATCCACTCCGTCCATTAATTTTAAAATATTATTTTATAGGTTAATGCAAAAAATAATCAGATCTAAGTTTTAAGAAGACTACACAACATATTAACAATAGAAATTTAATTTTTATTATTTCTTATGGTGTGGTCCACTTATATTTTTAATCTATATAATTTTTGGATTAATCCACTGAAATTATATATCAGAATTTATGGACAGCTTAGATCAAACACATATATTCTACTGGGCCTCGTGGAGCCCCTTAAGCACAATCAATATCTAATAAGGTCTTGATGAGGATGTAGGTTTTAGCTACAAATCTACGGATTAAAACCATAGTAACTATAGCGAAGGTTTATATCCATAGCAAAAAACTAATGTGGTCCATATCCTTTGCCCTTTTTTTGGTAGTGAAAACTTTTATGGCTGCCAAAATGTTTTTAATGGTCGATGCTCATTCAACACTATTTCCTATAATGTGGTCTACTTGAGATTTGCATATATCTCTCTCATATTGTAAAATTATCTATAAAATTATATGGATAGCATGGATGAAACACATACATCATGGTGGGGGCCACAAAGCACCCACCACTAGCCATCGGCTAGTGTATGGGGGAGTAGTCAATCCGTTTGCAAGCATACCAAGTAAATCCTTTGGGGCCCACCATGATTTTTTCATTTTATCCACTCCATCCATCCATTTTAACATATAATTTTATTACATAAGCTCAAAAATGAAGCCTATAAAACTCTAAAGTGGACCACATCATAGGAAATAATATAAACTAAACGTCTACCATTGAAAAATTTTGGGAGGCCACTGAAGTTTTGGATCAAGTTGATATTTTAGTTTTTCCCTTCATCCATGTATTTGTAAAAAAACATCATGGTAGGGCCCACACAGCACCAACCACAAGCCATTGGATGGTGTAGGGGAGGAGCCAATTCGTTCCCTTTATTTGTGGTGTGGTCCATTTAATCTTTGGATATGATTCATTTTTTGGATAATTCTATACAATGATCTCGAAAAATAGATGAACAGTGTGGGTTGATCCCAAATTTTCGGTAAATCCATAATTCTAGTGGACCATGCCACACAAAACAATGTGGAATAATGATTTCCACCATTGATACCTTCCTTGGGCCCACAGTAATGTTTATTTGCCATCCAACATGTTCATAATATAAAAAAAAATATGAATGAAGGGAAAACACAAACATCAGCTTAAATGTGGGCCACACCACATAATATAGTGGAGGGGTTTCCTTAGAACATTCATAATCATATATTGGGCCTGCCTAAATGTGATTCACATACCAACCCACTCATTATGTGTGTCCCACTTGGATCAGGGGTCAGACCAATTTTCAACTGCATCCATGTCTGTATTAACTTATAAATAGGTTGGATCTCAAATAAACTTCGTGGCGGGCCCTAAGAAGGTTTCAATAGTGGGTGTCACTATCCCACTCTTTTCTATGGTGGGTCCACTTGAACTTTGGATTTGCCCCGTCAGTTAGATGCACCATTCCATGGTGGCCACGACCTTAAAAATAAAGTCAATCCATGACTTGGATGGGCCACACCACATACTATAGTTGAGAGGGTTACCCTCCCATTAAAACATTCATAATCATTTATTGGGCCCACCTAGATGTGGTTCATAGATCCAGCCCATTCATTATATACGTGTGTCCCACTTGGATGAGGAGTCAGCCCAAGTTTCACACACATCCAAAACTCATGTGGGCCCCACCAATTGAATGCTTTTATATGTTTTAGGGATGTCTTTACGTAGTTTTAAATGCTATGGCTCACCTGAGTTTTGTATATAACTGATTTTTGGACTTAAATGGGACATATCAAATGCATGGTGTTGATGTTCTACATACATCATGGTGGGGCGCACACAGATTAACCTCATGGGAAGTTCCCAAGAGGTGACCTTATAGTACCATTTCACTATTTAGATAACTCCTTCATGGGTGTTACTCTAACCGTGTATGGCCCACCTTGATATATTTTATGTATATCGACATCGTCCATATATTTTTCCATCATATAATTAGGATGTGATTTCGAATCATAAGAACTCAATAATCTCAGGTGGGTCATGAAATCGCTTTTATGATGATTTTTTCACCTTTGAATTTTGTTGTTTTGATGAGGTTGTATGTTGAATTCCAGGGGTTGTAGGGTTTGATTTTGTTTTCTTGTTAAAGATTGTTCGATTCTACTAGTGGTGTTTGGAAACTAACCTCTGATATTAATTTGATTCCATTTGGAAAAAATTCTGTCTGTGTCAATGTCGTGTTTCTGCAGATTCTAGGGTTTCTAGTGAGACTTATGTGTTGTGTTTTACTGTTTTGGAGTCCTTGGAGCTAATATGTGGGGGCCAACTGTGGATGGGTGGAGAGCTGGGAATGCCTTTCATGGAACAATCTCTGCCACCTAATTGGTGGACTTGGTACGATTGAATGGATGTCGGTTGTCTTTTTTCTTTTTTCTTTTTTTGAGATTCCATTTGGCTTAATTAACTATATTCCAGTTCCTTTTTAATTAACAAGCAGCTTAAACTATATCTAAGTTGTGCAAGTTTACATCTCATTGCTTTGGAGACGAGTTAATAGCCGAAAAATGATAACATGAGAATGGCCTATACTAATGTATGCATTTGGTACTAATTCTTAATGTTGGCAACACCTGGCATACCTCTACCCTCTCCAAAGGTCACACTGATTGGATGATCTTAACTGTCTGAAATTGCCGTTGGATTAATTTGGATCATTTTCTTTTTGACTATCCTGAGGAACATTGACTTGTACTATTCTTTTTAAACATCTATATGCTTCAATCTTTTTTGGTCTGCACTTGGGTTGAAGGGCACATCTATTCTGTTGGGTAGAACACTTATTTTAATATCACAGTGATTAGATAATCTCAAACATCTGATATTACTGTTGAATTTAAACCATTTTCTTTTTTACCAAGGTATTGAGGAACTTTGATTTGCACTCCTCTTTCTTAAACGTGTATATTTTTTTTAACCTCGAGTTAACAAACTTCTTTTTCTTTTTCTTTTTCTTTGTTCTTTTCACGTTTACATGTTTTTAATCCTACCTTGTGTATTGTAGGCCACATCCATTCAATTTGGTATAGATCCTTTTTTATTATTATTATTTTTCTTGTCAAAATACAAAATCTAGTTTTCTTTTTTTAAAAATATATATTTTTACATTTTTTCAATTTTTTCACAATTTTGTTTAATTTCTTATTTTTTTTTCAAAATATCATTTTTTAATCTCACTTTTGTTATATAACTTTTTAATTTTTATTATCAAAATACAAAATCTAGTTTTCTTTTAAAAAAAAAAAATATATTTTTTTTACAATTTGTCAATTTTTTCACAATTTCATTTAATTTTTAAAATTTTCTTTTTCAAAATATCATTTTTTTTTATCGAAATCTTGTTATATAACTTTTTAATTTTTCTTTTCAAAATACAAAATCTAGTTTTTATATATATATATAAATTTACAATTTGTCAATTTTTTCACAATTTTGTTTAATTTTTTAAATTTTCTTTTTCAAAATATCATTTTTTAAATATCACTTTTGTTATATAACTTTTTAATTTTTCTTGTCAAAATACAAAATCTAGTTTTCTTTTTTAAAATATATATATTTTTTTTTACAATTTTTTCTCAATTTTGTTTAATTTTTTAAATTTTCTTTTTCAAAATATCATTTTTAAAATATCATTTTTGTTATATAACTTTTTAATTTTTCTTTTCAAAATACAAAATCTAGTTTTCTTTTTTAAAATATATATTTTTTTACAATTTGTCAATTTTTTCACAATTTTGTTTAATTTTTAAAATTTTCTTTTTCAAAATATCATTTTTTAAATATCACTTTTGTTATACAACTTTTTAATTTTTCTTTTCAAAATACAAAATCTAGTTTTATTTTTTTAAAAAATATATGTTTTTACAATTTGACAATTTTGTTTAATTTTTAAAATTTTCTTTTTCAAAATATCATTTTTTAAATATCACTTTTGTTATACAACTTTTTAATTTTTCTTTTCAAAATACAAAATTTAGTTTTCTTTTTTAAAATATATAATTTTTTGCAATTTGACTATTTTTTTACAATTTTCTTTAATTTTTAAAATTTTCTTTTTCAAAATTATCAACATTATTAAAAGTTCTTAATTTTTATTTCAAAATCTAGATTTTTATAAAATTATATTTTTTTTTCCAAAATCTATATTTTTTTCTTAAACACTGTTAGTTATTTTTCTAAGTTTGTTAACCTTTTTTTTTTTGAAATTCATAATGTCTTTTATTTTTAATGTTTGACTTGAGCATTAGAGATGGTTTAGGACCGTCTCTAATGCAGACGGTCCTTGACAGTCTCAAATAACCATAATAAGACGGCTAAGGACCGTCTTTAATAGAGACGGTCATTGACAGTCTCAAATAGAGACTGCTAAGGACCGTCCCTAATATAGGCTATTTTTGACTACCTCCAACTAGTAAAAGACGGCCGATGACGGTCAACGACCGTCTTTAATAGAGACGATCCTTAACAGTCTCAAACAGAGCTAAGAACCGTCCCTAATACAGACTCTTTGACAGTCACAGATTACAGGAAAAGACGGCCAATGACCGTCTCTAATTGAGACGGTCCTTGATAGTCTCAAATTACCAGTAAGAGACGGTCAATGACCGTCTCTAATAGGGACGGTCTTTGATCGTCTCAAATTCTGCCATATAAGATGGTTAGGGATCGTCTCTTATGCCCGACGGTCAATGGCCGTATTTTATCTGCAGTTAACGACGATTTTTGACCGTCTTAAATGATTTGTCAATGTTGAAAAATTTAAGACAATAATAAGGACGGTCAAGGGCCGTCTAAAAATTTAGAGATGGTTTACGGCCGTCTCTAAAGTCTTTAAACCAAGCAATTTTAGAGACGGTCCAGAACCGTCTCTAAATCCGTCATTTTTTTTTCCAATTTTCACGTAGTGGTACTCTTGTTAGTGCAAGGATGTATGTAGAATGATGTGTGCCCTCACGCGTACACCCTCAGCGTCTTCATCTTACGTTACGCATGACACTACCTCAAGTGCTCTACCTCTTCCAGGCACATGCAATGTAGTGCATGAACATGATTACCGAGTTGTTATTAGTCCTTTTCATACAGTAAGATTGGGAAGCTAAGGTACCTTCCTTATATCTATTTCCAAACAGTGATCTATTCTAGGGTCGTCAGTCCTAGACAATATCAGACGATCATACCTTCGTTACTACAATAAGGCTCGTCACCTCAATGCGGTATCCAGGTATGCTCGAGCTCACTATAAAGGGCTTGTCACCTCAATGCGGTATCCAGGTATGCTCGAGGTCACTACAAAGGGCTCGTCACCAATCAATGTAAGCCGACAGCACGAATATAGTGTCCCATACCACCATAATCGGCTCACGAGTTTAGTTGCTCACTAGTCACTACGGGGAGGCTCGTCACCCCAACATAGGCCGACAGCTCGACTACGGTGTCCCATACCACCATGTCCGGCTCATGAGTCTTAGCAGATCAAGGTACAATGGTTAACAGGATTTGCATTGGTAAGTTTGGTACCTTAGATTCAAGCAATAGCGTCCATACATGGTGAACATACATCGGACAATCGGGTTACTTGACGAACTCGACTAACACGAGCGCACGTTGGGTTGAACGACATAGAGTGCGAAAACACTCCACGTGGCCAAACCACTGCCGACAACTCTAATACGACTCGGGATCGTCAAATCACGTCCTTCGTGGCGAAAGTAATCTCAGCCACGAACTCAAGGCCGATTACCGATTTCCTGGACTATTCCATAGTCCCAAACACATTCCACTACAACAGATATCCATATCAACAATTTAGAATAGTAATGGAACAGTAATTCAAATCATGTAATACGTGAGTATCTGAAGAATATCACTTAACATGGATTTTAACATAAGAAATACTTGAAGTTAAACAACGATGAATGTGACTTGCATATAGTAAATCATACACACCAATAGGAGAGTTGAGAATTGCTTCTCAACACCCGCAATTAGGATAATATATTACACTTTAGATCATTCAGACATTTCTACAAACACTTAGACTACAAAGTTCAACATACATAACGCATGTTGAAACACACGCATTTGGACAATTCCTTTTGCCAAGGAGTTGACACACATACAGCTAGCATATATACACGACAATTAATCATGGCAAGTACATGTTCATATTTTATACATATACGATACTTTCTACATATACATAGAATACACAAATATCAATATAACACATACATATCAGGAATGCAAAGTAAACATAACATTTGGCATGTGAAATTTCATCCATAACAAGAATAAACCATTAACTGACATTGAAAGCCTTGAAAACCATAACCTATATGATTAAAGTCCACACCTTAAACCAGAAATAGCGCATTGAACTGATTCAGACGATATGTCTTCGTCAACGGCGACTAGATAACCTAAGGCAAGAATAGAAATGAGCTACTTCAACACATATACTATTCTAAGCTCTAAAACAGATTAGGGTTAGGTTAACTTACCCAAGGATGAACTTAGAATCACCGAAATAATGATTCCAAAGTAAGGGTTTAAGGATGTAGAGTGATAGGAAAGAATCTAGAGATGATTCACCAACTTCTCTCTTACTTTCTCTCTCTTTTCCCCTCTCTTTCTTAGCTAGGGTTAGGAAATTCGTATGGAAAAGAGAGTGAGGGTTTTAAGGTCTTTATATGGCTTAACATTGATGAAAATAACCCCAAGGCCAAGGTATACTTAGGTTATAACCAAAACAGGCCTCTCTCGATCCAACGGAACACTTCTGATAGTCATTTTCCACGTTCGGTCGGACTTAAGCTCACTGACCATGGATCTAGGTCAGGCTGAGTTTTCATACCGATCGACTTTACAGATCAGCCGTGGCGGACCACACTCAATTCAACGGTCACCGAAACTTGATCAGGTCCACAAGCATTATGACATACCTGGGCCATCTTCCCTAATCCGAGGGTGAAATTGGGTCAGAATCCAACGGTCAGATTGCTTAAAATCGTCGTGCAAGCGACACGACTCAGATTTTATAAAATCACGTTTAATTTCTCACCGTTCTCACTCTTCACTCAGGACTCAATCAAATTGACCCAGAATATCATCTGGACTTGATTTTTGAGGTGATGGCCAAGTCCAACATGATGACTAATACTGACTAAAATCATCGCCATCGGACTTTCGACGCGCGGTTCAGGTCCGATCCAAAGTTTCTAGAAATTCCCATGAATAACTGGATTTAGCGATGGATCCCAGATTTCAGAGTAACATAGCACTAATGATTTTACAAGTTTTGAGTCATGCAGATCAAATTTAAAGTGATTGATGCTAATTTCACAAGCAACCGAGTTTTGCGCTAATTACCCCACAAATAGCTTCTAAGGAAAATAGAGGTAGTACTCGGGTCTTGGCACAAAATTTTTCGGGTCATTACATATATTTAAACTGAAGATCATGGGCAACATTCATATTCTCTACCTTCTCCTCTAGAGCACGAAGACGAGCATTAAACTCAGATGGCTCATAGTCAGGATCATTTCAAGAATCTGAATTAAGTTCATCGAAAATATCATTCTTATTAACATCATCAGGAAGATTGCCAGCATCTTCCGCTTCATTCCCAGCGTCAGTACCACTACCACCAACATCCACTTGGCCAGGAGCCAATCCCAATTTCATCTTGTTAATATTTGTGTTGTTAAAAATAAGATGATGAATAGGGGCCTCTCCAACAGGCATAGCCACGAGCATGTGAGTAGCTAAAACAGTCATAAGATAAGCAAATGGAAGATCACTATGACCAGGATGGATTCGAAACTGAATGATTGAATGACAAATTAAAGAAGGTAGACAGATCTTCACACCAGTAATGACATAATGCAAAACACGAACCATAAAGCAATTAGTTCTATTTTGTTGCCAGACTGCGGATACAGATTTGAGATAAAGATTCTATGAAGAACCCTGTATCTGGGCAACAAATACCTTAAGGGGAGCACATTTCCTATATGGGTCCATTGCAGTTCCATATTGCATAAATCTCTAGTGAGCATTTGTTTTTCTGATTCAGAGGGTTTTTCAGATAATGTATGAATGGGAATACCCTCATCATTAATAGGGATTTCCATGAGACCAGCTATTAAATGTCGATCTACTTCAAATAGACCTTCTCTAGTATCAATTTTAAACGTTAAATTCTCATATGAAAAATCAGAGATGCATGCTAACATGGATTGGGCAATAGACTGGTATGCAGGTCCACCCCAATGTAAGATGTTATCCCAACCTATAGATTGGAGTACAGGTAGGATACCAAATTGACCAATGTGGTTAAGATCAACTGGACGTTTAACGATGACATTGTGCATACGCAAATCCCATACATCAAATGGATCATTTTTAGGAGATTGAAGATGGCGTTGTGTGATAAGAGTTGATCTAGAAAAAGATGGACCACGGGAAGATTTCTTTTTCCCTCTGGGATCTATTTGCAATACCAGATACAAGAAAACAACTAGATTCAAAAAATATGGAATGGGTTTTAATAGATCAGATTTTTAAAAGACGAACCTCAATCTTGCATTGAAAGATCAAATAAAGTGCACAAGAGTGAAAAATGAGATATAATAAGCAAGATTTTACAAGAAAAATGCAAAAGAACCACTAAACTTGAAGGAAAATGATGGTGGGTTCGACCGGTCGGGCTTAGGCTCGTTGGAGAGTGAAATGGAAATGAAGAAGAAGAAGTTTTTCCCAATTTTAAGAGATTTCACAAGTTCCATGATTGGTCGTGGATATACACAACCAGTCGTACCAAGACTGGTCGTGTATACTCATGACTGGTCGAGTACCGGCCAAAAAATTGCATTTTACAACTAATTTTAAAATTCAACCAAAAAGATAAATAAATATATATATAATATGATACAATAATACAAGAATATTTAATTTAAATTGCACATACCAAGATTAAACTTTAATTTATTAAACCTACTTTTGTTAAGAGGTTTAGTGAAAATATCCGCAAGTTGAGTCTCGATAGGAATATATTCCAAAGATATTATTTTTCCTTCCACTAATTCTCGAATGTAATGATACCTAATGTCAATGTGCTTGGTACGTGAATGCTGGATTGGGTTTTTGGAAATATTTATTGCACTGAAATTATTACAATATAAAACTATTGAGTCCTGTGTAATTCCATAATCGCTTAACATATGTTTCATCCAAACAAGCTGAGTACATGCATTTTCAGTTGCAATGTATTCAGCTTTAGCAGTTGAGAGTGATATAGAACTTTGCTTCTTGCTAAACCAAGAAACCAAGCAATTTCCAATATAAAAACATCCACCACTGGTTGATTTTCTATCATCAATATTACCAGCCCAATCAGCATCTGAGTACCCAGCCAACTGGACACTAGTGTCATATGGATACCAAAGACCCAAATGCACAGAACTTGCAACATATCTAATAATCTTCTTAACAACAGTTAATGAGATTCTTTAGCATTAGACTGATATCTAGCACAAATACCAAAACTGAAAGCTAGATCAGGTCTACTAGCAGTTAAATAAAGCAAACTGCCAATCATGTTACGATACAATTTAGGATCTACATCTTTACCTGTAGAGTCTTTTGAGAGTCTTAAAGATGTACTCATGGGAGTATCAAAATTCTTACCATTCTCAAATCTGAACCTTTTAATCAACTTCAAATCATACTTAGTTTGAGAAATAAAAATTCCATCAGGTTGTTGTTTTACTTGCAGCCCTGGGAAATAATGTAATTTCCCAACCATGCTCATCTCGAACTTAGATTTCATTAAATCTGCAAACTCAATAGTTATGTTAGTACAAGTTGATCTATAAATAATATCATCAACATAGATCTGAACCATTAAAACATCATTATTATTTTTCTTAACAAAAAGCGTCTTATCGACACTGCCCATTTGAAAATTATGACTGAGTAAAAACTTAGTCAATTTCTTATACCATGCTCTGGGAGCTTATTTTAGACCATAGAGAGCCTTTTTAAGACGGTATACATGATCACTAAACTTAGGATCTGCTTTTTAGGACCATAACCTAGAATGAGCTGGAAAAACAGGTGGATGGAATGGATAGGTTGGACATCATTCACACATGACATGTTGCTAATTACAAGCTAGTTGAATGAGAACTTCATCATCCAATTAGTTACATGCTGAAATAAAGTTTAGCTCACTCATGATCAAATATGGTTTACAATTTCACCATTTTTCATGAAGAAACATGAAATAAATAACATGAGGCTAAGTACAAGTTACAACCTTACAAGAATTCCTAGTCGCTAGGTCATAGTAAGATCTCACCTAGTATTAGCAGGGGAACTGCTAAAGCAATTATTGTTGAGATAGGGATCACCACAAATTTGAGAATTTTGTAAGAAACCCAAAAGCGCAGATTCAGCTGAAACGAAAGCAATAGGACACATTAACTGGGCACTTTATCAACCAATCACATGATCATATAATCTAAAGCTGCTTCCTTAACTAGTAGTCTAGATTCAAGAAGCAAAATTAGATGGTTAACAACATTCTGAACTATGCTCCTTGCATAATGCAACCCCACAAGCTTGGTAGTTTGGACTGCAATACATGGATGCCACATGTACGGTGGATAAGGTAAGCACCAGAACCATCCAATTGCTCAGTGGTTCTAAAAATAAAATGGTCAGCTGTCCTGATTTAGTGAGCAAAATCAGATTGTCATGATCACCTATCAATGTGAATTGTGAATTTCAAGGTATGCTACACTGACAATGGAGCCTGCAATTTTTAGGCACTTTAGATTGCCATAAATAATTCTAGCATGTAAATTGATGATGCACTGCAACTTAAAACAGTGGGACAAGCCATGCAAATTCTCAAGGCAATAATAACCAATTCAATTGCAAATGAGTCTGGATCACCTACCATATGGTATGCTCGAATAACCATCAATCCAACATACTCTCCAGGGTTGCAAGGAGAAAATGAAAATGGCTAACCGTTGTATAAGTGGTGATGGACAGCTTCACTGTACTTACAGCCGAGATTCCTTTTACAAATTGCTCTTCACCTACAAAACATGGATGGATTCACATATGAGAACGAAATGTAACTAAACCAACTCAAAATGATGTGCATTTTCGGATGAAGAATTATGCATGTCCTGCTCATGAGCAATAAATAGATGTAACTATAATCACATAATGGATTGTTTGATGAACTACACAGGTCCGTTTTTGACAAGAGATGTACCAGATGCTTGAATTTGAATTATGCAGCTCCAATCCTCCCACATGCAACATCCACCTGAAAGAATGCGCATAACCGTCATGCTTGAGTAATCAATACAGGAATGTACAAGTAAAACCGTAAAACCAGAGATACTGCACTTTCAGGATCTCCTCCATAGTTAACGATCTCATTCTAAAGCCCTTCTCCCTCCTCCTTTACTCGGGCTTGCGACCGGCAATGCAAGGAGTTGCATTAGCGGAGTTAGAAAAAGGCTTAGGCTCCATTTAGTTAAAAAAAAATGTTTTCATAAACATAAGTGCCTCCAACATCTTACACAATTTTAAAAAAATAAATAAAAACCATGATGCCAAGCATAAAATTTGTTAGTGCCTGTGGATCAACCATAATGCTTTGCCAGAGTATCAAAGCTTTTCTCTTATATCAAATGGAGATCTTTGATTTTGTGTGAATAGGGCAGCAGAATTCCTAATAAAAAATATTTGAATGGCACTTAAAGTTAATTATCAATTATTTAACAAGCTATGCATAGAAATTAGTAATTGTGAAGTTCCTGTTGATGAATATAATCCAATACAAGCCCAAAGTTATGTCCTAAACAATTATGGATTCAGTAGTAGGAGTACCATGCTCAAAGCATCAGATTTAATAGAACGGTCACCAACAGATCAAATAAATCCTTTCAAAATATACTTTTACTAATGGAATATTACTTCTTCCTTTCTAACAAATATAAGATAAGTAAAAGAGGCAATAGAATCTATGGAAGATGAAAGAGAGCCCTGCATGCATGTCAAAAGAATAGGAAACCTAAGCCATATTTGTATGTCTCCATATATGTGCAATCAATAACAATTACAAATAGGGAGCAAACAAATGCCATAAAGTTGTCACACCCCAAACTCGGAAACTGGGCTCACAAAATTTTTGATCGCTAAATCTGGCGCCGACAGCCTCCGTAGTACCCCATTCTCGGCTCCCGACACTTATACACCAGGTTCCGATCCTGGGATGCTACAAGGAGGATTTCAAATCATAAGTTTAATTGTAATGAGCATAACCAAAAGCATAACCCATGAACAATAAACACAAGAACACCATCACAAAATCCACTATGATAAAAAACTTTTGAGTACAATGCGTCTGAAAGGAAAAATACAAAGTGATGATAATAACAGGAACTCCAAAAGCTAGACTGCACGCTCCAACTCGGACAAGGCTACCGCTGCGTCCTAGCGTCACCTGCACGCATCAATCATGCATAAGCTTATAGAAAGCTTAGAGGGTGGTGTAAGTGTGTGCACAATATAAGCGCGCTCAGAATGCAAGGTCAGAGTAATGCGGAATGATGGTAATGAGTACATGAATGCAATCAGCCGTACCAAGGCCATGCACTGTAGAATGCAAGTCAAGCATGTCAATCCTCATCCACATATCAATGCAGCTCCTCACTAGAGCATCAGATCAGTACGGTTCTCAGTCTGGATAATCACCAGGGTTAAGTACACTCTACGCCAGCTTGCCGCCCCTATTCAGATGCACAACTGGGAGGGTGGAAGAGACCTCACTATCCGCCTACCAATATCGGGCCCGACTCTTCAATAGCGGACCGATTCCTCAAGCTGGTCAAACTCAACCTAGAAATTGCCCCCTCACTCAGGCGGGTAAGGTCACACCCCTTTCCAACCGACCATGACACAGTGGGAGACGCGGCCTACTGGTATACGGCCCTTGCGCGCTCGTGTATCCACTCGGTCTCGACGTTGTAGTCATCCTCTGGTACCATCGAGTTTAGGGATTTTCACTCAGGGACATCTATGACACCCGTATGCTAGAACCAAATATTTTTGGTATCCAATCCTGCCATCCACGATGTGTCTGTGGAGGCTATGGCCCTGATGTTGCTAGGGTATACAGTAACTACAATCACACAAATGCATGTGCATGAGTCACACTACCAGTCATGCAACAGTCCTGCATGTACCATGCACTTATATGGAGCAACTCCACCTATCAGGGAGCCCATAAACAGTTCGCCCGAAGGCATATGCTATGATCGGTCACTCCTCACATCAGGCATACATATGATGGGAATGATCATGAATCATGGATCTATACTAAACATGTATAAGGAGATGGGCTCTGGGTATAACGGAGATGGGCCTAGACGGCCTACTTCTACAAGTATGGGCCTATTAGTGGGCCTTAGGGAGAGTTATAATGCGGACATTTAACCAACATTATCCATTCAATGTGGACGTCAAACCAACATTGTTCCCAAGGCATAGCCCACTACAATAGTCAACACATGAACCATGGTAGAATCAAGTTGTAATGGGCCTTATATAGATCTTGTTAGGCCTCGACCCAAAGGCCCAAATACACCAAATGGGCCTCAAACCATGGGCTCATATATCTCAAGTGGGCCTTAGGGGACAGGCCACAAATACATCAAGCTGGGCCTAATCACACGAGCCTTACATACTTCACAATGGGCTTCATAATATGGGCCTTATACAATCAAGGTGGGCCTCAACAATGGGCCTTAAATTATCTCTAATATGGTTGGACAGTTGGATGAAACATATGTATCATGATGGAACCCACTCTAATGGAGGGTGTGCTTTACAACACATAAATAAGTGGGTCCCATGTGGGGCCTACCATAATGTTTATTTCCCATCCTACCCATTGATAAGGTCAATCGGGGCCCACAGTAATATTTATTTTTCAAGCAATCTAGGGCCCAACATAATGTTTATTTTCCAACCAACTGTTCATAAGGTCACATGGTCCAGGGTAGGGCCCACTGTAATATTTATTTTTCATCCAATCTATTCATAAGGTCACGTGGACCAGAGGAGGGTAAGGCCCACAGTGATGTTTGATGCCACCCAAACGGACAGGGGTCACGTGGACCATGGGCCCACCGTGATATTCATCTATCATCCAATCTGTTTATAAGGTCACGTGGACCAGGGCCCACGGTAATGTTTATTTGCCATTCAAATTGTTGATGAGGCCACCCGAACCTAGGGCCCACCGTGATGTGGTCCACAAATCCAGCTCGCTCATTATGTGTGTCCCACTTGGCTGACCGTTTAGACCAAGTTTCAATTGCATCCAAATTTCAGGTAGGCCCCACCAACTGATTTTATATGTTTCAGCATGTTTTCACATGATTTTAAATGGTATGGCCCACCTGAGTTTCGTATACAGATGATTTTTGGGATGGACGGCTGGTCCGTGGGGACCCATCAAATGCACAGTGTTAATGAGCGAAATGCATCAAGGTGGGGCCCACAGTTGGGCCGTGAGGGCCCTGCCTCGTCTGCCCGTCTACCGTCTGCCAGTGTCGCAAGCACGGTGCCTGCGCGTGCTTCTGACAACAGCAGCAGCGCTGCTGCTGGTTGTCTCTTTTTTTTGAAAAACCAAAGATTTGATGGTTTTTGATAGATGGGGCCCACCACAGACGAATCCATCCCAGCCATTCGTCCCTGTGGCTCGATACAATCCCATCGAGTCCAATATTGGGTGGTTTTTGATATACAGGAGCATCAGGGAGGTATTTTAATGGTAGGAAACTTGTTTCCTATGCTACGGCCCATCATAAATTCGGATTGAGATCATTTTTCGGCTTAACGCCTAAAATGATCTGGGAAATAGGATGGTCGGCTTGGATCATATAAAAACGTCAAGGGGGGGCCTGCATGAGTGGCCCACCATTTCTTTCTCCTTTGGCTAGCTTGTTAGTACCCTCCCATGTCAGTTTACACTTCACTGTTCGGCCAATAGCACGTCCAGCGTCCCTGGACGGCATAGGAAGGCACATCATTGTGGTGGGTCCCACGTGGATGTGGCCCACCAACACCTATATACATATAATATATATGTATATATATATCTTATATTATATATATATATAGTATATATATTATATTATATATCATATATATATTATATAAAATATATCATATAATAAGAAAGGCATTGGGCCCATTTTAACAGTGGATGGTGTGGATCTTCACCATCACAATGGAAAGGGGGAGAGAGAGAGAGAGAGAGAGAGAGAGAGAGAGAGAGAGAGAGAGAGAGACGGTGATGGAGAGGAGGGACCCCGCCACTATGGGCCCTCCATTGATATAACTCATACATCAAGTGGGTCGCACAACAAGTGACCCTTAAAATTTAAAACAACGATAGATCACCCACCTTTAGGCCTTCTCCTTGCTCCCTTAGACTCCTAAGCTCCTTGCTTTCAACTTTGATGGAGGTTGATGAGGTTTTGATGGTGTGGATGAGAGATGAGAGGGTGGGCCACACTTGATATTTTTAGAAGAGAGGGGTTGGACATAGGATGTTGCTTGGGAGATTTGAGAAATGAGAGAGAGAATGAGAGGATGGGAGTGATATGGATGGGTGAGGTGTGATGGGTGATGGGTGATGGGTGATGTAAGGAAAGGTATGGGTTGGGTTGAAATTTTGGAAAAAGAGGAATGGGTGAAGAGAGAGAGAGAGAGTTGACTTTGAGGAGAAAGAGGGATGGGTTGTTGTACTTGGGTAAGGTGAGACTTGACTTGTACTTGACATTGATTGATTGATTGATTGATTGGACATATCGTAGAGATTCCCTCGATATTTGCAACGCGTGGCATTTCTTCGAAACAAACACTGGCCTACATCTCCTAGCCTGGGTATTGGTTCGGTACGCAAGTCACGGCGTTAGAACCGCGGCGACGATGCTGTCGCTATGATACAAGTTTCGGGTCGAGCTGACGTCGGTGTGTGAGACCTGGCTTAGGATCACGAGCAAACGTTGGATATGGTGCAAAAGTTGTCGAAATTTCACCGAAAGGACCGCGGGAGCCAATGGAACGGTACGGACTAGGACACGGGTCTTACAAAAGTAGAGCCTCAGTCAGTTACTAGCATGAATATGAACCTATCCGATAATGGTGTTGCCACTGTGAATGAGGAAAAGGTGACTCTGTTAGACAGTGAGAATCACAAAGAGCTTAATGCTAGTGGAGATCAGTTCCCTGTTGGGAGTGGCGACAACCTGATAGGCACTTTGGTCGAAAATCCCTTTATTCCTTTTCAAGCTGACATGGGTCTTGATGGGACTGCCATTCTGAATTCAATGACTAGGGAAGAGAAGATGCCAGTTGATCATCTAGTAGGTGATTCTAGAAATGATGTTAAAGTTGTAGAGGAAGATAAATCTTGTGATTTAGGAAACCATGCTTGAGCTGCAGGTGAAGAAAATACTGCAGCAAATAGTAATAGTTATATCGAATCCAAGTTATTGGTTGAGGATCATTCCTCTATTTCAGAAGGCCAAAACCCAGATGCTCTTCCTATCAAGCAAGTTGGTCATCCCCTAACAGCTGCTGTAGGAGACGGTGGTAACTTAGCTGTGGTGGAGATAGAAGAGAAAGCAACGGATGAGGTTGATCAGACTCAAACAGCTGTAGGGAGCATAGAAAATGTGATGATCAATGAGGTTGATCAAATTCAAATGGCCACGCATTCTACATCAGATGTGGGTGGAGACACAAAATGCAAAAATATACAGGCAAGCATAGAACTGGATAGTGAGAGATAATAACATTCGAGTGCTTCGATGCGTGAGTATGCAGATGCTAAAAAAAAACTTACTATCAACCATTCGATGTTCTCAGAATTCGACAAAACCATTGATTCAACATTCTCTTCATAATCTTTAAGGTCTATCAATGTTTTCTTCACAATATCCACGACCCATGAAATGAAATCCTAAAATCCCCAAATCCCCAATTTGTAAAATCAGAAAAATTCAAATTCAGGGTCCACATTCAAATCTGTAAGCCCTAAAATCCCAAAATCCCTAAATGAGGGTCCATATTCGAATTGGAAATCCACAAATTACTAAATCCCCAAATTCATAAATCAACATTGAGATTGAAAGAGATTGAGAGAGAGAGAGAGAGAAATACCTCGCAGTCGAGGATGGACAGGGAGAGAGAGAGAGAAGTGGAGCCATCGGAATGAGTCCCTCACGTAGTCAAGGATGGGTAGGGAGAGAGAAAGAAGTGGGGAGAAGACAGAGAGAAAGTAGTGAGAGAGAGAGTGGGCGTGCGCGAGAATGAAAAACACAGTGGACTCTTTTGTTTTTCGTTGGTGTGGCCTCCAAATTGAGATGAACAGTCATGTTAGGGGCTCCATGTGGCCCACCATGATGTATGTCATTTATCTATGCCTTCCATTCAATTAAAAGAATTATTTAGGGATTTATCCCAAAAAATGAGGTAAATAGAAGACTCACATGGACCACACCACAAATCAATAAAAGGCACTTAATCTCCATTGTTTCCTATGGTGTGGTCCACTTGAGCTTTAAACTTACCTAATTTTAGAGCCAATGCATTAAAATGATCGGTCAAAATGGATGGACGGCTTAGATTGAACACAAAAATTGTGGTGGCCCCCTATAAAACTTCTATGAGACCATCAATACGAGCAAAGGCTACAGATGACTGGAGTATCAAGCTACGGATTAAATCCGTAGTAATATAGCTACAGTTTATATCCGTAGCTGAAGACTCCAATGATCCATAGCCTTTGCTCATTTTTTTAGTAGTGTGGGCCCACGTTCAGTTTAAGGAAAATGTCCCACGTTGCAAATCCCAAGAGAATATATCCCATCAAATGTCAAGTACAAATCCCATCACTCACACCCATCCCCAAGTACAGTACCCATCCCCAAAGTCAACAATGTCAAGTACATTCATCACCTTTCACCCATCACACCCATCTCTTACATCACCTCTCTCACTTTCCTCCTAAGCCCCATGAGAGCAACCGTCCAAGCTATTTTCATGAGAGAGCTAGTGTGGCCAACCTTCCTACCATCCAATCCCACCCTTGAAGCTTCATCTCGACCGTTGAAATGCATTCCATGGAGCTCTAGAACACATCGGTGGAAGGAGAAGTTCATGATCAAATGTGGGTGTTTTCATAGGCTTAAATATATGCTTTGATGATGGGCCAAGTGGGGCCTATCAATTGATGGTGTGGATCTCACTTTGGACCCTAGGTGTGGCCGATGGCCCACCATAATTCCCATGATCATTCCATGATGGGGCCATTCTCCATGTACCCCATCATGATGTTTATTTCCTTATATGGAAAGGGTCATCTAGACCTTGCATTTTGATGGAGAAGGGATCTCCACTGTTGATTTTGATTGGTGGGCCTACATGTAATGGGACCCACTTGATGTATGTTGTATGCATGGAAGGGAGGGCCCATAGTGCCAGGGTCCCTCCATCTCTCGCTCTCTCTCTCTCTCTTTCTCTCTCTACTTTCCTTTTGTTGATGATGGTGATGATATGTGGAGTGGGACCCACCATGATGTCCGTGTGAAATCCACACCATCCAGGCCATGAGGCCGCGTGATGTATGTGTTTTACCCACGCTGGCCACCAATCGTAGGGCCCACCTTGAGGCCATGCTGCGTCCAGCACGTGGACCCCCCTTACCTTGATGTTACACTACGTCCAAGGCCTGGATGTCTTAAAAAAAATATATATTTTTTATAATAATAAATAATAATATTATATAATATAATATACATTTATATATGCATATAACTGGTGGGTCCCACACATGTGGACCCACCTGACCCTTTTATCTTATCCAGGTCGTACGTGGCCAGCTGGATGTATGCGTGAATCCATGCCGTCCATCCTCGAAAGAAGCCGATTCAAATCTCTGGTGGAGCTCACCACCGTCCAGCACGTGGGATGGTTGGGCCCATCCATGGTGCCTGTGTTTTATCTATACCCTCTATCTATAGGGCCCACATATCCGTTGTAAGGGTTTCGCCCACATCATCCAACAAAGGACGGTGCTGGTGGAGCACCTTGATGTAAGTGTTTCATCAACGCCATCCATCTGTTATTATCCAGACTATTTGTCTGATGGACGGTGGGCCAGCCTCATGTAGCTGTAATGTCAGTAAGTTTTGAGGACTCCACAGTGATGTTGCTGATATCCAGTAGCCTCACCATGATGGATGTGTTCCATCCAAACCGTCCATCCATTTCTTAAGTTCATGTTAAGGCTTGGGACAAGAGAATGAAGTAGATCTGATGATCAGGTGGACCACATCGTAGAAAATAGTGTAGAGTGAATGTCCACCATTGAAAACCTTTTTTTTGGGTCACGAAAGTTTGGATTAATATGAAATTTATTTTTCTTCTCAATCTAGGTCTTTATGACCTTATGATCAGGTTGGATGGAAAATAAAATGGTGGGCCCCGCAATTTTAAACAGTGAAAATCATTATCTCCACTGATATTTGTGGTATGGTCCAGATGATCCCCCGATGTGATCCATTTCTTTTCGGTTAATGCGGTAAAATGATCTAAAAAAATAGAAGAATTGTGTATATGATGAGGCCCATTGTGATGTATTTGAGGTCCAGGCGTGAGGCCCATTGTGATGTATTTCTAGCCCATTTGGTAAGGCCCATGTGATGTATTTATGGCCCATGTGTAGGGCCCACCTGTTGTGTATTTGAAGACCATATATTTTGGCCCTTGAATGAGACCTGACTTGGTGTATTCATGGCCCATTGTGATGTATTCAAGGCCCATGGGTTGTGGCCCATTGTGATGTATTCGAGGCCCATGAGCAAGGCCTGATGTGATGTATTTATGGCCCATGTGCTGAGGTCCATTGTGATGTATATGCGGCCTATGAGTGAGGCCAATAGTGATGTGTATTAGGTCATTGTGTGAGGCCATGGGCCCACTATATGTTTGGCTCTATGTGGGCACCCCTTAGGAGCAATGATGGTTAAAAGTCCACATTGATGGGCATTGACGGTTAAATGTCCCCATTGTAACCTTCCCTTACACCCTTTGTTAGGCTGATTCTGATTGTCAAGGCCGATTCCGATTGCCGAGGCCAATTGTCGAGGTCGATTCCGATTACCAAGGTCGATTGTCGAGACTGATTTTGATTGTCGAGGCTAATTGTTGAGGCCGATTCTGATTACCAAGGTCGATTTCGATTATCATGGCCGATTATCGAGATCGATTTCGATTGTTAAGGCCGATTTTGATTGTCATGGCCAATTATCGAGACCGATTTCGATTGCTGAGGCCGATTGCCGAGGCTAATTTTAAGGCTGATTTCGATTGTCGTGGCCGATTATCGAGACCGATTCTGATTATCGAGGCCGATTCCAATTATCGAGGTCGATTTCGATTGTCGAGGCTGATTCTAATTATCGAGGCTGATTCTAATTTTCGAGGCTAATTTCGATCACCGAGACTAATTATCAAGGCTGATTGTATAGGTCAATTATCGATGCCAATTATTGGTGCCAATTGTCGATACCGATTATGAGTATGAGATAACATAACATTATGTACATGCCCATATGCATCATCTGCATGTCTATTATGAGATGTAGTTGACCATTGCATATGTCATTGTGCAGGTTGTTATGAGACTCTCTGATAGGCGGAGATTATCTCACATGAGTGCACGGTATGCGTAGGATTGATGCACGACTAGATTATATGACTTATGCATTGTGTGTTGTGATTACTATATGCCCTATTGACATTAGGGCCGTGGCATCCACAGGCATGTCATGGGTGGCTAGATTGGACATAAAAAATGTTTGGTTAGAGCATCTGGGCACTTTGGATGTACATGGGTGAAAGTCTCTAACCTCCGTGGCTAAGAGATGCCCCAACGTATAGACCGAGTGGATACATGAGCGCCCGAGTGCCGAATACCAGTAGGTCGCGTCTCCCACTGTGTCATAATCGGTTGGGAGGGGGTGTGGCCTTATCCACCTAATTCGTAGTGGGCAAAACTAGGCTGAGTTTGACCAGCTCATAAATGGGTCTACTATCGACATGCCGGGTAGGTATTGGTTGACTGCTAGCCAGGCGGATAATGAGGTCTCTTCCAATCACCTGGTTGCGCGTGATGGGGCGGCAATCTAGTTTGGATTATACTAAACTCCACTGATGATCTCGGAGTGTAGAGTATTGATTTGTGGAGCAGGAGTTGTATACTTGGTATTTTACTCATTCATTCATTCATTCACTGTCTACTCGAGCTAATGGTGCACAACTATTTGTTACGTGTACCTTCACAATGACCAGGATTTTGGTTAGGGCGCGCGACTAACCTGAGATCAAGAGTTTACCACATTGAGTCTGACTATCCAAATTTAGGTATGAGACTGGTTTGGATAGAAGTCCCTTGTGATGGACCCGGTATCCTACGATACTACATACTATCATCCCGACTTCACACTCCAGCTTGGTCATTTCATTCACACCGCATATTGTATTACATCTACGGTATATGATATTTTGGGTTGCTACGTTTCTACATTTATATGGACTAGATGAGGTTGACAGCATTCATGGACTCACCAGGATTTGTGTATTACATTGCATCCTCGGTATCTGATATTTATCTTATTATGTCTCCGCATCGCATAGCTGATCTACATTGCTTCCTTAGTAGGTGATATTGGTTTATGTTTTTGCATCGCACAGCCTGGATAAGGCTGATGATAGTTATGGACTGCCAGTATTTCCACTTACTTTGATATCTATATACTTAGCACGTGCATCACGCACACTTACACCACCCTTTAAGCTTTTTGTAAGCTTATGCATGATAAATGCGTGCAAGTGGCGTTAGGTTGTAGCAGTGTTGAGCTTGGAGCGTGCAGCGGTCTTTTGGAGCTTCGATTTTCGATATATGTATTTCCCTTTCAGCACTGTATTCAATATTTATATTAGTGGATATGTGATGATGATGTTGCTTTTATGATTTGGGTAAACTTGTAGTTATGCTTCTTACGAGATAAATGTACGTTGAAAAATCCTCCTTATAGGATCCTAGGATCCGAATCTGGCGTATGCGGGCTGGGAGCCGAGAATGGGATATTGCGGAGGCTGTTGGCATCAGATTCGGCGATCGAGAATTTTGTGAACCCAGTTTTTGAGTTTTGGTCATGACACCCGGTCCTAATCAATATGATGATGATGATGTCAATTTGATTAATATACCTGACTCTTCATCTAAATCAGATAATACTAAGTTAAGGTTCGTCAAAGACCATCCTACTAATCAAATATTTGGTAACCCTCGCATTAGCGTTCAGACAAGAGGACAACTAGAAAATATATGTAATCATGTATGCTTTGCTTCCTAAATTGAACCGGGTAACGTAAATGAAGCACTCACTGATGAAAGTTGGATTAATGCCATGTAGGCGGAATTAAATCAATTCATTAAAAATGATGTATGGCATTTCGTTTCCGAACCTACTGATAAACATGTGATTGGAACCAAGTGGATTTTTAAAAATAAAACTGATGAAATGGGAAACATTATCAGAAATAAGGCACGACTGGTCATACAAGGTTATACTTAAATAGAAGATATTGATTATGATGAAACCTTTGCACCCATTTCACGCCTTGAATTGATTAGATTATTTATTTCCATTGTATGTAATAAAAAATTTAAAATTTATTAAATGGATGTAAAAAGTGACTTTCTAAATGGTGATTTGAATGAGGAAGTATATGTTGAACAACCAGAGCGTTTTGAAGATCCCAAACTTCCAAATCATATTTACCATCTTAAAAAGGCTATTTATTGGATGAAATAAGCTCCTAAAGAGTGGTATGAAAAATTGACTAAATGCTTACTTAGTCATAATTTTGTTATGGGTAGTGTTGGTAAAACTCTATTTGTCAAGAAAGATAATGATCAGATCTTGATAGTTCCAATCTATGTTGACAATATTATTTATGGATCTACATGCACTAAGCTATCTACTGAGTTTACAGATCTAATGAAATCTAAGTTTGAAATGAGTATGGTCGGCGAACTAAACTATTTCCTTGGATTACAAGTTAAACAACTTGAAGATAGAATGCTTATCTCATAGACCAAATATGCATTGAACATTGTAAAAAAGTTTGGCTTTGAGAATGGTAAAAATTTCGATACTCAGATGAGTACGACTCTTAAACTCTCAAACGATGAATCAGGTAAAAGTGTAGACTCTCGACTATATCGCAGTATGATTGGTAGTCTTCTCTACTTAACTACTAATAGACTTGATATTACATTCAGTGTTGGAATATGTGCTAGATATCAATCTAATCATAAAGAATCACACTTAATTACTGTTAAACGGATAATCAGATATGTCGTAAGTTATGCGAAATTAGGTCTATGGTATCCACATGATATGTTTGTACAAATCCCAGGTTATATAAATGTAGACTGGGCAGAAAATGTTGATAATAGAAAATCTATCAGTGGTGAATGTTTCTATGTTGAATACTGCTTAGTATCTTGGCTCAATAAGAAACAAAATTCCATACGTCTTTACTGTTGAAGCTGAATATATTGCAGGAGGAAATGCTTGCACTCAGCTAATATGGATGAAAAGAATGCTAACTGACTATGGAATTACGCAAGATCCAATGACTTTATATTGCGATAATTCAAGTGCAATAAATATCACTAAAAATCCAATTCAACATTCTCGTACGAAGCATCTCGACATACGATACCATTATATTTGAGAATTAGTTGAAGACAAATCTATCATACTGGAATACATTCAAACTGAGAAGCAGCTTGCAGATATACTGACGTAGCCGCTTGACAAAGCTAAAATTTCAAATTTGAAGTATGATATTGGATTATGTATCGTTAAATAATTATTTTATTGTCTTTTTTTACATTTATGTTTATGTTTATTTTTTATGATGAAATGCATGAAATAAAAATAAAATATTAATAAAAACTAAAAATCAAAAAATCAAAATACTTTAGGATTTTTCGACCAGCTGAGCACGGGCTTGGGCTAGCCGAAGAACTTAGCCAGTTGAGCACTTGCTCGGGCTAACCGACGATCGCCGGGTTTGCCTCAAAAATGGGAAAGTTCCCAAATCCATTTCATTTCACATCTTCTTCCTCAGCTAGCTGGTGCCCCGTTCAACCAACCCATCTTTCAAACTCACTTGTAAGTGATTTATTTTATTTTCAAATTCCTTCAAGTATTTAGTAGTCTCATGACAGATAATCATATTTGAGTAGATTTTTCATCATTTAAAAACCTTTTTATTGTGGGTTTTGTTCCAAATCTAATCTATTCTTTTTCTCATTTTTCTTTGATATTTTTCTTGTGCATTCTGAAATGGAATATAGAACCAAGAAAATGGCTTGCAATCATCATTCTGGTTGATCTTCTAGATCAACTCCTCTTGGTGTAGCGTGACACCCCATACTTTTCAGTACTCGGGTTTTACCGTGTAACTTAACTTAATATGAATACTAATGCAGCTTAATTGAACATTCACCTTCATTTTACTCCAAATATGGTCGTCGAAAGTAATCCCTATCCATAAATCAAACTATCCATCCGATTGATGTTCAAGATGGACCATCAAACACCCGTATCAGACCCTAGATTGATAGATTCACCATTTATCTGATATACAACTAATATTGAGTGATCTAACATTCAAATGCTTCAATCGAATCGGCTAATCAATTGGAATGCCATTGAAGTCCATATAAACTGTATTAGGAACCTTTTTAACCATTGATATTCAAATTCGAAATGATCTGACCATCAGACTAACAAAAATCTGCAATCAGAACTCGAAATTTAGAAGTATGGCCCACCTGAGCTATGGAATTGCCTCATCTTGGGTCAGGGGCCGTGATAAGACAAGTGAAAGTAAATGGATGGCATAGATTGTGCAAACCAGTCCCGTGGGCCCACATTAGGGCAGCGCGTGTGCACAGAACATGCACACCCACAAAACACCATACCAATAAACCTGGTCAAACTAGATTTGACCGGAACTATAAGACCCGACCCGAGGTCATATGTGTGCATGTGTGCATGTGAGTATGCATTTTGTTCATCTTGGTCTCGCGGTCCAACCAGTCAAATTTTGGCAACCCGTGACTTTTGGTTATCATTTGCAGTCTTCCTCGATTTTGGTTACATTGGCCCAACTCAGATTGGCTCGAGACCCATGCCATCTTGTCCGTATCGACGCCGTGGTTCCAACGCCGCGTCCCGTGCGTTAATCCGATATGTACGTCTCAAGTTATGAGCATCGATCGATATGGGCCATTGATTGCATGATTGGTGGACACCACCATGGTTTACACGATTTCCCATGCCCATCATTTCACCCTAGGATGAGATTTCTAGAAAGGCTATTACCCTAAGACTTGTTTATATCACCATAAGCCACCATCATTGCTTAAGAGAGAGAGAACTCATCATTACAAGGCTTAAAAGCCTCTCTCTCTCTCTCTCATTTCTCTCTACTCCTTCATCTCCTCTCCCTAGCAAGCACCCAAACGTCCCCTCTTCCCATTTTCTACAACCCTTTCTCCCTAAAATACCTCCTCATCTATCCCTTCTCACTTGATCTTAGCCATTGATCCATGTTGCTTGGAGCCTCTAGATTATGGTGATGTAAGTTTCAAGGTTGATCTAGGTGGGTGCTTTCTTCATCAAGTAGATCCTTCTTATTCTTCATATAGCTTTTTCTTCCTCATGTAGTCTCTTTCATCTCTCTCATTTAGATGTGTAGGACTCACCAATTAATGGTGGAGATCCTACACAATTATCTAGATGTGGCCATGAGGCCCACATTGTACATGCATGTCCATGCATGGGATTCTTCCCTTGATGGACCCCTTGCATAGGGATTTCCCCTAAAGGGCTCGGCATCCAAACCATTGGACCACCCAGGCCCATTGTGGAACGCCCATTGTGGGCTGCTATTGGACTTTTGGTCCATCAGTGTGGCCCACCTATTCCTTGTGTTTTTGGAGTACTCCCTATGTGGTGGGACCCTCTGATCATGATGTTGGACCTCCCTGGACCCTTGTTCCCATCAGAAGATTATTTTACTAGACTCCAGTAGGCCCAGTTAGCTGGTGGACTAAAAATCTAGCAAGGTTTCTTATAAATGTGCATTGTTTTTGGGCTAAGGTCTTAAGGGTGTGGGGCCCACCATTTTGTGAGGATTTCATAGTGATAATTTCATGCCCTTACTTCCTTAATTTGGGCTTAATTAATGCACTCTTGAGGCCCACCATAGTTGGGTTATATGGGCATATATGTAACCAGATTTTTTGGACTCCTTATAGGCCCAGTATATTCTTGGGCTAAATTCACCATAGTATTGTGTTAGACTAGTGGGCTGGAATGTGTGAATGGTTGGGCCCTTGGTTGCCCACCAAATCAACTATATCCTTGGGCTAGGTTGTATGCCCAACTTGCTTATCTGGAATGAGAATTCTTGCCCATGTGTTGGAGTAATGGGCTACCCATTAGGCCCACCACAATATATGGTCTTGGTGGCCCATATGTCTGGGCCCTAAGCTTCCCTATGGGCCCATATTATTACATCTAGATTGGGCCATATATGTTATGTTGCCTTTTAGACCTATGTGTTGAGTAGGCCTTAGACCATTTAATTGAGGCCAACATGGAAATGTATGTATGTTATAGCTGCCTGTTTCTTATTTATGGTAATGTTTGGGCCTTGGGCCTTGATTCTTGATAGATTATTTATGGGATACCTTCTTGGGACAAATAGTGGTTGAATGTCCACATTTGTGGCCCCAAGGTAAGCCCACTTACTTCTATAGGTGGTTAAAGGTCCACCATAGACCCCCTTGCTAGGCCCATTCTTATTATTTAGGCCCGTGTCATTGTCTAACTTAGCCATGAGGGCTACCCCAAACTATTGGGTCCCCATTAGAGGTTGTGCCCATTGTAGGATTTTTCTAAGTACCTAGACTTAGACCCTTCTTAGATAGGAGGAGAGTACAACACCGTACATCGCCACATGGCATATCTTGCTCATCTTCATGACCCATATGCATCATTGTGTGCTTGGATGGCATTGTGTTGGTCATGGTTGTGCCATTGGGCAGGATGTTATGGCTTCCCTGAGGGATGGAGTTCCCCTCTTGAGCACGTTGGATGCTTGAGGCTGATGTATGACTGGTTTATGTGATTCATGAATCTGGCATTGCATTGCACCTTGCTTCATCATGGCCGTAGCCTCCACAGGTTTATCGTGGATGGCTGTGTTTGGACACAAGAAATATCACTTGAGCATATAGGGAAATTAGGATGTCCTTGGGTGAAAGCTCCTAAACCTTCATGGTGCCAGGAGATGCCTCAATGTCAAGACGGAGTGAAAAACATGAGCACCCGAGTGCCTTATTCCATTAGGCCATGATTCCTACTATAGCGTGGTCAGTTGAGAGGGTTGTAGCCTTACCCGCCTGAGTGAAGGGGCAATAGCTAAGCTGAGTTTGACCAGCTCGCGAATAAGTCCGCTACCGTCGAGCCTTGTTGGTGATTGACTGTCTACAGGCAGGTAGTGAGGTCTCTCACGCTCACTAGATTGTGCGGTCTTGGAGAGCGACAGTCAGCTAGTAGTGTATTTGACCTCAATGGATTCTCATAGTGGAACTATTTGATATATGGACTTGATATGAAGACTAACATGTATTGCACTGCATTGGCATTAGCTACGTACGCCTTATGTTGCATTGCCTTGGAATGGCGCCTAGTACTTTGGTGTTGCATTGCATAGCCTTGGTACGGTTTGTTGCATTCATGCTTGTTATAACTTAGCCTTGGAACGACTGGTGGCATTGAAGTTGTTCATGGATCATGCCGCATTCCGCATTCTCTGTATCTCTTTCTCGGCACTGATATCACACACTTATACCGCCCTCTAAGCTTTCTATAAGCTTATGTACGATTGATGCATGCAGGTGAATCTAGGCATCTGCAGTAGCTGAGGAGTGTTGGAGCGTGTTGAGGATCTCTTGGAGTTTTCCCTTATTCTGTTTATGTATTTCCCTTTTGAGCCCTATACCTTATATTAAAGTTTTTAATTCCTAGTGGATTTTGTAATGTGTTCCTGTAGTTATCTTCTATGGTTACTATGTTATGATCTTGGGTATGCTCTTGTTGGATCAGATTTATAATATGAAAATCCTCCATATGGGATCCTAGGATCGGAACCTAGTGAATGGGTGCTAGGAGCTGAGAATGGGGCACTACGAAGGCTGTTACGGCAGGAACCAGCTAGTAGGTTCCTTGTGAGTCCGGGGTGTGACAGCAGTGACCATTATAGACGGGTACCAACACTGGTCGGTTGCAATGGTGTGTGGACAAAGAGACTGGAGATAGTTAGCTATATTGGCCAAGCTAGGAGTGGACCATATGGAGGACTTTTTTTTATGTATGCGAACAATTTTCAACTTATTATTGTAAATATTATATATCTTTTATTATAAATTCATACAATATTTGTTTAATATTCATTTTTAATTGTACTGTAACATTTTTTAGGTTTCAAATATTTATAAAAATATAAGTTTCAATTGGGAAAAAAAATTACTTGCTTCTGCCCATGGTTACAAGGCTTTTACCAACCCTTCCTAAGTAAGGATGGGTTTAAAACTGTTCCGAAATTATTATTTTTTAAAATTTACAATGATTTTTAACAGTTACTATTTTTTATTTTTTTTTCTTTCTAAAATTTACGATGATTTTCAACCATTTGTAATTTTTTTCTTTCTAAAATTTACAATGGTTTTTAACCATTCCTTTTTTTTTTGTGACGACCTATTTAGAACAGGTTGAAAACCATTCCTAAATAGGGATTTTAGTGTAGCGATAGTGCTAAAATTATGTACGAATTGACGATAGAAGGTCACCAACCTGTGGATACTCCTCATTTCATGAATGTTCATCGGGATCAACCATTCCATGAAGGCTCGCATCTTTTCATCGTCCACATGGATGCCCATGAACGTTACAAGAAATTCTAAGAACAACAAGTTGTCCGCTAAAACATTGCACTTCTTCAAGTTGAGGTACAACTTGTTAACTACTAAGAACTGTAGCACATACTTAAGATGTTCCATGTGCTCCATCTTACCCTGGTTATCTATCAGGATGTCATCAAAATATACTACCATAAACTGGCCAATGAACGACTTTAACACTTGATTCATCAGACGCATAGAAGTGGTTGGTGTGTTCGATAAACCGAAGGGCATGACCAACCACTCATAGAACCCTTCCTTGATCTTAAATGTCATTTTCTAGTCATCATCAGATGGATATGAATTTGATAGTACCCACTCCTCATATTGATTTTAGAGAGCACTTTGACACCTTCTAACATATCAAGCATGTCGTCTAATCATGGTATCAGGAACTGATATTTAATGGTAATCTTATTAATTGCTCAGCTGTTGACAAACATATGCCAGATCCCATCTTTCTTCGGCATTAATAAAGTTGGTACGACACATGGGCTAATGATTTCCCTCAAAAGACCCGTACAGATCAATTCCTCCACCCGCTACTTAAGTATTTTACACTTTTTCAGACTCATCTGATAGTGAGGGCGATTGGGCAAGCTAACCCTAGGGACGAAGTTTATGTGATGCTAGATGTCCCGCATAGGGGGTAATCCATTAGGTAAATTTTTGAGACACATTTCTTTGAATTCGTTTAGCAATTGCCTTAATCTTGGAGGAATGTCAAAGGGCTCCAATTTCTCACCTTTTACCACTGCGGTGTACACCTTGCCAGTTTTTTACGATTCCTCCATTAAATCTCGAATGGTCAGGAGGGACATCCCCTCCACTTTATAAGCTTCAAGGTGGTTCTTTGGTGTCATAGGGTCAAGGATCATCTTTTGACCGTCCTTGACGAAGACGTAAACATTGTCTTGTCCTTGATGGGTTGCATCACGGTCCGATTGCCATGGTCATCTGAGTAACATATGACATGCTTCCATGTCGACCATATCATAATGTAGTTGATCATTACAATTCATACCAATTGAAAACAATGCAGTGCATTATTTAGTTACCCTGGTCTTATTCACCTTTTTTATCTAGCCAATCAAGTAAGAGGAAGGATGCTTTGTCATAGGAAATCACAACATTTTCCATCATCACCTTTGAGATGATGTTCTTGCTACTATTACTGTTTATGATTACATCACAGACGTTGTCATTGATGGTACACTGCGATGGAATATATTGTGATGTTGCATGTGCACCTCCTTTCTTATATTGTATAATAAATGCCTCATTACCAAGCTTCGTCGCCAGCTCATTCCTTAGCGGCTTGTTCATCTTCATTAAAACTAGGGTCGTCCTCTGCTACCCCACATTCAGTGCCTCATTAGTTAATGGATAAGTGGGCTATGGGGTGAAGAATGTAGATGTTTAATAAGTAGCTTGGTTGGCCACACCAACAACAATTGTTCGGCCTTTACCGACCATAAGTATTTGGAATCCCGCTCGGACCTGCCGTTGTGAGTGTTGTACATTGATGCCTAGATAGATCGCTCTCCATGTCACGGTTTGAGGTTATAGGAGGTTAATGACGCCCTCCTACTAGTTCCTTTCCTCTAGCTAGACCTAAATCCTGTGTGGGACCTGTCATGGGGGCCGAGTCGAAGTATATGTCCTTACAAGCAGCATTTCTTCCCAACCTATCAACTGAACCGGTTCATCCACGGTCTCGACTAGGTGCGTCTGAACTCGATCCTGAATTATAGGTTGTAAACTTCTTATGAATCGTACTACCTTCAGTGATTCAGCCTCCGACAAATCATTTCGCATTGCCAATCGCTGGAATTTTTTGGTGTAATATGTGACGGTTGAATTCCCCTCTTGAAAATTTTGATATTGCTAGAACAATATATGCTCATAATTAATGGTGAGGAATCGTGATCGAAGAAGGTATTTCATTCATGACCATAATGAATGGGCACCTTGTTTTGTCAGGCACATGAGAGTCATAATTGCTCACACTATGTAGAAGTACCAAATTTCAATTTGAATGCAACCAATTTCATTTTCTTATATTCCTGTACATCCATATAATCAAAATGCCGCTCTACTTTGGGTAACTAATCGAGAAAGTCTTCTATACACAAAAGCCATTAAAGCTGGCAAGTTTAGTCTTACCTCGATCATCTCAATGGTCTGGTAGTTGAGCAACGACGCCACTGATCTCCTCATTGCTGGAGCTCAACTCATCTAGGGCAACTCTTCGATTCACCTTCAGAAGTACTCTACAAAAATTAGGGTTGTGTCGTACATCGATCACGAGTGGTTGAGCATCAACTTGGGATCGAGGCAGAATTAGCACATCCACAATACGATCGACGGTTGCTTGCAGACCTTGCATGATCAACTGACTCTCCTGGTGGAAAGCTTCCATTCTTCTTGATAGGTAAGGAATCCCAAAATCACCATCCACTAGATTTTGGTCCATTTTGTTGTTTTTTCCATCAGCCCAAGGTGAGTCATCGCTTTAATACCTGAAGTGGTCGATCACCGTCTTCCTCACGGATAACTACTGTGAATGCACAGAGCCTTTTGAGTTCCTCACAGAGTTTCCACGAATCCACAAGGGACAAGATAAAAATAAGTTTTAATAAATTTGAAAACAAATTGATTCATGATAAAAAGGAAATTACAATCATTTAAATAATGGGTTCAAACATATGACAGAGTTTAAGACTCAAACTCTGACTAAAACTCCCTCAAAACGTGACTTACTATAAATAGTAAACATACTATTAATAGTAAACCTACTATTTGTAGATGGTCATCATTCACGTCATAGCTTTCGGCCAAAAATAGTAAGCACCCAATTTTGGCTAACCATGTTATTTTCCTAATTTTTCTAAAGCCTTTTCATGTTGGATACGACTGCTACAACTTAAAGGATCAAAGTTTATGATCAAATTAAAACTTACTATTTATAATAAAAATGAAAATGAAATGGACTTTTGACCATCGATATGATGGAATCCTACAAATCCCAGATGGGTAGTCCAGGGTAGCGGTGTTGGTTGGCTAAAGTAGCTTCTCTTACCCCAAAATCATATATGATATGTTTAAAAACTCATTTCAATTTGCAAGATACTATTGTTTTAAGGTTACGAAAGTCCAGATCATTTTTTCCTTGGATTTAGCATTCTTTAGTCCATCTTTGCCATGAAAGTGTCCGATACCCACTTACATTAGTTTGGAGCCAAAAAATGAAGGCGAGTCATACAAAAAGATAGGAGTAATATTAGATTGGTCAATCCAACCATTAGGGGGAGAACTCTGTTGTGCCATTAAAATAGTGGGAACATAAACGTCCACTGTTGAAACCTTCCTGAAGCTGGCCATGGTCTTTATATGCCTCCAAACCATTCTCAAGGTCATCACCACTTAGGAAAATGGTAGGAAAAAATATCTTCCTAATACAAAACTTCTGTCACCCTCATACACCTTAAGTCCCACTGTTTTCTGTAGTATGCCCGCACTAAGTTTGGATCTGCTTAATTTTTTTTAGAATCCTTTTTTATTGTGGTCACTACAAGAAATTTGGCCTTTGCCGAGAATGGGTCACTACGAAGGCTGTTACGGCAGGAACCAGCTATCAGGTTCCTTGTGAGTCCGGGGTGCTAGCCGGTAAAAACTGTGTCGGTAAAGGCTTTACCGGTAGTCAGCTTCCTTTATTGGTGGTTGTGCTAGCCGCCACCTCATGTGCAATTTATCGGCAGTTTATACACCTTTACTGGTGGTTGTGCTGGATGCCGGTCTATAGGTAAATTAGCCATGAATCATTTAATTGATGTGTATTTGAACCTAGCGATCTATAAGATTGGTAATCAGATGGACGGTCTAACTCTCTCTATGAAACATGGGCAACGTACATTGGGCCGTTCATTGGTTGGTTAAGATGTAATATCATGATGCACTTTCTAAAAGACGATGGCAGTCCACTAATCATGCATGCATTATAAACTGTCAATATCTATATTATATACAACTAGCCCTTCAACTGGCAAAAGGAACATTTGTCTTTTTAGATCGTTTTTTGCAAGTAGCCTCTCTAACTTTCATTTTCGTTAGGTGTAGTCAATGAGAATACCCTCATTATTAAGAAAGCCAAAGAATAAAGGCTTAGTGAGGCATGCATTGCAATGACTAAATAACATTCACACCAACTCATATTATGGTGAACGTCCCCAATCCACCTGATCTTCTATCACCAGTGTAGGCCCCAGTACGGTAGTGATGAGAATACGCAACACACTAGATTAGCCACGTGTCACCACTGGTCCCATATTAAAATAATATTTACAATAATAAATTGAATAGTTTCAAATAAAAAAAATTAAAAAAAAATCCATTTATCTAGCTCCCATTCTTCCCTGCCTAAAACTTGCAAAAGAAAATAGCCAAAAGAATGTATTATGGAAAATAGCTTTACCATGTGAGATCCATAATACAGTGAAAATATTGCATCTACCCATTTTATGGTATCCATTACAAAAGCATAATCATTGAAGGAGAGTTGATTGTATTCATGGTTTTGGAACATACATCTTTGGAACCCCATACACTAAACTACAAATGGCTACAAAAGAAAACAAATGGAGAAATGCTCGAGCAGGCTATATGTACAGGAATCTTGCCTGTAGATAGCTGCAGTCAGACACGAGGTATACATATGGGACGATGTGTTGTGATTCTTCTTTTTCCAGTTATATCTTTCTTCCTCATTGTCTTCTCGTCTTCTCTTATGCCCATGACTGCCTACAGTCTTCTTCCCAAAGGTGACATTAATTCCTTGCAACTGAGCCAACACATCAGACCCAGATAGCGGAGTTGGCATCTCACAAAATTCTTCCGTGCCATCAAAGGTTCTGCTATCAGTTCTAAACTTATGATCAGGTTCCAAGATTCGACGATGACCCATATAACAAAACTTTTGACCATGTTTTAACCATTTAGATGAAGTGTCTTTATTGCAAAAAGGACAATCGAGACGTCCTTTAGTGCTCCATCAAAAAAAGTTTGCATATGCAGGGAAATCACTAATAGTCCACAACAATGCCGCGTGCGTTCGAAATATCTCATTGCTTGAGGCATCATAAGTGTCTGTATCAACCTCCCACAATTCCTTCAACTCATCTATCAGAGGTTGCATATATACGTTAATGTTATTACCAAGTCCAGAAGGTCCAGGAATAAGTAAGGACAACATGAGATACGGTTGCTTCATGCACATGTAGCACATGATTGCTCACAGCGGCCTCCCAGTGCAACATACAATCATTGGGACAAGCATTAATTTTGTCATATTTCAAGCCCAAGTCCCTAATGATCTTCATGGTTTCATAGAAAGACTTTGGCAAAGTTTCACCCTCGGGGAATGCCTCCTTCAGCAGTTCAAGCAACATGGTGAACGATTTGTCACTCCATCCACCGAGGCACTTCCTATGATATAGTCGAACAACGAAATATAGCTTGATGAACTTCTTACACCCTCGGTACAATTCCCGATCGATGTCTTTCACCAATTTTAAAAATTATTACGCTTCGGTATTAAGCCCCGGTGTAGGTCCGTATTCTGAATCACTCTCTTGACCATCCGGTGTAGGTCCAAATGCATCTTCCAACAATCCGTGCATATTGTGCATGGATCCGGATCATCACCTTTGTAGTAGCAGGCATAAAAGAAGATGTAGATTCTCCATGAAAACGTCAATGGGTGTAACTTGTGTTAAATCTATCACACACAATATGATCGTATGCTTCTTATCGAGACACCTAGTAGTTGTTGTTGCATTTCTTACATGGACATAGGATCCTCCTTCTATTGCTTACATTTGTAAATGCAAAATATAGGAATTTCACAGTTCCACTTAAGTATTCGTTGCTTACCCTAAACCATCCAATGAAATTGGAGGATATGTCAAAAAAATGCATCTTAACTAATGGGCCATAACAACTAAAAGTTATTGAGGTACCTTGACATATGAATCCAACTCTTATCCATCACTATGTTCCTCAGCCACTTTGAAAGACAAGTTAGTAGAAATACAATGTGGGCCCAACAAAGCTTCTTACGAAAGATTAATTAGAATGACTCACTTGATGATTCACTATTGTCAAAGATTTATACATCTAATAGAATCTCTAGTGGTATCTCTAACAAATTGACTAAATCAGTCACTCAACCAAGATCAGATAGATTGTAATGCTTTCATGTTCCCATTTAAATGCCCACACCGAAATTTCAGTAGCATCTCCCCATTTCTCTCTAGATACATTAATCTTGTATTTTATTCTCACGTCAAGTATCCACATAATGTGAGGATATTTGACATTAGAAATAAATTATAAAGATGCAAATCAGAACAAGCATGAACATTTAAATTAAGGAACCCAAAGCATTCTAATCTATCCAACCTTAAATGATCATAACAGCGGTTCCCACCTTCCATGGACCCCCGCTCAACATCCGAATAGTTCTGACGCACATCTAGGTCTATTCCATTAATTTCGAGGTAATATATAAACATGGGCTTGTCTAAATGGCCAAGCCACCCATATTGTTGTCCATAAGAAATGGACAGCTTCGTCATGGTCATAACAGCGGTTCCCACCTTCCAGGGACCACTACTCAATTAAATCCTAAATTAGTTACCCATCCAAGGTTGGATAGATTGTAATACTTTCATATTCCCATTTAAACGTCCATGCCGAAAATCCGGCAGCATCTCTCCATGCCTCTCCAGATTAGTTGATCTTACGTTACATTCCAATGCCAAATATCTAAAGCAATGTAAAAATATTTGACATTGGATACGGAACGGAAGAAACATATCTAGAGAGAAACGCGGAGATGGACCGCGGATCAGGCATGAACATTTAAATAGATTATATGAAAGCATACTATCCATCTAACCTTGAACTATCCAAAATGGGACAATTTGAGCGATTTCTATGCCACCAAAAGCACACCATATCTATGTATGGCTACATAGAAATTCTCAAATGGGTAACTAATTATCTAACTTACAAATCACAATCACAAGTCACAATTATAAACTAACAAGTCACAATAATAATATAAGAAGAAAATGTAATACATATAAAGCATATTGCCCAAATTTGTATTTTCTTATTATGACTCACGTGAGCACTAGATTTTCATAAATTTTGATATGACTTTGCAATATAAGTCAACTCAATAAACATACAAAGTATACATCATATGGTTATCAAGATTAGCAACTTCATTTTCATATATAACAACTTTGAATAAACTGTAAATGCCAAGATTGTCTATAGATAATTAGCGTAACCCAATATCACTTACTTGTGAAGAAGAAGTAATACACCACACAAGACAAATGTGACCGCGATAAGGATCTAACTAATGACCACCAAGCTACAACAAGTAGGAATTAGGCATTGGTTCAAATAACCAATGACAATAAAACATGAATGTTATGAAAAATTGTTGCAAGAAAAGAGGAAATATGTGGTCTTAAGCCTCGGCTCACTGATTTAGGGTCAAGCTTGGGTGAGAGGTGCTACATAATGTCCTAGATCAGCAGATCTAAGGCCATGTTTTGGTTGATGCCTAAAAAACTTTTGTCATAGTTTATTAACTGGATAAGGAGTGCCATAGTTGCTTACAATGTAGATGCTTGGCATTGCATACGTGTGTTCTTTTACTGATTTTCATTTATACTTTATTACGTTCTGTTCAGGTTCAGCAACTATGTATCCCCTGCTCATGTTGATGATGATGAAGGATCCACTTTTCATTGGAGTTGTTTCTTTAAGGGTAGAGGTCAGTAGTATGAATAATGTTTGATGGTATCCACAATTACAATAATTCCAAAAATAGCTCAAGCTATAAGTTTATCTTCTGTTTTGTCAAACCAGTTCTCATGTGACTACAAGGCTTATAGAGATGTTTTGTTTGGATGATATTTTCTAAGTGCTTGTGGAAGATTTGAGCTGTGAATCAGGTTGGATCCATTTGTGAAGATCACCTGGGATAAAAGTTAGGTAGGTTCATTCATCTGGCAGCCACACACACAAAAACAATTATTTGTTTTAAAAAATCAGCAATCTTACATGTGTGGCCCATCTAATGAATGGATCATACATCGCATTTATGTAGGCAATAGAGCTTTTCTAAGCGCACACAACAATAAAGCTCATGTACATGCCACACATTTGCCAGCATGTACTTACCAAAACCCACTAGTATTTTAAAATCTAACAATAGGGAAAGAGCATATTTAGTTAGAATGGTGTAGGTCTGAACAAGCTAGGGGATTACACTTACAATTATCTTGATCTTGTAAGCTTCCAAGAAGGGATGTCTGCTATCCGGTAGAGGACATCAAATACCTTCTTCTGAAGACTGCAAAAGAAATGTCAGGATCATAACCAAAATTTATACACGATTTTCTAAAATTCAACCTCTAATGGATGATCATAACCAAAATTTATACACCATTTTTTAAAGACTCCAAAAACCTAGTTTCCCATATTTGCAAGAAAAAAAATGATTTGTAGATAAAAGAAGGCCGCAAAAGAAACAGGAGTACTGACCTGCATATCCCGTCTTTTATCGAAATTCCTTTTAAGGCAACATAGGTCGTGCTACTATATATATGATTCAAAACCATCTAAGATTTTCAAACTTAGTTTCTAGTATCCAAACATATATAAAGGAAAAGAATAAAAAACAAGAAAAAAGATATAAAATACACAATCCAAAAATGCAATCCATTAACTTACAAGCAACAAAATGAAATTGAAAATTACAATGGACATATATTTTGCATAACCAATCCATAGAAATAAAGAGGTAATCTGAAATTTGAAAGTTCTCGAGACATACCTCTGAAATTCAAAATTGCAACCAAAGCCACAAGCTTGGCAATCTCGTTCAATATAGTCAAACCCGTTTCAAGGTTGGACTAAGCCCCATTAACTTAAAAAAGCAAAAATAAGAGTTAATCATTATTTCCTTCTTTTTATCAATTTAAACATGAAACACACAAATAAATGCTTGGACACTACCAAGGCGTATTTTGAACATGAATTCTCAATAGATGACTCAAAAGAGAAGAAACTCATGAGCATAATACAAATCCTAAAAATGAGTATCAACCTAACAGAAATATCATGATAAGCATAGCTTCCTACTAAAGTTAACTAAATAAAGAAGTCGCACCATTAACCAACCTGATCAAGTCCTAAAAGTTAGCAAGCAACCACCAGCAAAACAACATGAAACTGAGAAAAAAGCACCTTCAAGAAACCACCTGTAAGAGAACAACAAAACTATGTGCTATCCAAATATAAGCATACTTTATGCAAAACCAAAGAAATTACATCATGTGCATAGCAGGTGGTCAAGAAGGATTATCTGATTATCAGATAGCCAAATCAAGGATAAGAAGAAAGCTAGAATATTAAATCAACTTGGTTGTACATGAGAAAAAAAGAAGCCAATTGGATCCTCTTTTATGGAATATGCATATTACCTACAACAAAACCTTAATGTAAATCAGCCCGAGTTTGGCCCATTTAAGTCATTGGGCCTAAAAGCACATACGGCCTTTGATTTCAAGCCCAAGCTTGCACATTAACATTATACAAGGGCCTATAATCCTCCGTTTGAGCATCGGTATAACATTTTGCAAAACATGAGAATGGCCATGTGATTGGTGCCCATGGATTGACTTACATTTCTCATTTATTTTTGGAAAGCATTACATGCTACACATCTGGTGTAAATTTAGACATATGCGATTACAAACTGTAATGACCCAGAAAATTTTGTGCCAAGACCTGAGTACTACCTCTACTTTTTCCTTAGTAGTTAATTGGGGTAATTAGCGCTAAACTTGATTGCTTGTGAAATTTGCATCAATCACTTTAAATTTGATCTGCATGACTCAAAATCTATAGGATCATTAGCGCTACGTTACTCTGAAATCTGGGATTCATTGCTAAATCCAGTTGCTCTTGGGAATTTTTGGAAGTTCTGGATCGGACCTGGACCACGCGTCGAAAGTCCGATGGTGATGATCTTAGGCTGTATTGGTCACCATGTTGGACTTGGCCATCACCTCAAAAATCAAGTCCAGATGATGTTCTGGGTCGATTTGTCTGAGTCCGGAGTGAAGAGTGTGAGAATGGTGAGAAATTAATGAGATTTTATGAAATCTGAGTCGTGTCGCTTGCGCGACGATTTTAAGCAATCTAACCATTGAATTCTGACCCAATTTCACCCTCTGATCAGGAAAGATGGCCCAGGCATGTCCTTGTGCTTGTGGACCTGATCGAGTTTCAGTGACCGTTGAATTGAGTGTGGTCCGCCACGGCTGATCTGAAGATCCAATCGGTACGAAAACTTAGCTTGACCTTGATCCATGGTCAGTGAGCTTAAGTCCGACCTCTCGTGGAAAAAGACCCACCAGAAGTGCTCCGTTGGATCGAGAGATGCCTATTTTGGTTATAACCTAAGTATACCTTGGCCCTAGGGTTATTTTCTTCAATATTAGGCCTATATATAGACCTTAAAACCCTAGCTCTCTTTTCCATACGAATTTTCTAACCCTAGCTAAGAAAGAGAGAGAGAGGAAAAGAGAGAGAAAGTGAGAGAGAAGTTGGTGAATCATCTTAGATTCTTTCCTGTTCTTCTTCATCCTTAAACCTTCACTTTTGAATCATTTTTTCGGCGATTCGAAGTTCATCCTTGGGTAAGTTAACCTAACCCTAATCTGTGTTAGAGCTTAGAATAGTCTTTGTGTTGTTGTAGCTCATTTCTATTCTTGCTTTAGGTTATCTTGTCGCCGTTGACGAAGACATATCGTCTGAATCAGTTCGGTGTTCCATTTCTAGTTTAAGGTGCGGACTTTAATCGTATAGGTTATGGTTTTCAAGGCTTTCAATGTTAGCTAATGGTTTATTCTTGTTATGGATGAGATTTCACATGTCAAATGTTATGTTTATGTTGCGTTCCTGATATGCATGTGATATATTGAGATTTGTGTATTCTATGTATATGTAGGAAGTACCGTATACGCATAAAATATGCACATGTGTTTGCCATGATTATTTGTCGTGTATTTATGCTAGATGTATGTGTGATAACTCCTTGGCAAAAGGAATTGTCCAACTGCGTGTACTTCAACATATGTCATGTATGTTGTATTATGTATTCTAAGTGTTTGTAGAAATGTCTGTATGATTTAACGTGTAATATATTAACCTAATTGTGGGCGTTGAGAAGCGATTCTCAACACTCCTATTGATGTGTATGATTTACCACATGCAAGTTACATTCCTTGTTGTTTACTTTCAAGTATTACTTATGTGAGAATCCATGTTAAGTTGATATTCTTCAAATGCTTATGTACCACATGACTTGAGTTGTTGTTCCATTACTATTCTCAATTGTTGATATGAATATCTGTTGTAGTGGAATATGTTTGGGACTATGAATTGTTCAGGAAATCGGTAATCGGCGTTGAAATTGTGGCTGAGGCTGCTTTCGCCACAAAGGACGTGATTAGGCCAACCCGAGTCGTATTAGAGTTGTCGGCAGTGGTTTGGCCACACGGAGTGTTTGCGCACTCTATGTCGTTCAACCCAACGTGCGCTCGTGCTAGTCAAGTTCGTCAAGTAACCCGATTGTCCGATGTACGTTCACCATATATGGACGCTATTGTTTGAATCTAGGGTACCAAACTTACCAGTGTAAATCCTGTAAACCGTTGTACCTTGATCCGCTAAGACTCATGAGCCGGACATGGTGGTATGGGACACCGTGGTCGAGCTGTCGGCCTGCGCTTGGGTGACGAGCCTCCCCGTAGTAACCAGTGAGCAACCAAACTCGTGAGCTGATTATGGTGGTATGGGACACTATATTCATATTGTCGGCCTACATTGATTAGTGATGAGCCCTTTGTAGTGACCTCGAGCATGCCTGGATACCGCATTGAGGTGACGAGCCTTAGTGTAGTAACGAAGGTATGATCGACATGCATTGATTGGTGACAAGCCCTCTGCAACAACCTAAAACCATATGATCGTATGAGATGATCTAGGACTGACGACCCTAGTATGGATCACTGTTTGAATGGTAATATGAAGAAGGTACCTAAGCTTCCCAATCCTGCTGTATGAAAAGGACTAATAACAACTTGGTAATCATGTTCATGCACTGCATTTGCATGTGCTTTATAGATGTGCCGCACTTTGAGGCGATGTCATGCGTAACGTAAGATGAAGATGCTGAGGGTGTACGCATGAGGGCACGCATCATTCTACATACATCCTTGCATTAACAAGAGTACTTAGGACATGTTTGATTATTCTGCTTTATTATTACTACTTGATTGAATTGATAACATGTTAACCTTCGCTTTATTGTTCCACTGAGTTGATCACTCACTCCCACGTTCTGGGACAGTGTTTAAACACCCACCAGACTCTGTCTTAGTTGCAGATGTTGATGCAACTTCTAAGGCTGAACTGGAGTTCGATGATGATGAGGCTGTATTCTCTTTTATGCAGTTTTCAGACGGGTTCTAGTGAGCCTTGTTCGGATGAGTGGGATGCTGGGATTTCTTTTGGGATTAAATGATGTAATTTGATACTTGTAATTTTGATAGTAACACTTGTAATACGACCTGGTATGTATATGTATTTCAGGGATTTACACATGTACACTTATATTTCATTAAGTCTTCCGCTTGCGTTCTTCACTTATCCCTGAATCATATTTGCAATTTGGCTTAATCTATTCCATATTTTATGCACTCATACAGACAACATACATCAATCATTCAATATGTTGCATAAGTGATGTTTTGAAACTCGGGAGCTGAGTTATGCTCGACTCCCGAATTTCAGGGCATTACACAAACAAAAGAGAAGTGCAATTAGAAAAACCTCTAGCTGTAATTCTACACAATCAGCAAAATCAGCATCTGCAACCAACTCCTCTGCATTCCGAGGTCGTAGTCTTATAGCCACTCGAACTCTTCCAAGAACTGTCCCAAGCATCCAAAGAAAAGAAAAGAAAATTCAGAATTGATCATAATTAAATTAAAAATAAAAAATAAATTCAGACTACAAAATAAATAAAACAAAAACTATAATATTGGAATCATAGTTTAAAAACCAGAAAAGTCAAACTAGAGTTGAGTCAAAGAGTAGGTTAAGTTCTATGGAGTCTTGAAGACCATGAATTTTTTGAGTCATCAAACTATGATGGACCAATATTAATGAGACACACCCTTTTTCTAGGCAGGTCAACCAATTAGCCTTCTAAGGAACATAGAGAAAAGATACACACAACAATCTTTTCTTCTTCTTCTTCTTCTTCTTCTTCTTCTTCTTTTTCCTTCTTTTTATCAAGAATCCTGACAATATGATGAGATATAACAAGAGATTTTTATTAAGAGATAATCAAGGAGGAAATAATTCCAAAATAGAGCCTCATGGATACCACCTTCTTTAACAGTAACATCTGCAGCAGATCCATTTCAGTTTATGGTTTTTAATGGTGTAACAATACACAAATTTTATGGCATGGGCCAAAAGATGAACTATATACAAATTTCAGGTGGACCACAACATACAAAACAGTGGTGGAAGACCATTATAAACATTTTTTTTATGGGTCACAAAAGTTTTGGATCTAATTTTATCAAAACAGGTTGGATACTAGCAGATGGCAAGTCAAAAATGATAGTGTTGGAAATATGTAAATACCCATGAAAATGCTAGACAAAAGGAAAGTGTAACATGGCCATAAAGATATTTGCACAAAGAAAGCTTCAAATTGATTAATTTAAAAATAGAAAATGATATTTGCATAATGTTTACTACTCCAAACAAACAATATCAACTCATCTAAGGCCTTGTTTGGTAGACACCTAAAAAATGAGGTGATCTCATTTTGGTTAACAGAAACTATGCATTAATCTTGATCTCTAATAGATAATGAGTTCATGTTAAAAGTGATTATGTGATACAGATAACAATCTCTAATACATAATTATTATTAGCTAAAATGAGATGAACATATTTTTGGATCTACCAAACAGGTAAATGTGTCAAATAAAATTGCAAATTCAACTAAACAGAAAATATGAAGTAGAATTGCTTAGTCTATTTGTTTATAATATAAAGAAGCATGAGAATTAACATCTTTTAAGACTAAGATTATTGGCATTGTTAAGACAACATTTATTACATGATTAGAAGGCCATATCATAGATCTAAGCAAAAATTGTAATATTATAGCTTGAGAATAACTTTTTTCCTTATAAGTTAAAAGTGAATAAAGAAAAAAACAAAAAATAAAAAACAAAAACAAAACAACACTGAACAGAATTCATATAAAATCTATATAGTCATCCAAATCTATATAATCATCCATAGAAAACAAAATTCATATAAAAAACAAAACAGCACTAAACTTTGGCATGCTTTAAGAACTGTTTGGGTATACCCCAAAATCACAACTGCATCTGCTTTTTGGTGGTCCACCGAGCACTTGAGACTGCACAAACAAGAATTGCATTTCACAGGCTCCCATTATCTGTCCCAAACTGAGGGTCAAACTATTTCAAGCCAGGGCAACTGGAAACTATTCGACAATATACCTGGAAACAAAACCATGCTAACCCCAAAAAGGGATTTGACAATGCAAATCCCTATTTCGAGATTCGACAATGCAAATCCCTAATTCGGGATTCAACAATGCAAATCCCTAATAAGGTATTCTAGATTGCAGAAAGCAACAACAGGAAGGGAAAAGGTTTACATCATACCTGAGAATCAGAGATTCACGAGCAGCGGAAGGCCGAACTGCAACAAAGGATCGAGGAGATAGAGATAGAGAGAGAGAGATGACTAGGATTTTGAGAGAGAGAGAGAGATAGGGATAGAGAGAGTGAGAGGGAGAGGGAGAGGGAGAGTGAGACAGAGGGAGTAGAGAGGTGAGAGAGGGAGGGAGAGGGAGAGCGCGCGAGAGGGAGAGGGAGAGGGAGAGGGAGGAAGAGTGAGCGGAGAGGGAGAGCTTAAGGGACTAGAGAGGGAGAATCAGCGCGCGGCTGGAGATGAGGGGGCAGAAATGAAGGTAGGGTTTTTTTTTTCTTTTTATAGGACCCTTTACCCGCAGCTATTAAAACCGGTTGCCAGCAAATGGTAGCCCCATCAGTCGGCTAAGCTACACTTTCTTGTAGTGGGTCTTTCAAAATAGATGGACAGAGTGGATTTGTCAAGCGTTACACAGCCCTAGGCACAAGAATACCTTTGTGCTTGTGTCACAGTCAATCCACTTCCCCAGAATAAAATGCAAGAGTATGACTCAATTCCCTACTTCCATCAGTAGGGCTCACCTACATTTTTCTTTACTATGTAAAAGGAAGCATTGTTAGGATTCCTACTCAAAGCATCATATTCATATTTATGATACTAACAATTTTGTGCGGATATCAAGGATCGAGTCCCTAATGACTCTTTTTGGCCTTTGGCTGTGAGGGTGAGCGTGAAACATATAAAAATAAAAGAAGAATGCAAGCACGTACCTATGTTAAATTCTATCTTACTATGAGCGCATAATTACCTATGCGAGCCCTGCGGTCACTACAACTCACTGAAATAGGTAAAATCTTCAACTCCTTGGTTTGGGGTAAAAAAATAGCAGTAGTGTTAGATTGGTCAATCCAACCATGTGGGGCGACAACTCCATTAAAAAATATAGACCACCCATGGTTAAAAACCCAAAAACTACACCAGTCCGGATGACCATTTGGGTCAGGTCGACTTCAAGACTTGACTTGACTTGGTTGACCCGACCCAATTCAAAGAATCGATAAATATAAATAAAACTTAAAGAGTTTTTACGGTTAAATTCTCTTGGAATGGATCTTTAACCAAATAATGTGCCAATGACTTGAATTACTGAGAGGTACTTCTAGAGAGAGTAAATTACAAAAATGACATCATCTATTTATTTTTTTTATTTTTTTCTCCCTAAAAAGTAGTGAGAGTTGAAATTCATGAGGCCACATGGTATGTGTGAAAGATTTAACGCGTCAAACATATTGATCGGCCATGGTGGTCACGTGAACAAATAACAAATTATGGATCCTCCATAATTTTGATTCATTTAATAATAATGTTAGCTTGCATACAATTCGATGGGTTGTATATTAGACACATATCACAGGGGGTTCACAATTCTCAATCCTTGTTTTGCAAAGAAAATATAAACAAGAATAGTAGCATAAATTCACATCTAAAAAGAACTCTCTGGTGCTGTAAGTTCCTAAATGCAATATTTGGTAAAATCCCATTTTGAAGGATTTTTGTGGTAAAAATCCCCAAAACTTTTACAATTAGGCAAAAAATATTTAAAATAATTATATGTCCCATTTTGAGAGGATTTTTATGGTAAAAATCCCCAAAACTTTTAGAATTAGGAAAAGAATATTAAAAAAAATAATTATATGTATACTAGTATTAAAACATAAGAAGCTTAGTGAGTTGTGTTTAACTTGTGGATTGGGATTGTCTTCTTATGAAGTGGAAGGCATGGTTTAATTCTGGCTCTCTTTTTAGTCTTTGCTATACAAATGCCTGCCAATAGTCACAAATGCCTTCCTTTAAATTCTTCTGCTGAGGCCATTGAAGTTTTCAAAAAATATTTTAAAATAAAATATTGGCCTCACCTTAGCATGATCAATTACTCTCAAGAAATGGACAAAGGTATACAACGACATGAAGAAGCTCATTCACTACAAGAAAGAGGGTTTTTAGCGATGAAAAAATTTTCGTCGACGAAATTGTAAATTCGTAACTAAAAGTCACTTTTAGCGACGAAAATTTTCGTCGCTAAAGGCTGTAAACAATTTTTCAACAAAATCAAAAGGTTTACTTTCAGCTACGAAAATTTTCATAGCTAAAAACGTGGATGAGACTTTTAGCGACGAAAAGTTTCATCACTAAAGGCTATAAACAATTTTTGAAAAAAATCGAAAGGTTTACTTTTAGCTACGAAAATATTCATAGCTAAAAAACGTGGATGAGACTTTTAGTGATGAACAACTTCATCGCTAAAGGTTGAAAACATTTTTTCAGAAAAAACAAAAGGTTTAGTTTTAGCTACGAAAACTTTGTAGCTAAAAAACGTGGATGAGACTTTTAGCGATGAAAAGTTTCGTCGCTAAAGGCTTTAAACAATTTTTGAAAAAAAAAACGAAAGGTTTACTTTTAGCTACGAAACTTTTCGTAGCTAAAAAATGGGGATGAGACTTTTAGTGACGAACATGTTCATCGCTGAAGGCTGTAAATAATTTTTTTTTAAAAATTGAAGGGTTTACTTTTAGCTATGAAAATTTTCGTAGCTAAAAAACGTGGATGAAACTTTTAGCGATGAACAGTTTCATCGCTAAAGGCTTTAAACAATTTTTGAAAAAAAAAATTGAAAGGTTTACTTTTAGCTATGAAACTTTTCATAGCTAAAAAACGTGTAGGAGACTTTTAGCGACGAACATTTTCGTCGCTAAAGGTTGTAAACAATTTTTCAAAAAAATCAAACGGTTTACTTTTAGCTACAGAAATTTTCGTAGCTAAAAAATGTGGAAGAGAATTTTAGCTACAAAATGTTTCATCACTAAAGGCTGTAAACAGTTTTTGAAAAAAATCGAATGGTTTGCTTTTAGCTACAAAATTTTTTGTAGCTAAAAAACATGTGTGAGACTTTTAGCTACGAAACATTTCGTCGCTAAAGGCTTAAAAAAAAAAATCAAACTTATTTTTATGAGAGAAATTCAATTAAGTTCACTTTTAGCTGCGAAAATTTTCGTAGCTAAAAAACGTTAATGAGACTTTTACCTACGAAATATTTTATAGGTAAAAGTCTCCTTTTTTAAAAAAATATTCCATCTCAAATTTCTTGATATACACCTGTTAGAATATAATTCATCATATTTTGCCTGATATACACCTATTATATAATATATTTCATTAAATTCATATTCACATCCATTTAAACCCAAACTACGTAAATCCATCCAGACATAAAGTACATTCATCCAAACATAAACTGCATCCATCCAAACACAAACAATCTTATGGAAAAAAACAAATGAAAAGAGAGAGAACATATGAGAGGTGATCCAGACAAATGAAAAGATAAACAACCTAAACCTAAACCTATAACCTACACATATAGGTTTAGGTTATAGGTTATAGGTTTAGGTTTAGGTTATAAGTGTTGGTTATAGGTTTAGGTTTAAGTTAGGTTATGGGTTAAGGTTTAAGGAATTGAGAATAGGTTAAGGTTTAGGTTTAGGAAATCGGGTTCGGGACCGGGTTTAGGTTTGGGTTTTCAAGTTTAGGTTAAGGTTTAGGGAATTGAGAATAAGTTAAGGTTTAGGTTTAGGGATTTGAGAATACATTTAGTTTTTAGGTTATAAGTGTAGGTTATAGGTTTAGGTTTAAGTTAGGTTATAGGTTAAGGTTTAGGGAATTGTGAATAGGTTAAGGTTTAGGTTTAGGGATTTGAGAATACATTTAGGTTTTAGGTTATAAGTGTATGATATAGGTTTAGGTTTAAGTTAGGTTATAGGTTAAGGTTTAGGGAATTGACAATAGGTTAAGGTTTAGGTTTAGGGATTTGAGAATACATTTAGGTTTTAGGTTTAGGTTTAGGTTTTAAGTTTAGGTTTATGTTTTAGGTTTAGGTTTAGGTTAAGGTTATAGGTTGAGGTTTAGATTTAAGTTTGGGTTATAGGTTATATCTTTAGGGAATTGAGAATAGGTTAAGGTTTAGGTTTAGGAAATCAGGTTCGGGTTCGGGATAGGGTTTAGGTTTGGGTTTTCAAGTTTAGGTTTAGGTTTAGGTTAGGGAGTTGAGATTAAATTTAGGTTTTGGTTTTGGTTTAGGTTTAGGTTTTAGGTTTAGGTTAAGGTTATAGGTTTAGGTTAGGTTTAGGTTTAGGTTATAGGTTATAGCTTTAGGGAATTGAGAATAGGTTAAGGTTTAGGTTTAGGAAATCGGGTTCGGGTTCGGGATCGGGTTTAGGTTTGGGTTTTCAAGTTTAGGTTTAGGTTTAGGTTAGGGAGTTGAGATTAGGATTAGGTGTAGGTTTAGGTTTAGGGATTTGAGAATACATTTAGGTTTTAGGTTTAAGTTAAGGTTATAGGTTTAGGTTTAGGTTTAAGTTTAGGTTATAGGCTATAGCTTTAGGGAATTGAGAATAGGTTAAGGTTTAGGTTTAGGAAATCGGGTTCAGGTTTGGGATAGGGTTTGGGTTTGGGTTTTCAAGATTAGGTTTAGGTTTAGGTTAGGGAGTTGAGATTAGGATTTGGTGTAGGTTTAGGCTTAGGGATTTGAAAATACATTTAGGTATAGGTTTTAGGTTATAGGTTTATGTTTAGGTTATAAGTTATAGCTTTAGGGAATTGAGAATAGGTTAAGGTTTAGGTTCAGGAAATCGGTTTCAGGTTCGGGATCGGGTTTAGGTTTGCGTTTTCAAGTTTAGGTTTAGGTTAAGGAATTGATATTAGGATTAGGTGTAGGTTTAAGTTTAGGGATTTGAGAATACATTTAGGTTTTAGGTTTAGGATTAGGTTTAGGTTTTAGTTTATAGGTTATGGTTTAGGTTTAGGTTATAGGTTTAGGTTTTGGTTTAGGTTTAGGTTTAGGTTATAGGTTATAGGTTATAGGTTATAGCTTTAGGGAATTGAGAATAGTTCAAGGTTTAGGTTTAAGAAATCGGGTTCTGGTTCGGGTTCGGTATCGGGTTTAGGTTTCGGTTTTCATGTTTAGGTTTAGGTTTAGGTTAGGGAGTTGAGATTAGGAATAGGTGTAGGTTTAGGTTTAGGGATTTGATAATACATTTAGGTTTTAGGTTTAGATTATAGGTTTAGGTTTAGGTTATAAGTGTAGGTTTTAGGTTTAGGTTTAAGTTAGGTTATAGGTAAAGGTTTAGGGAATTGAGAATAGGTTAAGGTTTAGGTTTAGGAAATCGGGTTCGGGTTCGGGTTTAGGTTTTGGGTTTCAAGTTTAGGTTTAGGTTAAAGAGTTGAGATTAGGATTAGGTGTAGGTTTAGGTTTAGGGATTTGAGAATACATTTCGGTTTTAGGTTTAGGTTATAGTTTTAGGTTTAGGTTATAAGTGTCGGTTATAGGTTTAGGTTTCAGTTAGGTTATAGGTTAAGGGTAGTGAGTTAAGAATAGTTTAAGGTTTAGATTTACGATATCAGGTTCGGGACCGGGTTTAGGTTTGGGTTTTCAAGTTTAGGTTTAGGTTAAGGAGTTGATATTAGGATTAGGTGTAGGTTTAGGTTTAGGGATTTGAGAATACATTTTGGTTTTAGGTTATAAATGTAGGTTATTGGTTTAGGTTTAAGTTAGATTATAGGTTAAGGTTGAGGGAATTGAGAATAGGTTAAGGTTTAGGTTTAGGGATTTGAGAATACATTTAGGTTTTAGGTTATAAGTGTAGGTTATAGGTTTAGGTTTAAGTTAGGTTATATGTTAAGGTTTAGGGAATTGAGAATAGGTTAAGGTTTAGGTTTAGGGAATTGAGAATACATTTAGGTTTTAGGTTATAAGTGTACGATATAGGTTTAGGTTTAAGTTAGGTTATAGGTTAAGGTTTAGGGAATTGAGAATAGGTTAAGGTTTAGGTTTAAGGATTTGAGAATACATTTAGGTTTTAGGTTATAAGTGTACGATATAGGTTTAGGTTTAAGTTAGGTTATAGGTTAAGATTTAGGTAATTGAGAATAGGTTAAGGTTTAGGTGTAGGAATTTGAGAATACATTTAGGTTTTAGGTTTAGGTTTAGGTTTTAGGTTTAGTTTTAGGTTTTAGGTTTAGGTTTAGGTTAAGGTTATAGGTTTACGTTTAGCTTTAAGTTTAGGTTATAGCTTTAGGGAATTGAGAATAGGTTAAGGTTTAGGTTTAGGAAATTGGTTTCAGGTTCGGGATAGGGTTTAGGTTTGGGTTTTCAAGTTTAGGTTTAGGTTTAGGTTAGGGAGTTAAGATTAAGTTTAGGTTTTAGTTTTGGTTTTGGTTTAGGTTTAGGTTTTAGGTTTAGGTGAAGGTTATAGGTTTAGGTTATAAGTTTAGGTTAGGTTTAAGTTTCGGTTATAGGTTATAGGTTATAACTTTAGGGAATTGAGAATAGGTTAATGTTTAGATTTAGGAAATCGGGTTTGGGTACGGGATCGGGTTTAGGTTTGGGTTTTCAAGTTTAGGATTAGGTTTAGGTTAGGGAGTTAAGATTTGGATTAGGTGTAGGTTTAGGTTTAGGGATTTGAGAATACATTTCGGTTTTAGGTTTTGGTTTAGGTTTAGGTTTTAGTTTATAGGTTTAGGTTATAGGTTTAGTTTTTGGTTTTAAGTTTAGGTTAAGGTTATAAGTTTAGGTTATGGGTTATAGTTATAGGTTAAGGTTTATGTTATAGGTTTTGGTTTAGGTTAAGGTTATAGGTTTTGGTTTAGGTTTAGGTTTAGGTTTTAAGTTTAGGTTAAGGTTATAGGTTTAGGTTATAGGTTTAGGTTAGGTTTAGGTTATAGGTTATAGCTTTAGGGAATTGAGAATAAGATAAGGTTTAGGTTTTGCAAATAGGGTTCGGGTTCGGGATTGGGTTTAGGTTTGGGTTTTCAAGTTTAGGTTTAGGTTTAGGCTAAGGAGTTGAGATTAGGATTAGGTGTAGGTTTAGGTTTAGGGATTTGAGAATACATTTAGGTTTTAGGTTAAGGTTAAGGTTATAGGTTTAGGTTTAGGTTTAACTTTAGGTTATAGGCTATAGATTTAGGGAATTGAGAATAGGTTAAGGTTTAGGTTTAGGAAATCGGGTTTGGGTTCGGGATAGGGTTTAGGTTTGGGTTTTCTAGATTAAGTTTAGGTTTAGGTTAGGGAGTTGAGATTAGGGTTTGGTGTAGGTTTATGTTTAGGGATTTGAGAATACATTTAGTATATGTTTTAGGTTTTAGATTTAGGTTTAGGTTATAAGTTATAGCTTTAGGGAATTGAGAATAGGTTAAGGTTTAGGTTTAGGAAATTGGGTTCGGGTTTGGGATTGGGTTTAGGTTTGGGTTTTCAAGTTTAGGTTTAGGTTAAGGAGTTGAGATTAGGATTAGGTGTAGGTTTAGGTTTAGGGATTTGAGAATACATTTAGGTTTTAGGTTTATGTTTATGCTTAGGTTTAAGTTTATAGGTTAAGGTTTAGGTTTAGGTTATAGGTTTAGGATTCAGTTTAGGTTTAGGTTTAGGTTATAGGTTATAGCTTATAGGTTATAGCTTTAGGGAATTGAGAATAGGCTAAGGTTTAGGTTTAAGAAATCAGGTTCTGGTTCGGGTTCGGTAGAGGGTTTAGGTTTCAGTTTTCAAGTTTAGCTTTAGGTTTAGGTTAGGGAGTTGAGATTAGGATTATGTATAGGTTTAGGTTTAGGGATTTGAGAATACATTTAGGTTTTAAGTTTAGGTTATAGGTTTAGGTTTAAGTTTTAAGTGTAGGTTATAGGTTTAGGTTTAAGTTAGGTTATAGGTAAAGGTTTAGGGAATTGAGAATAGGTTAAGGTTTAGGTTTAGGAAATCGGGTTTGGGTTCGGGTTTAGGTTTGGGGTTTCAAGTTTAGGTTTAGGTTAAGGAGTTGAAATTAGGATTAGGTGTAAGTTTAGGTTTAGGGATTTGAGAATACATTTAGGTTTTAGGTTTAGGTTATAAGTGTCGGTTATAGGTTTAGGTTTAAGTTAGGTTATAGGTTAAGGTTTAGGGAATTGAGAATAGTTTAAGGTTAAGGTTTAGGAAATCGGGTTTGGGACCGGGTTTAGGTTTGGGTTTTCAAGTTTAGGTTTAGGTTAAGGAGTTTAGGTTTAGGTTTAGGTGTAGGGATTTGAGAATACATTTAGGTTTTAGGTTATAAGTGTAGGTTATAGGTTTAGGTTTAAGTTAGGTTATAGGTTAAGGTTTAGGGAATTGAGAATAGGTTAAGGTTTAGGTTTAGGGATTTGAGAATACATTTAGGTTTTAGGTTATAAGTGTACGATATAGGCTTAGGTTTAAGTTAGGTTATAGGTTAAGGTTTAGGGAATTGAGAATAGGTTAAGGTTTGGGTTTAGGGATTTGAGAATACATTTAGGTTTTAGGTTTAGGTTTTAGGTTTAGGTTTAGGTTAGGGTTATAGGTTGAGGTTTAGGTTTAAGTTAGGTTATAGGTTATAGCTTTAGGGAATTGAGAATAGGTTTAGGTTTAGGTTTAGGAAATCAGGTTGGGGTTTAGGATTGGGTTTAGGTTTGGGTTTCAAGTTTAGGTTTAGGTTTAGGTTTAGGTTAGGGAGTTGAGATTAGGATTAGGTGTAGGTTTAGGTTTGGGGATTTGAGAATACATTTAGGTTTAGGTTTAGGTTTTAGGTTTAGGTTTAGGTTTTAGGTTTAGGTTTAGGTTTAGGTTTTAGGTTATAGCTTTAGGGAATTGAGAATTTGTTAAGGTTTAGGTTTAGGAAATCGGGTTCAGGTTCGGGATTGGGTTTAGGTTTGGGTTATAGGTATTGGTTTTGGGATTTGAGAATAGGTTTAGGTTAAGGTTATAAGTATAGGTTATAGGTTAAGGTTTAAGTTTTGGAAATCGGGTTCGGGTTCGAGATCGGGTTTAGGTTTTGGTTTTCAAGTTTAGGTTAGGGAGTTGAAATTAGGATTAGGTGTAGGTTTTGGTTTATGGATTTGAGAATACATTTAGGTTTTAGGTTTCAGGTTTAGGTTTAGGTTTCGGTTATAAGTATTGGTTTTGGGATTTGAGAATAGCTTTAGGTTAAAGTTATAAGTTTAGGTTAAGGTTATAGGTTACAGGTTATAGGTTTAGGTTAAAGTTATAAGTTTAGGTTAAGGTTATAGGTTACAGGTTATAGGTTTAGGTTAAGGTTTAGGTTTAGGTTTTGGTTATAGGTTATACATATATCTTTACGTATAGGTTAAGGTCTATGTTTATGTTATAGGTATAGGTTTTGGGACTTGAGAATAGGTTTAAGTTAAGGTTACAAGTTTAGGTTATTGGTTTAGGTTAAGGTTTAGGTTTAGGTTTAGGTTATAGGTTATAAGTATATGTTTATGTTTAGGTTAAGGTCTAGGTTTAGGTTATAGGTATAGGTTTTGGAATTTGAGAATAGGTTTAGGTTAGGGTTATAAGTATATATTATAGGTTAATGTGTAGGTTTTTGAAATTGGGTTTGGGTTCGGGATCAGGTTTAGGTTTGGATTTTCAAGTTTAGGTTTAGGTTTAGGTTAGGGAGTTGAGATTAGGATTAGGTGTAGGTTTAGGTTTAGGGATTTGAGTATACGTTAAGGTTTAGGTTTAGGAAATCGGGTTTGAGTTCGGGATCAGGTTTACGTTTGGGTTTTAGGCTTAGGTTTTAGGTTTAGAATATAGTTAGGATATAAGTGTAGGTTATAGGTTTACGTTTAGGTTAGGTTATGGGTTAAGGTTTAGGGAATTGTATTTAGGTTATAGGTTATAGGTTATAGGTTAAGGTTTAGGGAATTAAGTTTATTAGTGTAGGTTATAGGTTTAGGAATAGTTTTAGGTTATTAGTATAGGTTTAGGTTTGGTTATATGTTAAGGTTTAGGGATTTGAGAATAGGTTATAGGTTTAGGTTTTAGGTTTAGGTATTGGCTTAGGTTATAAGTTATAGGTTATATGTTTAGGTTAAGGTTTAGGAATTTTGGTTCGGGTTTGGGTTTGGGTTCGGGTTTAGGTTATAGGTTTCAGTTTAGGTTATAGGTTATAGGTTTAGGTTAAGGTTTAGGTGTAGGGTATGGGTTTTGGGATTTGAGAATAGGTTTAGGTTATAAGTATAGGTTAAGGTTGGGTTATAGGTTAAGGTTTACGGATTTGAGAATACATTTAGGTTTTATGTTTAGGTTTAGGTTTTACGTTTAGGTTTAGGTTAAGGTTATAAGTATAGGTTGTAGGTTAAGGTTATAGTTTAGGTTAAGGTTATAAGTATAGGTTATAGGTTTAGGTTTAGGTTCATGTTTAGGTTAGGTTTAGGTTATATGTTTTGGTCTAGGGTTAAGTTTAGGTTATAGGTTATAGCTTTAGAGAATTGAGAATATGTTTAGGGTATAGGTTTAGGATGTGGTTTAGGTTAAGGGTGTGGTCCCTGCAAATGCAGATATAAACACGGCCTCCTCCAATTGGTTAGACCCCTCCAATGCTGTCCATAGGAAATGGATAGCTTTATCATAGTCATAATAGCGGTTCTCACCTTACAGGGACCCCTGCTCAACATCTGGATAGCTCCGATGCACATCCGGGTCTGCTCCATCAATTTCGAGTAAATACATAAACACGGCCTATCCAAATGGCCAGGTCACTCCAATGTTGTCCATAGGAAATGGACAGCTTCATCATGGTCATAACAGCGGTTCCCACCTTCCAGGGATCCCCGCTCAACATCCGGATAGCTCCAACACACATCCGGGTCTACTCCATCAATTTCGAGCATATACATAAACATGACCTATCCAAATGGCTAGGCCACTCCAATGCTATACATAGGAAGGACAAGCTCTTTATACTAGATGACCTAGAGCTGATGAAAATTTCTAAGTAAATTGTACGAGGTTTATCGTAATCTTAGGGTGCAGAAAGTTTCCAAGTATGTGCATTTCAGTCCGAGTTATTTCTATAATCACGATAGCCTTGAGAGGGTTGATAAGAGGGATGGGTTGATTGCAAAAGGGCTTATTAAAACTATATTGGGTTATCTTGCCGGACATAATGATTTTAGGACCAGCAAGATAACCCAATATAGTTTGAATCGGCCCTTTCGTAGTCAACCCATCCCTTGTATCAACCCTCCCAAAGCTATCGTAATTAGAGAAGGAACTCGGACTAAAATGCATAGACTTGGAAATTTTCTGCACTCCAAGATTACTGTAACCCTCATACAATGTATATTCAACAATGTATATAATACAATGTATATAACATGAAATGGTACATGACTGAGACAAGACAACATAACCTTTTATATAGAAGCCAAAAATTGATAGGTTAAGATTGTCCCATCGAGGAGATTCTTAGGCGTAGTCCATCTGCTGTTAGGACAAACAGGCATGGGTTTGTATTATTGGACCATGGGCCCCACCTATCATTGAAAACCAAGGATTAAAATCAATGTATTGGCTATCATATCATTCACCACCAATAAGGCGGCCATTTTTGTTGGTGTTTGGTTTGCAGTCATTTTTTGAGTGGAGAAAAATAATTTCTTTTATGTTATAACACAAATAGTGGGATACAATGTAATTTGAGTCATTGATTTCTCGCTTTATGGTGAATGATTTTTTAAAAGAGTAGTTGTCCTGTATTTTTAGCTTCTTTTTTTAGAAAAAATGAAATTCTCTACTATATATATATAAGATGTGTATTGAAATATAATAGACTAATGTAATAACAAAAATATTAGCATGTATCCACCTAGCCAACTTGACTAAGCCTGCTTGAATTGGGCTTGGGTTGAGTTGGGTTTGAAGTATAATAACCTTGGGTTGGGCTAGGGTTGATCACTAACCCAAGGTTGGGCACACCTAACTAGCGGATCAGCTTAATTTTTGAAAGAGGTAATCTTCGTGGTGTAACACACCTTTTTGTATGGATCAGATAAATATCCTAAGCATGTTATCTTGGCGGGAAAAAGTGGGTTGCATGCTAAGTTAGCATGCATTCAAAAAGTGGACATGATCATCTCTGTTTGTTAAGAAAAACTGATAACCTAATAGCAGGGTGCATTCCAACTTAACATGCAGCCCATCTATCCTGCCAAAATCAATTACCGTGCACTATCGGTTTGGATGCTTTGGATGGGTCCACATTGTTCCATTTTTATGGTGCAATATACGACCATGTGCATGCGTATGATTTGTTGTTGTCTCCTAAAATATTACAATGACTACTCACTTGAATTAAGAATTCCATGGAAACCTGGATTACGCACAAACGTTCAGACAATTTAACTAGCAATTTATAAGAATATTACTAACATGATTAAATTTCATGCTCAACATGTGAAATTACTATACTCATCCAATATGAGCTTTAAATCATAGAATGATTGCAAACAGATCCAGACAAATTGGCTTCTCAATGAGTAATACTTACACAAACAAAAACTAAGCTACTATAATTAAACATTTATACATGCTATGATGCTAGCTGTATATCATATGGGACCAAAGAAGTCTAAAAACATATGAAGTAAACATAAAATAGAGGTTGAGCGCACATGCATGTGGAATCATGACCATCCACATGCGGCCACACATGCCAATATGGAACATATGTGAGATCTTAACTTTTAATTAGACAAGCCACATGCAAGAATCAAGCTTTTCAACACTGAAGTTAGGCATAATATACAAAGAAACAAATGGCTAATACAGCTCTTTCTGAACATCCATTTGTTTCATACACAGTGGTCCACTTGAGGAGGAAACACTTGATTTTTAAGTTAGAAGTACTTAAAAAAAAAGTGACCTACTAGATGGTAATTAGGTCTTATGTAACACTTATGTTATATTGGTGCATGTGGTGGTATTTGGTTGGGCAATGCTTCACACACATGTGGGCTTTCAAAACCTCACCCCACAACTTATGCTTGGTCCAAGAATCAGGTCAGACACAATTTATGTGAACCAATCGTATATGAACAAAATTGACAATAAACATTTAACATACATGATGGAATCAAACTCTTTTTTTCTCTTGACAAAAAAATTTGGTTGTATATATTTCAGGTGGGCGCCACAAAATAACTGGGCCTCACCTATCGTATGGCTCCTTTTTACGGCTCCAAATAAAAGACATACCATAGCCACTCCTCAGCAAAACAGAGTACATAAATGTTTAGACTGTCATGCTTCCCTCAAATTGGAAGTTCCTAATCCTTAGAGTAGTGTCCTAAAAGTAAACACTTAAGGAAAAACAAATATAGAAATATGCCTGTGAAAAATGCCAAAGATGGGGAGGTTAGTTACTTTCGCTTGGGTTAGACTTCAATAGAATGAGAACTAGTTATTGTAGACACATTACAGATGCAAATTAATTTTCGTCTTGGTTAGCTTATCACCATTGTCATTTAGTTTCGGCTTGAAAGTTTGGACTGACCATAAAATTCAAACTTCTTGGTTCATCAATGTTCTCTGTCAACAACAAAAATTAGGGTACTGCCACTAAAAGGAACGCATGCAAACAATTATATAGAAGATGAGCATATGCAAAAAAATAACAAATAAAAACAAAAAAATCAGGCTTGCCCACTCATAAGGCAGTCTCGCACAAAAAAAGTATCTGTAGTTTAAATAAAATTGCCAATTCTGCCAATTGAAGAGACGTGTGGCTTACCTTGTTAGTTGCAATCTTAATTTTTACACACAGAAGATCCCCTTTGTGAACAACCATTGTTCAAAAATCAATTTGATAATAAGTTGATGCCGACCATCCAATCAAAGACTCTTAAACGGAAAAACGATCCGCAGTCCAAATTTAACAAGGAAAAGTCACTAATATAACAATTAAAGTCATCAAAACCAATGTGAATTTATACAATAGTCCACCAAAGAAGGGTTAAGTCAACCAGATGGACGATAGTGGTTTCATCTAACCATACAGCGAGTTATGCATGTCAAAACCGGAGGACTGCTAGCATGGTTTCATTTAGAAAAGGATCTTGGTTGAATCATTTTCTCAAATAATTAGTGTGCAGATTTCTATATAAAAAAATAATTAAACACTTCACAAAATTATATATTAAAAAATGATTTGATCATAGAAAGTTGAAGTATGGATTAAGAGGTAAATAAAAATGAAGTGGGGAAAGAAGTCTTACCAATTAACCACTTGCAAAGACATAGAGTGTCATCCGTTGGTTTCATCTAACCTTACCAGTGGGATTCTTCGGATCTTCAATAAATCTACTTGTGTGGCCATTTCAAAACCCCCCAGATTCGAAATGTGATTAGGGTACCATAATCCCTAAATTCGAAGCGGGAGTTGGGTACCCGAATCCCCAATTTCCTAATCCCAAATTTGATTTGGGATTAGGGTACCAAAAATCCCTAATTCAAAGTTGGATTAGGGCCCACCTTCATTTTGTCGGTGTGTGCTTGGGTCATGGTTTAGGTTTTTACCTTTTGAGGGGATAGGAAAAGAACGTGAGGAGGGTTTGAGTTGGAGCCTCAATCCGATTTTCGAGCTTTGAGGAGACATATTGAGAGAGTTGAGCTGAGAGATCTCCAATCGGCTTTCCGAGCGCTGAGGGGGGAGAGAGAGAGAGAGAGAGAGAGAGAGAGAGAGAGAGAGGCTGCGAGAGAGATTGAGAGAGGATAGGATGGAGAGATCAGAGAGAGAGAAAGAGAGAGATAGAGAGCGAGAGGAGGGGAGCATGCGCAAGAGAGAGAGAGAGAGAGATCTCAGCTCTCTCACGGGCACAGCTCATTTCATGGGAATGGATTGACAACTCCCCCATGGCTGGTGTTTGGTGATCTGTGGGACCCACCATGATGTATGTATGTCATCCATGCTGTTCATCCATTTTTACAGATCATTTTAAGGCTTAATCCAAAATATTAGAGGAATAAAAATCTCAGGTGGACCACACCACAGGAAAATAACAGTGATTGGATATCCTCCTTTAAAATCCTCCTAAGCCCCACTATATTGTTAATTTAACATCCAATCTATTGATTAGGTCATACAGACCCGGATGAAGGGAAATAACAAAGATCAGATTGATCCAAAACTTTTATGACCCCCAAAAAGTTTTTAATGGTCAATGTTCACTCAACACTGTTTCCTGTAATGTGGTCTACTTGAGATTGGGATATACCTCATTTTTGGTCTCAAACCATAAAATGATTTAAAAAATAGTTGGATGGCATGGATGAAACACATACATCATGGTGGGGCCCATAGAACACCGACCACCAACCATTGGCCGGTGGCAGGGGAGTAGCCATCCGATTCCCATTTTATCGCAAAATCCTAAAAATGAAGAGGATGCAAACTCAAGGCTGCTTGTGCCATGATCTAGACTTTCATTCTGGGCTTGTAGTCCATCTGCAGTTTGTAACAAGATTTCCACTATCCCACATTTATGACACATATATGGTCTATGTTCACTAACATGGATGATTTCAGCTATCTATCAATAAATACGAGAGTGGAGAATGTGAATGTTATTGCAATGTTGGACCGTGGAACCTTGCACAGATCATGATGGGCTCCACACATTGTATAATAAGCTTATTCTACAAATGTCACTGGGAAGCTGTCTAGTTGTAAAATAAGCTTATTATGTTAATGTTGCAGAGAAACCTGTCTAGTTGTAGAATTAGCTTGTTCTGCTAATGTTGTAGAGAAACCATAAAAAAATATATGGTTTTAGTATTTCTTTCGTTAATATAAATCTTATTGCAATGTTGCAACCTAGGTGATTGACTAAATGGCCATATTCAGGGATGCATATTGAACACCAACGCCTATGGCTTAAATGATCCAGAAAAATAGATGTACCACATGGACAGATAATATATGCATTTAAGTGGCCCATATTCAGTACTTCATCACTAAGCTGTTGCCTTACCTAATTGTGCACTCTCCTCTTCGAATCATCCTCTCCTAAAAGTTACATATACTTGGTATGGCATATACACAATTCGATAAATCCTACATTCTATCTAATAAATGTGCTTCTGTAATATTATTTAATCGTTCCCATTTGTGATGCATTGATCATGATGAGAAGGAAGTCTCATGTCCTGTTCAACGAACTGGATGGAGAAAAAAAAACTATCATGCTCACTTCTAGAGATGCTTTTGAGTCACTTTAATCCTATTGGAGGATTCTATAGTGGCGGTGTTCACGGATTTTATGTAACAACCGCGTATGCATGTCGCACATGCAACCAACACTGAAATGTTTGGTGAGCTGACAAACCAATGTGTTTTCAATAGGTTGAAAACTCTGGTCAACAAGTTAAAGGATGTCAATTAATCGAGCTTATAGATTGACATGTTGCGCAGTTTGCACTGTTTCCTCGTGAATTGTTTCTATTCTTGTTTCGATTTAAATAAAAAAGTGTAAATGAAATTAAGGTAAGGAGGTAAATATGCTTAATGGTTAAGAGAGTTTTAGAGAGAGAAAAAGTTGAAAATTTCTTATTTGGGCTTTAATTGATAAAGTTTCATCACATTCTTGCTTTGTGCCGTGATTTTCTTGAACGAATTTTTTTTATATATAAATTCATATTGTTCTTTATTAAATTTGATCATGTGATTGCAATTACTTTGCTTAATTTAACTCCACAAGTCCCCATCACATCCTGATGGAATGTGGCACTTTGGCATTCCATTATGAAATTACTGGTATTTCCATGTTGGTACTGTGGCCAGTGGATCTAAGGTTATGCTTCAATAATTCACCGTTGAAGGCAGAATAGGACTAGTTGCACCTATACTCAGCGATTCAGCTAACAAGTTGGGCTAGGCTTAGGTTCCAAAATTTAGCTTATGGGTTGTACTTGGCGGGCCCCAGCATAGCCCTACTAATTGTACCATGGGGCCTATCAGATGAGCAGTGCAGTCAACTATTATAAGCCTAATAGCTAATTAAGATGGACCGCTACAAAATCGTCTTAAACCAAATTCGAATAAAAAAGAAATATTATCAGCCTATGGTTTATCCTTTCACAACCATACATTTGTTCGGTTGACTGAGGCGAACGACCTGATTTTTGGGCCACGGACTCTTTGTATTTTCCCTTCATATAAGTCTGGTTGACCTTATTAAGGTTTGTCGGCCCTAGGAAGTTTTTAATGGTGTGCATTCGATCACCACAATTTCCCCTAGATGTGGAACCACCTAGAATGGACTGGTAACACCACAATTTCTCTTGGATGTGGTCCACCTGATATTTGGATCTATTCAATTTTTAGAACCAGAATGGACTGGTAACATCACAATTTCCCCTGGATGTGGTCCGCTTGATATTTGGATCTGTTCAATTTTTGGAACCACGTCCTGGAATGGACTGGTAAAATGAATGGACGATGTAGATATAGAACACATCTTCAAGGAAAGAACCCCACACTAGGGCCGGGTCTGTTTAACATTATGATTTTAGTTGGCACGGGCCCGCCAATCCACAAAGGTAACACCAAAGGCCCATGCGTGTGTAGAATGTAGCTCATGTGTGCCATGTTGGCACGTGTGGCCCCTACATGAGCTGCCTTGTATATGCGTGGGCTTGGATAAGTTTTTTTTTTCCTTTCTTTGTTAGCTTGTTGGTACACCCATGAGGTCAAGCTGTGTGGGCCCCACCATGACGTGTGTCAAACATCAACACCATGCATTTGATGGGTCCCCTTTAAATTATGGGATATCCCAAAAATCAGCCGTATATAGAACTCCGGTGGGCCATACCATCTAAAATCATGTGAAGACATGCCTAAAACATATAAAAGCATGTGGTGGCCCCCCCTGAAATTTGGATGCATCTGAAACTTGGTATGACCCCTCATACAAGTGGTACACACATAATGGATGGGCTAGATTTGTGGACCACATCTCAGTGGGCCCAAAAATAATTATGAATGTTTTAATGGAGGGTAACCCCTCTTAACTTTTGTATGTGGTGTGGCACACACAAGTCAAAGATTGACTTGATTTTTAATCTCTAGGCCTTATTTGGATCAACCCTTAAAATGATCTATTAAAATGAATGGACGGAATGGATCAGTAACATACATCATGGTTGGCCCCACAAATCTCAGCACATTCCGTCCGTCACCGCCCCCAAAACTAAATCCCTTCTAATCCTCCCATGCACGCCCATCTTCCCAAAACCCAAACCTAAAACTCTCTCTCTCTCTCTCTCTCTCTCTCTCGCGCGCACACGCACCCTCTCCTCTGTCTCTGCCTCTCTCGTAGCCTCTCCTCTCTCTCTCTCGCATCCTCTCCCTCCTCTCTCTCTCTGTATCTCTCTTCCTCTCTCTCTCTGATCTCTCCACCCTACCGTTGCCGAACGCCTTACCCATGCATGCCTTCTCTCTCTCTGAAGCTTGGTTGAAGGCTAGCTCATTAACGACCATGAGGTATCTCTCTCTCTCTCTCTCAATCTCTCTCAATCTCAATACCGATTTAGGGATTTAGGGATTTTAGGGATTTGGGTGCGGTCTAAGATGACGATTTGGGTATTTCATTTGGGGGTTTATGAGATCAAAATTTTGCAACATGTTTATGAGATCAAAATCTTTCATTTGTTATGTAACACGTTTGGTATTTCATTTGTTATGCTTAGTGGCCCAGACCATCCATTTAGAGGGCCCCACTGATGAGGTGCCTCAAAGTCACCCCTATTGGAAGACTTACTGGTGAACATGGACGATGGATGTATTCTCTTTGACTATGTATTTTAAAAAGACGCAGATTGGCAGCTAACTCTGCTCTGTGAGCCTCACCATGATGTATTTGTTTCATCAACATTCATCCATTTTTGCTGGTCATTTTATGGCATGAGTCCAAAAATAAGATAGATTTGAATCTCAAGTGAACTGTAGCATAGAAATAGCGTTGATTGAACAAGCTCGTTGAAAACTTCTCGAAGGCTACAAAAATTTGGATTAAGCTGATATTTGTTTATTCCTTTTGTACATGTCTATGCGACTTAATCAACAAGTTAGATGTCTAATAAACATTAAAGTAGGCCTTAGGAGGTTTTTAATGGTGGATATTCAATCACTAATGTTTTCCTATGGCATGGTCCACCTGAGATGTAGATCGGCCTCATTTTTTGTGTAAGGCTCTAAAATGATATGGAAAAATGGGTGGATGATGTGGATAAAACAAATGAAATGCATGATATTATTATTAATAAGTTATAATATGTTTTAAATTCTACTTAAAATAATTTAGCATTTCTTGTCATTTTAAATATAACTGAAAAGTATATTTGGAGTCCAAATGGACTTAAATTTTATTGTTTTCAAAGTATGCCACATGACCTCCAAAATAGATCACATAGACTAGAGCAGGTGTTAAAATAATCAATATCCCTAGATAAACTCTTATTTTGTTACTCAGGAACTTTAAATGGACTTTGCAAATAATGTAAATCTTCAAGTTACTTTTTTTAATTTATCCATTCAAAGAACAACATTTTAACTCTTAATTCTCAAATGCATCCAAGTGGTGCATCCAAACAGCACCAGAAGAGCCATATTTAAATACATATTTGTACAAGTTAGAATTAATATCCAAAGCCCATATGATATGTCAACTTTCTACAAGTTGCAATTAATATCCAAACAACACCAGAAAAGCCATATTTCTTTTTCTTCTTCTACCAAACTAGAGATAGATCAAGGGAAGCATGAGTTTTGCATGCTAGGGAAAGGAAAAAAAATGGGGAATTTAGGGAGTCAAAAGGAGCACGGAATGGGAATTGGTAAATTTTCCATCACCTAAGACAGCTAATTTTAAGACATAATCCCAAAAATCATGTCGACCCACAACTCAAATAGGCCAGCACGATAGGCCAACAAGGGATAGTGACATCCACCATTGAAATCTTCTAGGGGGGCACTATGATGCTTGTATGACATCCAACTTGTTCATAAGGTGACTAATGGAGGATGAAAGGAAAAACCAAATATCTGCTTTATCCAAGACTTCATGGGTCTCAAGAAGATTTCAATGGTGTGCATCACATCCCGTTGTTCCCTGTGGTGTGACCCACTTGGGCGTGGGATGGGCCCGATTTCTAAGATCAAGCCTTGCAATGTCGCTCAAATGCCATCAGGGACAACAAATTTCCAATAGCCTCATGAAATATCTGTAAGTATATCATAACTGGGATTAGGCTTAGATGATAATGACAATGACAATGATGATGTCCACTCCTTTCTTAAATCCATCCATACCATTGCCATACATATCCATTTTGTGACTTCACAATGCATGTACATGAGATTCTCCCAACTAGGATCAAGGAAAGAAGATGTTCTAGAGTTGTCAACGGAATGGAGTACCTACCTTAAACTATCTAATGGCTTCTATCATAACTGTCAGATGTAAAATCTAGAAAGAATATCTCATGGCTACCACTTATATGGCATGGCTGCAACAACACTCTATTCATATGTCATGAATCCAGATTCAAAACCAAATTCCTGCTGACTAGTGAAAACAGGTCCCAAAAAAACATACTTTCTCTAACAGACAAGGTATTTGTAGGCCTACTAACATGATGAACCTCTCTCTCTCTCTCTCTCTCTCTCTCTCTCTCTCTCTCTCTCTCTCTCTCTCTCTCTCTCTCGGTAATGGATCCTTCTCTTCATTTTACATTTATCATTCGCATATGAATTAAATCTCTTATTTTAAGTAGCTGACAGTAGCATTATACATGAGGACTTTCTCATCTTCTAGAGCTTTTCTTTCATGTAATAGTTTGTTAAAAATGTTTGTTTACTTAGCATTGTATTTCTGTTCTTAGTATGAAGATAAAATGTGTATTTTTGTCGTTGTAAACCTTAATAGCTTGTATATTACATTTTTTTTTCTTGACTTATTATTGTGATTAGTTAGTTTATAGTTGTGACTTGTAATTTATAGATTTGTAAGTTAGATAATTAGTTACTCGTTTGAGGATTTCTATGGGGCCATACATAGATATGGTGTGTTTTCGGTGGCATAGAAATTACTCAGATTGTCTCATTTTGGATAGTTCAAGGTTAGATGGAAAGTATGCTTTCATATAATTTATTTAAATATTCATGCCTGATCCGCGGTCTATCTCCTCGTTTCTCTCCGAATATGTTTCTTCTGTTCCGTATCCAATGCCAAATATCTTTACATTGCTTTAGATATTTGGCATCAGAATGTAACGTAAGATCAACTTATCTGAAGAGGCATGGGGAGATGCTGCCAGATTTTTGGCGTGGACGTTTAAATGAGAATATAAAAGTATTACAATCTATCCAACCTTGGATAAGTAACTGATTTAGGATTTAATTGTATTAGCTTAGAATTGATGAAGTAGACTCGGATGTGCGTCGGAGCTATTTGGATGTTGAGCGGGGGTCTCTGGAAGGTGGCAACCGCTGTCATGACCATGATGAAGCTGTCCATTTTCTATGGACAACATTGGAGTGACCTGGCCATTTGGACAGGTCGTGTTTATGTATATACTTAAAATTGAGGGAACAGACCCGGATGTGCGTCGGAGCTATCCGGATGTTGAGCGGGGGTCCCTAGAAGGTGGGAACCACTGTTATGACCATGATGAAGCTGTCCATTTCCTATGGATAATATTGAAGGGGCCTGGCCAAATGGAGCAAGCCGTGTTTATATCTGTATTTGCAGGGGCAACACCCTTAACCTAAACCACATCCTAAACCTATAACCTAAACATATTCTCAAATCCCTAAAGCTATAACCTATAACATAAACCTAACCCTAAACCAAAACCTATAACCTAAACCTTAACCTATAACCTAAACCTATAACCTATACTTATAACCTTAACCCTAAACCTAGACCTTAACCTAAACCTAAACCTATTCTCAAATCCCAAAACCTATAACCTAAACCTAAACCTTAACCTAAACCTATAACCTATAACCTAAACCCGAACCCAAACCCGAACCTGAACCCGAATCCCTAAACCTTAACCTAAACATATAACCTATAACCTATAACCTAAGCCTATACCTAAACCTAAAACCTAAACCTAAACTTAAACCTATAACTTAAACCTAAACCTATAACCTATTCTCAAATCCCTAAATCTTAACCTATAACCCAACCTAAACCTGTAACCTAAATGTATTCTCAAATCCCTAAACCTTAACCTATACTTAATCCTAATCTCAACTCCCTAACCTAAACCTAAACCTAAACTTGAAAATCCAAACCTAAACCCGAACCTGATTTCATAAACCTAAACCTTAACCTATAACCTATACTTATAACCTTAACCTAAACCTATAACCTATACTTATAACCTTAACCTAAACCTATTCTCAAATCCCAAAACCTATACCTATAACCTAAACCTAGACCTTAACCTAAACATAAACCTATACTTAGAACCTATAACTTAAACCTAAACCTATAACCTATAACCTATAACCTATAACCTTAACGTAAACTTATAACCTTAACCTAAACCTATTCTCAAATCCCAAAACCTATACTTATAGCCAAAACCTAAACCTTAACCTTAACCTATAACCTATACTTACAACTTTAACCTAAACTTACAACCTTAGCCTAAATCTATTCTCAAATCCAAAATCTTATACTTATAACCTAAACCTAGACCTTAACCTTAACCTATAACCTATACTTATAACCTTAACCTAAAGCTAGACCTTAACCTAAACCTATAACCTAAACCTAAACCTAAACTTATAACCTAAACCTATTCTTAAATCCCAAAACCTATAACCTAAACCTACACCTTAACCTATACCATAACCTATACCTACTATAACCTAAATATAAACCTTAACCTTAACCTATAACCTATACTTACAACCTTAACCTAAACTTATAACCTTAACCTAAACTTATAACGTAAACCTTAACCTATAATCTAAACCTAAAACTATTCTCAAATCCCAAAACCTATACTTATAACCTAAACCTAAACCTTAACCTAAACCTATACTTATAACCTTAACCTAAACTTATAACCTTAACCTAAACCTATAACCTATAACCTATAATCTATAACCTAAACTCAATTCCCTAAACCTTAACCTATAACCTATAACCTAAACTCAAATCCCTAAACCTTAACCTATAACCTATAACCTATAATCCTACACTTATAACTTAGCTATAATCTAAACCTAAAACCTAAACCTAAAACCCAAACCTAAACCTGATTCCGAACCCGAATCTGATTTTCTAAACCTAAACCTTAACGTATTCTCAAATCCCTAAACCTTAACGTATTCTCAAATCCCTAAACCTAAACCTACACCTAATCATAATCTCAACTCCAATTCCCTAAACCTAAACCTAAACTTATACCTATTCTCAATTCCCTAAACCTATAACCTAACATAATCTTAAAGCTATTTCTGTAAACTGACTTTAGTCTTTTCATTGTAGACATGGATAAGAGTTGGATGCGAGCTAAGAACAGGTTTGGCCTAGAGTATAAACAAGGGGTTCAAGAGTTCATGGAATTTGCGCGAAATCGGGCAGATTCAAAGAATAAGATTAGGTGTCCATGTCAAAAATGTAAGAACATGATATATAAGACTTTAGATAAAGTAGAGGACGATTTGTTCATAGTTGGGATTGACCAGGGTTACACTTGGTGGATTTATCATGGTGAAGATATAACCCATAGAGTTGAGCCCACTGAAGTCCTTGCTGACCGAATTGTGCCAGATGACTAGGATGAAGACGTTGACGAAATGTAAGATATCATAAGGGATGTGTTCAGGGGAACAGCTGTGAATACTGATTTTGCAGTGACAAGCAGTGGCTAAGATATTCCTCCAATGGGTGATGTCGAATAGAAAAGTTTAATAGGTTGTCGAGGGATGCACAACGTCCACTTTATCCGGGGTGTGAGAACTTCTCCAAGTTAAATTTTCTTACAAAGTTACTTCATTTGAAGACAATAAATTGTTGGAGTAACAAATCGTTCGACATGTTACTTGAGTTATTAAAAGAAGCATTACCGGATGGTGAGACATTGCCTAAGTCTTATTACGAGGTAAAATCCTTGATGCGAGACTTGAGCCTTGGTTATGAACTCATACATGCATGTATAAATGATTGTTTATAATATTGGAAAGAGCATGGAAAACTTGAAGAGTATCAAGAATGTGGAGAGTCTAGGTGGAAGTATGACAAAGATTGGGGTAAGAAAATTTCGCAAAAGGTGTTAAGGTACTTCCCATTGAAACCCAGATTATAAAGATTGTTTATGTCTCATAAAATGGCTAAAGATATGAGGTGGCATAAAGAGAAACATGTTCATGATGATATAGTACATTGAGGCACCCTGGGGACTCTGAAGCCTGGGAAAATTTTAACAAGCAACATGACTGGTTTGCAGAGGATTCTCGCAATGTTCGACTAGGTCTTACAAGTGATGGTTTTAATCCATTTGGTAATATGAGTAGCTCGTACAGCCTGTGGCTAGTGGTACTTATGTACTACAATTTACCTCCTTGGTTGTGTATGAAGGAGTCATTTTTCATGATGTCATTGCTTATTCCTGGACACAGGTCACTTGGGAATCACATTGATGTATATTTGCGACCGTTAGTAGATGAGTTAAATGAGTTGTGGAGTCAAGGTGTAGAAACGTATGACACATTTGCAGGACAGACATTTCAATTGCATGCAGTGGTCTTGTGGACAATAAATGACTTTCCCGCGTATAGAAATTTTTCTGGGTGGAGTATGAAGGGCAAGTTGGCTTGTCCTACATGTGGTATTGAGACTTATTCATTGTCATTAAAGCATGGTAGAAAAATGTGTTATATGGGCCATCATCGCTTCTTTTCAAGCGATCATAGTTGGTGCAGGAAAATGATGATCTTTGATGGCAAACAAGATCATAGGCTACCCCTAAAAGAGCTATCTGGAGAAGATGTGATGTAACAACTGAGTAACATTGGAGAAGTTAGATTTGGTAAGGCATCGCACTTGAAGAAGAGGAAACGTATAGTATTGGACTATAACTAGAGGAAGAAGAACATCTTTTTTGAGTTGCCTTATTGGAGTAATCTGAAATTGCAACACAACTTGGATGTCATGCATATTGAGAAAAATATATGTGACAATGTCTTCAGAACATTGATGAACATAGAGAAGAAAATAAAAGACAATTTCAAGGCTCGATTGGATCTGCAGGAAATGGGTTTAAGGAAAGAGTTACACTTGCAACCACATGAAAATTCGTATACTATACTAGTAGCCTGCTACATGTTGACAAAACTAGAGAGAGCATTTATGTGAATGGTTGAGATTGGTGAAGTTTCCTAATGGGTATGCATCAAACATATCTCAGCGTGTAAACATTACAGACTGTAAGGTAACAGAAATAAAAAATCATAATTATCACATCCTTTTACAACGCCTACTGCCGGTTGCGAATCGTGGATTCCTGAGCAAGGATATCAGTGCGGCGTGATTGAGTTGGGGATATTCTTTAAGGATTTGTGTTCGAGATCGTTGAATGTAGATGTTATTAAACGACTCGAGAGGGACATGCCATAATCCTTTACAAACTTGAAAGAATATTTCCACCTGCGTTTTTCGATGTCATGGTACACCTAGCGATTCACTTACCACACGAGGTGAAGCTTGCAGACTCAGTAGAATATCGTTGGATGTATTCGATCAAAAGGTGGTAGAACTTATTAAAATTTTTATTCATTTCATAAACTACATATATCCATGTTTTCATATGTATAACATAGTGGTTTTATGTACAGATACCTTCACACACTGAAATGATTTGTGAGGAATAAGGCACGACCGGAGGGGTTAATAGGTAAAGCATATATTAATAATAAGTGCCTTACATTTTGCTCCATGTATCTTCATAACATAGAGACTAGATTCAACTGAGAAGATCGGAATGCCGGTAAAGGGCAGGAGCATGAACAAGGACTCATATCTGTATTTGCACGTAACATACATTCTTTAAGATCCCCGATGTTTCAGGATATGGACCTTGGGGATCTAGCAAAGGTGCGGTGGTATGTGTTGCATAATTGTGAAAAAATAGAGCCGTACTTAGAGTAAGTCTTCCCTCGATTATTGTTTTCTCTACATACGATGATCTTAATGTTTCTTGCCGATGACGTGCCATTTATATATAGCGAACACATAGACGAGATGAAGTCTAAATTCTCCACAAATTATGATCGAATGTATCAGGATCAGTTTTCAGAATGGTTTGTCAAATGTGTAAGATTTCACATTGTATCTCACCACACTATAAAATCTTTGTTGTATTCCACATTATTTCAACCTAAGAAAATCACTAAACAATTATATTCTGTACATAATAATAGATAAAGACGTTACACATGAGCAACTCTGCGGATGTGTCTGATGCACTATACTCACTGACGTGTGGCCTAGATAGACGTGTATCTAGATATACGGGTTGTATTGTAAATGGGATTCGGTTCCATACCAAAGAACATGAGAAGTACAGGACCACACAAAATAGTGGGGTGGTTGTGAAGGGAACAAATGAGGAGAATAAAATTGACTTTTATGGCATTTCGATGGATATTATTGAGCTGAGTTATTGTATGAAAAAGCGGGTGTACTTATTTAGATGTGATTGGTGGGACATTGGAAGTAAGAAGTTAGGAATACAGACTGACAACTACTTTATGAGCGTAAATTTATCTCGGAAGTGGTTTAAAGACGACTCATTTGTCTTCGCCAGCCAAGCCAAACATGTATTTTACCTCACTGACACCAAGTTAGGCGACTCTTAGCATATGGTGTAGAAAATAAAGCCTAAAAATGTATTTGACGTTTCCGTACCAGAAGTTGAAGATAGCAAGGATGGGGGAAATGGCACGTCTAAGGTTGAACAAGCATATCAAGAAGACATGCCATCTAGGGATACAGGGACTGATTCAAGTGTTGATATTGATGTGGTGCAATTAGACAGAGATATGTGCTACCTGATCATGTTGATGCCTCAATAATACATGACATTGTTAAAGATGATAGCGGTTTCATTGATGACAACATTGTAGACAATGAGGAGGAAATATTGATCAGTGATAGTGATGGTGAAGAAGAAATAGCCCTAAGCGATAGTGAGACAGACGATGATTATTAAATATACACATGATTTACATGTTATTTTTTAATTCAAATAATTTATGTATTCCATGTATATGTGAACATGGTTATAGATTAAAGTTTGCCGTTTTATTATATTCTGCTTGCATTATAGTGTAATGGTCTAATCATATTTTAATCACCTCTCTCAGTGTAAGCACAAATGCATTGTACCGCCAACACTACTTATATAATGTTTTAATATATTTCACTTGTATTGACATTGTTTAAATTTATAAATTTATAGCTCGCACATATTCAGTGATGGCACCAGGTGGGAGAGCACGTCATTCGCGGACTAGATCTACCCCTTCTACCCGTGATGCGACGGAGCCAGCATCGCTGTCACATGTTGCATCGCAGGCATCTGATCCCTCGGTCACGCATACATCGAGCACTGCATGTAAGTCTAGACTTATATTTCTTTTAATAATTTCTGTTTATGTTTAGACTTACACATTTCTTTTTTAAAAATGTCGTCGACCAGCCGACGAGAATGTGGACCCATGCGTGGGTTACTTTTAAAGTGACTTACACGTGAGGGTAGGGTGATGGTAGAGTTCCCACAGGACTGCATTAGACCTGTTAGGAACAATGTCATGTTCTTTACGTCGGAGGTCGGTGTCTTATGCTGATCTCTGATCCCCCCCATCCCCCACCACCCCTGTTGGGGAGATGTGACAGATGATGTGCGGCAGCATATTCGTCGGCGCCTTCAGGTAAATTTTAGTAAATTAAAATATATTTTATAAAAGTTCATTTATGGTTAAGTTATTTTCTTAATAGGTTTATTGCCTTAACCTATTATTTCTGAAAATGCAAGATAAATTTGACTTAGATTTGAGTGTTCCGCACGTCTCCCATACCGTCGACAACATGATCAAGGAGTGGTTCAAGGATTACTGCGGTAAGTTACACAAGCTGTACAAGGGGTGCGCAAGCTACAAGGAGGCCGTACAGTCCGCACCAGCGCACGTGACCAATGAGGACTGGCGGATACTTTGAGATAGGTTTTCGTCTGATTCTTTTCAAATATTTATACATTTATGATATCTTAACGTAATAATTAAATTTGTAATTAATAACAATGTATTATGAATAATGTGTTCAGAAGAGGAGCAAAATAAATTCTGACAACAAGGGAAAGTTAGAAGTGAACCACGTAGCTAGCTCAAAGTCATTTGTATGACTTTATCACGACATGGTAAGAAAGTACTGGTAATTATTACGTTTATATATTCATTCCATGCATTTATATTAACTCTAATTTCCTTTCGATTGCGCAGCAAGATTTTGTCACTAGCCAGGAGCTCGGACCAGTAGACTTCTACAGAGGGACTCACTGTTGGCAGGCGACAGGATCTTAGGTACATCCTAGAGCCAGCGAGATTTGGGTAAAAATCCTTACATCGTAAAATTTAATTACATTAAATTATAATAATGTCATTTATTATGAAAATTCATATGTTTTCATTACAGGAGGAGATGGACACCTTACGCAGTCAGCCCACTCCTGATGGTATTTAACGGAGTGAGCTAGAGATTCTGAGTCAGGTGCTTAGCACCCGTTCTGGATATGTGCGTGGGTTTGGCCATGGTGCGAAGCTCATGGCACCCGCGAGAGCTGCCTCCAGCCAATCCATCGTCATTAGCGATAGTACCGTATGCTGAGCTGATACCACAGAGAGAGAGGTTCAGCAGCTACGGGTCATCGTCGATGATATCAGAGATCAGCTGGACAGGCAGAGGGATCAGCTGGCGAGGCAGAGGGAGGAGCAGGAGAGGAGGATGGAGGATCAGCTGGCGAGGCAGAGGGAGGAGCATGATAGGTGGATGGAGGAGATGCGGGTGGAGCATGAGCGACAGATGATGGAGATGATTCAGGCTCTCGCTTCACGCTTACCCATCGATGCTCCACCACTCCACCTTCATCTTTGTGATTTTTTGTATATTTGTTTATTATGTTAAGTTTATATGTATTTATGCGTGAATAAATGTGATGTGGATAAGATTGTTTGTGTTTGGATGAATGTAGTTTATGTTTGGACGGATTTACTAGTTTGGGTTTAGATGGATGTGAATGTGAATATGATGAAATATGTTTTATAATAGGTGTATATCAGGATGAATATGATGAAATATATTGTAATAGGTGTATATCAGGAATTTTGTGCTGGATTATTTTTTTAAAGAAAAGAGACTTTTACCTATGAAAATTTTCATAGGTAAAAGTTTCTTACGTATTTTTAGCAACGAAAATGTTCATCGCCAAAAGTTTTGGAATTATTTTTAGTGACGAAAACTATCATCGCCAAAAGTCCAACATTTATTTTTTAGTGACGAACATATTCATCGTTAAAAGGTTTGTAATTTTTACATTTATTTTTTAGTGACGAATATGTTCGTTGCTAAAAGTTTTGGAATTATTTTTAGCGATGAAAACTATCGTCGTTAAAAGTCTAACATTTATTTTTAGCAACGAAAATTTTCGTTGCTAAAATTTTTATAATTTTTAACGTTTATTTTTTAACGACGAAAATGTTTGTCGCTAAAAGTTTTGGAATTATTTTTAACGACAAAAACTATCATCGCTAAAAGTCTAACATTTATTTTTTAGCGATGAAAATTTTTGTCGCTAAAAGTTTTGTAATTTTTTAGCGACGAAAACTATCGTCGCTAAAAGTTTAACATTTATTTATTAGTGACGAAATAATTCGTTGCTAAAAGTTTTGCAAAGGTTTTTTAGGGAAGAAAATTTTTGTCACTAAAAAGCTTGCCTTTGGCGACGATTAAAAATTTTCATTGCTAAAAACCATTTTCTTCGGTCCTTTATCGACAAAAATTTTCGTCGCTAAAACATTTTAGCTGCGAAAAATTAGCTTTTAGCGATGAAAATTTTCGTTGTTAAAGGTGGGATTTCTTATAGTGATTTCAATAAATGCTGAAACAAATGGACTCGGGATAAAGAAATATTGGATAATCATGACCTTCCATTTGAAAACTATCTCAAACCTTATCATCCCCAGCCACCACCATTTCCTTCTTCAGCTCGACCACTAGCAACTATAATAAGGAATCCTAAATCTATCTAGGGTATACCAGTCAGACACACGATTCGATCTGACTTAGGTAGAAATTGTTTACTTATGGTTGTGTTATGAATAGATGTTCTGGCTAGCATACTCATTTCCCTTGCTTGATTTCTTATAGTAACTCGAGAATTGCCCAAGACAGTAGTGGAAATGGTGGAGACTCAATGACAAGATAAGTCTCCCATATATGCAGTCCCTTTATCCACAATCCTCCAACTTTCACAGATGAAGTAGCTGTGGCGGTGATCACTCTTGTGATCCTCAGAGATCCTACTCCTGCAGCTATAATGGTGGTGGATTTAGATACCACAATCAACACTAAAGACATCCATTTAGCAGTCCACCTGAGGTTAGTGCTGCCTCTACTAGTTCGAAGCATGCATAACAGACTCCTTCTCTACCCGCATCAATTATATGATGGAGAATTCTGATCTCCCCCACTCGACCTTTCAAATTGACTTTGGCTCCATCATTTCCTTTGTCGCCTATAATGGTGACGAAATCTCGACTCCGACCGAGTCTGCAACACCTGATATAACAGCAATGCTTAAAAGATCGGTTGAGGCTGAGAGCCTTGTTTCTAAGGAGGCAGCAGTCATCGATACTTCTACAGAAGTGCTTGAACAAGTCTTGCTTACTACTGCGGAACAACAATCGGTTAATGTTGAGTAGACAGCTGAAGTTTCTTCGGTAGAAATTCCAGCAGCACTGACCGAGACAGAAGCGGTTAATGTAACTTATCTCCCTTCCTCTTAAAAAATTATTCTTGGAGATGATGCACCAGCTTCTACCTCTCTTCTTCTAATTAATGACATCCTTTTTGTACTCGAGAAGGCTCTTGTTAGGGAGATGCATGCAGCAAAATTCCCTCTCTACTATGATAACTTTCAAAGTTTATAGGCTGAGCTACACGAGCTTCTCCGAAAAGGCAATCTGAATCCTTTAATGCTAAATTAATAGGTAAAATCGGTCGATTGGTTGATTTAGCATATGTGTCGTCTAAGTCAGATCCAACTTTGGCAACCTAGATACCATCTCTCCTGAAGTTTCATGGCATACTTAGCATGTATTGTCAAGCTAAGGCAGTTGTCAGTCATCTCAAAGTTGAAAAACGAGTGACTGACCTTAAGAATGCTAGTGTACAAGAGGTCGCCAAAAGACTCACAACTAAAAATGCCGCAGTGAGAGCTTTTGAAGTGAAGATTGAGAGCTTAGAGATCAAGATCACGACTTTGGAGGTCGAACTGATTACACTAAAGGACAATTTAACAGACGCACTCACAGAACACCTCAAGGCTATGACCGACATTTCTTAGCTGGTTGCTACAGTACGCTCACACGTAAAAGAAACCAACTAAGCGTCTTGATCAATAGAACGTGGAGAAGCATCATTATGGACCACTAGATAATTGATGGTAATGACCAAGGCATTCTTCTAACAATTTTTGCCTTCTAATATGTAATACTTCTTATGTGAATGAACAACCTTTGAGCCTCTTTTCATGTCATGCCCCAAACTCAAAATCAAGCTCACAGAATTCCTAATCACCGAATCCGGCGCCGACAACCTCCGTAGTACCCCATTCTCATCTCCCAACACCCATATGCCAGATTCCAATCCTAGGATCCTATAAAGAGGATTTTCAATATGATTTTTTTTAAAGGAGAATAACCACAAGTATAACCAAGTCACAAAACAACATCACCACTATCCATTATATCAAAAACTTTGAATACAATGCGAAAAGGGATATACAAAGATATACAAAAGCTCCGAGATGATCTGTCACACGCTCCTACCTCAGCACTGCTGTGATCTAACGTCACCTGGATGCAACGGTTGTGCATAAGCTTATAGAAAGCTTAGAGGGTGGTGTAAGTGTGTGCGTAAGGTAAGTGCCAACTATGCAATATCAGAGCAATGCAAAAACATTCTGGTAAGTCCATGAATGCTATCAGTCATACCAAGGCTATGTGATGCAAGGCACGAATGCTATCGGCCATACCAAGGCCATGCGATGCAAGGCATAAATGCTATCAGCCATACTGAGGCTATGCGATGCAAGGCCTACGTAGCCAAATGTCATATGCGAGATACAATGCAAGTATGCCAGTCCTCATCTGAATTAATACAACTCATCTCTGAGATATTACCAGGGTCTAGTACACTTCAAACCAGATTGTCGGCACATCACATGCAACAAGGTGAGTGGAAGAGACCTCACTATCCGCCTCACCAGTAGTCCTCGAGCTGGTCAAACTCAACCTAGCTTTGCCCTCTCTTCTCAGGCGGGTAAGGCCCCACCCCCTTCCAACCGACCACGACATAGTGAGAAGCGCGGCCTCCTGGTATTCAGGCACTCTATTCTCAAAGCATCCACTCGGTCTAGACATTGGAGCGACCTCCTGGTACCATAAGGGTTTAGGAAATTTCACCCAGGGACATCTATCACACCGTAGTAGAGAAAAGATTTTCGGTGTCTAATCCTGCCATCCATGATATGCCTGTGGAGGCTTCGGCCCTGATATCGCTAGGGTGTATAGTAGTCATGTCACATAAATGTGAGATGCATTAATCATACTATCCAGTCATGCAGCAATCCTACGCATATCACGCGCTCATGTGGGTAACTCCTCCTATTAGGGAATCTCATAATAATTCGTCCAATGGCATATGTCGTGATCAATCACTCCTCATATCAAGCATACATATGATGTGCATGGGCATGAATCATAGAGCTATACTAAGCATGTTATACAATGATGATATACTCTCCTCATATCAAGGATGGGCCTAGATGACCTACTCATATCGAGAATGAGCCTAACAATTATGAGGGCCCAACGGTTTGGGTTAGCCCACTAAGAGAAGATGAGAATGGGCCTCAGGGAGGGTTACAATGCGGACATTTAACAATCGTTGCTCTTACAATGTGGATATTAAACCATCATTGTTCCTAAGGCATGGCCCGTTTAGAACCAACTAGGAAGATGCATGGGCATCATAAACATCATTACATACCTCATGGTGAAATCACACATCGCAATGGGCCTCATATACATCACATTGGGCCTTATATAAAGGCCTCACATACATCACATTGGGCCTCATCAAAGGGCCACAAATGCATCACATTGGGCCCACACATGGGTCACATATACATCACATCGGGCCTCATCATATGGGCCTTATATACAGACCTCAAAACTTGCTAACATCCATGCAGATGGACGGTTTGGATATAACACATACCTCTGATCAAACCCATAGAACTTGGTTACATCACTGTAGTCACCCTGCCAGTAGTTAATCTGCGTTCGTGCAATGGACAGTGGGGATATAACATCCGGTGGGTCCCACATGATCTAGACGAACGACTTGGATACTACACTTACAGCAGGGTGGGTTTCCACCGTCCAGACAGTGGACGGTGTGGATAAACCATAGACGTCAGTGGGCCACACGTGGTGCGCTCCATCTGAGATTTGCATCTGCCTCATCCAGTTTGGATGAACGGTGTGGAATACAACACATTCCTCATGTGCGTCCCACTGTCCAGGGACGGTGAGGATGGCATAAACATCAAGGTGGGTCCACGCCAACGTGGCCCACCCACTGGATCAAACTGAGATTTTTATTTTCCTTGCACGGGCCTGTCTAAACAGACAGGCAGTAGGGCCTACCTGCTGGACAGATAGCATGGATGCTACATATACATTACATGGGGCCCCACCATCTAAGATCTAGACGGTGTGGATATACATGAATACATCAAGGTGGGTCCACATGGTGGCCCACCAAGGTTTTGGATCAGCCAATATTTATATTTTCCTTCATCCAGGCCTATCCCAACTGACATGCAGGAAGGTGGGGCCCAACATGTGGACGGCGTGGATCAGGTGGGCCACACGCCATCACAAGAGAGAGAGAGAGACGTGTGAGGGAGGAGCTCCGCCACTATGAGTTCCTCTCGATTTATAACACATACATCGAAATGGGTCCCACCATAAGTGGGCCCTCAAATAGAAATTAATGTTGGAAATCGTAAGATCACCCACCAATTGTAAATCTTCTTGGTTCTATGGCTTCCTTAGCTCCATGGCTTCAACTTTGATGGTAGAAGATGACGATTGAAGGGTGGAAATGGAAGTTTAGGGGTAGAAAGTGGGCCACGCACTAGGCTCTTTCTCTCTTGGAAAGCTTGGACGTCCACCCTCTTTTTAGTTGCTTGAAAATGGTAGAGAGAATAAGAGATGAGAGGGTGTTGTAAGAGGAGGTTACATGGAGTGTAAGGCCCGTATCCTAGTCCGTATTGTTCCTTAGACTTCTGTGATCCTCCCCGTCGAATTTTGACGACCCGCGAGCTATAATCAGTGTTTGCCCGCGGTTCCGACGCCGTGTCTCGCACGCCGATCAGATGCCCTGGCAAGGAGATGTGGGCCCGCGTTCAGTTCGAGGAAAATGCCGAGCATTTTCAAATCCCAAGAGAATATCCCATCAATCAATCACCTCACATGTCAAATACAAGTAACCCCAAAGTTAACTCTCTCTCTCTCTCCTCCCATCCCTCTCTCTCTTACAACCTCTCTCTCCCCTCTCTCTCATTTCCTCCTAAGCAACCATGAGAGACTGTCCAAGCTCCATGAGAGAGACTAGTGTGGCCCACTTCCTACCCAAAATCCCCACCATCCAACGGTCCAAACCCCATCATCCTCCATCAAACTTGTAGCTTTAGAGCTAGGGAGTCCAAGGAGCTAAAGAAAAGGAGCAATAAGTTGGTGATCTTAGGAATTTCTACCATTGATTTCCATTTGTGGGCCCACTTGTGGTGGGACCCACCTGATGTACGCTTCGTAGTGAGTGTAGGGAGGGCCCATAGTGGCGGGATCCCTCCCCTTCACACATCTCTATATTTCTCTCTCTCTCTCTCTCTCTCTCTTTGATTTTATGGCCCACCTTGATGTATGTTTCGCATCCACGCCGTCCACCAAGCAGGGTCATCGCTGTCCAGCAGCTGCACTTGCTGCCCGTCCTCAATCGGACCCTAGATGAAAGCAAAACACAAGTATCATCTTGATCTTACAAGTTGGTGGGTCCCACACATGTGGACCCACCCTTGATGTATGCAGCCCATCCATGTGGGGCCCATGTGATGTGTGGGATTCATCCTAGCCATCTGTCCAATAAGCTAGGATGGTGGACCCCACTACTAGTTACGTCAGCAAGTTTTGATCCCATCATGAGTTCTATGTTATATTCAAATTGTCCACCCATTTGGAGGCATGGCCCACCCCACACGTGTACACATGTGGGTGGGACCACCTTGATGCATTTATTTCATATCCCCACCATCCGGAGATCTCTGGACGGTGCGATGGGGACCCACCTTGTTGTATTATATCCACACCATCCATTGCTTGGACGGTGGGACCCACCCCACGTGTGGGGCCACACTTGATGTATATGCCTTGCATCCAGGCCATCTATCTAGGACGCTGGATGCTAGCGTGTTTATTTATATATGTGTGTGTGTGTGTGTTATATATGATGGCCCCATGTGGGATTTCATCATGATGTAGGGGTTTTAATCTGTGCAGGGCCCACCTTGGTGACACGTGTGTTCACTAGATGTGGGGCCCACCTGGACAATGTGCTGCCTCCAGCACATGGGGCTCACATGATGTGTTGTATCCTCGTCATCCAATCCATGGACAGTGGGAAGCAGGTTGGCTAGTCTATCACACCAGCGGTATAACTACTGTATGACGTCTGCAAATTCTGTGGGACCCATGATGTATGTGATCTTCCAGCCGTTCATCTACAATGGTGCAGATCAGCCACACCAAGATGCATGTGTTGTTAATCCAGGCCGTCCGTCCAGGGGACTGGAGGGTGGAACCACCAGGAAGTATGTGGCAGACATTCCAGGCCGTTCATATGCCATCCTCCATTTATCAAACGTGTGGGGCCCACCCCACACGTGCTGCACGTGTGTGGTGGGACCCACCTTAATTTATGTATTCTACATCCCTGCCGTCCATCTGTTTCGGATGGGCTGGACCCACTTCGATGCATGTATGTGTGGGCCGATCGTGGTGTCTGTGTTTTATACATATCGTTCGTCCATTTGTGTGGCCCACCGTGACACATGTATTGTATATCTATACAACCCACTTTAATATATTTTGTGTCCCATCTGTGAGGCCCACTTTGATGTATATATGTGGCCCATGAGTGAGGTCCGATGTGTTGTATATGAGACCCATGAGTGAGGCCCGACGAGTAGTATATGAAGCCCAAGTGAGTGGCCCATTGTGATGTATATTAGGCCCGTATGAGTAGCCATTGTGATGTATGTTAAGCCCATGAGATGCAGCCCATTGCAATGTGTAAAGCCCATGTGATGCGAGCCATTGTGATATATTTGAGGCCCAAATACCAGGCCCAATGTAATGTATATGAGTCCCATATGGTGAGGCCCGATGTGATGTATATGTAGCCCTTGAGTGAGGCCCATTGTGATATATGTTAGGCCTTTGTGTGTGGCCATGGGCCCACTATATGTCTGGCCCTAAGAGGGCCACTCCTTAGGAGCAATGTTGGTTAAATGTCCACATTGATGGGCAATGATAGTCAAATGTCTACATTGTGTCCTTTCCTTAGGCCTTATTAGGCTTATTCTCTTCGGTACCAATTATCGATGTTGATTATCAGTGCCGATTATCGAGGCCGAATGCCGAGGCTGAATGTCAAGGCCAATTGTCGAGGCCGATTGTCGAGGCCAATTATCAATGATGATTATCAGTGCCGATTATCGAGGCGAACGTTGATCATTGATGTCAATTATCGATGTTGATTATCAGTGCCGATTATTGATACCGATTATGAGTATGTGACAGGATAACATCATGATGCATGCCCATATGCATCATTTACATATTTGTTATGAGATGTGGTTGACCATTGCATATGTCGTAGGGCAAGTTGTTTATGAGACTCCTTGATTGGCGGAGATTATCTCACATGAGCGCACGTTATGCGCAGGACTGATGCATGAATGGATTGTATGACTCATACTTCTTGTATTGTGTGTTATGATTATTGTACGCCATAGCGACATCAGGGTCGTAGCCTCCACAGGCATGTCGTGGATAGCCAGATAGGACACTGAAATTCCGTTACTAGTATCGGGGCACCATAAATGTCCCTGGCTGAAAATTCCTAAACCTCTATGGTCAGGAGATACCTCAACGTCTAGACTGAGTGGATACATGAGAGCCCGAGTGCCAAATACCAGTAGGCCATGTCTTTCACTGTATCGTGGTCGATTGGGAAGGGGTTATGACATTACTCGCCCGAGGGTAGTGGGCATAGCTAGGCTGAGTTTGACCAGGTTATAATTGGATCCACTATCAACATGCTCGGTAGTATTGGCTGACTACTGGCCAGGTGGATAGTGAGGTCTCTTCTACTTGCATGGTTATTTGTCCAGTGGGTGGCAATTGCATGTAGAGTGTACTAGACCCTGGTGATGATCCCAGAGATGTACGGTTTTGATGTGGACTTATTGAGCAGGAGTTGTATACTCAACATCTTACTCATTCATTCATTCAGTGTGTAACTAATTTGATGTGTGTACCTTCGCAATAGCCAGGATTTCAGTTAGGAGCGCGACTAACCTGAGATTAGGAGTCTACCACGTTGAGCCTGGCTATCCAAATTTAGGTACGGGGTTGGTTTAGATAGAAGTCCCTTGTGATGGACCCCATAGCCTGCGATACTACATACTATCAACCTGACTTCACACTCCAACTTGGCTATTTCATTCGCACCACATATCGCATATTACATCTGCGGCATATGATATTCTGGGTTGCTACGTTTCTGCATTTATATGGCCTATATGAGGCTAACTGCATTCGTGGACTTGTCAGGATTTGTATATTGCATTACATCCTCAGTATATGATATTTGGTTTACTATGTCTCCGCATTACTCTGATATTGTACGATTGTGGATTGCTAGTATTTTCGCTTACTCTGATATCTATATGCTTAACACGTGTATCGTACACACTTACACTACCCTTTAAGCTTTCTATAAGCTTATGCACGATAGATGCGTGTAGGTGGCGTTAGGTCACAGCAGTGTTGAGCTTGGAGCGTGCAGCTGTCTTCTGGAGCTTTGGTTTTCGATATATGTATTTCCCTTATAGCACTGTATTTAAATGTTTTTATTAGTGGATATGTGATGATGATGTTGCCTTTGTGATTTGGGTAAACTTGTGGTTATGCTTCTTATGAGATAAATGTACGTTGAAAAAAAAAATCCTACTTGTAGGATCCCAGGATCGGAATCTAGCGTATAGGAACTGGGAGCCGAGAATGGGGTACTACAAAGGATGTCGGCACAGGATTCGACAATCGAAAATTTTGTGAGCCTAGTTTCTGAGTTTGGGGTGTGACATGGAGGGTATGGGCTTTATTGAATTATGGGGGCATGAGATGGCATAGGGTATGGGTTGCCTTGACTTGTTGGTACGAAAGGGATGGGATATGCATGGGTTCATTTGACTTAGTGAAGAGAGAGGTATGGGTGAGGGATGGGTTGTTCTTGACTTTTGATTGATTGATTGATGTAAAAGGTGGCAGAGATTCTCTCGAGATTCGCAATGCAAGCGTTTCCCTCGAAATAAACGTAGGCCCACAACTCCTGGCCTAGGTATGCATCGGTGCGTAAGATACGGCATTGGAACCGTGATGATGGCGTGGTCGCAATGGTACAAGTCTTGGGTTGAGTCGACTCTGATCTATGGTATGCAACTTAGGATCCCGTGCAAATGCCTATTACAGGTCACGGCTTGTTAGAATTCCACAGGGAGGATCGTGGGAGTCTATGGAATGGTACGGTCTAGGATACGGGCTTCTGAATATTCTGCCTTAACTACCCATACCTCGAACAAACTAAGACATGCAACTCCCTCTAGCCGCACCTTTTACGGATAGTGTGCTTCTAGAGTGTACTATTTAAACAATATTAAACTCTTGATTTCATCATTACCTTTTTGAATTCAATCTTTCCATGGATATTGAGTTACCTTCTCTCGTTACCAGCACTGAATCTTTCCTTAAAGAAATCTTCGATGAAGGGCTGAAAGATTTTTCTTTCTCCTTTTTGCCGTCTTATGTAAGGATATTTGTTATTAACGCTTCCTGCTCGCTCGACCATCATCCTTCGACTGAGTTGAATGATAGACTTAAGAGTTTACTTACAAAGATAAAGCAATTAACGAATATGGAAAATGATTATGAGAGATCATGTTATCTCCATGGGGTGCATACATGTTACCTAGAAAGGACTTGACCGATATAAGTGGTAAATATAAATGAGCTTGGTATAACAAATTTTGTTGAGTTCAGGCATATCAATTTAATCAATCAATGCTTAGAAAGCTGCAATCCTACCGCTCTGGCTTGATGGATGAATTACAAGAACGAGGCAATGCCTTTTATGCGAAATAAATGACTGATCCAGTGGACCTGGGGTTCATAGATGAACAAATTTACCTATACTAAACTTGGTCAGTTGCGAGTCATGTTGATAAAAAGGCGGCCGAAAGTCAATTTCACTCAATTTTTGTTCATGCTAATCAACTACTTCACTTCTTACCATGTTTCATCGAGGAGGGGAACTGTGGGGGCTCGCAAAGAGAAAAATGAAGTAGAGATACAGGCCATCCTAGTAGAGTTTGATAGTTTAAAGATCTGACTTGTTTATCTATCTTTTTCTTTCTTTGTAACTAAGCGGTCGATGACCAGCACAATAACGAATAATATGTTAGATTCTTGGTCAAAATCCAAATGTCACAAACTTTCCATCTCAACATTATGCATGGACCGATTGATCGTTTCACCATTCACCTAACCCTATGTAATAACGTAAGTACTTAGTATTTATCCATTCCCTGTCATGTCTCAGTGATACATCACGTCGTGAGGCATTAACTTTGTTACATCCCAATGCCTCCGATATAACTACATTTTCTTCAAAAGCCAAAACGACAGCATCTCTCTATGCACATTAATTGCTTCTTTATTGCTCTTTATTTATAAAAGAGAGGACTTGGGTTCCGAATTCTCACAAACCATCTTAGCACAATAGTCTTTGCCTCCATTTGTGACGGATCTCTACTCTTAGGCAACCAAATCCATAGAAGAAAAACCTTCATAAGGACCAACTTCCTCCTCAACTCCTCTCACCTGATGCTTCTCTTTTCATCCGAAGTTCCACTAAGCCTTCTTTAGATAAGCAATTTACTTAGATGGTCCTAGAAGTTCTCTTAAAACTCCAACGATTTGGAGAAAAAATACAGCGGCGGAACTCGATCCGTTTAGCACTCTCTTCTCGTACCCATCATACCTTACCCCTAAAAATGAGGCTCTATCAAGAGATGGCCCAACATAACGTAATATGTGGGACTTGTGATCATTTCTTTAATAAGGAGATGTCACGGTCGATGGGGCTTTCCCTTAACACCCTGGTTGGTGGCTCGACTCATATCCATCTACTTTACCCAGGTCGAGTCTAGCCAAATAGCAAAGGGTTGGCCATATTCATCAGGTCCAAGACAATATTTCATCAGGACCACTCAATCTCCAATGAGATTGAGAAAGGAGAAGCCGAATAAAAGCCTACGGTCCTTGGCCATATGGGATTCTACCCATCTACTAATAGATGGCTTTGTAAAATGCAATGTGTGGGTTCCAGATAACGTTTTGTGGGAGAGAAAACAATATGTGGCAAGGGTGGTGGAGGTTACGGCTGAGAGGGGATGTGTAGTGATAATATGATCTTGACCATCTCCCTCATCGATGTCGTGTCCCCTCCATCATCTTCTTCTCTATCCTTACAGTTTGCAATGAATCGGCCTTGTCCTTGATTTTATTTTTACTCGTAATGAAGTTTTTCAATTTCATGTAACCATGTGGTTGATAACCAGCAAAGTGATGAAATAATATAATCTTGATCGATCAAGGGCGTCATTGCATTCTTGTAATTTATAATGATATCTTCATGACCGACCTTTCTCATTGGTTTTGTTTCGACCCATTTGGTAAAGTAATCAATCGCCACGATGATGAATGTATCTAGCTTGGTCAAAGGAGGGTGGATCTACCCAATCAGGTCAATCACCCATCCTTGAAATGGAAATGGCTTATGATAAGATGTAACTCTGCCACAAGCATATGTTAAACTAGCCCATTTCTTCTCTACTACATGTTGAACTCAATAACACATGTTTTTCCCTTCAAAACGTGGACACAACATTTCAGTGTATGCACCATACTTCCTAAATAAGCTCCGGTTGTCTCGCCACATCCCCATGATCCCGGGAATGGCTCATCTAGTATCAAGTAATCAACTGTCACTTCGCTCCTCGTGACCATTAAATGCTGACCTTTAATCTTAATCTATAAAAGCGGTACTTAGGCATTAAATGGACCAACCTTAACTAGCATCCCTATTAGAGAAATTTCACAATCAATAGATCCTTTTGCTCTATCCTTCAAAACCATACAAGAAATCGTTGAGGAAGGCATAAAATCCAATCTCACACTCCTCCTTCACAGGTGACCGTTTCCTCTTATTCATAGATGTTAAAAACCTTCCTGAGAAAGAATGACCTCCTCAAGAGATTTTGAACATTTTCTCCGAGCTCAGACAACTCAGTGCTAAATACACAGTGGCAGACATAAAAATAGAGTGTTGTACTGCCACTTTAAATCGTCTATCAACCCTTAGTGCTGAGTGTAGTGCTTTACCGGCTATCTCTGAAGTAACTTGGAAGAATGAATTCCACTAGACTTGTGAACATGAGTTTAATAATAATAAAAAAATGTTGCAGACATTGAAGTGTTCACTCGATTGCCTTCTAGCTGACCTGGTTGACACCAGTCAGCTTTATCCCAACCGCAATCAGCTGGAGAATACCGAATTGGGTTGTGTTCGTGGAGGCCCAGATAGTCCTCTACCAGGGACATGTTAAGGTTAGTGAGGCTGAAAAATGATCGGCCGAATCAGAACATGCAAATGTCGACTATCGTCTAGCTTACATAGAATATACCTCAGCGAGGCTCATGAGTCAACAAGTGTAACGTCTCAAAAAAATCTGTACAAAGGCCCGAGTACCACCTCAGGCAGAAATCCCTAAAGACCGTATTCTGTAGAAATTTAGGCAAAAATTAATTAATCACTAAACTAAATTAATCAGTGGATGTAGCTCGAACCACCATTTACACAAATGGTAAGACCTAAAACCATCAATATCGCTAACTCAACACTACTTAAAAACCTAGGAAAAATTCCTAGAGCCTGTCGCTCTCGGGAGCACATTGAAACTCAGTATCGAACCTAGACCACACATCGAAAGTCCGATGACCGCGAAACTATAGGGTTATGTCCATCCTACTGAGCTTGACAACCTTCATGGGAATTGAGCCCAGACTGTGTCCAAAAATTCATAACTTGAGTCCTGAGTAAAGTGTGTGAGAAACACAAATATCTTTAGAAAATAAAATGATACTTAAGTAAATTGGGCTATTCGTTTACACGCAAAATTGAGGATTTCAGACCATCAGTTTCTGACCAAACTTCACCCATAGAAAAGGAAAATTTTGCTCCATGAATCTATATACTTATGGCCTCGATTGAGTAAGCATGACCGTTGATCTGACGCAGGTCTTTCATGGCTGATCGGCCTATCCAATCGTGTCGAAATCACATCCTGGCATAAATCCATTGTCAGAGAACTTACTCTATGATGTAGGTAAGTAGTGGACCTTCCTATGTGCCCTGTTTGTCAAAAATAGGCACCCTTTGGCTATAAATTAAGTATACCATGGCCTTGAGGCCATTTACATCAGTTTTGGGCCTATATGAAGCCCTTAAACCACCCCATTTCTATTCCATACGAATTTGCTCCAAACCCTAGGAGAGAGAAGAGAGAAAAGAAGAGAAAAGAGTAAGGAGAGAAGAGAAAGTTTGGGAGATCATTGCTAGGATTCTTTCCCACAACTCCACGCATTGATTCATCTCCCCACTTCGCTACATGATCCGTTTCAACTTCGATTTGGGTAAGAAATCCTAACCCTAATCTTGATTTAAAGATCTAGATAGAGTAATCAACAAACTAGCTAACCTATTTCATTTTTTAGGTGCCTGGCATTCCATTTTCGAGAACATAGAATTCGAACCGTGTCCAAATCGGGTATTCTGACGAAAGGTGCGGACTATAAATGTTTAGGTTATGGTTTTCAACGCTTTCAATGTCAGCTAATGATTTATGTTTGACTTGATTGCTGCCATACTGTTTTAGATACGCCATTTTCGATACAATATACATGTGTGAACTATGTTGAACAAAATAAGCATCTCATATGTTTGTTGAAATGTTTGAATGAACATGAAAATATGATTTGTGCTTGCTATAATTTCTAATCTAGGGTTCATCTTTGTCGTATGCATGATGATCTCTCTATATAAGGAATTGCTAAAATATATGTTGTAACTAACTTAGTCTATGTATTTGGTGAAGTGTAGTCTAAGTGTTTGATAAATTGTCTGAATAAGAAAATTTTGATGATTTGTATTTATTAATAGTATTAAGATAGGATTCTTAATTACCTTGTTCATATGTATAGTCTCTTTCATGTAACCATATTTGCCACTACGCGATTTATGGATAAAATGCAAGTGTTTGGTAACATGTTCAATGTGTTTAATGAAATGTTCAAATGAGGGATTTAACTAGATTGTTTGTTAAATGTTGATATGATGATCACATGTGTCTACCTATTGCATCTAAGTAAGATTGGGGCTACAACGTAGCCCAGGCAATCGGTAATAATCCATGTACAGGTGGCGGAATTAGTCTCGCCACATTGGGTAACTCGACAAATCTGAGTTGCACGACAATTCTCGACAGTGGTTAGGCCACAAGGGGTGCTTATGCACTCCATGTTGATTAAGTCTACGTGTTCTCGTACCAATCAAACTTGCAAAACAAGCCGATTGACCTATTGTGTGTTTACCAAGTATAGACATCACTTCTTAAATCTAAGGTACCCCTTAGCGATGTAAAAGCCCGTTTCAACAATGGCACCACGATCAGCTAAGACTCATGAGTCGGGCATGGTGGTATGGGACACCGAGGTCAAGCTATCAACCTATGCTGGGGTGATAACCTCCCCATAGTGACCAGTGAGTAACCCAAATTCGTGAGCCTGATATGGTGGTATGGGACACCGTATTCAAGCTGTCGGCCTATGCCGAGGTGATTATCCACCCCGTAGTCACCGTGAGTATAAACTCTTAAATTTTCCTATCGACTGTTTTCTATTAGGGGTGATACCCTACAACTTGTATATCATAGTGATCAACTAGGATTGATGACCCTAGATGGGTCCTTCTGTTTGGGTCAATGATATAAAGGAAGGTACCTTAGCTTTCCAAATTCTGCTGTATGAATAAGCCTAATTAAATACTCGGCTAACACGATCATGCACCGCATTGCATGTGCTTTGGCGATGAAGGTGCACTTTAGGGAGGTTGTCATGCACGAACTTGGTTGTCGGAGTCACTTTTGAGAGAGCTTTGTGCGAGGGCATACATCATTCTGCAACCATTCCTACATTAACAAGAGTAGTTAAGAAATGATTGTTATGTTACTTTATCATTACTGCTTGATTGAATTAATAACATGCTAACCTTTACCTTATAGTACCACTAAGTTGATCACTCACTCCCACCTTAGGACGGTGTTTTAAAACACTAACCAGACTCTGTTGTAGATGCAGGTGATGGGGAAGTCTATGCAGCTGAGCTGGACTTTATAGATGAGGAGGAAGAATTCTCCTATGTTCAGCTATCAGGTGGGTATACGTAGACCTTGTACTGATTCGACGCGATTACAGGGACACATGGATTAGTTGGACACTTACATTTTGATATTTTGTCTATTTTGAAACAATACATGTACATATTCAGCCTAGCTACATAATCATACTCTGGAGGTTGTAAACATTTACCTGTTGAGATATATATGTGCTTCAGTCTTCCATTGCTCAATTTAATTATATCTGGAGTATGATATGTTGCTTTAGTATAATCTCACTCATGTTTAACGCAGTAATATGGACAACATCTAAACATCATTATCCATGTTGCATAAGTGATGCGTTGGATCTTGGGAGTAGAGCTTTGCTCGACCCTCGAAATCTGGGGCATTGCAGTAAGTGTCCTGGAGCGAGAGGAAGAAGCTGACGAAGGATGCAAAGCTTGAATCTGCTAAAGCTTTCAAGCATATAAGGTGGGCCAAGAGGTGACTCTATTGTCTAGCCTTTCATTCTCTTTTCCTCTTTATTTCCTTCTATTTTTCCCAACACGGTTGTAACTAATGGCCTCTGGGCCTTTATTTAAACATACTTAATGTACCCTTCTTCATGGTTTTATTTAAACGAAAATTTCATCTATCCTACTGAATTGACTTAGCTCAATTTTTAATAACTTCCCATAATAGAGAAAAGTATTGTTTCAAAAATTGGCCATTTATAGGTGCCTGTACAGGATTTCCACTCAAATCCTTGAGGAAGTAGGCCCCTCCCCTTAGAACCTACTCGATGGTATGTGGTCCATCCCATGTATGGGACCATTTTCCTAATGCTCGATCCTTTAGGTTGATGGGCAGAAACATCTTCCAGACCATATCCCCTTTTTTGAAAGCCTTTCCTTTAACCCTTTTATTGTATGCTCGGGTTATGGCTAATTTGTTGGCCATTATGGAATTTAACGCCCTGATATAAGCCTCATCTAATCCCTTAAGCTCGACCAATATTGCTTTCGTAAACTCAGGCAGACTCAATTGAGATTGATGCGGGACTCGTAATAATGAGGCCAAAATCTCTAAAGGTAGCACCGCCTCGTGCCCGTAAGTCAGTGCAAATGGATTAACCCCTTTACTGGTTCGAGGTGATACCCTATAGGCCCATAAGGCCTCGGATAGCTTGAGATGTCATTCATGTGGATTTTCTTGTATCATTTTTCTCAAAATGTTCTTAATTACCTTATTACTAGCCTTAGCATGGGCATTAGCTTGAGCGTAGTACATAGTCAAATGCAGGACCTTTATACCGTATCGGTCGGCCATAGCACGCATTTCTTTGGTTGAGAAAGCAGCACCTCGGTCCATTGTAATAGACTCTGGTACACCAAAATGGTGAGTGATGTTAGCTTCTAGGAAACTAATGATATCTTCGTGGCTTACCTTCCTCATGGCTTTTGCTTCGACCCATTTGGTAAAGTAATCAGTTGCCATGATCATGAATGAATCTAACCAAATTGAAGGTGGATGGATCTGCCTAATCAGATCGATTGCCCACCCTTGAAATGACCATGGCTTTATAACGAGATGCAATTCGGCCGTGGGCATATGCGGGACCAGCCCATTTATTTGACAAGCGTCACAACCCTTAGTGTATCTGATACAATCAACCATCATTTCTACCTAAAAGTATCCATAGCACCTGAGCATAAGCCTCAATTTCCTTCCTGCTTAGTGGGCCCAACAAATGCCTTCATGAACCCCTTCTATAACCGACATGGCTTCATTTTTCAATAAACATCGAAGTAACAGTCCCTCGACCCCTTTTCAATGCAACTCGTTATCAACCACAACATAGTTGATGGCCGATCTTCATACATTCTAATTGGTCTTGGTTGGAGGATTTTGTAAATAATCCATTAGAGGAGCTCTCCAATCATTCTCTTCCACCTCTATTTGGAAAATTTGCACTATGTTCTCCCTTTGGAAAACAAAAGGTAAATGACCTTCTCTGAACTATAATCGACCGATCGGTCGGTCCTTTCCAAACTTCCAAACATACTGCTAACTATGCCATTTCATTGGTATCCACATTATATTCTCGAGTGACATGCATTAATTGAACGTCATCAAATTGCTCGAGCAACTGGATATCCACGACGTAATATGATAGCAAGGATGGGTTGTTCCATTTAAACAATCCATCCATTTGATTTATTACCAACTATGAATCCCTGATAATCATCGCATCGTCACTCGTAATTCTAACAATATTTCCAGACCGATGATTATAACTTCATATTTGGCCTGATTGTTAGTGCACTCAAATTTTAATTGGAATGTGAATTCCTGCTGATTCCCGTATAGAGCGGTAAGCACTATTCTGGCCTCAGACATTTCATGCATCCTTGATTTATCAAAAATTAATTTCCATCGTGTGATTTGCACGTAATATGAATCCATAATGTTCAGAGGGATTTTCTTCTCTAATTTCAAAGGGTAATCAGCCAGAAAGTCTAGTATGCCCTACCTTTTATTGCCTTTTGTGGTAAATAAAGCAGGTCAACTTCTGATAATGATAATACCCATTTACTAATATGACCACTTAAAATTGGCCGATTCAACATGTATTTAATCAAATTTGTTAAGGCTATTACATTTACCTTTTCGGCCAACAAGTAATGCCTTAGCTTGGTGGCTGCGAAATACAAGGATAAAGATAATTTTTCCATAGTTGAATAGTGCTTCTCTACATCAAGTAAAACTCGACTCAAGTAATAGATTGCTCTTTCTTTACACAAATCGTCGTCTTTTGTAAGGAGGGCTCCAACTGATTCTGCGAAAGCTGTAATGTATAACTTGAGCAGCTAATTATTAAAAGGAGGCATTAAAAGGAGTAACTTCATCAGTTATTCCTTAATTCAATTGAAAGCTAGCTAGTGCTCTACTTCCCACACAAACTCGACGCCCTGTTTTAATTTTAGTAACAAAGATAAAACATTAGCCTTGCCTGCATAGTTAAATATGAAGCGTCGTAAGAAATTGAGTTGGCCCAAGAACTTTTGTAACTCAACTTTATTTCATGGTGGTCGTGCATCGATCACATCCTGAGCCTTGTTCTGATTAATTTTGATCCCTCTCTAGTGTACAAGGAATCCTGAGAAATTACTGGCCGATACCCCGTATAAACATTTCAAAGGGTTCATTTTTAATTTATGGAGTCTCATTCATTCGAAAGATTTGCACAAGTGGGCAGATGCTCATTCGCATCGGTTGACTTGACTACCACATCGTCTACATAGACTTCCATAAAATGGCTGATCATATCATGAAAGATGGCATTCATAACTCTTAAGTATGTGACCGCTGTATTTTTCAATCCGAAAGGCATTACCACCCAACAATAAGTCCTTGAGGGCCAGGGCATCTGAATGTAGTTTTAGGCACATCATCCAAGGCTATATAAATTTGATTGTATCGAGAATATTGATCCAAGAAAGACACAATCCCATGTCTAGTAGCCCAATAGATTAGCTGATCAACTATAGGCATGGGATATTCATCTTTAGGTGTAGCTAAGTTCAAATTTCTGAAATCAACGCATACTCTCAACTTACCATTCTTCTTCATTATTAGGACTATGTTTGACATCCTCTCAGCATATTTAATCATTTGAATGAGCCCGGCCTTTAGGAGTCCTCGATTTTCTCTTTAATATTAAGAGTGACTTCGACCATCATCTGCCTTGGGGGCTATTTGTATGGTCGTTGCCCCCTCTTTGGTAGGCAACCTTTGCTTAACCAAAGATCTATCATGCCCTGGCATGTCATGATAGTCTCATGCAGAAAAATCCTTGAATTCCCTGAGCAAACTTAGAAATCCTTCCCACTCAGGTGGTCATAACAAATTGCTTTTAAACGTGGGCCTCAGATCTTGATTTGTCCCCAGATTTATTTAGTCCAATGGGTCCTAAACCTGTGGTTAACACTCTTCTGCTTCTCCTGGTATATCTTCCATCCATGAGCCATCTTCCTCAGCCAGTTCGTGAAACTCAGCCAAATTCACAAAAACTCCCTTGTTTGTTTCTTTCAGGCTTTCTTCAAGCCTTTTTATTCTGGTTGCAAAGTCAGCCACACACGCTATGCCTTTAACTATCACAATCATGATATCACTTTGATAACACAGTGGGTGGCTGAATGATAAAGGATGATGTCCTTCGATTGAGCCTGGTCACTTCCTACATCGCCTGCACAATACTGCCCAAATTTTTCTTCACTATAATCCTAGTTGGGCGACCGTATTTATTCCTCCCTATGAACTTATAAGACCCGTATCTAAGTCCATACCGTTCCATCGACTCCCGCGATCCTTCCTGTCGAATTTCAACAACATGTGACCTATAATCAATGTTTGCACATGACCCTAAGTCGTATCCTATAGATTTGAGTTAGTTTAATCCAAGACTTGTACCATTGCGACCGCACCGTCGCTGCGGTTCCAACATTGCATCTTGCATACCGATCCGATACCTTGGCCGAGAGATGTGGGCCCGCGTTCAGTTCAAGAAAAAAACACCACGCGTTTGCAATCCCAAGAGAATCTCTACAACATGTTCCATCAATCAATCAATCAATCACCTCATGTCAAGTACAAGAGCAACTCATGCTTTCTTTCTCCACAAGTTAAGCAACCCACCCCAAAAGTCAACAAGTCTCTCACCTCACCCATCACTCACCTCACATCCATCACTCATTACTCTCTCTCCTTACAACCCTCTCTCTCTCTCTCTCATTTCTCAACACATTTTCCAAGCAAGCAAGAGAGGTGCTCATCCAAGCCATTTTCAAGAGAGAAGAGTGAGTTGTCTAGCCCACTTTTCACCCCAAAAATCCTTCATCCTTGCTATTCATCTTTCATCATCTTCCATCAAAGTGAGACACAAGGAGATCGGCGTTCCATCGGACCAAGAAGATCGAACGGTGGGTGCTTTACAGGCTAGATTTTCATGATTTTATGATGGGCTAATTAGGGCCTACCGATTGATGGTATGGATCTCATTTTGGACCCTAGATGTGGTCGATGGCCCATCTTAATTCTCATGATCATTCCATGATGGGGCTATTCTCCATGGACCCCATCATGATGTTTATTTTTCATGCATAGATAGGGTCATCTAGACCTTCCATTTTGGTGGAGAAGTAATCTCCACCGTTGATTTTTGATTTGGTGGGCCCACATGTATTAAGACTCACTTAATGTATGATTGAATGCTTGAAAAGGAGGGCCCATAGTGTCGGGGTCCCTCCATGACACATGTCTCTCTCTCCTACTCTCCCTCTCCCTTTCATTTTTTTATTATTATATGTGATGATGTGGCCGTGTGGCCCACCCGAATCGACCCCACCTTGATATGTACCTTATCCACACCATCCAACCATTTGGTGGCCCACTCGGGTAGCACGTCTGTGGGTGGGGCCCACCTTAAATGTGTTATATTCAAACCATCCAGCGTCCAAGGACGCTAGACGTGGTCCAGTGAAGAGTGAGCAGGGCTGTACTGACGGCAAACAGAAAGACAAAAAAATATAAATATTAGCTTGGGTTAAGATTTTGGGGTGAGACGCTCATATAGGCCCCACCTTGATGTATTGATCTGATCCATGCCTCCATCCTGTTTCTTAGATTATTTTAGTGTTGAGCCGAAAAATGAAGTCAATACGACTTTCTGACGGGCTATAGTTTAGAAAACAATATTTTCTACCGTTGAAATCCACTCTGATGTTTTTATACCCCCAAAATATAATGAATATTGGGCTTGATGGGTCTGTCTTGGGCCATAGACACCAATGGTTGGGTTGAATTTTACCGATGCGGGCCCCACATGCGAAAAACCACGAGAAAATGTTTTTTTTAATATATATATATATATATATATATATATATATATATATATATAAGAGCAATGGTCCACCTTGATGGACTGGACCATGGGACCCACCTTGATGTATGTTTCATCACACGGGTCCCAGCCGTGGGCCCCACCATGATGTGTGGAAACATCAACACCGTGTATTTGGTGGGCCCCATTTAGATAGTGGCGCCCCCCTAAAAATTAGCCCCATGTGGTGCCCAGGTGGCCCACAACATAGGGAACATCGTTGATTGAACGTCTGCCATTGAAACCCTTTTGTATATCACAGAAGTTTTGGAGTATTACGATATTTATTTTTTTCTTTTCATCCAGGTACGTGTGACTGTATCAACATTTTGGATGGCTGATAAACATTGTGGTGGGCCCCACGTGGGACCCAATGATGTATGTGTTCTTCCCACACCGTCCACACCACTGGACGGTGGGACCCCAATGGTGTACGTGTTCTTTCCACACCGTCCACACCACTGGACGGTGGGACCCCCAATGATGTATGTGTTCTCTCCACACCATCCATCCTTATGGGACCCACCATGATGCATGTGTTGCATCCAAACCGTCCAACCATTTTGGAAAGCTCATTTTAAGGCTTAAGAACAAAAATAAGTCAGATCTAAAGGTCAAGTGGACCCCACCATTTAAAGTAGTGGAAAATGACGTCCACCGTTCAAAATTTCTAAGGGGCCATAGTAGTTTCCTGTTAAGCTGATATTTGTTTCCACTTCATCTATCATTATGTTAATTTATGAATAGGTTGGATGGGAAATATATGTTATAGTTAGGAATTTTAATGGTGGAAATCATCATCGCCACTTATATTTGGGTGTGGCCCATTTGATATACATGTGGCCCATTAGTGTGGCCCATTTGATATATATATAAGGCCCATTTGATGTGGCCCACTTGCCATATGAGGGCCCATTGTGATGTATTCAAGGCCCTTGGGTTATAGCCCATTGCAATGTACATAAGGCCCATTGGTACGGCCCATTGATGAGGCCCACTTTGATATATATAAAGCCCACATGATGTAACCCATTTGATGTACCTAAGGCCCGATGAGATATACATAGGGCCCATTGTAATGTGATTCCAGCATAGTTTATGTGATGATCTTGATGGCGAGCTATGCCTTGGGAGCAATGATGGTTTGACGCCCACATTATAAGTACAATGTTGGTTAAATGTCCACATTATAACTCTCCTTAGGGCCCACTGATAAGCCCATACTTGTTATGTGTAGGCCATCTAGGCCCATCTTCGTTGTGAGGATAATTCATCACCTTATAACATGCTTAGTGTAACTCCATGATTCATTCTCATACGCATCATATGTATGCTTGATATGAGTAGTGACTGATCATTGCATATGCCATTGGGCAAATTATTTATCGGACTCATTGATAGAAGTTCCCCACATGAGTGCGTGGTACGTGTGGGATTGCTGGATGACTGTACGGTGTGACTCATGCATCTCGCATATGTGTGACTTAATCATTATACACCCTAGCGACATCACGGTCATGGCTCCACTGGCACATCGTGGATGGTCATATTGGATACGAGAAATACTTGGTTCTAGCACTGTGGGCACTTAGGATGTCCTTGGGTGAGAGTCCCAGAACCTTTTTGGTACTAGGAGATACTCCAACATCTATACCAATGGATACATAAGCGCCCGAGTGCCGAATACCAGTAGGTTGCGTCTTTTACTGTGTCGTGGTCGATTAGAAGGGGGTGTGGCCTTATCCGCCTGAGTGAGGGGGCTATAAGCTAGACTGAGTTTGACCAGCTCGCAAATGAGTCCGCTATCGATGAGTCGAGTAGGTATTGACAGACTACTGGTCAGGCAGATAGTGAGGTCTATTCCGCTCGCTGGGCTGTGCGGCTAGGGAGACGGCAGTCAGTGTGGAGTGTACTAGACCCCAGTGATATCCCAGAGAGAAACTGTACTGATATGTGTACTTGATGAGGACTGGCATGATTGCTTTGCATTTCGCATATGACATTTAGCTACATAGGCCCGCATTGCATGGCCTTGGTATGGCCAATAGCATTCATGTCTTGCATCACATAGCTCTAGTATAGCTAATAGCATTCATAGACTTATCGTATATTTCCACATTACTTTGATATTATATACTTGGCACTTGCCTTGTGCACACACTTACACCACCCTCTAAGCTTTTGTAAGCTTATGCACGACCGTTGCATGTAGGTAACGTTGGACAGCAGCAGCGCTGAGGCAAGAGTGCGCATCTGACTATTTTGGAGCTTGTTGATCACCTTGTATTTCCTTTTTTGCATTGCACTTAAAGTTTTTGATATAGTGGATATGTCGTAATGTTGTTTTGTGACTTGATTATGCTTGTGGTTATGCTCCATTACAAAATAAAAAATAAAAAAAATTTCATACTGAAAATCCTCCTTATAGGTTCCCAGGATCGGAATCTAGCATATGAGTGTTGGGATCCGAGAATGAGGTACTACGGAGGCTGTCGGCGCCAGATTCGGCGATTGGAAATTTTGTGAGCCCGGTTTCTGAGTTTGGGGCATGATAGAACCTAATGGGCCCTGTTTCTTCACCATAATAATAGGCCTCATTAGCGTTCAATGTGGCAAAAAAGGATTTATTGTTAACTAAGACCAACTTGAACTTATTTTGATTATATACAAATCACAAATTGGTGGAGAGAAGATGGGATGCACACAAAATAATGAATCCAGTCCCTCCCTAACAAAGCATTGTAGTTTGACGACGTGTCAACTACAAAAATGGTGCCAGGACAGACTTTGTGCCTATGGTGAGGTCGATCGGTAAGACACCATGCGTGTTGGTAACATGACCGACGAAATTGATAACAATCACCTCAGATGGAATCAAGTCGGCCGTAGTTTTTCCTAGTTTAGCCATTATCCATTTTGGCAATAGGTTTACTATATCCCCATTGTCTGCCAAGATTCTAGTGACGGGACATCTATCCAAATGAGCCGATATGTATAACTGCTTGAGATGTTACATCATGTCACTTGTGGGTTTGCCTATGATGACCCTATCAGATGTACCATCAGACACTACAGTGACTGTGTTAACATGCAATGTTTTATCTTGTCTACCTTCTTTAAAAGAAAAAGAAGCATGTTGTATGATTACCGTGGAAGTGTGTTTCTTTACATCTGCAAACATTGTGTTCGACTAAGCTAACCTCGCCTAAAAACTAGTCATCAAAGTTAGTACCATATTGCAATGAAACACTGCAAGTAACATTGACCCAAACACGATCTCACCACCCAAACCTTGCCCTCTAGTATATTAGACTCGACTTTCTTAGTCTGACTAGGGTGCTCGTCGGTTGTAGCATCGAATGGGACATCGATCGCTATATTTTTCAGTGTACTTGTAGTAGACGTAAGTTTGCCCGACAACCAATGAGGTATTTCATCCTTCTCTCTTTCTCTCCTCAGCGTGGCTCTCTACCTCTGCCATCGGTACTTTTGGGTCCTACTAAGAGCTTCTGGCACTGCCAGGAACTTTGGGTGTGTGACTCACCTCCATACCCTTCTTGCGTAGCAAGGGGTTTAATCATCCTAGTTAAGGGTGGTCCCCACCACGACTGGCGGTTGGATGCTAATTGCCTTGGCTGATAATGATCTCGGCCAAGGCCATAATCACCCCTTGCTATCCAGGAATGTTCTCTCAAATGTGGAGAAATTTGTCGAGCATAGCGATCGCAAAACTACCATTCTCGATCTCTCGTCCGATTGCTTAACGAATGGGTGGTTTGACAATGGGGAACCCATCGTCGCCTCAGTGCAGACTGGCCAAACAATTTTCATGGGCTTCCTGAACTGAGATCAATTCTTAACCTCGACCGATCCCTCAAGTTGGCAATGACTGTGTTCACCTCCATGCTGAGTCTGAATGGGTCAATATCGATTAACATGGCTACCTTTTTTTTTTTTTTGGAACTTTAGCATTCTGCGATCGATGTAATATTAAATGAGGTTCCTGAAAATAATACATTTGTTAGTGGAATGAGATTGAGACCTATGTCATTTGTACTATTCGACCTTTTGCAACTCATCAGACGAAGGTATTTTAAGATTGACAAGCACTTTAACAAATTTTACTTTTAACATGAAATCAAATATTTCTTCGGTCCGAGTGATGTCAAAAGTATAAACTTTCAGGGCCTTTTGCATGGTCAAAGCAGTCGATTCCGCTTTGACTAATGCCGAACAAACTAGTGATTTTTTACATCACCACTTTGGTGATCGCAATTTCCTAGTTGGGATCTGTATTATAATACGTTCTTACTGACGAATTAGCTCACCTGACTCCTTCCTGAAGTAATTCTTCATAACAAGAAACCTTCTTAGTAAAGTCATACAAGTCGGAAAACTCTGTGCTTACAAACTTCTTGTGCAATTTATATTCTAGATCATATTGCTCGAGCTGCGCAAACTTGGCCTCAGTCATGACTACCTTACAACAGTTTTTAGTCTACTTGAATCACATAATATAACTTTCACATGGTTTTCTAGGCAATTGCCAGGACCACGCGAGATCAACCATGATTATGTAAATAAAAACAAAAAGAAAATTCTCATAGTTAGCCATATAAATTAATTACAAAGTACTTTTCTAAATTAGAGAACTTTGTTTGATACTCGAATTGAATTCAGCGATGAGCATAGACTCAAATTGCAGCTAAGGTTAATAACTACTTGGTTACTGCTACAGATTACACTTCGGAATGTAAATGAAAGATAATGTTAATTATACTAAGGAAGATAAATGACAGATAGTGTTAAAGAGCATAAAGTAATTGAAAGATATGTTTGATTTGATTTAATTGGTATGAGATATCTTCTTCTGCTGAATTTCTTACTATTTATAGCCTTAAACTGACTATCTAGATGCTTTTCACTTTTTGGCAGTTGCTATAATTGTTTTACTATTACATTACCTTTTGGAGATTTCCTTCTAAATTTGTCACATATACTATAATCACTCCAGGCTTCCTTATTGACTCGATCGCATTCTACTCGATCACTCTTGCTTTGTGGACATTTATCGGCTACTTTTTCTACTTCTGTACAGCCATCAACCACCTAACTTTATTTATCAAGATTTTATCTTAACAGCCCTCTTGGTAGATCTTCTTAATTTTCTTTTGAAATGTTTTCAATTGTTTTCAGTTTAGCCATCTTAGTAGTTATCATTGGATAAAAAGTACTTCAAACGTCCTTAAAAATCATTGACATGCTGTATCTTTTCCTTCCCCTTCCTGCCACGACACGTGTCATTTCAAATTGAATTTTTTAATACTACACATATGATCAGATCTGCGGTAGATTAATTGTAGCGTTGAGTCACGTGAAACACGGGTTGAGATGACCCTATGACAATTAATAGGACGGCCCCTCCACAATGTGTGGTTGCAATCTGTGGTTAAAGAGTCGTAGTAACTTGGATAACGTGAAACACGGAGTGAGACATCACGTCTCGTAGTCCGTGACGTTGCAAATAAGATACTGCTCCCACCGTCACGGATACTGTGACACGGCCTTCATTTGTTTATTTTAATGCCGTACTTTTGAGCGGTGAAACCTTTTACGCAGAAGTATGTAGGATGGGGAAGCGGATTGGCCGGTGTACCACACACCAGCTACGTAGCTGATGTAGATACTTGTCGTACGAAGGCGAGCAGCGACGCTCCTCGAGCTAGCTCTTGTACCGGATCCTTGCTCTTGCTCAGGTGGTAGACTCCGGAGTCTCAACACCCGGTCAAGGGTTCAAGTAACCATATGTGGTGAAAGCCCATTACAGCATGAGTGTGTGGGGCTGTGTGTAAAAATTAAAAAATAATAATAATAAAATAATAAATAAATAAATAAACTCACACTTGTACCATTGGTTAAAATGAGAGTTACATGGCTCCCAAAATGATGTATTTATTATATCCATACTGTTCATCCATTTTTGGAGATCATTTTAGAATATTAGAAAAAAAGAAAAAGGTGAATCATATTCAAAGCACAGATGGACCACACCAAAAATAGCAGCGAGGATAATGATTTTTACCGTTAAAAAATTTGTAGGGCCCACCATAATGTTTATTTCCCATCCAATCTATTAATAAGGTGAAAAATATATTGATGAAGAGGAAAAACAAATTTCATATTGATCCGAAACTTCTGTGACCCCCAAAAGGGCTTCAATGGTAGACATTCAATCCCCCACTGTTTTTTGCAGTGTGGTCCACTTGATCTTTAGATCTGTCTTATTTTTAAGCTCAATCCTTAAGACGAGGTCACCAAATGGATGGACAGTTTGAATATAAAACATACCTCATGATGGGACCCACAAAACTTGCTGATGTCAACACACCAGCTATATGGCAGGTGTGTTGTACACAAGCAAATCCGCTTCCTAGGACTGGCTGTGATGTTTACGATAAATTCAACTGTACATCTATTTTAGGATCTCATTTTAGGACAAGCCACAGAAAAATTAGTTGGATCCAAGACTCAAGTAGGCCCCACGAGAGAACTGTGAGAATTCAATAATCACAGTTGAAACATTTATATGACCTCAAAAGTTTTGTATCAAGGTAAGTTTATTTTGTTTTCAATCCCAACAGGAATGATCCTATAAGCGTTCTAGATGGTATGCAAACAGCAAGGTGGAGCTCAAGAAAGTTTTAATAATAGGTATTTCTTTCCTCGTTTTAGTCTTTCATGTGGGTTATTTTTGGCACATTTTCTAAAATGAACTTGCAAAATGGATGGACTGATGGATTTCTCACAAACCTCACGGTCGACCCCACATAAATTCCCAACACGGGAACTTCTTGTGAAGGGCTTTAGCGGGGATTTCGCTTCCGTCCTTTTGAGTCTATAAATAATGCCGCACGGTTGCCATATGAAAACCAACAACTCGAAAGCAATTTTTATTGTACGTGGGGCCATGGATATTGTGCCACCGGCCATCCTTTGCTTATTTTAATATTGTCCTTTTCAGTGTGTACTAATAAGGCCGGTGGAAAACTTAGGTGGACCACACCACGACCTTGTGTGTACGGATTACGAGACATGGGATGCCTCCCTTCGTGTTTCACGTGATTCAAATGATAACTAAACTCTTATATGTTGTGGATAGAGCTGGGCATCGGTCCGAGTCAGATCGGATTGGGTCTAATTCGATCCGATCCGAAATCTCAATGACCTTATCCAAACTCAATCCGATCCAGGACCGGGTTTGGGTCACCTGGCTCGGTCCGATCCGAAATTTGCATTGCCTGATCCGATTTGAGTTCGACTCAGTCAAGAAAACCAAGTCGGATCGGATTGGGCACGGTTCGGATCTGAGTCCGCTTGCATTCTGTGCTCCAAGTGTTTGAAAATGATTGGGAAGTAGTCCATGCCCCATGCAATTTTTGCTTCAGTTTCAAATTTTCATTCTTCTTCATTTGATCCTGAAGAAACCTCATCTCTTCTCTTGGGCCGAGCTGAAGATTATATCATTGCTTCTGATAGCTCTTGGATTGAGCACGAAGTGCTTTGCTGCATTTTATCCGCAAGTATGTAAACCCTCTCTCACAATCCAGACTACAAGAGACAGTCCCTCAACAAGTTACAAGTACAATGATAAGGCGGTATCCCTTCATCGACCATCATCTCAAAGTATCTGCATGCATCCTCAATCCTACCCGTCTTCTTATAGAGCCCATGAATCATAACGGAGCATGTTGTAACAGATGGGTAAAAGCCGCTCTCTCCCATACCATCCCAAACTTCCATTGCCCGGTCGATCCATCCCACTTCAATCAGCATTTTCAAAACCATATTATATGTATGTCGGTCTAGTAGACAACAAACTTTCTTCATCCTATGAAGAAGCCTAAGTGCCTTATTGACCTCACAAAGATGGCAATGAGTAGCTAGAATCGCATTGTAGCTCCATACATTAGGGTCAACCCCTTTTCGGTCATTTCATCCAAAATATGGTACGCATCATCGATCTCTTAGTTCTTACACAACAGCTTAATGATGCAATTGTAAGTAAACACATTCAGCACCAACTCATACCTTCTCACCCTATCTAAGAACCTCAAAGCGGAATGAACGTCATTCACCTCACAAGAAGCATGGATAAAAGCAGCATAGGAACAAGCATTCAGTTTAAGCCCGTGAGAACCAATCTGACCGAACCGCAGACTCGCCTCGTCAACCTTATCCCCTCGGCATAATGCTGACAGCAACATGTTATAAGCAACCACATCAATGCCACATCCCTGTTCCAGCATTTCATCGAACACCTTGACTGCTTCCTCCGCATTCTTGCAATCACCCCATCCTTTCATCAATATGCTGTAAGTCTTCGGACCCACATCAAATTCAAATTTCATCCGCTGGAAGAATTCTTGCGCATGGCTCACATGATTGCTCTGGATCGGGTCGGGTTAGATCAGTCTGGATCCTTTTAGATCGGATCGATCCAGATATACAACTATTCGAACCTGACCCGAAAAATAATCGGATCTTGATGGACACACTCGATCCGCGCTGATCCAAACCATTAGTTCAGTTCTGAACGGGTCGGATCGGGCCTAATCGGTTTGGATCCACCGGATCGAGTAGGACATGCCCACCTTTAGTTGTGGAGGGACCATAGTATTGATTGCCATGGGATCATCTCACTTTGTGTTTTACATGACTCAACACTGGAATTAATTTACCACACATTATTGGACGTATTATATTCTGTTGGGGAAAAATAGATCAACTTGTAGAATGGATCAACTCTACAAACCAGCACGACCTAATAGGGTTAAAACCACTTGTGAAGCATCTACTGGCAAGGAGAGATCGACCTTCAAGTAAGTCGATGCAACTATAAGGTTACTCAAATAAGATGCAACTGTAAGTCCACTCAAATGGCCAATTGCCTACATAAACCATAGGTCAGCTTAAACTATAAGTCAGATATAGCTTAATCATATGTCGACTACAAGTTAACCTGATATAGCTCGGCCGTAGCTTGGTCATAGGTTGGCATAACCTCTGAAAAGATAAATACTGATATTATGAAAGGCTCAGTAATTATTTGCATTTACTGTACCTGGCGCCTCTATCACCTGACCTTTTTCCAAACTAACAGTCCGAGAATCCCTCCAATAGCCCGAATATCTCGAAGAGATCTTCAGGAGATAGAATCAAATCTCGAGGATCTCGGAAAACCACAATCTCGAGAAGATCCCGGACGAATCTGGAAACCTATGTGGGAAGATCTCTAACATATAAGGAAACACTTCCTATGACATAGTCTTCCTTCCCCTATAAATAAAGATACCTCTAGCCAATGTAAGGTACACATACTCTATCACAAAACATGAATGATGATTCTTTTCCTAGGGATCGTCTCCTTTAAAAGACCTAGAACCTGACTTAGGCATCAGAGGGTCCCCTGCACTAGCCAGGGTGTCCTTTGTCTATCACCTTCTTCTGTGCAGGTCCCAGAGGGTTAGCCAAGGAGGGTCTATGGAAAACTACATCAATAGTTTGGCGCCATCTATGAAAATTTGAGATCATAGCTGTGGAAATTCGAGATCATAACTGTTTCCTACTCTACCATTAGAAACTACAATGGTAAGAGAGAAGAAGAAAACCCAAACCTTCCGGTTGCAATCCTAGTTGCACCTAACCATACGCTGCACCCGAAACAGCCTAATGGTCACCAGGATTCTGCGTCTCAAGATCAGGCTGACTCAAGCTCAGGGAGGCAGGGTCAACGCTCTCGTGCCAAGGGAAGACAGTTAAACTCCCTTAAACAATAGGTCAGAATGCTGAAAGAGAACATGGGCTAGATGAAGTAAATGCTAGAACAACTGCAACCTCAACATATATAGAGGACTAACAAGGAGGATGAACAAACAAGCAACAACCCTCCTCAACCTTCCTGTATGCGCGCTGCCTCTCAGAGGAGCCGACCGCCCTTCCAAAGAAGCCAACAGCATAGCTTGGCCAAACCATACTCCCATCTCTTTAACGTCGTCTAGAGGGACGGTGAGCTACTGAAAGACTAGATCAACCGCTTCAATCTGGTAGCAATGTAGGTTCGAAAGAACTCTGAAGAACTCGCCCTAGCCATGATTATGGGAGGGTTGAGAGATCAGCAGTTTCTCTTCTCACTGGACAAAAGTCCGCCGACAACGATGGCCAACCTGTTGAATAGGACCCAGAAATATGCCAATGCTGAAGAAGCACGCATCCTTCGGAACGTTGTCTAGAGCAAAAAACCCCCCAAACAAAGAACAACAAATGAGGATAGAGCTGAGTTCGACAGCCACGAGCAGAAAAGGGAAGGATGATCAATCTCAGGACAATCATCGCCCGAACAAGCAGCCCAACAGTAAGTTTAAAACTTACACTCCTCTCAATAAAACACCAGAGCAAGTTCCGATGGAGATCCAAGACAAGCGTCTCCTCCACTGGCTGAACAAGTTGAAGTCCGATCCCAAAAATAGAAGCAAAAACAAATATTACCTCTTTCATCGAAACCACGGACATAACACAAGTGACTGTTTTGACCTCAAACAAGAGATCGAGGCACTCATCCGCAACAACCATCTTGGGGAGTACGTCAATCTTGGGGAGTACATCAATCATAGAGGAGATCGAGTCGCGGTGAAAGATGAACAACCAGTCAACAATGAACCGACTGGGGAGATTCACACGATCATTGAGGGCCACGGAGGTGGAGGAGACTTAAATAATGCTAAGAAGGTACATGTGAGGAACCTTGGTCGCCTCGAAAATGAAGTTCTACTCGTCAGAAGACCTTTGAAAGAGCAAAAGGTGAAGACTCATAGCTTGACCTTCACTAAAGAAGATCCTCAAGGAATCCACCATCCACACGACGATGCGCTTATGGTCACCTTGACCCTACCCAATCGTGAAGTATTTCGAATCCTCGTGGACACTAGATCATCGGCTGATGTCCTCTTCATTCAGGCTTTCGACAAAATGAGAGTTGGTTGATCTCGACTTCAACCTATTAAAACTTCATTGCTCGGTTTCTCGGGCTAACATGTCATACCGAGCAATACAACTCCCACTTATAGCTGGAGATGGACAAAACCAGGTCACTACAATGGTCGACTTCTTGGTAGTGGACTGTCCATCTGTCTACAACGCGATTCTTAGCCGACCATCTCTAAATGCCCTGAGAGTTGAAGTATCGGCTTACCACTTAGCCATGAGGTTCCCGACCGAGCAATGCGTTGGATCATTGAAGGGCGATCAACACAAAGTTTGGTAGTGCTACGCGATGGTACTAAGAGCTTCTCACCAAGTGTTGAGGGTTAAATATTACATATTATCCCTCATTTATATCTTGCTTTTTTGAACATAATAATGCTTAATGTTCTATGTTACTCATGTTTGTGTTGCAAGGTGAATTTAAGAGCTTGGATTAAAAAGGGTACTAAAAGCATGGATTTAATGCTCAAGAATTACCAAGGCAAGGGACGGATCTTAGGAGACTACGATTGAAGAATTCACATGTCAAAGATCTAAGAAAACCAAGTGAGGAATGAAGAGAATAAAATATTTGAAGTGAAGAAAAGAAATCCTGAAATCGTCCTGAAAAAGCATTTCTGAAACTCTAGGTCATTTTGTGAAATTGTGCAGAGTGAAGTTTATTTTGAAAAATTGAGCAGAGTGAAGTCTATTTTATCAAACCACATGAATTTGAGGCAGTTTTTAGAGTTTTCCAACTACATGCGAAAGTTGGAGTTCCACAACTATAAATAGGACTCCCTAAGATGCTCCAAGGCATCTTCTAGGGTTTAAGGAGTGGAGTAAAAGGGTGGAGAAACCATTGCCAAGAGTTTTTCTTCTTCTTCCTTAGTTGTTTTCATATTTTCTTCTAGGATTTTAGATCTAATCATGTCGATGACTGGCTAAACCTCGTAGCTAGGGCTAAAAGGTGAAACTTGTAGCATGATAGGATGTTTCTATTGCTTTGATTCATATTTATGTTGAACTCCATGGATTCTAATTTAATATTTAATGAATACTTTCAATTTTTAATGGTTTATTGTGATTCAAATTACAGTAGATCTACAATAACTTTAAATATCTTCTTTTCCTGATTTGAGATTGTGAAATTAGTAAGTCCTGTTGTTCACTATCATCCCTTCGGCATGGTGGAGTGATGGAATCCTTCCTAATCTTCACAATTCTTCTACTTTGAGATTGTGGGATTGGTAAATCCAGTTGTCAGGCATCGTCCCATGGGCACGGTTTAGTGATAGAATCCCTTCCAAGTATTACAATTCTCTTCCTTTGAGAATTAGATTAATGAAAGTTCAGATTTGGTTTTATTAATATATATTCCAATTAGATAGGATAGGACTCCAATTCTAATTGCATTACTTGAATTAAGTAAGAGGGCTCTCTGATCACTACAAGTGGATCCTTGGCACCCTAGTTCCTACCTTTAAATTCTAAGTTTTAATTACTCTATTCACAATTACTCTCTCAAATACTTCAAAATTAGTTTCACATCTTCTTCTAGTTCTACTTCTAGTTAATTTCAGAAACATACAAGTTTTAATCTCTATAGATTTGACCTCGGTCTTAACGAGATTATTACTACATCGTGACCCTACAATTGGGGTTGTGAACAAGTTTTTGGCGTCGTTGCCGGGAATTGATGGTTGCGTTTTCTGGATTTGATTAGTTTTAGAATTAGGCTAAGAATAGGATTTATTTACTTTTTATCTTTAGGTTAGGGTTCTTTCTAAATTGTTTTTAGTAACTAACTTTTCTTTCTATTTCTATATTTAGAAACTTTCTTAATTTGTTTTTAGAAACTAACTTTTCTTTCTATTTTTAGATTTAAAAACTTTCTTCATTTTTTTAAAAACTAACTTTTCTTTTTTATTTCCAGATATAGAAACTTTCGTAATTTGTTTTTAGAAACTAACTTTTCTTTCTATTTCTAGATTTAAAAACTTTCTTAATTTATTTTTAGAAACTAACTTTTCTTTCTATTTTCAGATTTAGAAACTTTCCTAATTTGTTTTTAGAAATAACTTTTTTTTCTATTTCCAGAATTAAAAACTTTCTTAATTTCTTTTAGAAACTAACTTTTCTTTCTATTTCCGAATTTAGAAACTTTCTTAATTTGTTTTCAGAAACTAATTTTTCTTTCTATTTCTAAATTTAGAAACTTTCCTAATTTGTTTTTAGAAACTAACATTTCTTTCTATTTCTAGATTTAGAAACTTTTCTAATTTGTTCTTAGGATTAACTTTTTATTTTGTTTTTAGGTTAAGGTTTTTTCTGATTTTTTTAAGGGATTAACATTGTTTTCTGTTTTATAAGATCTTAACATGGAACTCTCCAAACTGATAAACTCCTTCTAACTTCTCCTCTACTTACTTTCCATATTGTTGTAGGATTTTTCTCTTCTGGGAATCAACGTCTAAAAATCTGATCAATCCCATATTTATATAAATATAGGTCATCTTAGAAGAAGTTCCCAACATTGGTTTCAAAATGCTTCCTATCTTGTGACTTCCAATGATATGACATTTTTTCCATCATAAGATAGTTCACTATATCCGCATACCAAGGCAATTTGGAGATTGCAAATACTTATTCATCAGGGAAAGTATCCTTGATATGCATCTCCTTAGTGGAATCATCTAACCCCAATCTAGAAAAGTGATCAGCCACAATGTTTTCTACTCCTTTTCTTATCTTTTATCTCTAAGCCAAATTCTTAGAATAGGAGGATACATCTCAAAAGTCTCGGCTTTACATCCTTCTTAGATAGCAAATATTTTAAAGTCTAGTGGTCCGTGAAAATGACCACTTTCGATCCCAACAATTAAGACCTAAACTTATCCAAAGAAAAAACTACTGCAAGTAACTCTTTTTCAGTTGTTGAGTAGTTCACTTGGGCTGAGTTTAGAGTTCTACTTGCATAATGAATAATGTAGTGTCGTTTATCTTTCATTTGGCCCAAAACAGACCCTATGGCATAATCACTTGCATCATGCATTAGTTCAAAAGGAAGTGTCCAATCTGGTGGACGCATGATAGGTGTAGTGGTAAAGGATGATTTAATTTTGTTAAAAATACTTGCACACTCATCTGTCCAATTAAATGGAACATCCTTTTGGAGAAGATTAATCAAGAGTCGAGTAATAACACTAAAGTCTTTGATGAATCTTCTATAGAAACCATCATATCCTAGAAGTAATTTAATATCTCTAACAGTTCAAGGATAGGTAGATTAGATATAATGTCCAGTTTTGAGCGATATATCTCAATTCCATTTTTTGAGCTAACATGGCCCAAAACAATTCCTTTTTGAACCATGAAATAATATTTCTCTCAATTTAAGATAAGGTGTTTCTCTTCACACCTAAACAAGCCAAGAGATAAATTGTTAAGGCATTCCTCAAAACTACTCCTAAATACAGAAAAGTCATCCATGAAAACCTCAAGAAACTTCCCTACCATATTTAAAAAAAATACTTAACATGCATCATTGGAAAGTTGCTGAGGCATTGCGCAATTCAAATGGCATCCATTTGAAAGCAAACGTGTCAAATGGATAAGTGAACGTGGTTTTCTCTTGGTCTTTCAAGGCTATCTTTATTTGGTTGTATCAGGAATATCCATCAAGAAAACTAAAGGAGTGACTTGCTACCTTCTCTAAAACTTGATCAATGAATGGTAGAGGGAAATGGTCATTCTTTGTGACCTGGTTTAATTTTCTATAGTTAATGCACACACGCCAACCAGTGATGACTCGTGTTGGCATGAGTTCATTATTAAAATTTTGCACGATAGTTATTCTAGATTTCTTTGGGACTACTTGAGTTGGACTCACCCAAACACTATCAAATATTCGGTAGATGATTCTCACATCCAACAATTTGATCACCTCATTTTTTACAACTTCCATCATGTTTGAATTGAGATGCCTTTGAGGTTGTCTAATTGGTTTGTCATCCTCATCGAGGTGGATCCGATAGGTGAATATGAAAGAGCTTATACCCTCAAGATATGGTCCATCCCAAGGCTCCTTTATGGTCATAGAACATTCAACAATTTAATCTCTTGATCCTTGTCTAAAAATGAAGAGATCACCACATGATAAGTTTTATTTTCACCCAAGTATACATACTTAAGCTCATTTGGTAGTGGTTTTAGATCAAGCTTTTGAACATTGGTTGGTGATGCTAGAGGGCACGAGTCCTCGATAAATAGGATTTGAGTGCGCAGTGTCCATTGCAACATACCAATATCCTGGGTGGTGGTGCTCTCATTATCATTACAAATTTCAGCAAGCACTTTGTCTAAATCAGAATTTTTCAAGTCCCCAAAGACTTGAATCAATTCCTTAGTTAGACTAGGTTCCAATTCCACTTCTTATATCAAGCAGTCCATGAAATTCAGCTCATGGATCTCATTATTTTCAATGGGCTGCTTACATATATTGAAAATATTTAGCTTAAGAGTCATGTTACCAAAAGACAAGTACATCATTCCATTCCTGCATTTATGATTGCATTTGAAGTTACTAGGAATGGGCGGCCTAAAATGATGGGAACCTGGGCGATATCATTTATACAAGGTTCAGTGTCTAGTACAATAAAATCCACAGGGAAGTAGAATTTCTTCAATGGGACTAGCATGCCCTCTAAAATTCCCCTTGGTACCTTAATGGAGCCGTTAGCAAGTTAGAGTATAATCATGGTTGGTTTAATGTAACGTCATAGATTTTCATTGTTTTGGATTTCAAAAATTCTTGAATTTTTAAAAAATGTAATTAACTTATATTATCACTTACTAACCATTAATACTCAATATTAGTTTATACATAGGTGGTACCAGTAAAGAACCGCACAAGTCCAATTAATCAACCATAGGAAGCCAACGAATCCGCCCGATCACTTAAACACCAAATTTAGCCACATAATTTGCTCACACAGAGCAAAAATCTAACTGACCTACCACTGATTATTCAAGACAATCATAACCAAATTAAAGGATCTACTCGAAGCTAAGTTAGATAAGTCCCGGATCTTAATTAATAGACCAAATTAACTTCATTACTCTTTTATTCTAAAACCGACAGTTTAGAGTAATCATGACCAAATCTCCACTTTCACTAGTTATAAATAGGCTACACTATGAACATAGTTAATCTAAACTCTAATCATTGCCCACAAGAAATCTCAATACCTAATTTATTCCAGAAATGCCCTGATTTTTCGAACAAGTTCTAAATCGCTCGTTAGTGGGCCACTAGTTCTAGACTATAAAATAATGTTCATCTTATTGGGCTCGACGTCCATCGCAAGAGTCAGACTTAGGTAGTTTCTAGAATCACTCAACTTGAACCGAAGGGCAAGTGCATGAGAAGTACAAATACCCTAAAGAAAGAAGATGAAACTTAAGTGAATTAGGTTATCTACTCTTATGGAAAGTTGAGAATTTCGGACCATCGGTTTATAACCAAACTTCACACGTAGAGTAAGGATATTTTCCTTATCATATCCATATAACCGCGGCCCCGATCGACCATCGGTGACCATTGAACAGACTTCTAATCATATCTGTCAATCGACGCATCCAAATGGCGGGCCGATCATGTCCATATGTAGATCATCATTAGGGCTAACTATCCTACAGTGTATATCAATATGTATACCATATAGTGGGCCCTAGGGGTTAGAAAGACCCTCTTATAGGGCTAGTATAGTAAAACCTAGTCTTTAGGGCCATTTACACCAAATTTGGTACTATATAAGGGTTTCATTTGGGCACCCCTCTCTCCATACGAATTTACCCTAGAAGAAAGAAATGGAGAAAGGGAGAAGAGAAAGAGGAGAAAAGAGGAGAAAGAGAGAGGGAGAGCTTGGAAGCATGAGGGTTTGTGCACCTTCACCCTCTCATCTCCTCTATAGTAACATTGTCTTTCATTGTCGATTTGGCGACGATTAAAGGTAAGTATTGAGTTATGTTTATGTGTTTAGATCTTGTGTTTAATTTCTTCTAATTCTTACAAGCTTGTATGCTTATTTAGGCATTTCAATGATGATTTCCTAACACCCTAACCCTATGAACGCCGTGAATCGAGTGGTTCGTCACAAGGTGCAGACCATTATCCTTCAGTGGCCAAGTACCAATTTTAGTATAAATTTAATGATTTTAGATGTTAAATTGATGTGCATGCATAATTTAGAGTAAGACCTAGATAGAAATCTATATGATAAGTATACCCATTATGCATGAAATCGTAAATTGATATTTGATTACTTTTCAAATTGTTTGGGAATGAGATTTGTGTTGCATGTACATTCTTGCATCTAACTTTACACATTCTTCGTTGTTGTATGCATGATTGAATTTACCTACGCTATGTATGATGTATGATCTTTTGACTTTTTGGCAGTCTTGCACCACACGCACACATGTCTGATTTATGTTGTTAGGAGTAGTGGCAATCATTATATATCCTGAAATCTCATGCTATGATGTATTGTACGTTTTATTCTATTTGTACTTAAAGATAAACTCTTAGCTACGTAGAATACCATTAAACATAGCCCATTCTCTGGGTTGGTCAGGAATCTGAGATTAGTAAAGGTGGTCCCGTTGGTTGGGCCGTCCTGTGACTAGATCGACTGATTCGGGCAGACGTGAATGGGTGATAGTAGTAGAGCTACATGGGTTGCTTGCACCCGATGTCGTGCGTTTCGTGCTCGCCTAAATTTGGGTGACCTAGTCCACTGACTGACCGACTGTGTTTGTTAACCATGTTTGGTCATGCCTATTGGAACCTGGAACACCCCTCGCCCACTGATGCCCATTGATAACGGTTAGTAAACTGATATACAGCCTCGTGAGCTGGGCATGGTGGAATGGGACACTATGTTTGTGCTGTCGGCTTACGCCAGGGTGACGAGCCTCCCCGTAATGATCCGCGAGTGATCCCGCTTTCCTCACTCCTCACGTGCTTGCAAATCGGGGGTGAGAAATCTAATGGGATTAAGGATCGTGGGGCCCTGGCCTCGCACGTTGAGAGGTCATGGCCTCACAAACGGATGAGGGCATTGATATCGTCGGATGTACTAGTTTTCCCAACATACTGGATGAACGGACTTAACTAAAAACTCGACTAACATATTCACAATCGCATTGCATTAGTTAGGTTGGCGACTCAGTAATTGAGGTCACAATGAGGGAGTGTTGGTCATGCGCGATTGTAAGAGAAGTCGCTCGAGGGAGTGTTGTTGCGAGGACATGCATCATACCATAATTTATGCATATGCATTAATAAGTTTAGTCAGAATTGTGTGAATGTATGTTTTTCATTAAATTCATCACAGACTTGATATTTGATGTAACTTACGGCTAATGACTCCCACTGAGTTGATCACTCACTCCCACTCTGGGATGGTATTTTAAAACACCAACTAGACTCTTCATTAGATGCAGGAGATGTGGAGCATGACGAGCCGAGCAGGGCGAGCGTAAACAAGGAAGAGGAGCTCTCCTACTTCCAGCTTATGGGTGGATCACCGTATATACTGCTGGTTGATTATGGGCTGTTGAGCTATGGATCTAGCATACCTTTCCGTTTGAATATTTATTTTATAAATTTTTTTAGACGACGCCTTGTGTGACCCGTTTGATATTCTTATAGATTTGTATTTTTTAGTTGCATTTAATTCCATAGATTAGTTGTGGTTGTAGTTTATGTTCCAGCCGATTCCTTTATTGCTTATTTAAACTGATTTATATTCAAATCACCATAATTATGATATAAGGGACACCTGGGAATTTGGAGGCCGAGTTCCTACACGACCCCTTAAAACCTGGGGTGTTACATTTAAGCTCGCTTAACCCCATTTATTTGTAAACTGAATAAGGTACTAAGTTGACACTTGCACCCAAATCTATTAAAGCATGCTTAATTTGAAAATTTTTAATAATACAAGGAATAGTGGGACTTCCCGGGTCTTTATATTTGGGTACGACCCTTTGTTAATTGATAATGCTCATTTTCTCAGTAAGGAAGGCCTTTTTGTGCACATTTAATTTCCTCTTTATAGTGTACAAGTCCTTGAGATATTTAGCATATGATGGAATTTGTCTAATGACATCAAGCAGAGGAATATTGACAGTAACCTTTTGAAGCACATCCAACACCTCTTAATATTTCATAGGGATAGTTAGGTTCTGAAGTCTATATGGGAACGGAACTGGAGGTTTATATGACTTAATCTCTTTGTCTTTTTGTTATTGTGGCTCTTAAACCATAGTCGGTTCATCATTCTCTTAAGATAGTGACTCATCTTCCAATATTTCTACCGGTTGCATTATTTTGTTATTGACTTCTTTTCCACTTCTTAAGGTAATGATGGCCTTAGCTTATTCATGATGTAGCTCACTTGGATTTGAGTCTCCAATGAAATATGTGTTTCTAGGGTTTAACACAGGTTGAGAAGGAAGGGTGTCTTTTTTCCTAGCATTTATTTGAATCTCATTCCTAGCCAAGACCATCTTTAATTCCTGATTTGATTGGATTAGAGATTGATTCATTTGAGCTTAAGAGTTCATGAATGCGGTCAATGCATCCTCTACAGATGATCGCTTTGGCGGGGGTACATATGGTGTATTGTTAAATGTCCTAAAGAAGTTGTTTTGTGGAGCCATTTGAGGTGCATTGGTCGCATTAATTTGTAGTCTATTCCTCCAACTAAAATTAGGATGATTACGCCAATTTGGATGATACGTGTTTCCCATTGGTTGCATAACTGACCTTTGGTAGTTATTTATAGCATTTGTTTACCCATGCTTATGCATTATATCTTGTACAACTGGGATTATTGGATAATCATTTGTGTAATGGTCTGCACCACCACAAATGCTACAAAAATTACTTAAGAAAGTATTTTCTTTAACCATATCAACATTCCTAATTTTCAAGGCTTCGACCTTTCTAGCTAATGCAGCAAATTTTGCATTAAGGTTGTCTTCCTCTCTTAGGACGTACATCCCCGTTTTCTCTCTAGGAATGGGTCTAGTTTGGTCTGGTTTTGTAAAGACATCCCATATCTGCATATTCTCTGCTAACATGTCTAGAAACTCCTAAGCCTCATTATGATATTTGTCAAGAAAGGTTCCACCACATATTATCTTTATGAACTGATGGGTATCCATGGTGAGCCCATTTTGGAACGCATTAATCACATATCATAGTTCATAACCATGATGTTGACAAGTAAGGAGAAGGTCTTTGAAGCGCTTTTAAACTTGGAAAAATAGTTCATTCCTCTTTTGGGAGAATGACATGATTTCTTATTTTAGCGCATTTGTTTTGTGCCCGGGAAAGAAATTTTTTAAAAACTCTCTACTTAAGGCTTGCCATGTAGTGATGGTTTGAGGTCTTAGAGAGTTGAGTCATGCTTTGGCCTGATCCTTTAGAGAAAATGAGAATAACCTAAGCTTAAGTGCATCTATATTGCCATTGTTTACTTATAATGTTGCAATCACTTCCTCAAAGTCCTTGAGGTGTAAATAGAGGCTTTCAAAATCCAAGCCACGAAATTTAGGGATCAATTCAATCACACCTGGTTTAAAATCAATGTTCCCTGTGTGAGCAGAAAACATTATGCAAGATGGCAAGTTGATCTCTCAGGGTGTAGTTGTTCACGTAAAGTTTGTGGTTGGTATAACACATTCCTATGTACTTCATTCTCATCCTCAAGAGGATGATTATGTTGATTTTCTCTGTTTGGATTTATAGTTGGATCTGACAGATTTGGAATTGGATTATCAATTGGGTCTGCCATGGAATCCAAGTGATGTTGAGTGCCTCTCCTAAGTGAATGATCAAGGCTTGGAACTAGTCTGCCTTTGGAGGAGGGTCGATTGTTTTGATCCCTAATCCAACGGGACATAAACCATCCACATAACACAACAAATAACACTAATTCAAATTGCAAGTATGATACTTAAAATAAAAATAAAAACTTAACCAACAACCTAGGCGGCAGATCCGACTATGAGGGTTCAATCCACAAAGCAAAATAAATCAATAACCCATACAGTAGAGTCGAACATAAGGGTTCAATCCATAAAGCAAAATAAATAAAAAGAAAATAAAACTAATGCAGAAAATTAAATATGCTAATATGAAAAATAGATTCATCGGGTGATTTTTGTGATCAAACAGCAATTGTAAGACAACCATAGCACTTGGGTGATAAAATCTCAAGTAGGGCAACCTTATGTCACAGTTAGTGCTTGAAAAACCCAACTGAATTTACTTTGAAAGAAAAACAAAAAATCTATAGAAAATTTGGAGGGTTTAGAAGAGATCTTACCTTAGTTATCTTGCACAGATCTAATATATCTCAGTCTCTCCTCGGCAATGGCACCAAAAACTTGATTGCTTGCCTCCAAGTGCAGAGGTTTGTAAGAAATATCCTATAAATACAAGGTCGATCCCACATGGAGATAAATTACAAGAACGAGAAAATTAAATGCAAAACAAACTAAGTAATAAAAACTAAACTGATGATTTGATTTTAAGAGTTTTAAATGGATGTAATTCAACTGAATTAAATAAATACCCAAGCTTCAAAGTTCTACATATAGGTTAATGTTCCAAAATCATTATAACTCGGATAACACAACTAGGATCTGAGCAGTATGGTCAGCCTAATCCGAAAATAAAACAGTTTAAACATTTTAAATAAATGATATAAAAGATTATAAAATCATGGATTTGCACCACTGATATATATTCTCAAGCGCCAGTGATTTTAAAAATTCATATTCTTAAGATGATGAATATCAAATAAATATAGCAGATTGAGAAACTTTCCTATCTAGGAAATCTAATTGATTCAGGGTAAGCCTTTCCATCAATGTAGATCTTATATGATGGAAACATATGGATCTCACATTAGGATAAAAAACTAAACTTAAACAATTGATAATATGCATACACTACTCTTCTCATCATTAAAATAATCAATCATCATAACTATGAAAATATTAAACCAATGTGCTTCCCTTCTAACTTGGGCTAGAGGGAACTTAGAAAAATATAATTAAATTGTAGAAATAAAAAGTAAAAAACTTGTAAAGAAAAAAAAATTAAAACTATGAAACTTTCCAAAAACCCTAGATAAAACTCTCTAAAAAGCCTAGATTTTTCTTTGGAATGCTTTGAATGATGCTTAGGAATGCCATGGAAAGCTCTATTTATAAGTGGGGAACTCCCTCCTTCAAACAAATTTGAAAAAAAAATAAAATCAGAAACTACTTTAAAACCGCTCACTTTGCATAGGCTCCACGTAAATCCTTCGATGTCATCGAACTGCCTTCGATGTCATCTAAGACTAGCTTCAATTCATTGAAACTATTTTGATGAATCTAAGATTGCATCCAATTTTTTCAACAACCAAACTTGATTTTTTTTGTAATTTTTCGATATCATCTAAGGACTTTGATGTCATCAAAAAACCAGCTTTGATGTCTTCTAAACTGTTTCGATGAATCTAAGCTCAGATCCTGCAAATTCCTACACTAATTTTTACACTTCTTTCCTTTTCCACTTAGTTTTATTGACTTTTGGGGTCTTCAAATCTTCAATATTGGTCTCTAAATATCTATTCTTTTACTTGGTAATTCTTGAGCATCAAATCCATGCTTTTAACATTGTTTTCACTCTAAGCCCTTAAGTTCACCTTGCAACACAAAAATGAGTAAAATATATCATTAAGCATAATCATGTTCATAAAACCAAGATATAAATGGGGGAAAATATGCAATTTTTGAGTCTTAACAGCAACAATTCATGAGGGTAAAATCAATTGTATTTATTATTCCATCAGATTAAAAGAATTCAACAAATTATCAAATGTCATCTCAATGGGAGCTTATTACATTATCAAAGCTTGCAGCAGAAATAAATAAAACTAAACATAAAGCTATCTCTTTATTTATTCAGAATAATCATCCGTATGAGGATTGTCATCCATGTCTTCAATCTGCACATCACCTGCATCATCTGTACGGTTGGAGAGGGTTAATGCTCTACTCATAGTGATGGCTATCCTTTAATATTAATAATAATTTAAGAGATTTATAAAAGTAATGTTAGGGTTCTGATATGTCTCGTACTCTGCTAATACGAGGGGTATCAATATGTGCAACAAATATATATATATATATATATATATATATATATATATATATATATATATAAATGCATGCCTAGCAAAGTATGTGCAGTTCATCATACGTACTGATCGTCACAATGTGAAATATAATTCATAAAAAATCCGACTCGCCCCATATACCATAATTCTGAATATTCGCCGGCATGTCCAACGCTACCTTGGATTTACGTGAACACCTCGAGGTGGCACAACGCATGAATCAGATGATTTACGTGACACGATTTGTTCATAAAATAACTATTTGTGACATTCAATCCCAGAAGTGATGTAACACGCATTGCGAATTACTTATATTGATTTGTGCACCACTATCCAAACCTATGCAATTACTCGTCGACCAAGAGGGTCTTTACCTAGAGCACATTACGTCTATGATAAAATATTTGAATCATTAGTTGTGAGACCTGTAACATATTACTTACACCAAAGGGAAAGTAAACTAAATCGTGAGAGTTTTAGAATTCCAAGACACATGCCAAAGCCATAAAGGGAGGTAACAGAAGTCTAACCTAATAAAGGAGAAAAGTAGCATTAAGCTACCTCAATAAAAGATAAGAGTATCAAATAGGTTAACTCAACAAGAATAAGGAGAGATGAATAAAAGACCAACTCCATATAGAGTGAAAGCACGCATCGCTCTCAAATAGGTAAAGGGCAAGGCTTATATCCATTGCCCCACATATATTTATAAAGATCACGCATAATTAAAATCATACCTCAACCATAATTTTGAGAGGATAAATAATTGGTAATGGTAAATCAAACAATTGCAGGGAGGATTCACAAAAATATGGAAGCATGTAAAAAATAAGATAAATTACATCAACTCAAATTAATGTAAGCTTAAATGAATCCCTCAACTTAGCTTTAGATCTAAACCCTAGGTAGATATCTATATAGGAAAGCTTATACATGAAAAGTTTCCACATTAATCACGACATCACTTGAGTAAGAGAGAGACACCATACATATGGAGAAGGAAGAGGGCGTCTAGGCTTCTCCTTCTCCTTCTCTTTCTCTTTCTATCTCCCTTTCTCTTTTTCTTTCTCTCTCTCTCTCTCTTTCTCTCTCTCCTCCTTGGACATTAGGAGTATTGGCGTGTGAGTAGAGAAGGGCACACAAACTCTTTTTTTATAAAGGAGTGGGTGTGTAGGAGGGGTGTGTTTCACATCCCACTTGGATTGAGTTTATCCAATTTAACATTTTCTTGATATCTTTCTTTAAATTTAATTCGTCTAGTGTATCAGGGTCATCGAATAAAGTCGGGGTATATAATTTTCTCGGTGATCCAAAATTTAGATTCGCTTATCTTGAAAATTCTCCTAAAAGGTGGCAAAACGAACTTGATCTCAATTAATGGTCCACACTTAATGATCAGGGTTCAATTTTGGGATAAATATGTAGTCAGGATAGGCAAACAGTTGGACAAAATTTGGTGGTTGATTGATGGTGGAAAAGTCATAAATCTAAAATTTCACCTTTTGTACAAAAAGGAAGGAACTGACTTCAACATTCAACTGTGTAGGATTATAGATCGGGGTCTAAATTTTGTATAAACTCATTACCATATGAGAGCAAAGTATAATCTAAATTCGAGTTGCGATGGATAGAAGGAAGTAGTTAAATCGGAAGATCTAGATTTATAAGGAGTTAGTAAGCCTTGAAAGAAAAAAAATAAAATAAAATAAAAAGCCCTAAAAGGATAACTTCATGTCTAAGGAAAAGTCTACCAAAGTGGGGTCTTCATATTTCATACTTAAACCATATTATAAGTAATTCAAGTCATTCATATGAAGGGAAATATCCTACTACGACTACTCACGATATTTATTCACTCGATGGACACCAAAATCAACTGTTACGGGGCTGATTTGTTAATTGGGCCACTTTTACAATAATCTAAGGGCTGAAATTTGACGTTTATGGTTAATTTATATAAATAGGAATGGAATAAAATTTTACATGAAACAAATAATGGGAACCAGGTGATCTAGAATTCAAGGATCTAGGTTAATGGCATTTTTGTAATTATTATCGATGTAAGAGTTTTAAAAAATGTAATTATTATACATGGTTATAAACACGTTTCTAAGAAATTCTTATAAAAGTACTTATATCTAAATCATTATGAATAAAGATTTATTCACTAAATTAAATAAGAAATGTACATATATCAAACCATATAATGGATGGTCAGATGACATGTTAAAAATAGTAGAACTTGATGATTAGTACTTTGACCATGTATGCAAGTGGATGAACAGTCAATTTCAAAAATGGATGAACACAAAGTGGGATTTTGGAGTGATCAAGAGGTAGAACATGTATACCGTTATATTAAAGTAACTTGTTCATATGTGTAAGTTCCTCAGATTGTAGTTCTGATGGTGGGTTAAGCATTTTCATAGGTGGCGAATAAGATGAATGGATTATAATCTCAACTTGACATGTGTACGAGCGGATGTAGATATTAATACCACGACTTTCTGCTTCTCCTGCCATATGTCCTATAACTGCTACTTCATGTTCGACCGTTTTTGCAACTAGGTGGTATTACTATAACTATTCAATACCACAACTTCATGTTCGACCGTCTTCGCAACTAGGTGGCACTGCTCAATGCATTCCAGCAATGTTATCAAGAAATCCTTTCCGCATACATCTCTTCAAAACTTTGAAACCACCATGCAAATATGCACAGATGACACCTAACCTACTCTTAATGGGACCATGAGGATGAACAGGTCTCTCCCGTGGTTACTCTGGAATAGCAGAAACTACCTAACCTGCCGGAAATCTACCGCGTCCACACGGCATATTACCTCTTGTTTGGCCTTGATTCCAATAATTAGTCTTATTGAGCTCTCATGTGGGCTACCGCACGAAATAATACCATAAAACTTCTAAAATTGAATGGTATGGCCCACTGGAGTTTTGGAATGCAGCGATTTTTTTGTTTTTCCCCTATTCTCATTGGGAAATTTAGATAAACGATTGGATGGCATATAAAGCTCATCACGGGGCCTTCAAAAGTTTTTTAAATAAAATAAATAAACTGCCCATCCCAACTTTTTCCTATGGTTTGGCCCACTAAATATTGAATTATCGTGATATTTGGACTACATATATGATGAACATGAGCCAGCGTACCTGAGGGACGGTTGGATCTTCTGAAGTTTCCACCCACATGGCTGTCGGTTAGGAATGTACCTAACGCGAGGTACGCTACTACAGCCATTCGCTCACATTCGCTGAAAAGTCTAACAAGTTTTCAACGATAGCATTAATTCCTATTTTTTCGTACAGTGTGGTCCACATTAGCTTTCCATCTGCAATCTATTACGGGAGAGGCAAAATCGGCGTGTTTTCTATCCTAGTGTCATCGTTGATGAGGTGGACCAATGAGAAGCTATGGCAGACGATCCATCCGCACTCATTTTGCCTATATAAGCACCTTCGCAAGCAAGGGTTTTCCCCACCCCAGACTTTCTTGATTTCTGATTTGTTTCCTTCTCCTATCTCCATACATACGATGGCGTCCCAGGAGCTGCAACTGATCAAGGAAGAGCGGCGATTGTTTTCATCTTTGGTTAACAATGTGGTCATGACGCAGATCCAAGCCACGCATAAACTTCACAGCCACAGCATCGATGTGGGACCCCTCCTCGATGTTGTGGAGGACATCTTGCAGCGTTACAACCCTACTGTTGTAATTGTAGGATGAATTGCGTCTTTCTGTCTTCTTTGTTGTTATTATTTATTTTCCAGTATCATCTGCATCTTTTTCATTACAATCATCTTTCTTTCACTTGAGAAAACTATGCAAGATAATAAAAAAAAAAAAGAAAAAAAAAGAAAAAAGAAGAAGAAGAAGAAACTCAGCCCATGGCTGGCACACGAATCACATAGGTTAATTACTCCTCAGAGAAACATGACTAGGGATTATCTACTGACTTCTATGATACATGTTAGTAGTAGCGCCTTTTGATATATATATATATATATATATATATATATATAGGTAAAGGCAGTGCTAGTAGACAATTATCTTTGGAGAGGGGATGCTTGTAGACTGTAGACGTGCCATCCTAATAAATTCAATGTTGGTTATATATGGGCAAAAATGAAAAGTAAAAAAACAAAGTTGCAGACTATTAGAACAATTTTTGCAGCAAAAGCCAGTTTGGACATACAAAATTACATGATACTGATTTTTTTATTTTTTTATTTTTCTTTTTCTTTTTCTTTTGCTTTTGCTTTTTTCACATGAGGCTAGACCAAACCGTGCTTATACTTTTATTAAACATGACACTATCTTTTTCCATATTCTTGTTATATTCCTATATTCTTTGTAATATCATTTCCACTACTATGAACATATATAATATATGAGGATTACTTCCCCTTTCATAGATAATACCATTTTTTCTACTTTTGGTATAACGGACTTGATGTCTTAAATCTATACACAACAAGGCGTGTCGATGCCATCGAGCAAAGTTCAATGCCATCGGAAAACTCTAAATGATTTCTTGTTGGTTGCTGAAACATTTTGATGTTGCTACTTGATGTCATCAATAGATGATTGATGCCATCAAAATCTCATCGAAGATCTCACTGCGTGCACACACAGAATTGCGTAAGTGTGGGATTTGTTTCTTATTCAAATTGTGATACCATACGATATTATATATATATATATATATATATATATATATAGAGAGAGAGAGAGAGAGAGAGAGAGAGAGAGAGAGAGAGAGAGAGAGAGAGTGTGTGTGTGTGTGTGTAATCAGGATTTGGGAGGAAATAAAAGAGTTTTAGGGCTTTATAATTCGTTCCTAAGAGTTTCAAGGGCATAGCTTGGGCTTGTGAAGTGTATTTGAGGCTTGTTCAAATTGGTAATATTCAATCTCTTATAATTTCTTCTTTTATAGTACATACTTATCGCTTTGTGACAAGGTTGTTTTTTTTTTTTTTCTGAAATGACTTTTCTACATAAAATTTAGATTGTTTGTGTTTGGGAGCGATTGGTGAAACTTTGCTTGATTCATCTTTGTGTGCTTCCGTTGTTCCCCAACACTACACTACTTTGCGTGATATTGACAAATCTAAGATGAATGGTTTTGTATAGAAAGGTGTTGTTTAAATACTACCTTCCTAATCCTAATATGTAATGTAATATATGCGTGTGTTTGATGAATGACCACAAACACCTCAATAGCCAGCATTTGATTCTCATATATGATGGATAAGGGATCTTCTCCCAGAAGTGGACCCACAATGGAGATCACTTTGAAACAAAACCAGGATGGTCCACTCGTCAGATACAACCAATGCACATACATGACATGGAATATGATTTTTTTGAGAAAGTTTGAGCTAACCATGCACACCTTGAATCTCAATGTAGGCGCAACAAGCACAAGTTGAAATCATGGAAGAGAAAACCAACCATTCTTCAAGCATCCCAACGCCTGAAGCACTTCCGACCATCAAAAGGATTGCATGCGAGGTAAGTGTAAAAATCTGCAATACAAAGATTTTATCCACTCTCGTCATATTTCTTTCACTCACACGCTTTGTGAAGGGAATGCTCCCGTGGATGCCCTGGCAAGGAGGGGAAGCGAGTCACAAATTACTTTCTTTACAAACTCTTTGGGGGAGATCCTGGTCCACATTCGCGGCCTCATCTTCCTGGACAAAGTTGGACTAGGAACAATTAGAGTCTATTGACACGATAGGTCTCTCCAGAGTTTCTTTTGCTCTCTGGGATTCCCGAATCTTTGTACATGCTGATCTTTGATCTTAATGAAATATAAATAAATAAATAAAAAATAAAAAAATAAAAATTAAATAAATAAAAAAATCTGTAATACATGTCTCTTCCTCTCTCTATCATACACCGCTACCTCTAATGCATTTATCTTTTTTCTCGATCTATCATTCACCACTAGCGCTAATGCATGCGTTTCTTTATATTGTATGATGCCAGATAACATGCAAGTTCTCTGATGGTGGAGATGTGAACGCGAAAATGTTGGCATTGTTTAACTCACTCTCAAACTATTCATGGGATGCAAAACTGGTTTTGATCCTGTGTGCCTTTGCGGTCAGCTATGGGGAGCTCTGTCTCACTGTACAGCAGGCTAGTGTCAATGCTCTTGCAAAATCCGTGGCCCTACTCAAGCAGTTGCCTGACATCCAAGAGGACATGGACACTTTAAAGCCTCGTTTCAACGCACTCAACACCCTCACAAAGAAAATGCTAGATGTGACCAAGGATATCATCGAATTAAAGGAGCTTCGCACAACATATAATACAATGGAAACTACTAGAAAGACCATGGACATGACCGATATCCCCAATGCAGTTTACTTGACCATCCAAATCATTGTGAATTGTGCCTCACTGATCACTGACTTCATATGCTTGGGTCATGAGTAAGTTAATGTGGTGCAATCATCTTTCAAGGATGGGTTTTTCATTTGATCATTATCAATTGTGTTACAACTTCAGAGTTTTCATTTTATCACATCCTTTCAGCAACTCCTAATTTGCCTTTTTTGCCGACTCTTTGGTCTTGAGAATTCTGATTTTAAGAATGAGTGATTGTCCTTATTTTCACTTAGTTCAAGACGAAGTCGCTAATCAATATACTAAGAGGCTAAGATAACTAGTAAGTATTAATTATCCTTCCTATAATGAATCCCTCCTTAGAGTAAGGATTTCCAGTCCTTTACCAACCTTCCTTTGGATAACTAGATTTCTAATCTGTCAATTTTGTAATTTGAATCTGTCAATTGAATCTTACAACTGATTTGATTTGATTGATTGATGAAATCAATTATCCAAACTTGTCCGTAATCAGTAATAGTGAAGTTCCATTTCTTTATTCATATTGGTACCATTTTGGGCCAGACCTGGATTTCTGAAGATAAAATATGGTCTCTAAAGAACATGTTCTTTAGTTAATGATGTGGAAAACGTGATAAGCTTCTAATGTTGATTTCAGGCACATCAGCTCGACAACAACAGAGGGTAAGGATCTTGACGACAAGTTTAACAAAATACATGGGCTGATGAAGCAATTAGACTCGTGCCGTGAACACATAGGTATGTAGCAATGATTTTTTTATATTTATTATAATAGAATTTTGATCAATCATTTTTTGTGTTGAAGGCGCAGCGAATTTCTGAGCAACCTCCCCTTATTGGGCCATGTCACAACTCATGACTTCTGGTGACATTTTGGAAAAAATTAAGAAAGTAAACAAATAAAAAATGCATATGTATATATGGCAAACTTTTGTGTGTGTGTGTGTGTGTGTGTGTGTGTGTGTGTGTATTGTCTTCACTTAAAAAAAAAAAAAACTTTCCTTCATTTCATATGTTAATAGAAGCTTTACAAAAGCACTACACCATATTTCGGGCCCCCTCAAACCAAAAAAGGAGAGGGCCTATCGTAGGGATTTACAGACGATCCCTATATACAAGAGAAGCAAAAGGGCAAAACGAGAAACAAATATACAATATTCAATTAGGCTAAATAGACTGCTCTGAGAGACCTTAGCCTGACCCTATCCAATAAGATTAGCTTGCAGACTTGCATCGGGAGCGTCCTATGGTGAGTATGAATCGTGTTTAGTTGGCGATGGCTCCCATCTCGAGCCATACAGTCCGCAGGGCCGTTACCTTCTCTAAGAGTGTGAGAGAAGGAAAAATTACCCAGCGCAGATGGTTAATCCGAGAAATCCAAGGTTTCCACTTGCATGGAATGTTGGACTGATTTGTGAGACTTTTAAGCACCAAGTTTGAATCTGTTTCTACCATGATTCTTTGCATACCTCTCTAAGCATAACACCATCCCATCGTGAATTGCACGAAGTTCCGCCAGGTTGTTTGAACCAACCCCGTAGGCCGCGAAGAAACCGAAGATGAAGGCACCGTTGTCATTCCTACAGATACCACCCCCGCCTGAGGGGCCAAGGTTATTTAACACCGAACCATCCACATTTAATTTGACCCAGCTGGGGGACGGTTGCTTCCATTTAACCAGGATTGAGGCAGAACGTCTCATATAACTGGATGGCCTTCTGGGACTGAATCCGAGGGGCCTGTCAAGACTGTCCATCTGATCAGCACCAATTACTAAGTTAGCCCACCATTTGACACGGACGAAGGACCTTCTAATGTCCATGGGGTAGTTGTCATAGATCACAGCATTTCTAGATCGCCAGACTTCCCACAGGATGAGAATTGGAAGCAACGTTCTTACAGTTTTTGACGCATAGCCCGAGGCCATTGCATTCCTCCAGTGGATGAGCTTGCTCTCAACAGAGTTATGATGTAGGGGGGGCACACCACATTGTGCACTGAACTGCATCCAGAGAGCTGATGTGTGACCCCCTGCAAGGAAGAGAAGGGCAATGGATTCCACTTACGGCCTGACATTCCCTTCTTTAAGGCAGCACTAGCACTTTGACAAAAGGGCCACCCCTTTTGCTTGGACTCTGCTTTCAACAGGGGTCGCATTTTGAAGAACTCTCCACATGAAGATGGTGAATTTTGGAGGGAGCGAACCGTGCCAAATCCAACTGGCCCACTGGGGGGGGGGGGGACGAGCTTTTTAACAGCTTCCAGGCTAACCGCAAGGAAAACGTAACTGAAGATTCGAGCGGCCAGACACACTCCGCATTCTCATCAGTCGTTGCAAAGCCACCATTGAACATATCGTTGATGATCTGTTGTGGAAGAAAGGAAAAAACCCGGGAGGGGAGGAGCGGGCCTAAGTACCCGAGGACGTCTTTCACTTGTAATTCAATGAGTTCTGGAGGAACCGAGCTGTCAAGCAGGCACTAGAGAGGGCCCCTACCCATCCAATTGTCTTTCCAAAAGTTAAGTTCTCCTCAGCCAACATGCAATTGGACTGTCTCTGACAGAAGAGGAAACAGAGCCCTTACTCTCTTCCAAAGCGGCGACGGGCTTGGGGAGGAAGGCAGCAGGGCATTGGAGAGGAGATCCCTACTATGTTTGTTACGCATGAGCTTAACCCAGGGTCTCGAATGTTCCCCGAATTTTACAACCCAAGCTAACTTAAGCTGGTGAGCATCCATAACTTCTTTCAGGCGTCTCATACCCAGACCTCCTTCCTCGATCAGTCTAGCAATCTTATTCTATGCCAGCCAATGGAATTTTTTATTCCCATCAATCTAGCCCCAAAAGAAATTTGAGAAACTTTTCTTTATTTTGTCAATCACCTGACTTGGGATATGCATCGCTGACATGATATGGATGGGGGCGCTTCCCAAAACATGGCGAATTAAAGTGGTTCTACCTGCTTGGGAGATTTGTCTTCCGGGCTAACTAGAGATCTTCCTATCCACCTTTTCCACCAGAAATTGCAACTCTAAAGATCTGATTCTACCCAGGCAGAGCGGGGCACCTAAATAAAGAATAACTCCACTGGCTTTCCGAAAACCCAGAATACGCGATATGGATCTGATTCGATCTGACCTTAGAGCCCGAGGGCAGATGAAATTGCTCTTGTGGGTGCTGATTTTTTAATCGGTTGCTTCCTGAAATAAGGCCAAAAACTGAAGGACTTGGAGGAGAGTTTCCCTCTTGCCATTTGTGAAGAGCAAAATATCATCTGCGTAAAGTAAATGGGAGATGATTGGGCTGCCATGGTGCATTGCATAAGGTTGGCATCCGCCACAATCTAGCAGAAATTTGAGGTTTACTGAGAAAGCCTCCATAGCGATGATAAACAGAGCTAGGGAGAGAGGGTCCCCCTGACGTAAGCCCCTGAAGGATCTAAAGAAGCCCGTATATTCGTCATTGATCAGAACGAAGAACCAATTGTTATCCCAACAAACTTCCATTAGCTGCACCCACCTCTGGCCGAAACCAAATTTGAGAAGAACTTGCTTCAGGAATTTCTAGCTCACCCTGTCATACGCTTTCTCGAAGTCGAGTTTGGAAAGAATCATATTCCTCTCTCTCTCTCTCTCTCTCATTCAAAAATGAAAACGAATAGACTCCCCCTCTCTCTCATTCAAAAATGAAAACGAATAGACTCCCCTTCAACCTGGAGAGGGCTTTTGTGAGGCCCGCCATGATGTATGTGTTTTATCCATGCTGAGCATCCATTTTTCTGAAACATTTTATAGCATGAACCTAAAAATGACGCAGATCCAAGTCTTAAGTAGATCACACAATGGGGATTAAACGCCTACCGTTGAAAACTTCCTGAGAGTTAGAAGTTTTGGATTAAGCTAATATTTGTGTTTTCCCTTCATCTAGGTCCGTGTGACCTTATGAACAGGTGAGATGGAAAATAAACATCATGGTCAGCCCTAGGAAGATTTCAACGGTGGGGCCATTGTCTGAACTGCTTTTCTGGTGTGGTCCAATTGAGTTTTGGATCTGACTGGCTTTTTGACTCATGCACTAAAATTATTCGAGAAAATGGATGAACGGTGTGGATATAGCACATGCATCAAGGTTGGCTCACAGAATTTGCCACGTCAACACAACACTAGCCTGGGTTGTTGTGTGGCTGCCCAATCCGAGTTAGTTTGTAACTCAGGTGTTAGCTTGCAATATGGGTCACTTTGGAGTGGCTGTTTCACTGACCGTGGGGCCACGTTCATGTATGTGTTGTATATCCAGGATGTCCATTAGTTTTTCCGGATCAATTTAGGACATGATCCCAAAAATGAAGTAGATCCAAATCTCAAGTGGACCACACCACAAGAAACAGGGGTGATTAACCATTAAAATTTTCGTTGGGCTACGAAAGTTTTGGATCAAGTCGTTATTTGTGTTTTCCGTTTATCCTTGTCTATCTGACCTCATCAAAAAGTTGGATTGACCTTATCAACAAGTTAGATGGCAAAAAATCATTATGTGCTCCTAACGGAAGGTTTTTTTTTTAAATATTTTTAAATATTTTTAATTTTATAATTTTTTGGCAGGCTCTTAATGTCTATTGTTTATTGTGGTGTGGTCCATTTGAGATTTACATCTGCTTCATTTTTCAGGCCATACACTAAGATGATGTGTAGAAACTTATGAATGGCATGGATATACAACTCATACATGAATATGAATGAATGTGGGCTCTAAGGTCTGGAAAGCACCCCACTATTTGTCATTCTGGTAACACGGATCCCATCCCAACCTTCTCGGTAACATAACACATTTATGAGAACTAACAGCCAAGAGCAATTCTCACCCTATATTTTGTATTGGGCCCACCGTGATGTGTACTATGATATCCACTCCGATCATTGGATGTGTAATTTTATATAGGGCTCAGAGGAAAAAAATCTGACTGTATGTGATTCAAGTGGGCCATAACAATGGAAACAATTGAGAGAGACGTCTACCCTTAATTGTTACCAAGCTCAACGTGATGAGCATGTAAAATCTATTCCATGCATTAGACGCCACACTAAATGCTAGGCTTGGCCATATATACATGATTCAAGTGAGCCATGAAAGGGAAACAATTTTGAAGGTTAGCTTTCCTGTACATTATTTTCGATCGAGTGATCTACTTGAACCATAGATGGAACCATAGATGGAGCTGATTTTCATACTCTGGGTGTAACATGGGGTGACTTATCTAATAGTTGAGGTAGATTTTACAAAAACACCATAGTGGGCCCATCCCAAGCCAGCCACTCCACTCCATCTTAATTAACCTTTTCACGGGCATCATTTATTAACGTTAATTAGCATTTAATTCAGCCAGCTAGTTGAACGGTCCAACTAGTTGTGTGTGAGCATATCTCTCTCTCTCTCTCTCTCTCTCTCTCTCTCTCTCTCTCTCTCTCTCTATATATATATATATATATATATATATATATATATATATATATCTGTGTGTGTTGGTAGCCTATTTGATTCAATGTAAATACTTATAATGATAGGTTATAAGGGTAAAATTGTCACGGACTAAAATTGGATACAGAGTGCACATCCTCATACTCGAGACATAGCCAATGACTATATGGAGTGAATTTAAATCATAAGTTCATATTGTTTTCCAAAGGCTTATTTTACGTATACTCTAAGTCCACAATATCAAACATTCAACAAGACATCTTATGTTCAATTATTCTAACAATTTACATATAATAAGCACTAAGAAAATTTATAAGCATTCAGTCCGCATGTTTATAACCCTCACTAAAAATAATCATTGCACTATAGCCCATCCATTTGGAGCTTTATTAAAACATTGACCAATAACTACTTTAAAATATTTATAAAAAAATTAAAAAAATAAAAAAATAAAAAAAATTAGCTACTCAACTAAAATTAGATCAGAAACATAACTAAGGAAATAACATAAGTTTCAACTAGACATGCTAGTGATTTAATATATTCAACTCGTCTTCTTCAAGATAGGGTCATTGCCCTTGTGGATCATCCACTGGTTCAACCTCTTGCCCTAAAACTTTGAGCAATCGTTTCATCATCCACTAAATCTATATGATTTTTCATCAATATAATATTAGCTGGTCAGACCCAGTGAGTGCATGCACATCATAATTAACATAGAGATGTATGAATGTCATGAGATAAATAGATGCGCGAATGCATCTAGTGGGTTAATCAGTCCACTAACTTGAGTTGGATTCCATCAACCCGCATCTCCCCTTTTTGAGCTAGGCTTCCACTATCTTGGTAGGCTTCCACATATTGTGGGTATCAAGGAATGGTCCCCTATGTCACCCGATACTGTAAGTACCTACAGGTCATCCAGGAAGTGCCCCTAGGTATTCAATGCAATTACGCGATGCATGACATGGATGCATAAGAATGATTGATGCATCATATTAACCATTATCACATATATAGCAGTATATAATATTTTAATTATAAGGAAATTCAACAAAACACTCAACACAAGAAATCATAATCAACAAAATAATCAAACGCTATTTTATTCACAACGGAGAGGAAACATATTGTGATCACTCACCTTAAATATGATGGTGTGGATTCGGATATGTTACCTCAAGATCAATTGGTTCACAATTACCTAATTACATATCTCAATTAGCTCATTATTTGCTTCTATTTAAACCTATTTAATCAGTTCACCTTTAGTTAATAATTTCTTAACTTGAGAAAACTCACATGGAGTATTTAACCGTTGGATTTTAAATTCTCTTAAATCTCACATACAACACATATAATTATTCATCTTTCCATGTGGAGTCCACTTAACTAACCAAAGAACTCTGATCATCCCATTATCTCTAGATGATCAATGGTTATTACTAATTTATATCACATAAATAAAACATCGAAGTTCTTAACAAATGAAAATATTTTAATGTATTGTCGACCATTCAAATCGATTGGTCGAAACTACCTTCGACCAGTTGAGGTATCAAAATCTATTTCAATCAGTTGAAATAAATATAAATTTTTTTTAAAAAAAAATCACTAGACACTTTTTATTCTTTTTGATCCGTTGAAACTGCTTATTCGATCGATTGAAATACCATCGATCGATCGAATTGCTTTGTCGACTAGTTGAACACATTCTGATTTTTGGAATTTAGTTGTTGCATCATTTAGGTTGTTTTCGATCAGTCGAAATGATTGCTCGACTGGTCAAACAGACCCTGTTGGAATTTTCTAGATGATCTGAAATTTCTAACTTTTCAAATTTCCTTATTTTTGGTAATTCTCCTTGTTTTAAATGATCCATTGATCATATAAGATATATATGTACCATTCATTGACATCATAAAATTTCAAATTTGGAATGGGTAAATAAATCGCTTAGATCCAGACTATCTGCGCTTTCAAAATCTAATTTAAAATATAATAGGTACAATCTTAACCTTTCATCCTTATGGCCCATTCAACAGTCAAATCCACCTATATTTTTTGGATAACAAGTTAGATCTATCTCATAATAAGTACAAATGGTGGGAATCAGATCCGATTCATTTGAGCACCATCTTAGAATATAAGGAATAAAATGATTCCTATATTTAGATCTTTTGATGTTATGGCCGAGACCAAATTATATATATATATATATATATATATATATATATATATATATATATATATATATATATATATATATATATATATATATATATATATATATATATGGTTCAAATCAAAGGTTGACCCCTGATGGTCTAGACAACTTAATATACAAATTCATGTCTATAACTAGATATGATTAATATGGCCTATCCACTAATCATATCAATATGAAAATTAGGGCTCTGATATCTTTCAACCCTTAAGATCGAATGATCCGTTTAGATCCATCTAAATGCAGTCAGATGCTAATAATTTGATATATTCCTCAAGATACTATTGCCTAGATTAATTTGAATTTCCAAATCATCTCTTCTCGGGATTTCTCTAATATATATGCAATGGTTGTGTGGCCGATCCACTCCTTCCATTGCATAGATTAGGAAAAAAATAAGCAGAATGCATGAAAATAAAAGAGATTTAAGGGTTGATACTTACCTCTCAGAACTCCCCGTCTTTCTTTCTAGGGTTTTTCTCTTTCGGCAAAAAGATTTTATTATTGTCCCAAAATTTGATCATTTGACCTCACCCACAACCAAGTGTCATAGCGACAAGAATCAATCACTCAAACGTTCTCTCAACTAAGAATGTCTCTACCAACTCAGCTATTGACTTGTTTTTGCTCTTAATTTAAAATTTAAATATTTAACTACTAATCGTAGTTATAAGTGAAAGAAAATTCAGGTCATCACAAAAACCATACTAATTACATCTACTATTGTTTGGAAAGAGCATAATCACTCAATCAAAACTCAAACTTATTTTCTTATTATTGAAACCATGGGGCCCACCATAATCTATAAGTTATATCCACACTGTACATTCATTTTTCTTAAATCATTTTAGCACATGAGCCTAAAAATGGAGCAAATCCAAAGCTCAAGTGGACCACACCAAAGAAAGATGTTGGTCTTCCTATGATGTGGTACACTTGAGCTTTGGATTTGCCACACTTTTGGGCTCATGCCTTGAAATGATCTAAAAAAAATGAATGGACAATGCGGATATAACACATACATTGTGATGGAGCCTATATAGTCTGCCTGGTTTAGTGAATTAAGATCAACCAAAAAGGTGTGAAGTCAACGTTATACGTTAAATGCTCAATTAAGGGAAAATACAAACAAGTAAATACCCTCGATCAAGTAATACTTAAAGGCACAATGAACTTCTGTGTGGCCTCCCCTTATTGGGTCATTGCTCATGATGTCATGTGTCATATACATGTATTTTTAGCAAATTTGGTGTGCCCCAGCCCTACCGAGGAAATGGTGTGGACCTAACCATAATGTAGGAAATATTGGTGATGAACTATCTTATCATTTAAAACTACTTAGGGCCAACCATAATGTTTTCATAATGTCTAATTGCCATCCAAGTAGGGAGTGATCTGAGGCATCCGAAACCGCAGTCGAAGTTGAGATCTCATGATATTATCAGTAAACGGTGGTTTCGTTTCCTCCAACATAGCCTCAATTGAGGTTGGGATCCAGGCATGGTAGGCTTGTTGAATATCACCAAGTTATCCTATGATCTCCTTGAGCTCGGCCTCCCATGAGACCTCGTTCTCTGCTATTACCTCGGGACCTTTCTAATGCATTCTTTTCTCCAGCATATAGCATAGGTCAAAATCAGCGAGCGTGATGGTTCCTGCAGTGTGTGTGGGCTCATGGCTATGTTGCCTTGGTAGTTGTTTGACTATGCTAGAGTTGACAGGTACTTGAAGAGGTCAGGATAGCTGAGTCGCCGCTCCCGCTTCCCCTGGATTCTACCTTTCCAGTACTTGCATTATGCAGTTCATATTGCTGGTTAAGGCCTTGACCTAATTTTTCAAGGAGGCAAGTCGACTTCCCTAGTTACGAGACCTCCATGCGAGCATTGTAGGAGCAAAGTCTATTTGATATTGTGAGGGAGGATCATGAGGATCAGTATGTTGCTCTTCTAGTGTGGGGGTTTGTGTGGCAATGATGGTCAAGGTTCTTTTCTTCCTTTTTGCTACTGTAGAGTGAACGGATACACAACAAGTAAGTTTGGAATGGCTTGACTGTCGTTACCCACAGATAACACCAAACTATTAATGCTGAGATCTGGTCGTACTTGCTAGACTGTCTTGTACCAGTAAAACCAAACAGCAATGGAGACCCCTAGCTATAGCAGGGGATCCTCTATTGCGAAAGTTAGAATAGACACTCTAGGTCTAGTCGAAATAGGATTTTTGTGCATACCTTTTTCTATTGGTGAGGTTCTTATTTATAGTCATTTGGTGTTTGTTATGTATATGGTAATGAATCTACCATACAATCGCGTATCATACAAGGGATCGTCCCTAAGATATAAGGCATTATCCTTGACATGATTCTCGACGAAGATCCTAGGGAATTAATCATGTTTGTATACAAAGAAGATCTCCTGGTGGTCGGCTTTCGAGGAGGTCATGGTTGACAGCCAACACCGACCTCTATGTCGGGTTGGCCGAGGCCCTATATACCAAGCTAAAATGTTGATCAATGATCCAGGTTGGATTCGAGTCTTGAAGTCTGGGTCCTCGGTGGTCGTTCCCAAGGTCGACTTCCATAGTCATTCTTTAGTTGCAACAGCGAGGTGTTAGAAAAGTGGTAGAGGCCATCGTTGATGGTTATTACTCGAGTTACTCGTAGAGTTCGTGCTGAGCTCTTGTTTGATCTATTCTTCTACGCTACCTACCTTCTATTTTCTATCTCCTTCTGGTTGTTTGGTCAGTTCAATTTTACCTATAACACAACCTATTGATAAGGTCACATGAACCTAGGTGAAGGAAAAAATTAAATAATTTTCATCTTGTCCAAAACTTTTGCGGCCTGTTAATGGTTACTCACCACTGTTTTCCGATGGCATGCATGGTCCACCTGAGAATTGGATCTGCTTTATTTTCGGGCCCCTACCTTAAAATGATCCAGAGAAAATGGATGAACAGTGTGAATATAGAATAAATACAACAACGTGGCCCCCACGGGTAAGGGCAGCACCATCTTGGGTGTGGCCTGCGGACGCAGCTAATCCAAAACTTAACTGGAACACATGATAGAAAGTAGCGGGTACAGTAACACTCACGGTTGAAACTTCTTAGGATCCTACCCTAAAATAAGTTGGCAAAACGACATTGATAAAACACATACACTATATAGGTCCCACAGGCTCTTTACACTATGTACCCATAAACTACGTGCCCACGGTGGGTCCATGAAGCCCTTCGCCGAAATGGAAGACGCGGTTTGGCGGGTGACCCAACACCAGCTAGCTAGCTGGTGTCATAGCTCTGGGGACCCATCATGATGTACAGGTATTATCCACGCGGAAACGGATTGGCTACTCCCCCTGCCACCAGCCCGGTGGCGGGTGGTCGGTGATCCGTGGGCTCCACCATAATGTATGTGTTTCATCCATGCTATTCATCCATTTTTACAGATCATTTTAGGGCTTGATTCAAAAAATGAGAGGGACAAAAATCTCAGGTGGACCACACCACAGGAAAACAATAGTAATTGGATATCCACTGTTAAAATCCTTGTAAGGCCAACTGTACTGTTTATTTGACATCCAATTTGTTGATCAGGTCATACAGACCCAGATGAAGGGAAAAAACAAATATCAGCTTGATCGGAAACTTTTATGGGCATCGTCATTTCCATCCAAAAATGATGTGAAAGCTCAAGTAGACTATACCACAAGAAACAATGGGGGTTGAACTCTTACTATTAAAATCTTCTGATGGCTATAGAAGTTTTGGATGAATATGATATTTTTGTTTTTCCTTTCATCCAGGGTTTTGTGAGCTAATCAACAGGATGGATGGAAAATTAATATTACAGTGTGCCTTGGGATGTTTTTAACCGTGGGAGTTCATTCACCACTCTTTCATGCGAGCGTGGTTCCCCCGAGGTTTTTTTCTGCCTCATTTTTGAGTCCATGCCCTAAAATGGCAGCAGGGAGTGATAAAACAAGTACATCATGGCAGGGCTCAGAGAGCTTTGTCACCACCTAGTGCTGGTGCTCGGCTAGACTGGCCGACAGAGTTCAAAACGGATGCCCTAAAATTAGTTGGCAGTACCCTGTCCGATTGTAGAAGAAAGAAAAGCTGAATGTTTTGACGTGTGTAACTTCTGTAGACCCCACCATGATGTATGTGTTAGATTCATATCGTCCATCCATTTTTCCATATCATTTGAAAAAGAAAAAAAGAAAAAACAGAAAAAGAAAAGAAAAGACGCAGATGCAAATCTCAGGTGCTCCACACCATGGTTCATCCGTTTGTGAAAGAGAGATTTATCCTGGTGTCTTTGGTTTCTACTGTTATACCCTTTTATCCGGGGTGAGCGTGAAGAAGGTTTGATGGAGCCCACTTTTATCTACTTGTGTGATCAACACCATTCATTTTTTTTTTCCAACTCATTCTAGGACGTGGCGTCAGTAGTGAGGTGGCTACTGACAGTGCTCTGTGAGCCCCATCATAATGTATGTATCCTATCCATGCATTCCACCTATGTTTTTAAGACTATTTTAGATCATGAGCTCAAAAATAAGGCAAATCCAAATCTCGTATAGATCATCACACAACAGGAAAGAGTGGTGATTGAACACTCACCATTAAAAACTGCTTAGGTGCCAAAAAAGTTTTGGATTAAGCTGATATTTACATGACCTAATCAACAGGATGGATTACAAATAAACGTTACGGCAAGTCTTTGGAAGTTTTCAATGGTGGGCATTCAATGGCCACTGTTTTCTTGTGGTGTGGTCCACTCGAAATTTGGACATCCAACGTTTTTTAGCTCGTGCTCTATAATGATATGAAAAAATAGATTGACAACTTCCATAAAACGCATATATGATGGGGCATACATAGCACTGTCAGTAGGGGAGTACATCGAGTTGAACCGAGTCGAGCTAGCCTCAGCTCGACTCAGCTCAGCCACTAGCTAAACTCAGCTCGAACTCAGCTCAGCTCAGTCCTTGAGCCTGACTGGCTAGCTTGGCTCGGTTCGGTCAGCAACTCGGGCCAGTTCAATCCAGGATCGAGTTGAGTTCGTCATTGCAGCATTTTCACAAACACTTAGATTGCACCTTCAAAATCTCACTGTATTTGAGACAGTATCAAACACCTTCTAAGCAACATAAAAATCAAGACAAAAGGGTGTTGGTTTCATATACATACCTTCCTTGCCACCGGCCACACTTCTTTGAGCCATTTCATCAAACACTTCATGCGCAACATCAATATCAAAGTAACCGAGTCACCGAACTGGTTCGATCGGAGTTCGATTTGAGCTGGGTTTGATCGGAGCCGAGTTCGAGCTGCCCCAGCTCGAACTCGGCTCGAACTCGTTTTCGAGCTCAAAAAATCAGCTTGACTCGACTCGAACTCAGCTCCGAACTGAGTTGAATTGAGCTTTTTCGAGTCGAGTTGGGCGAGCTAACTGAGCTAACTTGGTTCGTGTACACCTCTACTATTAGTACCCACCTCGCCACGGACACTGTCAGTACGCAATCCTCCTCCATCATTTTAGGCCATCAGCCCAAAAAGATAAGTTGGATCTAAATTGCATGTGGAATTCATTTTCATGAAACATTGATGATTGAGCACCCGCCATTATAAATTTCTTGGTGACCGGTAAAAGTTTTGGATCAATCTAGTACTTATGTTTTCCCTACACCTAGGTTTGTGTGATCTTATAAATAAGTTGGATGAGAAATAAACATCATTGTGGGCCTTGGGAAGTTTTTAATGTTTCATTTTCAATGAATACTGTTTTGTGTGGTGTGGTTGACCTGAGATATGGATTTGCTTCGAATTTTAGTTCACGACCTAAAATGAGCAAGCAAAACCTGTGGACAACGTGGATATAACACATACATCATGATGAGGGCCACAACTTTTTCATCACCATACTTGAGGGGTGAATAATCTCAGTGGGGCGTGTTTCAATAACCAGTGTTTTATGTGGCATGGTCCACTTGAGATTTAGATCTACTTCAATTTTTAACTTATGCCCTAAAATAAGCTAGCAAATTAAATTGATGGTGGGTGTGGATATAACTCATACATCTTGGTGGTCCAATAACTTTTTCAGTACTGACCATGGAGGGGTAAAAAAATCTGAGTCTCATTTTTTGCACAAATGGTGTGGCCAATCTGATAACGTGACTAACCTGATTTTTTCACCAAGAAAGTTTGATGGTATGGTGCCTACCGGTTTCATGACACATGTTATATCACCTGCCAATGGTGTGGCTGATCAAGTTTAATGGTGGGGCCTATCGTTTTCATGACAGATGTTATATCACTTGCCAATGGGACATCGCTTCTCATTGGTACCCGCCATTGGCGATGGCACGAACTTATAAAGGAGGTGGATTTTCTCTCTGCCGGATAGATTCTCTATTTGTACCAAACAACACAACTTTTATTGTATGGAACTTCTTTGAGCCCCACCCTAATCTATGTGTTAGATCCACTACATCCATCAAAATTTTCAGATTATGCTAGAGCATGAGCCCAAAAATAAGGCAAATTCAAAGCTCAATTGAACGACGCCAGTGAAAGCAGCGGGGATTTTACAAACTACGGTTTCAAAGGCCAACCGATGAGGTTTATTTTCCATCTAACCTATTTATAAGGTCGCACAAACCTACATGGAGGGAAAACACTTATATCATCTTCATCAGAGCCTTCTAAGGCACCATAAAGTTTTTAAAGTAGGCATCAATTTCTACTATTTGCTGTGGTGTGGACCACTTGATCTATGGTTCCGTCTTGTTTTTGGATCATATCCTATAATGATTTGAAAAAAATAAAATAAAAATGAATGGACGATTTGGACCTAAGAAATAGGTAATGGTGGGGCTATGTAAATTTCACCAAGTCAAGACATTTTGTTTCTTGCTATAAGGTGCAGCACATTCCCAGAGGAGAAATAAACAGTGAGTGTTGGCATATGACACTTCTGTGGGCCCCATTATCATGTATGTGTTAGATCCACACTGTCCATCCATTTTCACATATCATTTTAGAACATGAGACCAAAAATGAGGTAAATCCTAGTCTCAATTGGGCCAGACTACAAGAAACAGTGGGAATTGGGTGCCTACTTTTAAAAACTTTTTTGGGTCACAAAAGGCTCTGATCAAGATGATATTTGTGTTTTCCTTCCACTGTAGTATTTTTGACCTTATGAAGAGGTTAGATGGAAAATAAATATAATTATGATGGACCTTAGTATGGTTTCATAGATATTTGTCCAATCCCAGCTACTTTCTATGGTGTGATTCATTTGAGTATTGAATGTGCTTCATTTTTGTGCTCATCCTCTAAAGTGATCTAAAAATAAAAATAAAATTGATGGATAGTGTGGATCTAACACATAAATAATGGTGGGGCCAGAGAAGCTCCACACATTAAAAAAATTGTGTCGTGTATTGCAGAATCTATTAGTGAGAGAGAGAAAATTGGTCCATTTAGGGAGCGATTGTCATCCGCAATGGCATGGTCCAATGAGAAGGGACGGCACTGAATTTCCCCATGCAATCATCACACTCAACGAGAAGAGTTTGTTGACTTTATTTACACTGCAATTTTGTCATATTTAAAAACAGTGTAAAAATACAGATTTTTACACTGTTTTTAAATATAGTGTACACGACTAATGCCATTAGACGGCAGGTGTTAGGATTACTATCAGTGCAAAGCATAAGCTTATTAATTTAAATATTTTAAAATCGGTATTTACACGTGGATGGCTCTAAAGGAGTTCTTATACCACGATCCACACTTATTATTTTAGGTACTGACCATGATCACATGTGACGTGTTCTAATAACTAAGCACGCGCGCGACACTGTGCTGAGTAAAATGTGACCCACATACATGAGTTTTCTCAACTTATTTTAGAGATGAGCTCAAAATTGAAGCATATCCAACACTCAGGTGTACCGCACTATCAAGAACAGTAGGGAAGATGATGTCGATGTTGAAACCTGTCAAGAACAGTAGGGAAGATGATGTCGATGTTGAAACCTTCCTGGAGCCCAGGGTGATGTTTATTCGTCTTCACAGGGCCACGCAAGACATTAAAATAAAATAAAATAAAAATATATAAATAACAATCTTCATTTCATTCAACGGTATGTATCTATACATGGGATGACCAAATCGGCCCTTCCATAGGGAACCATCCCCCGGGGAAGCCCAGGAAACAAGAAGAAATGCCAAAAAGACTATCTATATCCCACCCTTACACTCTCCTTCTGGACTCCCTAATAGCACACAGACCCACTTTATCAAGGAAAATAAGGCCCCTTATGGTAGAAGGGAGTTCATCGACCTGCATGACAACCGTGTTAAGCTGAAGATCACTACCCAGGCAAGACATAGATGAAAGAAAGCGCAGCGAGTGTTGGATATGCTTTGATTTTGGATTTGTATCAAAATGAGTTGGAAAAATGAATGGATGGTGTGGATTTGTTCAGCACGCTAGCGTCCGGTCATCAGAAATGGATTGGCTACTCCCTTGCCACCGGCCAATGGCTGGTGGTCGGTGCTATGTGGACCCCAACATGATGTATGTGTTTCATCCATGCCGTCCATCTATTTTTCTAGATTATTTTATGATATGAGACCAAAAATGTGGTATATCCCAATCTCAAGTGGACCACATTACAGGAAACAGTGTTGAATGACCTAATCAATGGATTGGATGTCAAATAAACAATACAGTGGGCCTTAGGAAGATTTTAATGGCGGATATCCAATCACTATTGTTTTCCTGTGTTGTGGTCCACCTGAGATTTATATCTCTCTCATTTTTAGTATCAATCCCTAAAATGATACGTAAAAAATGGATGAAACACATGCATCATGGTGGGACCCACAGAGCACCGACCACCAGCCACCGGGCTGGTGGCATGGGGAGTAGCCAATCCGTTTCCCTGCTTCCAGATATGTTCAAGTAGTGGGTATGATTACTGACCAAAAATTGCACTCCTGTCAGATCCATGGTGTTTTTGGTGCTGAATGCCGATCATTGGGAAAATTTCTATTAATTGCCCCTTGGCAGGCCATTGATTTTGTTGTTACGACCTTCAAAACCATATATCCATTGGCATGGCCCTTCCCTTCTGGACATCCACCTCTTGAAACGTTGGAATCACTGTGAAAATCTGCGTACATGTTAGATATTTGGGGTATGTAATTCAGGTGCCAGGTTCAATCATCAGAAGGAGCCCTAAAAAAATTTAGACTAGGATGGCAGGTGAGGTAGTGATTCTGCACTGTCCATCTAGTTGGTCCTCTCTATAGTTGTTCAGCTTGTTTAAAAATCCGACCACGCAAACAATCCTTGTCAACAGGACATCGTGTTGAGTGCTGATCATAAGCACTTTTTAGTGATATGCATTGACAAATGTGATTGATGCTAATGTCTACAGGTAAGAAGAAAAACATGGAAGGTATTCAGGTACTCAATCGCCTCTTTGAAATGAAACACAGCGACAACATGAAAATTCTCAAGGCATTGATTCACTCCGAAGATGTTATTCTCCGCTACGGTGGCATCGAGAAAAGGGTTTGCACTAAACACCAATGCAAAGTTTCTTACTTTTTCTTCTCTGTGTTTGATTAAAAACATCAATGTTTTAGAAGACGTACTATTAAGGGGAAAAAAAAAAGAACTTGGTTTCTAAGCTTTGAACTTATTGTTCACACTTCCTATTTCTACTAGACATGACTTCTAAGCGTTGCTCTGTGGGCATTTTCTTTTTCTTTTTCATGATGAAACATTACTTATAACTGTTTCTAGAAATGTAACAACTCTGTCGTGGTGTTATGTAACAAAAACCAAACGTTCAATCACAACCATTGTTCTCAAAACAGTTGCCATTATCTTCTAAATTGCAGCCGTTGTAATATAGTAACAGCCGAGGCATTTCGTAAGAGTATGATAGGGTTGCCATATAGAGTGTATATTTCCATTTTTTCAGTAAAAACAGCCATCGGTTTCTTTGTAACTCTTTTTTTTTTTTTTTCCCAAATATGGGCACTATCAACATTTCTAAAAAGAAGTTGTTTCTTTTACTTGAAAAAGTTTCGTTTCATCAAACAAGAAGTAGGAATAGTTTCAGTTAATATTAGTGAAAGGGACATTTAAAAAAATTGATATTAATACGATATTAATCTCTAACAATGCTATTTAATACTGTTTGGTTCAGAATACCCTTAAACATCAGATTATGAATTAGTAATCATATTCATAAAAATTCTATTTCATTGAATCAGGCATGTCTATACTGATACATCGAAAGTTGTTGTCTTTGTTCTGGAATGCAGGTTAGCATGGAAGTACTGAAAAAGAAGACGGTGATACTATTCATTTCGGATCTCGACATCTCCCGTGTGGAGTGTGAGGTTCTGACTGAAATCTATAATCGTACGTCGGATAGGCAATATGAAGTGGTCTGGCTACCAGTCATAGATGGGTTGGCCGAATTGCCTGTTGAGAAGGAAAAGCAGTTCAAAGATTTGGTATCATTAATGCCGTGGCACTCGGTGCATCACCCATCCGTGCTAAAGCCTGCAGTCATTAGGTTCATCAAAGAAGTGTGGAATTTTGAGAAGAAACCGCTGATGGTAACTTTAGATAGCCGAGGGAATGTGGTGTGCCGCGATGCACTTCACCTGATGTGGATATGGGGCAGCCTGGCCTTCCCTTTCACTGATTCTAAGGAGGAAGCCCTTTGGAAAAAGCAGACTTGGACGGTCGAGTTCTTAGTGGAACAGATCGATACTGGGATACTTCAATGGGTATGACTCGTTTCTCGTATTGCATGTCATTCGCATCGATGCATTTGGATACTCATGCACTTACATATATGCATAAAATCGGTAATTGCTTGATGTATTGATCAAATGTGATTACTTTCTCTGATAGGCGAGGGAAGGAAGATACACTTGCTTCTATGGAGGAGAAGACATGGATTGGATTAAGCAATTCATAGCTGCAATGAAAAGTGTGAAAACTGAAACTCAAAAGCCCATAAAGATGGTATATGTGGGAAAGAGAAACTCCAAGGAACTCCGATTGAAGGAAATCATCAATGAAATTAAGAAGGTGGACCAGAGCGGCACTTGTTTTGACATAAAGAAGATATGGTTATTCTGGAACCGCCTAGAGAGCATGTGGCATTCTATGATGCAACATGGCCGGACGATTGAGAAGGACAATATAATGCAAGAGGTTATGACGATGCTTACGTATGATGGTAATGATCATGGGTGGGCAGTGATAAGCAAAGGATCTACGGAGATGGTGAAGTCTCATGGGAAGACTATTCTCGAGTGCTTGAACAAGATCGGCACATGGAAGGAAAAAATTAATCTGGAAGGATTCAATTCGGCGCTCAAAAATGAACTTGCTCTATATCATACTACCAAGCATTGCGTGAGCCTTCAACTCCCTTGGACAATTGGGAAAATTATCGAGAAGGTCGTCTGTGCTGAGTGCAAACGCCCCATGGAGAAATACATTCTCTACCGCTGCTGTACCGACTAAAGCAATGACATGCTACAACCGTTCATGGTGAGTATGTATGTCCTTAATAATTGTGTGTGAAGAATATTTGGTCTTTCAATAAGATAGTGGGACTGGTTCCATGGCTTGAGAACTAGTCATCACGACAGTCTAGTGTCGATATAAGACAGTCTACTATCGTATCCGTTTAATATTATTAATATGTATGTTATTGGATTGAAATAATTAAGCTAAGTCATGAAGTACATTGCTTTCAAAGGTACTAATTTCTATGATGAATCGTTATGGGAAATGAATGAATGAAAGAACGGAAGATTCTTTTGAATCTAACAAACTTATGGGTTTACCTGATTCTTCTAGTTTATGAGGTAGGCTTGATTCATGGCTTGAGACTAAGAATTGCACCTCCTTATATTCTTATATGCATCTTGTTTAGAGGTGGAAAAGTAGGAAATCATCAGCAGGTTTTGTAAGGGTTCCACGTTCCACATTGTTGGAATATAAGTTATGGAAAACTAATGTCAGCTCTAACCTACTAGCTATGTGGATGAGACAAGGCTGATCTCAGTCATAGATCATAATGAACATAAGTTCCACGTGGACAGTATAATATACGTGTCACATTAAAACTTACGTACATATATGGATTAGTTGAAAAGTGAATCCACAAGTCGTCCATGAAAATTAAAGATTGGACATTAGGATATTAATTAGACACTAAAAGAAAAATAGGCTTTACCGGCAGCCAAAACTGCCCCTAAAAGTCTCAAAAACCGCCAGTATAAGAATTATAGGCGGTCGGACACGTGCCGCTAAAGGGGAGTGTCGCTGTATCCTTTACCGGCAAGAAATCCCACTTTTACTGACAAAAATTTTTGTCACTAAAAGCCAAATTTTCATGGGTAAAAGGTTTTACCGACGATAATTTTCATCGGTAAAACACAGTCATAAAAGGCTTTTACCGACGAAAATTTTGAATCGTCGGCAAAGGCAAGATTTTTACCGACGATTTTTTTCGTAGGTATAAATATTTGTAAAACTTTTACTGATGAATATTTTCATCGGTAAAAAATAAGTAAAAAACTTTTACCAACAATTTTTTTCATAGGTAAAAATATTTATAAAACTTTTACCGACGAATTTTTTCGTCAGTAAAAAATAAGTACAAAACTTTTACCGACGATTCTTTTTGTAGGTAAAAATATGTAGAAAACTTATACCGACGAATTTTTTCATTGGTAAAAAATAAGTAAAAAAATTTTACCAACGAGTTTTTCGTAGGTAAAAATATTAAAAAACTTTTACCAACGAATTATTTCATCGGTAAAGAATAAGTAAAAAAATATATATATATTTACAAAACCTTTACCTACAAAAATTTTCGTAGGTAAAAAACGTGTATTTCGTAGGTAAAAGTCTCCTCTTTTTTTTTTTTTCTCAATATTATAGCACAAAATTCCTAATATACACCTGTCATAATATATTTCATCATATTCTTCTTGGTAAACACTTGTTATATAATCTATTTCATCATATTCACATTCACATCCACCTAAACCCAAACTACCTAAATCCATCTAAACATAAACTACATTCATCCAAACATAAACTACATCCATCCAAATACAAACAATCTTATCCACTTCACATTCATCCATGCATAAATACATATAAGTTTAACATCATAAATAAAATACAAAAAATTATTCATACCCTATTTCTTGGTGAGCTCACAAAATTCAGTGTGGTGAACACATCGCCGACTGTGCACACACACCTAAGTCCTTACTCATGCCTTCATGGTAGATTAAAAATAGTTTCAATACAAGGTCACGAGTTCAAGTACCCATTGTGGCCGTAAAGGTTTTAGGTTTAGGTTAAGGTTAGGTTATAGGTTATAAGTTTAGGTTGATTATAGGTTAAGGTTTAGGTTATTGGTTTTGGTTTAGGTTTAGGTTAAAGTTTAGGTTTAGGTTATAGGTTTAGGTTATAGGCTATAGGTTATATGTTATAGCTTTAGAGAATTGAGAATAGGTTAAGGTTTAGGTTTAGGAAATCGGTTTCGGGTTGGTTTGGGTTTTCAAGTTTAGGTTTAAGTTGAAGTTAGGGAGTTGAAATAAGGATTAGGTGTAGGTTTAGGTTTAGGAAATCGGTTTCGGGTTGGTTTGGGTTTTCAAGTTTAGGTTTAAGTTGAAGTTAGGGAGTTGAAATAAGGATTAGGTGTAGGTTTAGGTTTAGGGATTTGAGAATACATTTAGGTTTAGGTTATAGGTTTAGGTTTAGGTTATAAGTGTAGGTTATAGGTTTAGGTTTAGGTTAGGTTATAGGTTAAGGCTTAGGGAATTGAGTTTAGGTTATAGGTTATAGGTTTAGGTTTTAGGTTAAACGTTATAGGTTAAGGTTAAGGCGTAGGTTATAGGTTTAGGTTTAGGTTTAGGTTAAGGTTTAGGTTTAGGTTATAGGTTTTAGGATTTGAGAATAAGTTTAGGTTATAAGTACGTTTAGTTTAATGTTGTAGGTTATAAGTTTATGTTAATGTTGTAGGTTATAGGTTTAGGGATTTGAGAATAAATTTACGTTTTAGGTTTAGGTTTATGTTTTTACGTTTAGGTTAAGGTTATAGGTTTAGGTTTAAGTTATGAGTGTAGGTTATAGGTTTAGGTTTAGGTTAAGTTATAGGTTAAGGTTTAGGTTATAAGTTATAAGTTATATGTTAAGGTTTAGGTTTATGTTATAGGTTTAGGTTTAGGTTAAGATTTAGTTTTAGGTTATAGGTTTAGGTTAAGGTTTAGTTTTAGGTTTTGGGATTTGAGAATAGGTTTAGTTTATAAGTATAGGTTTAGTTTAATGTTGTAGGTTATAGGTTTAGGTTATAAGTTTATGTTAATGTTGTAGGTTATAGGTTTAGGTTTAGGGATTTGAGAATACATTTAGGTTATAGGTTTAGGTTTAGGTTTCAGGTTTAGGTTATAGGTTTAGGTTTAGGTTCTAAGTGTAGGTTATAGGTTTAGGTTTAGGTTAGGTTATAGGTTAAGGTTTAGGGAATTGAGAATAGGTTTAGGCTTAGGAAATCAGGTTTAGGTTCCGGTTTAGGTTTGGGTTTTTAGGTTTAGGTTTAGTTTAAGGAGTTGAGATTAGGATTAGGTGTAGGTTTAGGTTTATGGATTTAAGAATACATTTAGGTTTTAGGTTTAGGTTAAGGTTATAGGTTTAGGTTTAGGTTATATGTTATAGCTTTAGGAAATTGAGAATAGTTTAAGGTTTAGGTTTAGAAAATCGGGTTCGGGTTCGGGATCGGGCTTAGATTATAGGTTATAGGTTATAGGTTTAGGTTATAGGTTAAGGTTTAGGTTTAGGTTAAGATTATAGGTTTAGATTTGGGTTTAGGTTATAGGTTATAGGTTTAGGTTTAGGTTTAGGTTATAGGTTTAGGGATTTGAAAATAGGTTATAGGTTTAGGCTTAGGTTTAGGTTTACGAATTCAGGTTCGGGTTCGGGTTCGAGTTCAGGTTATATGTTTAGGTTAAGGTGTAGGTTTACGTTAAGTGAATTAAGTTTAGGTTATAGATTTAGGTTTAAGTTTATGCTATAGGTTTAGGTTTAGGCAAAGGGTTTAGGGACTCAGATTCGGGTTCAGGATCAGGTTTAGGTTTGGATTTTCAAGTTTAGGTTTAGGTTTAGGTTTGGGAGTTGAGATTAGGATTAGGTGTAGGTTTAAGTTTAGGGATTTGAGAATACATTTAGGTTTTAGGTTTAGGTTTACGTTTTAGGTTTAGTGTAAGACCCGTGTCGTGTTCCATATACTCTTACGGTCCTTCCGGTCAAATTCAGCAACCTTCGCACCATATCCGATATTTGCGCGAGATCTTAAGCCAGGTTTCGCACACCGACGTCGGCTCGAGCTGAAACTTATGTCTTGGCGATCGCATCGTCGCCAGTTCCAACGCCGTGACTTGCGACTGAACCGATACCCGGCAAGTAGATGCCGATCTGCGTTTATCCGAGAACCGCGCGTTTCGGATTTCGAGGGAATCTCTACAATTAGTCCCATCAATCAACCATTAAAGCATCCCATACCTCAAAGTACTCCACCCATTCCCTCTTTTCCAAAAGTCCACCATTCTTTCCACCTCACCACTCCTCTTTTCCAAATTTCAACAACAATCATACACCTTTACAATTTTTCAACCCAACCCATCACTCCATCACCTCACCTCACCCATCCATATCTTCTTTCTCTCTCTCATTTCTCATATCTCTCCCAAGCAACTCAACCCCAACACGTCCAAGCTTTCTCTCCCTCTCAAGTGTGGTCCACCTTCCATCTTCCATCTATACCCTCTCATCTCCAATCTCAACCATTCATCTTTCATCAACCTCCATTAAAAGGGAAGGTAAGGAGCTAAGGAGTCCCCGGGCGTAAGGAGACGGAAGATAAGGTGGGTGCTGTGCCCTGATTTTAAACGTGAGGGCCCTCTTGCTGGGGGGACCCCTTTGGATGTATGTGATTGAATCAAGAGGGCCCATAGTGGCGGGGTTCCTCTATCTCACCGTATATCTCTCTTTCTATCTCTCTCTTCCTTTGTGATGGTGTGGATCCCACCAATAGGTGTTACATCTACCCGTCCATCTACATTAGACGGTGTGGCCCATCTTATTGTAGGTGATGATCCACACCATCCACCGTTTAAGTGGGCCAAATGCTTTATATATATAAATATATGTTATATTTATATATATATATATATATGTTATATTTTATATAATATATATAATATATATAATATAATATGTATTATATATTATATTATATAATATGTATTATATATATAATATAATATAATATATATATTATATGTATAAATGTTGGTGGGCCACATTTGCGTGGGACCCACCAATTGATGTGATTATGTATGCCGTCCAGCGTCCAGAGATGGCGAGCAGTGCAGTGAAAATTGGCATGGAGTGTACTAGCGAGCTAAAGAAAAGAGAAGTTTTTGGGGTAGGCCATTCAAGTAGGCCCCACCTTGATGTATCAGTTAGATCCAAGCTGTCCATCCTCTTCCTCAGATCATTCTAGGCGTTGAACCAGAAAATGAGATTGATTTGGTTTCCTGGTGGGCCATGGTATAGGAAACAGTGTTCCTACCTTTGATTTACTCCCTGATGCTCCTGTATATCTGAAAAAGCTCAATATTGGACCCTATGGGTTTGTATCGAGCCACAGGGACCAATGGATGGAGTGGATCTTCTTGATACGGGCCCCATCTACTAAAAACCGTACAAAATCATAAAATCAAAAAAAAAAATAGCAACGTCAACGAGCTGCAGCAGTGCCGCCGCCGTCGATGAATGCAGCGCCGCTACGCCGCCTATTGACGGACGACCGGGCTGGGGCTCACGGCCCCAGCTGTGGGCCCCACGTGATGTGTTTCGGACATCCAAGCCACGCATTCGGTGGGTCCCCACGTACCACCCATCCATCTAAAAAATCAGCCGTAAACAAAACTCAGGCGGGCCATACCATCTAAAATCATGTGAAGATATGTCTAAACACAAAAACCCTTGGTGGGGCCTACCTGAAATTTAGATACGGCTGAAACTTGGTCTGAACCCTCATTCAAGTGGGACACACATAATGGGTGGGCTGGATTTGGGAACCACATTCGGTGGGCCCCAGTTTTCCTAAGCCCACATGACCTTTAATAGGTTGGATGCAAATAAACATTACCGTGGGCACCCCCTTGGCGGCGTGACGTTATGAACAGGTTGGGGGTGGAAAATGTATATTACAGTGGGCCCCAGTCCAGTGGGCCCTACCCCAGGTGCACGTGACCCTTTGAGAGGGTTGTGTGCCAAATATACATCAATGTGGGCCCAGGTCACATGTGACCTTATCAAAAGGTTGGGTAGAAAATAAACATTACAATGGGCCAGGTTGGGTAGAAAATAAACATTACAATGGGCCAGGTTGGGGTGGAAAATAAACATTACTATGGCCCCCAAGTTTGAGTGACCTTATCAATGGGTTGGATGGAAAATAAACATTATGGTAGGCCCTACACGGGACCCACTTATATATGTATTGTAATCCACACCCTCCTTTAGTGTGGGCCCCACCATGATACGTGTGTTTCATCCAAATCATCCAATCATCTTGAAAATTTTTTTAGGCCCATTATTGAGGCCCACCTTAAATTGTATAAGCCCATTGTAATGTACGCAAGGCCCATGTGACTAGGCCCATGTTGATGCATGTGTAACCTGTCATTGAGGCCCACCTTGATATGTATCTGTGAGACCCATGTATGAGGCCATTTGATGTATTAGAAGCCCATGGGTCGAGGCCCAATAGGATGAACATAATGTCCCTTGTAGTGTGACTCCACCATAGCATATGTATTGGCACTTATAACGGGCCACGCCTTGAGAGCAATGCTGGTTTGACGTCCACATTGAATGGATAATGTTGGTTAAATGTCCGCATTATAACTCTCCTTAAGGCCCATTAATAGGCCCATACCTGTAATGTGTAGGCCGTCTAGGCCCATCTTCGTTTTGATCTGAGCTCATCTCGTTATACATGTTTAGTATAGTACAGGTCCATGATTCATGATCATTCGCATCATACGCATGCCTGATGTGAGGAGTGACTGATCATAGCATATGCCTTCGGGCAGACTGTTTATGAGCTCCTTGATAGGCGGAGTTACCTCATATAAGTGCATGGTACACGCAGGACTGCTTGCATGATTGATAGCGTGATTCATGCACTTGCATTTGTGTGATTGTAGTTACTGTATGCCCTAGCCACATCAGGGTCATAGCCTCCACAGACACATCGTGGATGGCGAGATTGGATACCGGAAATATTTGATTCTAGCATACGGGCACCATAGATGTCCCTGGGTGAAAATTCTTAAACCCGATGGTACCAGAGGATGACTCCAATGTCGAGACTGAGTGGATATATGAGCGCACGAGGGCCGAATACCAGGAGGCCGCGTCTCCCACTGTGTCGTGGTCGGTTGGAAAGGAGTGTGGCCTTACTCGCCCGAGGGTAGGGGGCAATACTAGGCTGAGTTTGACCAGCTCGCGAATGGGTCCGCTATCGACGTGTCTGATAGATATTGGCAGACTATTGGTCAGGCGGATAGTGAGGTTTCTTACGCTCATTTGGACTGTGCGGCTAGGAGAGCGATAGTGCCATTTGGAGTGTATTGAACCCCGGTAATTATCCAGAAAGAGAACTGTACTGATACATGTTGAGGATTGGCATGCTTGAGTTGCATCTTGCATCGCATGGCCGTGTTATGGCCGATAGCATTCATATCTTGCACCGCATAGCCTTGGTACGGCTGATTGCATTCATGTGCTCATCACCATGATTCCGCATCACTCTGACCTTGCATTTTGAGCACGTTTATATTGCGCACACACTTACACCACCCTCTAAGCTTTCCACAAGCTTATGCACGATTGATGCGTGCAGGTGACGCCAGGACGCAGTCGCAGCCATAGTCTCGCTGTAGTTGGAGCGTGCAGCCGAGCTTCTGGAGTTTTGTTTCTTTTATTACATTGTATTTTCCCCTTTCAGTCGCATTGTACCAAAAAGTTTTTGATCATAGTGGATTTTGTGGTGGTGTTCTTGTGGTTATTGTTTGTGGGTTATGCTTTTGTTATGCTCATTATGAATCAGACTGATGATTTGAAACCCTCCTTGTAGTATCCCAGGATCGGAACCTGGTGAATGGGTATCGGGATCCGAGAACGGGGTTCTACGGAGGCTGTCGGCGCCGGATTCGGAGGGCCAAAATAAATGTCTGGACGATTTCCGCAAGGAAGACCATCGGTAGCCACAAGTACCCACTTCCCAAGGAATGGTCTCACCATATTGTTGTAGATTATAAGTTTATGTTAATGTTGTAGGTTATATGTTTATGTTTAGGTTTAAGTTTAAGGATTTGAGAATACATTTACGTTTTAGGTTTAGGTTTAGGTTTTAGGTTTAGGTTTAAGGATTTGAAAATACATTTAGGTTTTAGATTTAGGTTTAGGTTTATGTTATAGGTTTAGGTTAGGTTTAGGTTTAGGTTTAGGTTTAGGGATTTGAGAATACATTTAGGTTTTAGGTTTAGGTTTAGGTTATAAGTGTAGGTTATAGGTTTAGGTTTAGGTTAGTTTATAGGTTAAGGTTTAGGGAATTGAGTTTAGATTATAGGTTATAGGTTTAGGTTATATGTTATACGTTATAGGTTAAGGTTTAGGTTTAGGTTGTAGGTTTAGGTTTAGGTTAAGGTTTAGGTTTAGGTTATACGTTTTGGGGTAGATCCAAAGCTCAAGTAGACCTCGAAACGATTTAGGGCCACCAAAGTTTTCGATTAAGCTGATATTTGTGTTAGTCCTTCAGGTCTAGGTTTGTGTGAACTTACCAACAGGTTGAATCTCAAATAACCACCATGGTGGGTCCCATGAAAGAATTAACGGTCGGGGACACTGTCCCCACCATGATGTTTAGTTTTAGGTATAAGTTTAGGTTTAGGGTTTTACTAGGGTCTGCTCCAACAATTTTGAGTTAATACATAAACACGGCTTGTCCAAATGCACAGGCCACTCCAATGTTGTCCATAGGAAATGGACAACTTTATCATGGTCATAACAGCGGTTCCCACCTTCCAGGGACCCCCGCTTAACATCCGGGTAGCTCCGACGCACATTCAGGTCTACTCCATCAATTTTGAGCAAATACATAAACACGACCTGTCCAAATGGCCAGGCCACTTCAATGTTGTCCATAGGAAATGGACAGCTTCATCATGGTCATAACAGCGATTCCCACCTTTCAGGGACCCCTGCTTAATATCCGGATAGCTCCGACACACATTGGGATCTTAACAAAAAGAAATAAAAACATAAAAAATAGATACAAATGAAATCATCAAAAAAATGCAGAGGGATTTAAGAAACGAGGTAGACATATATAAGATCCCAAACTAAGAACACGATTAGAAGTATTTAGGAGAAATGCATTAAGATCAAAGCCATTTTCAAGCCATAAATAACATCAAACAAGTCATGCAAAAAACAACAGATTAAAACACAAAAACAAAGGATCGATGGAAATATCAGACATATCAGGTAAGAAAAATCAGATGAAATACTTTAAATGAAGGGAAATCTCACATCATAGTGGCATAGGTCCTTGTCCTCAGATATATTGACAAGAAAGTGGTTTGCACGGACCACACACTTTGAGCCGAGAGTTCCGAACCTGGGCCGAGCCAGGAATTGGATCACCTTTGTCAATGGTGGTGGCGGCAGCTGCTACGTTGGTGCTGGCGTAGGCACGTTCGACAGTGCTGGCATAGAGCGTTCCTCCAAGGACACACGCCACTTGAAATTGCGACTTAAAGAGGAAGAAGACGCAAAAACAGTCTTTTTTCGGTCCTTTTCTCTCTGGTCATGCCTTATTCCTCACAAATCGTTTTAGTGTGTGAAGGTATTTGTACACAAAACCACTATGTTATACGTATGAAAACATGGATATGTGTAGTTTATGGAATGAATAAAAATTTTACTAGGTTCTACCACCTTTTGATCGGATACATCCAACGATATTGTAGTGGACCTGCAAGTTTTGCCTCATGCAGTAAGTGAATCGCTAGGTGTACCATAACATTGAAAAACGCAGACAATTGTTCTTAGATCGCATCCAACTCTTATTCATCTCTACAATGAAAAGACTAGAGTCAATTTATAGAAATAGGTTTAAGATTAGGATTAGGTGTAGGTTTAGGTTTAAGGATTTGAGAATACATTTAGGTTTTAGGTTTAGGTTTATGTTTTAGGTTATAGGTTAAAGTTATAGGTTTAGGTTATAAGTGTAGGTTATAAGTTTAGGTTTAGGTTAGGTTATAGGTTAAGGTTTAGGGAATTGAGTTTAGGTTATAGGTTTAGGTTTAAGTTAAGGTTTAGGTTAAGGTTATAGGTTTTGGGATTTGAGAATAGGTTTAGGTTATAAGTATATGTTTAGGTTAATGTTGTAGGTTATAGGTTTAGGTTATAAGTTTATGTTAATGTTGTAGGTTATAGGTTTAGGTTATAGGTTTAGGTTTAGGTTTAGGTTTAGGAATTTGAGAATACAATTAGGTTTTAAGTTTAGGTTTAGGTTTTACGTTTAAGTTAAGGTTACAGGTTTAGGTTATAGGTTTAGGTTTAGGTTATAAGTGTAGGTTTTGGGTTTAGGTTTAGGTTAGGTTATAGGTTAAGGTTTAGGGAATTGGGTTTAGGTTATAGGTTATAGGTTTAGGTTATAGGTTATAGGTTACAGGTTTAGGTTATAGGTTAAGGTTTAAGTTATATTCCTTCAAAGTGATTACTTGGATAGTTATGGATCACCAAATGGCAGGCCAACACGGACAATTTACTGGTCCTAGGGACAATGGACAAGTAGAATCCGGCCATTAGGAATTCCCTTTTGACTAGGGATAATGGACAAGTAGATATGTTCTGAAAGGGTTTCTTTTAACAAGGATTTCTTCCCTTTTGACTAACACAGTTCTTAGTCTTCATTGCACATGACTAAAACCATCTTCAGTCTACTTTCCCTCATCTTATTATATCTATTGGTGCAATTCCTAAGTTTTTCAAATGCATTAATTTATAATTCTATCATTTCTCATCTCGCCACTCATCGATGTAAGTCAATAAAGATCATGTGGAGATCCTCCTCTCACTGTATTAGTCCATCACTTATCCTTGAAAAATAGCTTTGGTTATGTAGATCTCCCTGACATGAAACTAAACTAATTTTCTAATACATTCATCTCATGCCTTTGATTGTGGACCCAAAAAATAAAAACTCTTAGACTTGAATAGTTCAACCCTTTAATCGCTTGACTCTTTTTATTTGAATATGGAGGACTTCCTTTAATTTTTAAATAATCAAAGAGTTTTCTAGGGGCACCATTTTTAGGAAAAATGTGGGAGCATACCTAAACAAACAAACACATTAATGTATGTATTTGATCATTTATAATTATTGTGTTTTTCAATTGATTAGGGTGGAAATCTCAAACCTAAACAAACACATCAATGTATGTATTTGATAATTTGATATATATATATATATATATATATATTTAAAGTGCCATTGTTACAATTTTAACACCGATGAAAACATAACAATGTTAACCTAAATGCCAATGTTTTCAGAAGATAAATAACACACACACACACACACACACACACACACACACACACCCACACACAAACAAAATCTAAGGGCTCCTTTCGTGCACTATCAAAACCCATGTTTGGAGAAGAAAACCTCATTTTGATGGGAAACAAGGGTTAATTTGGCAGTCATAGGAAAACCCACTTGAAAACATAGTTTTCAAGATCAACTAATGAAATAGGAATTAAAATGCCACCCATCCGAAAATCAATCAGATTGGTTTTCACCTACTAAATGAAAACACTGATTTTACTTTTGCAAGTTGCATCCAAACAACACTAAGGAAGATTAAAAATCATATGATCATTTACTATAGGATGATGGGCAATAGATAGTATACTTAGATTTCCAGTTTGTACAAGTGGGGCCAAGGTCCTTAGAAGCCCACAGATGGTTATGATAGTCAAATGAAGTAGAATTACAGTGCATGGCCCATCAAAAGGATCACACTGTCTAAGACCTCCAAAGCCATCTGCTCCATTCATCATTTTAGGTCTGAACTGGCGAGCCAATAGAGATGACATGCAATACAAATCAAGAAACACACTCATATTCAAAAGTCCTCAATCAGCATTCTAAAATCGGGATGAGATCTGTCAGCGGACTGATTCAAACAAATGCATAAATCAGAATACTCAACAGCAATGATGAACAGTCACTATCCCACAATGCAATATGAATCACACTTTCTATTGTCAAAAATGGTTGCACGCACCAAACCCATTAAACTAACAATATGGTTGGATCCATTACAACATGTGATTAGAAATGTGATTAGGGTACCATAATCCCCAATTTCAAAACCCCCAGATTCGAAAATCCCTAATTTCAAAACACCCAAATTCGAAATATGATTAGGGTACCATAATCCCCAAATTCGAAGTGGGAGTTGGGTACCCAAATCCCCAATTTCAAAACCACCAAATTCGATTTGGGATTAGGGTACCAAAATTCTCAAGTTCAAAATGGGATTAGGGCCCACCTTCATTTTGTCGGTGTGTGCTTGGGTCATGGGTTAGGGTTTTTACCTTTCGAGGTGAGAGGAAGAGAATGAAAGGAGGGTTTGAGTTGGAGCCCCAATCCATTTTTCGATCTTTGAGGAGACAGATTGAAAGAATTGAGCTGAGAGATCTCCAATCAGGTTTTCGATCTCTGAGGAGAGAGAGAGAGAGAGAGAGAGAGAGAGAGAGAGAGAGAGAGACTGAGAGAGGACAGGGTGGAGAGATCAGAGAGAGAGAGAGAGAGAGAGAGAGAGAGAGAGAGAGAGACTGCGCAGTCTCACGGGCGCGGCTTAGATACAGGTTGAGTAGCAAGTTGGCTACTGAAGTGACGTCACCAAGTTCTGTGGGCCCCACTATGATGTATGTGTTATATCTACACCGTTCATCCATTTTGAGATACTATTTTAGGGCATGAGCCAAAGAATGAGGCAGATAAAAAGATGTAGTGGACCTCACCACAGAAAATAGTGGGGAGAGTGATTCCCACTGTTGAAACTATCCTAAGGCCCACCATAATTTTTATTTGAAATCCAACCTGTTCAAAAGTTAAAAAGACATGAAATAAGGTAAAACACAAATATCAGCTTGATCTAAAACTTTCGTGGCCTTTAGAAGTTTTTTAATGGTGGGTGTCACTGTCCCCACTGTTTTCTGTGCTGGGGTCCACTGGGGCTTTGGATTTATCTTTGGATATTACCCTAAAATGATCTCTCCAAATGGATGGGAGGTGTGGATATAAAACATACATCATGGTGGGGCCCAAAAATGAGAGGTATATAAAAATCAGGTGAACCACACCACATGAAAACAATAGTGATTGGATATCCATCATTAAAATCCTCGTAAGGCCCACTGTACTATTTCTTTGGCATCCAATCTACTTATTAGGTCATACAGGCCTAGATGAAGGGGAAAAACAAAAATCATCTCGATCCAAAACTTTTATGGCCCCTGGAATGTTTTAAATGGTTGACGCTCATTCAACACTATTTCCTGTAATGTGGTCCATTTTAGATTATGATATGCCTCATTTTTGGTCTCATGCCATAAGATGATCTTTAAAAATAGATAGACAACATGGATTAAATACATACATCATGGTGGGGCCCACACAACACCAACCACCAGCCATGGTGTAGGGGGAGTAGCCAATCCGTTCCCCTTATTTGTGGTGTGGTCCATTTAATCTTTGGATATGATTCATTTTTTGGATAATTCTATAAAATGATCTCAAAAAATGGATGAACGATGTGGGTTGATCCCAAATTTTTGGTAAATCTAAAACTCAAGAGGACCATGCCACACAAAACAGTATGGAATAATGATTTCCACCGTTGATACCTTCCTTGGGCCCACGGTAATGTTTATTTGTCATCCAACATGTTCATAATATCAAAAAGATATGAATGAAGAGAAAACACAAACATCAACTTGATCCAAAACTTCTATGAATGTTATTTTTAATGGTGGATGTTCAATCCCCACTTTATAGTACACTTAAGCCTTGGACCCACCCCATTTTTTAGTTAATCTCTTAAAATGATCCGAGAAAAGCGTTAAATGGTTTGAAGAATTTCAATCCATGACTTGGGTGGGCCAAGAGCTTAAAAATAAAGTCAATCCATGACTTGGGTGGACCACACACCACATAATATAGTGGAGAGGGGTTTCCTTAAAACTTTCATAAACATATATTGCGCCTGCATAGATGTGATTCGCATATCTAACCCACTCATTATGTGTGTCCCACTTGGATGAGGGGTCAGACCCAGTTTTAGCAACATGCAAAACTCATGTGGGCCCCACCAAGTACTTTTATATTTTTTTTGATGTCTTCACATAGTTTTAGATGGTATGGCCCACCTGAGTTTCATATACGGCTGATTTTTGAGTTATCTCATAAGCTAAAGGGGACACATCAAATGCACGGTATTGATGTTCGACACACATCATGATGGGCTCTACAAAACTTACTAACATTAATTCTTAGGTTCTCAGGGTGTTAATAAGTTGGGTCACAATTTTGTCTAGAATATTTGACCCATTTTACATTTCTGGTCCATTCACTCTATTTTACTGATCATTACCCTCAATTTGACTAGTTACTCGCCTTGATCATGCTACATATGAGAAAAATATTGGGCAAATAAGATTGATCAACAATTTGAGTGAATTTTGATTTAAACATCTGAAGTTATTTACTCTTCAATATGGACTGATCAAATTGTCCAAAAATGATTAAAGGTTGTTCATAATATCAAAAATATATGAATGAATAGAAAACACAAACATCAAGTTGATCCAAAACTTCTATGGCCTCTAAGAAATTTTAAATGGTAGAGGTTCAATCACATTATTTCCTGTGGTGTGGTCCACTTGAGCTTTGGATATGCTTCCTTTTTGTTCTTTAGACCTCAAATTATCTGTTAACATGGATGAATGGAGTGGATAAAATAAGTAAATAACGGTGGACCCCACAGAGTTTACTCTGGTAAGGGTAACGAGTAACTCACCTAAACGTAGTGGAGAAGGGTTTCCTTAAAACATTCATAATCATATATTGGGCCTGCCTAAATTAATGTGATTTACATATCCAACCCACTCATTATATGCATCCCACTTGGATGAGGGGTCAGACCAACTGCATCCAAAACTCATGTGGGCCCCACCAAGTGCTTTTATATTTTTTTAGGATGTCTTCACATAGTTTCATCACACACTGCCAGAGGATGCTATTGGAGATAAAATGAAATGAAAGAAAAGAGAGATGGTTTATGGTATTTAATGAGATAGAATATTTTAATCTCTTGATCCATCATTTAGTTCTTACTTTTAATCTTAGCCGTCTAATCAATGGCTTGAAAAGATATCGATTATCTTATGTCTATTGCATGGAAAAAATAGTATAGTTTTAGGACAGTCCTAACTGTCTAATTAATGGGTTGAATCTCCATTTTTACTAATATCCACGTTGTCCATTCATTTTTATAGATCACTTTAGCAGTTAATCTAAAAAATGAGGCAGATCTAAATCTTGGGTGGACCACACCACGGGAAAATAGTAGTTATTGAATCTTCACCATTAAAACCCTCTTAGGGCCCACTTAATGTTTATTTGATATTCGTGCCATCCATTTATTTTTACAGATCACTTTAGGAGTTGTTCCTAAAAATGAGGCAGATCTAAATATCGGGTGGACCATACCATGGGAAAATAGTAGTGATTGAATCTCCACCATTAAAACCCTCTCAGGGCCCACTGTAATGTTTATTTGACATCCTTTAGTCATATAGACTTGGATGAAGGCAAATTACCAAAAAAAAAAAAAAAACACAAATATCAACTTGATTAAAACTTTTGTGGTCCTAGTAAGTTTTTAATGATCAGCGTTTAATCAACTCTGTATGTGGTCCACTTGAGATTTAAATCTACCTCATTTTTTGGACAAACACGGTTAATCATATGGAAAAATAGATGGACAGAATGGATGTAATAATAAATCATGGGTAGTGGCGTGGTCACTAGCCAATCCCTTTCCTGATGGAAAATAAGAATAGAAACTCAGGGCGAAAATTTTCTAACTGAAAAACAAAACACTTTTACCGATGAAAATTTTCATCGGTAAAACCATTATTCCCGACGGGTAAAACCATTATTCCCGATGGTTTTAGTTCATTGGTAAAACTCAAGGTGAAAATTTCCAAGTTTTAACAACATAACACTTTTACTGACGAAAATTTTCATCAATAAAAGTTGTTTTGTGCTTTTTGCCAACTAAAATTTTTGTCGGTAAAAGTCCTACCATGAAAATTTTAAAATAACGTGAAAATTTTCATCTTAAAAATTAAAATACTTTTACCGACGAATATTTTTGTCGATAAAAACATTATTCCCAATGGTTTTAGTTCGTTGGTAAAACTCAGGGTGAAAATTTCTAAGTTAAAAATATAACACTTTTACCAATGAAAATTTTCGTTGGTAAAACTTGTGCTTTTTACCGACTAAAATTTTCGTCGGTAAAAGTCTTACCACGAAAAATTTTAAAATAGCGGGAAAATTTCATAATAAAAATTAAAATACTTTTACCGACGAACATTTTCGTCAGTAAAAACATTATTCCCGACGGTTCTAGTTCGTCGGTAAAACTCAGGGCGAAAATTTTCTAAGTTAAAAACATAACACTTTTACCGAGTAAAACCTTATTCCCGACGGTTTTAGTTCGTCAGTAAAACTCAGGGCGAAAATTTCCAAGTTAAAAACATAACACTTTTACCGATGAATTTTCGTCGGTAAAAGTTGTTTTGTGCTTTTTACCGTTGAAAATTTTTGTTGTTAAAAGTCTTACCGCGAAAATTTTAAAATAACAGGAAAATTTTCATCATAAAAATTAAAATACTTTTACTGACGAACATTTTCATTGGTAAAAACATTATTCCCGATGGTTTTAGTTCGTCGGTAAAACTTAGGGCAAAAATTTTCTAAGTTAAAAACATAATACTTTTTCCGATGAAAAATTTCATCGGTAAAAGTAATTTTGTGCTTTTTACCAACGACAATTTTCATCGGTAAAAGTCTTAACTGCAAAATTTTTAAAATAGCATGAAAATTTTCTATCTTAAAAATTAAAATACTTTTACCGATGAAAATTTTCGTTGGTAAAAACATTATTCTTGACGAAAAAAAATTTCGTCGGTAAAAATGCAGTTTTACTGACGAAAAACAATTTCGTCGGCAAAAATTTCTTTGGTAAAAGTGCTGTTTCTTTTAGTGTTTTTACTGCCATTTTTTATGGATGCCGCTATTATAGGTACTTTTACCGGCGCTTATTATGCTTCACTAGCGCTTCTAGTGGCTGCCGGTAAAAATTGCAAAACCACTCGTAAAGACCATACGAAGCGCCGATAAAAACTACAAAAACGCTGCTAAAATCTATGAGAAATGCCGGTGAAAAGATATGGGAAACGCCAGGAAGAACTGTAAAAGCGTTGCTAATGTTACAACAAACGCCGGTAGAATCTGTAACAAGTGCTTATAAGAGACCGAAAAAACACCGGTTAAATCTGTAAAAAAAAATGCCAGTAAATCATTTACAATGTAAAAGAAAAGAAAAGAAACAATTAAAAATTCTACGACGTTGAATCTTCTAGATCAAAAGACCTTTACAGGCTTAAATTAGCATTCAAACACAACCTGTAAATCATTTACAACCAACCCCATTTACAGGCATCCTGTGAATGAAATGTTACATAATGGACAGAAAATTTACATAGTGAGACACAAGGAAAAGAAGAAGGAAAAAAAGAAAAGAAATGGATTTTAGCGACGCCCTAGGCAAGACTTCTCAAATGCACCTCAAGAACCAGAATTCACACCATATAGAGGACTGTTGTCAGCAGCACCCTTCCATGCGTAGAGGTCAGCTAATAAAATACTATGTACACTCATAATCTGAGTTACACTATCTAAAATTAAATTTTCAGTCATAAATATTTCCTTCAAAAATAGCCATACTGAATGAAGTCCATATCCATCCCCATATGAAGTAGCAAAGCCCCCCTCTAGGCTACCACGTTTTATCTCGAATGCTCCACCTTCAGTCACCAATGCAGAGACAAAAGTTTACAAAACAAAATAAAATAACCAAAAAATAAATTTGAAATAAAATAAAAGGAACCAATAAATATCCGTAACTAGCAGATAGAGGAGAATAGCTATGGATTTATATATATATATATATAGACAGATTTTTCTTCCCTTTTTCTTTAAAGATAAAACTATATCATAAGCATCATAGCATTCAACTCAAGAACCTGCCTTCATCCCACTGTCACCATATGCAGTTTCAGACCGATTACCAAAACCAATAAAAAGAGAATCAGCAATAGCTTCATATGTTTCTACTCCTATGCATCAGAAATTCAAACTGGACAATGCTTCCCTTTTGATGTATTTTATATCAATTTCATTTTACCTCCAAAAGCAAATTGATTCAAGGAAAAAAAATAAAAAATTTATATTTTTACTGAATTTCATTAATAGTGCAGACCTACTCATGAGACCGCATTCACCAACCTGCGGAGAGCATTAGAGCATGCATCAAGCGGTCCACACTAATAAATAGACTGGCTTGAAAATCATGCCAGTTCACTCGTCAGGCGGAACACGCATTTAAAAAAGAAGGTCCAATCAACAATTTGAACCATCTCTTTGTTAGGGCCCATCATAGGAGAATTAATTTTATCATGCAATCTTTAACCATCCCATCCTTAACTTGGGAATGGATGAATAATGAAAAAGATGGCCACAACTTACACATGAATTAGATCCTCTGAGTGGTGTGATTTTTATTTTATTTTTTCAATCTGGCCAATGAAATGTGCACCAGACACAATGGACGATCTGATTTTCTGACCATATGGATACAGGGCACTATAAGTGCAAAGAACACAAATCAGACCATTCTAGCCATCTGATCAATAACCTATCAAATGGATTATCAAGATCATTTAAATAAAATCAAGTCCAATCAACAATCTGACCTGGAGGATTCTATTAGCATTGTTGACGGCACCTCGAACGTTGTTTAAATCCAAGTTGCAAGCTGTGGCCACTGATGCTATTTGTCTTTCTGTGAAGTTGGTGACAATTTCTGCATCAAACCCGACGAAAGCAACCCTATTGATAAAGAACATTTCTTTCCATGAATTCATTATCTCTCTCTTTTAATTTTTTTAACTTTCCATTACAATAATAACTACCTGAAATCATGGCGTTTTCTCAAGATAGAAGTCCAATCCATCCTAACTTGTGCACCTGTTAGGACAAGCAATTCAAACAACATCCTGCAACACATTTAAATGCCTAATCAGTCTCACTCCAGTCTTATATATATGAGAAGGAGAGCGAGAGAGCGAGAGCGAGACTCACTTGTTGTCGTGGATGGGAACTCCCCATTCCTCATCATGGTAAGCAACATACAAAGGATTTGCGAAAAATGAAATACCCAACGATTTATCAAAGATGAAAATTGAATGATAATGTACACTCTCTTAAATTGGTGCAAACCATAATGTAATGAATCTACATCTCTTCTGCTCTTGAGTAGCATTAGCCATCAAAGAAAAGTCAATTTGAGCTGCTTTCCCTTAACTCTTCGCAGGCATTCTTCCATAATGAGCAATTCTCATCTTCCGCTGCACTTGCATGAGGGATACTTGCTCCCTCCCCGCCACAGCAATGCTCCCAGGAGAATCACTAATGAAATAATTCAAATTCAGAAGGGTGTGGTTGGCATGTTTGGGCTTCATGATCTAGCAGGCCTTGCCCTTTTCATTGTATGGTAGGACCTGCCACATGTTGCACTACACTCTTGTTTCTTTAATAAAATCTTGATTACTCTTCCCAAAAAAAGAAACCTCCAACCGTTGGACTCATCTCAACTATTTTTTTCCTTCTCTTTTATTTTCTTTTCAGGAACAAAAAGGTTATGTCAATTGGCAGCAGCTTTCCCAGGCCTAGGCTCTTTTTTTGCTAGCTGCCTTTCTCACCTCTCTCACAATAAAATTTATCATGCTGGGTGGTCAGCTAATACAATTTTCTTGCATGCGCAACCACTCATGTCAAATGAATACCCAGCTAGTTACTAACCAAGTGGTAACAGCATAATTTCATGTGAAAATATATGCACATCTCATAACCGTTACTGCATTTAATATAACAAGCAACAAGAACAGCACTAACTGCATTTTTGCAAGTGCAGCAGAGAAGGGAGGCAACTACAATCTATAGATCATATGGTATTATGTAGATATTTGAATAACTATGGACTCTGCAGCAAAAGAACACCAAGCATTGGAAATCATCATCTACACAATCATATAAGATCTGAAGATGAACCATAGAATCAAATCCACCAATGATTCCTGAATAGCAATTAAAATTACACAATGAGTAAATACAAGCCAAAAACCATTGACATTGCTTTGCACCCCATATGTGGATAAGAACATCCACCCCAAATGCAGAAGAAAACACATGATGGTAGCTAAAAGAATTTCATCTTTATGCAAGATTTGCCCCAGTAAAGGGAAAAAAACCACTAAACTTCATATTTTAAGTTGACATAATTTAATTCTTCGCTTCTATTGGAAATGAGTAAAGACGGTAAAAGATGAACCTGTATGGCAAGCTCCCTAGTTAGGCATATGATGACAACGCCCGTTCCATTGCGAGGAGTAAAGCAAATGTTATACAACAACTCAACTGCAGGTATCAAAAATGCAAGGCTGTTTCCAGAACCTGTCCTTGCAGCCCCAAGAACATCTTTACCTTCCAGAAGTGGAGGGATAGATTTAGCTTGGATCTGCAGAAGTAAATCAATGAAAATTTGCATTAGCCTTCTTTAGTACAAAGACTCCAATTAAGAAGTGTCTGGTGAAAGATTAATCCATGTCAATGCAGCTAAGAAGCTATATTTATATTTCTCTGGGTCCTAGTGTGTCAATATCCAAATCAGTATCCAGAGAATTATTTCAATAAACTTCTATAAACATGGTCTAGACTAGAAGTCCACAAAATGAGATATACTAGGAAAAAGGATGGTGAATTTAGAACTCATAGGAAAGTGATGAAACCACATCAAATACGAAATCACATAACCAGATACAAAAAGGAAAAAAGCAAAGAATAAAAAAACCACTGATAGATCAGCAAGCATGAAATAAACCAACATGTTGGATAATGTTGCATGGTGATTGGACACATTCAACAATGTATGATGTAAGGAACAAGCAATCTCCTCGAAGATGCAATGTGATGTTCCAGTCTACAAATGCAGGGGAAACAACCCAACCCAAAGTTAGAAAAACAAATGTAATTTACCCTCTACATATGCTACTACATCGAATTCATGTCAAGCTAGACACAGTTAGAAACAACAAGTAAACAACCCAAGTCAACCAATATAGAAAAAGAAAAAGAAAAAAAGATCTGTAGATGATGATGTTATCCTATTGTATAGTCATTACAGTATCTCTCTTACAAATAGCAATAATGGTGGTAGGGCAAAGAAAGGGAAGGGAAACAAAGAGCATTAAAAAGATTGTAAGAATTTTACCCTTGAAGAGGGGAAGAACGAAGGGCTATATACAAAGGGATGAGAATGCAAGGCAGCTGGCTAGACCCTTACCATGCCGATATTCCAAGGACTTATATATATGTATGTGTGGTACTGAAGCATAAAGGAGGAATTTTCTAAAGGAGCTAAACGGCATGGCACAACACTTCCAAAACTGTGATATTTGAAGACACCTATCTTAGGTAAATGTGCTGTATGGAAGAGAGGGCTTACTGACAATGAGAGAGATGTATTAGCCCACTTGCCATCAGGCATATAGATGGTTTTGATATGCCTTTGATCAGATGGTTAGATTCATCCCATCAGTATGATCTTTACATGGTAGCTCATGAAACCTCTACTGAAGGTAATGGACTGCCTAGATTGAACTGTATTACTAAAGAGATAGTTCTATATTCCATAAAACAACAACTCTAAATATGGATTTTTAATCCAAGGAAGTTATCAAACACTTGACATGTTTATATGCAGTACGTGTACAATATCTGGGCCTTTCATCAGTTACACATCATAATGGATGGGGCATCCTAAAAAGCTAACTATTTTAGGCTCCAATCTTTAGAATGAATAACCACAGTGCAAGAGTCCATACACCTCAGGTCTGGCACAACTATTAAAAGAATAAACACGGACCTTAATTCCAGCCGACAATTGTTGATGCCAATAGCAGTATCTTGTAAAAAGATATAAACTAACAACAACAAATCAATGTGTATTTACCTCAAGATGCTGAATGATCCAAACCTTGCCACATGCAATTTGATCACAATGCACCAAAAAAGGAAACGGGTGTGCTGCACTCCAATTAGTTTCCTCTTACAAAATATGCATCAAACACACTATAACAAGTACACCATGCCACTGAAGCAACAAGTGGATCAAGCTCATAGTTTTGAAATTTTCTCAAACGCCCTCATTCTAATAATCACATAATCACACTAGCAAGTAACAACACCCAGCTGAAGAGATGCATTCAAATCAAAATATTGACCTAGGTACACCACAAAATCCCTAGAAATAAAGTGGAAAAAATATATGAAGAAAAAAGAGGAGAGAAGCAAAACCAAATTACAAGCATACCCCAACCACCATGTAGACCTGATGAAGGATCTTCTCGATTACCATTTCCACCTGGTCTTGACAATAAGCATCTTACATCATCAACAACCTGCAGCATACACAAAATCACCCAAAACCGATTACCAGAATCTTCAAAAAAACAAGAACCTAACATGACTAGACTCTCCAACTCTAAGATGCTCACACGAAAGAGAATCCACCAAAGTCACAACAAACCAAAAAATAATAATAATAATAATAATAATAATAAATAATAAATTAATAACTAAAAAAATGTCAAATATAAAGAAACCGACACATAAATAGATAAGCAAAAATTAGTCAACTAAACCCACTAAATTCATACAGGCAATCAATCAAACACATCATATGCAGCATCACTTCCTTGTCCTGGTGTCCCAATAGTTGTCTATTTCTTAATTGCATAAACATAAAAACTATTTCCTTTGGAGTTTACAAATTCATCCAAATAGAAAACAAAAGAAGCCTAACTAATTAAATGGTACTACTTTATTCATTATGACAAACCAGCAAGTAAAACAAGAAGCAAATAAAGTATACTTCTCCAGGGTATCACTAACAGCTGAATAGAGAGATTCCTCATAATCAAAACATCTCTGCTTAATCACATATCAAGATCATCTGATGAGCTACAAATAAAACATCTTTTTTAAGTCTCCCAACAATGCAAATTTTGTTGTTGTGAGTTCTTGAAAAAAATCCAACGCCCATCTCTAGGCACACTACATAAGATAAGATTTTTAAGCTACAGCTATATCAGCACAGGGCTAGTGGCTATGTAAAACAATTGCCAACCATTGAAAAGGCCAGCAGGTAATAAAAGCAATGCATATCAGCCCTTAACATATTCAATGTCATTCGTGCAGCAGGCCATCCCTGAGTTATCCCAACAATGCTGCTTGAAATAAGTGATCCAGGAGGCTCAAGAGAACTTGAGAAACAGAATCAGAGCCAATGAATAATGCAAGAATAAAAAAGGAGATTGAAAGAACCTGTGAAATGCATCATAAGAAAAAGACAATGCCGCAAAACAGAATTCCTGTGAAATGAAAAGTATCATATTCCCAAATAAACTAAAAAGAGCCATTTTTAGATGAACCATATTTACTGAAGTCTCTCCCCAACAAGAGATTTTTTAAAAAGCTGAAACATTCATACATTCATGTGCGCCCAACACAGCCAAATGCAAGAAAACTAGATAGCAGTTCACGAATACAAAAGCGGCCCCACCACCACAAGGTATCATGACCATTAACGCTAGAAAAGAAGAAGAAGAAGAACATCAAAACCTCCAAATCGGTCCAAAAAAATCAAGAAATCCAAAAAAGTTAAAGAAGTAAATACCAAAACCTGCAAATCGGCCATTAAAACCCTGGAAATCAAGAAAACATGAACAAATGAACATCAAACCCTCCAAATCAGTCATTAAAGCCCTCGAAAACAACAAAACATGAACAAACAAACATTAACTCCACCAAATCTGCCATCAAACCCTTGTTGGGTTTAGTACCGATGGGTGCTGCATACCTTTGTTGGAGAAGATGATTGACGGTGCAGCTTTGTATCGCCGGATCTATGTCGATGGCTGTTGTATTGCAGGATCTAGGTTGCAGCACGCAGCAATCGTATCCCGCAGTGCTTCACAGGAGAGAGAGAGAGAGAGAGAGAGAGAGAGAGAGAGAGTTTCGATCAGTTATTGAAGAGAGGAGAGAAGAGGGGAGAAGGGTTTTGGGAGTGAAGAAGCAGGAGAGAAGAGGAGGGAAGGGTTTTTAGGAGAGGAGGCACGATTTGGGGGTAAAAAATTGATTTTAGGTTTTTTTTTTTTCATTTAAAACGGGCGGCGGTGGCTTATTTTACACGGGCGGCCACATAAAAACACCCCTAATATAGATATTTTTTATAGTGAGAGAGAGTTGTGATCCATGGATCTCAGTACCCATATATATATATATATATATATATATATATATATATATATATTATGACCATCACACACCTGTGGGCATTTATTTATGAGATGTATGTTATGACAACACCAAGTGCAGGGTTACGAGGTAGTAATAACTCGGTGAGACCAGGGTCGTACCCACATAGACATACTAATATTGTACGATTTCTATAATACATTATAACTAAACCTAGAATCTAAATTAACTACTGAAATATAGTTTAAAGAGTAATTGTGGAGGAAACTATGAGAGATAAAATACCAGAGCGCCAAGGATCTGCTCTTAGCTTCCTTAATGTAATTTACTTTATTCAATCAGATCACACGGTTGAAATCAAAGTTCTAGCCTATCTAGGCGGATAATGAGCAATTAAATCATCATTCGTACGTTTCAAAACTGATTTTAACTTTTGTTAAATTAGTTCCCTCATAAAGCATCAACAGTTTAATTGTTGTATATTTAAAGTATCTTTCATGCCCGGATTCAATGATAGATCAATAGAATTTACAGATCAATCCCTTATAAAATAGGTAAGAAAATATTCAATCTTCATAAGCATCCAAACTGCCAGAGTCAACAATGAATCAAAATAAATTATAGTTACTTCTTCATTTAAACAAAATATCTATGAATTATTCAATATGAAAATCAATTAACTTAAATTAAAGTAAATTAAACATTAAGAAAAATTGCAAGCTTAACCTCTTAGCTCTAGGTAAGAGATTAACCACCATAGACATGATATAACTAAATCTTAAATAGAAAAATATAAGAGCTAACTAAAACCGAATGATTGAAGGGAAGGGATGACTCCTTGAAGCTCCATAACTCCTTGCTCTACTCTACCATAATTCATGTCTAGGAAAGTATTAAACATCCCTTTATATAGTTTTGATTCGCACTGACTTCAAACTAACCTTGAATTTATGCAACTTTCACATCTTTGATAGCATCGAACTCCCATCGAAGGATCTGTATGAAAATAGGAAACTATGCAACAATGAATGTTCAATTTTGCAAATTTTCTCGATTGCATTGAACCTCCTTTAATGGGATCAAACTTGTCTTCAATGACATCAACACTTACTTCGATGACATCGAAGAGTGTATGAATATATGTCCAACAAAAAAAAAAAAAAGGAATTTCGTGATTTTTGCAATGGGATTGATGATGGCTTCAATGGCATCGAATGATCGATTTTTCCTACTCCAATTTTCTACGCATTGAATCCTCAGTTTTCTTCCTTTCTTGCTTAGTTTCATTAGATCTTGGAATCTTAAATCCTTCAATACTGAACTATATACATCCAATCCTCTACTCGGTTATTCTTTGAACATTAAATCATCACTTTAAATGTCTTTTTCTCATTGGCTCTCAAAATCACCTTGTAAGAGAAAACACAATTAATTAGAGCAATTAAGCACATCCATGTTCATAAAACTAAAGCATAACAAGGGAAAATATATACAATATTTAACATTCAACACACCCCCAAACCAGCATTTTCCTAGTCTCGAGCAAAGCATGCGAAAACTAATCTTCCAAAAAACCAAATTTCAAACATTTCTCATAAAACAACATTATGTGCAATATATATATATCTGACTACTAGTTTCCCGCCGAAAGTTCTCTAATCGACCCCAACCCCACCTTATCTAATAGATATAAGCCCCTAACAAGGAGAGGAAGGTCAGAGGCCTTCCTGAAAACCTGATTTCCTTGACTTTTGCTTCCTTCTCTAGCCAACACATCTACCGGACCATTACCTTCTCTCGGGATGAGGGAGACCACAAAATTTCCCCTCTTTTTTAGACCTTCTATACGGGTTAGCCAGTACATCCATTTCCATGCAATATTGGACCGCTCATAGAAGGAATCCACCACAAATTTCGAGTCTGATTTGATAACCACTTTAGTTATCCCAAGGTTCCTTTAGTTATCCCGAGGTTCACACAGTGGGCCATACCATCATACATCGCTCAAAGTTTAGCCCCGTTGTTGAAACCTTCCCCTTAGCCTTTGGTAAACATGAAGATGAGATTCCCGATGTCAACTCTAGAAATACCACCTCCCCTGGATAGCCTTGGGTTCCTTTTCGCAGACCTGTCCACATTCAATTTTTTCTAGTCCTCCCCTAGCCTAACCCACTTCATAATAACTAACTTCTTAAATGAAGGAGTATGGGATATCCCCAAATCTCGGTAGACCAGGGATTGGATCAGTATATGGGATTTGGGAATTTGTTTCCCATTGTCCACCCTCCCCAATCTCCACTTAACTCGATTCACCACAATTGAAACAGAGGGCAGACTATTGTCGAATCTCGCATCATTCCTTTCTCTAGATCTCCCATACTATAAGAGAGGAGGTTAGCCAATGCAACACCGAGGTGCTACCTCCAAGAAGGGGCAGCTGCCACCAGCAATTCATCCTCTCCTGGATCAAAGGATGGAGAGGGAGGGGAAGCCCAAATAAATTACTGGAGTACTTCCATACCTATTCAACCAAGCTTCCTTTAATAAATAAACCATGTTGAGTTGGGCCTGAGACCCAGTTCATCCTCACAACATACGCATTTCGAGGCTAGCTGAATTTCTTTTCTTGGATCCTATCATCAACCGAGACTGCCCCCTATAACAGCCTCCGTGCAAGTTAACATTCTCTATATAACATTAACCATAATCCTTACTTCAAAGTGGATAGATTAACACAAGTTACTGATTCCAAACCTATCTCATTTTCACTTATTTTTCTAGCTTTTCAATTCTATATCAATAGCTTTTACACTATTTCATTCTTCTTTTCCTTCTTTTTCATTGATTTCTCATTAAAACACATACCATAAGTAACCATTTTCAATTTCACTATTTTTTAACTCGTCATTTTCTTCTTCTTTTTATACTTAAAGTAGATAAGGATCTCCATACTTGGTTCCTAACACTTTTAAGTAATTATCAAAATAAAATTAAGAGTTCAAGTCAACTTCACAGAATATAAGTTAAGTGTGAATTTTGAATTAGACTCAATTGTTGTTTAAACTTTATATGAATCAATTCATTTAAAAAATTTATTCAAAAATTTACTAGTTAACTGGACTGTAATGCACCGATTTTTGGAACCCGAGTATATGACTCGTTCTCCAAAAACCCAAGTGTTAGCTTATAAAATTCAGTGTAAATTTGAACCGCTTATCATAAATTAGAGTTAACAACAATGAAGCTAGAGTAAACCATTCATTGAATAAAAACATTCTGATCATCACAAAATTCCATATGTAGCGCCCATATAGGACTTAGACAATCCTAAATACAAAGTCCATAAAACAAAGATAGGAATCTAACATCTAATGATGAAGCTCAACATGGGACGTAAGGACCTTGTATAGCTCCTCAGCTACTTGTTGAGGGTCAAATATTGCATATTAGACCCCATTAATTGCATGAATTTACGATTATGATATTGCTTAACGGCCTGAATTAATCGTGTTTGTAATGCAGGGTGTGTTTACGAGCTTGAATGGGAAATGATGCTAAAAGCACGGATTTAACGTTCAGAATGCACCAAGGCAAGGGACGGACTCCAGGGGACCAAGATCGACGGAATTACACGCCAAGGATCCGCGAAAATCGAGAAACTGAAACTCAAGCGGCCTAAAAGTCAACCAGAATACAAGATCACAGGGTTTCCACCATCTGTTCAGTTCGAAACTTTATACATAGCTCGAGGACCAAAAACTAACCGTACAAGTCAAATTTCAGCCATTGGATCCCTCTTGAAGTGGCCCAACAGACAGATCAGCCCATAAATCAGTGATTTGGGGCCCGCCTGGTATCTAAACATGCTTCAATTTTGTTCTCAACACCTTAAATGGAGTGACATAGCAAATGGATGGAGCAGATGTCTCACAAACATCACTATGGATCCCACATGTACATTGAATGTACGTAAGGTGCAAGTGCACCCACGGCGCACCGGACGAAGTCCCTTGGTCAAATCGGTTGACCCAACCTTCTTCACAAAGGAAATAGCGTGCGGACGCTATTTCACCGGCTTGGAGTAGTGGGGCCCATTCTTCGCCCCAATGCATGATCAGAGCTGTCCATTCACTCCATAGATGGGGTAAAACCCTGTCTTAGCTTTCCTTTTCAGCCCATACACTTATACGCACGTGGATCGTCAAAAACGCAAGATTAATGGCTAGTTGATTTTATACAGTGGACAGCACTAAAACTCCACAAAAACTAGTCATTTCTGACCGAAATTTTGAGAGGAATCCAGTGGACGGAATGGATTTCTCAAAACAAAATCGAAGTGGGCCCCACCGACTTCAACAGCAAACCCATCCTTGCGCAGGCCCTGTTTTCCGCGTCCGGGAAAATCGAAAATTGCGGGCAGTTGCGGGCCACCGTCCGTGATCAGATCGATGATCCATACCATTCAATCTCTTGAAAGGGTAGTCCTAACGCTATCCATGATGTCAGTTTCGAAAGAATTGGACAATCAGTCGAGCAAACCGAGTTCAAAAGCAGGGCATTTTCACTCATTTCTGCGCACGTCGTTTCTCTGCTGCGGAGGCTTCTCACCGACTGTTGCTGCGAAGGCTCTCCACCACTCCTAGCAAACTATAAAAAGAAGAGAGAGTGAGGGAGAGAGGGGGATTTGGGGAGGGATCTATGGCTGGAAGGTGGAACGTTAGATAGGAAGTTAAAAGGAGTTTTTGTTTTTCTTTTATTTATTTATTTTTATTTTATTTGTTTTAGATCCAGCCCATTCATGTTGGGCTGAACCTCTTAGCTAGGGCTAAGAGGTGAAGCTTGTGGCGTGATGAGGTTGATCCTACGGCTTAGATGCATGTAATGAACTGACGTTGATTTTAGTTTGATTAAATGGAATGCTTTCAAGTTTTTAATGATTTATTGTGACTTAAATTACAATATATTTACGATGGCTTTGAGTATGTCTATTCCCTTATTGTGACTATGCAGTTAGGAAACCCTATTGTTCACCATTGCCCCTTGGACATGGTTGGATGACGGAACTCTTCCTGACATTCATACACCACTCAGATTGGCTGTGAATTGGTTTGATTTTGTTGTTTGCTTTGTCTCATGGGCATAGTTTTGTGATGGAATCCACTCTAATTTACACCCATCTGATCTCTTGAAACTAGATCAAGTAAGTTCAGTTTAATTTCCATGGTTCTTGATGCAGGCATACAATCTCCCTGATCTCTACAAGTGGATCCTCTGAATCCCTAGTTTCTTACCTCTGAATTCTTTAAGTTTTAGATAATTATTCCACAATTATTACTTAAATTCTATTTGATTTAGGTTACATCTTAGTCTAGTTCTAGTTCTACTTAGTTTCAGATAACGTACATGTATCAGTCCCTTGGGATTCGACCTCGGTCTCATCGAGTTTATTACTACATCACAACCCTATACTTGGGGAGTGAACAAGTTTTTGGCATCGTTGCCGGGGATTGACGGTTACGTTTTTCTGAAATTAATTAGTTTTAGAATTGGGTTAGGATTAAGATTTTACTAACTTTAGGATAAAAGTTTTTATTTTATTTTATTTTTAGAAACTATTATTTTATTTTTAGAAACTAATCTGTTTTCCTGTTTTGTAGGATCCTGAAATAACTTCTAAACTGGTAATCCCTTTCTAATTCCTCTACTTTTTCTATTTTTAGAATTAGGGTTTGAGTTTTGAAAATTTTCTATTTTCTAGTATTTTTCTATATTTAGGAACTAGTTTATTTTTAGAAACTTTCATCTTTTATTTTTAGAAACTAGGTTAGTTATTTCCCTTTTTAGAAATTCTTTCTAATTTTAGAAACTAACTCATCTTTCATTTATTTTATTTCTAGGCTTAGATTTTCTATTTTAGAAACTTTTTAATTCTAGGTTTTCTTTTTTAGAAACTAACTTACCTTCTAGGTTTAGGGAACTTTCCTTTTTCGAAACTAACTTTCTATTTCAATTGTAGGAGCTTTCTGACTCTAGACTTTCTATTTTAGAAACTAATCTCTTTTGTTTTCTTTTACAGGATCTTAACATAGGAACTTCTCATTTGGTACCTTCTTTCTAACTTCTCCTCCTCTTACTTTACACATTGCTGTAGGATCTTTTCTTCTGTTTTTCTTAAGATTAAATTCAGATTAAGGGTTTCATCATGCATATGCACGAGTGGGAACGTCAGTATGCTGAGAAGAATAACCTATTTTGGGATGATGAAGATATAAATCAACCTATGTCTCAAAACTTTTCTAAAACTATCAGTGAGAACTGATCAGAATATAAAGATCCACGGGCTAAGAAGTCCTTACGTGATTATATGCAGGAGAACAATTACACCCCACAGATTAACAAAACAGTACGTGAGTGTTGGGGTTATCATAATTATGGTTGTGAGAATTATTATCACCCATCTGATAAAAAGAAAACAATGCGTGATTATATCATGAGTGATAATAAGTATTACCAACCAGCAGATTCTCCCACCTATGATCAGTATGACTATAACCGGTGGGAACATCAAAATTGGGCAAATGAACCATCAACATGTTATAATAATTCTCTTGGATCCCATACATTTGAAATCTAACCAGAAACGACCCAAGAGGATTCACTTCAACATGACATGGCCTGTCTTGTGGAAATTAGAAAAGCAATGGAAACGCTCACTTCGCGCCTCGAAAGGATAGAGGAAGCTTTCTCATCCCAACCACAACCCAATCCAAAAATACAATGCGAGGAAAGTGATCCTCACTTTTGAAGGAATCTGGAATTTGGAATGAGGAGTTGGATTCCATTAATGAGCATGCGGTTCAATCTCCTGATGAGAAGATCTCGATGACTGTTCAAAGGAATGGTGAAGATACATGGGTGTCTTTTAAATATAGTGATGATGACACACCTTCCTTACATGACACACAGTATTTCAATGATGAGGTAAAAGTTAGTTTATTCGAACCTCAACCAAATTTAGGAATAGAATGCGAGGAAGGCGATCCCATCCCAAATGTGCACTGCACTGAACTAGAATATGATGAATATTAGGATGGCGATCCTGAATGTGTAGCCACAGTTTCCCTGGAATCCATCTCAAGGTTGGTCCAGGTCAATGATCAAGATGTACACAAAGTGGTCAGTCATAATGAGTCACTCCCCTCACCTGACATGTTTGATTTAAAGGTGGAGGAAGAGCTCCTTACAACCGACCCTTTTAACTCTTGTGAAACATGTTTGGACCACGCCTTTGAATCGAATGATGATGTGATTCAGGAGAAGGACGAATTGCTCGCTACGACCCTGGAATTTGAAACTACTCAATTGAGGCCACCATCTGAGCTATACACATTTGACAATTCAATGCCTCGATTGAGTAGTCTTAATAAACAAAGTGATCACATCGATGCTTACCCTATTGATTTTCAATCTGTCTGTGCAGGACTGGAGAAAGAAAGCATACATCTGGCTACTGTCAAGGATGATGGTTTCCTTAGGCAGATCATCGCGAGCTACAATGGGGATAATAAGTCACACTCAACTGAACTTCCTAACTCTTTGGATGATTGCTTGGCATACTTTGCAGATTCAAACGATCCCATGTCAAAGGATAAAGTGGATGCCTTGCAAGATGACATCTCGGTAGTCATCACTGACCGAGAGAACCCTTATTCTGAAGCCCCTTCTTCCCCTGATCATAAACGTCTACCAGTAAAGGAAGAGGAGCTGAAAATTGAACCGAAGTTTGGAACTTCGGAATGTGTTGAGACTACATCACTTCTTCAGAAGTTTTCTAAACTTTATTTACTTGTAGTCTTTGATTCACCATGGGATACTAACGTTGAAACTTTTTCTGTCACAGGTGAATCGTATATACTCTGGATACCTCAAGCAATTCAATGAAAAATTTCTTATGAGGTACAGAAGTTTCTCTAGAAAGTCATGCTCCGGAGCGTCCAAGCCTATTGCAAAAATGGCTTTTGGATGATCCTGTTGAGGAACTTACTAAGAAACTTATCAAGATATTGGCCGAAAGAGGAACCTTACGGTATGATCGAGTCATTTTTCCCTACTTTCATAGGACGAGGGTAGTTTGTTTTATACTGCTTTAGGATAGATGATAAACTTAGCGCTCCTGGGAGCCAACACAGCTTTTCATTCCGTTTCATTTTCCTAGTTAGTTAGTTCAATGTTTGTGGGTAACATTGCTACAAACCCTCACGAGACTACAACTCGTCCACTAGGGGCAACCTAGGGGTTTAAAGGCTTGTTGCATACGCTAAATGCAATCGAGAGCACCTGTGAAAGTGGTGTAGATAGGATTTTATTTTTGTTATTTTTATTTTACTTCTGTTGGTTTCTCTCTTGTGCTGACCTGCTCTTACGTAGATATCTATGAAAAGCCTCTTGATTCTTTCGTCCAGGTACTATCTTTCCATCACTCCTCTTATATTTTCATTGTCCCATGTGCATTGCATGCTTATTTCTTTTACATTGAGGACAATGTAGATTTTAGGTTGGGGGTGGGAGATTAGGTTTCCTAATCAGTGTTTTCTTAGTCTTGAACAAAAATTGTGAAAATTTTTAATTTTTCTGGAATTTCTAGTGAATAAGTGATTTTGACAGCCATCTAGGGCACGTGGAACTTCAAGATACGTGATGTTGATAATTTAAGACGCTTGGATTCAGTATCTGTTAGATTTCAGAGTTAAGTTTGAATTGTTAATCCATAATTAGAAGTTGTAAACATTGATTGAGTTATGATCTCACATGTCATATCTCGCTTTCACATTAAGGTTTCAGTTTGATATTGAAGGATTAACGTAGTACTCACTAAGCATGAAAAGAACCGGCCTATGAAAATTGAAAGGATTGGGAGAATAATCTTCACTATAGGTTTGCTCCCTATAGGTGAAGGTTCAATTTCCCAAAGTAGCCAGTCGGAAAGGGGTAGGCAATGGTCTTCACCATAAGTTTGCTCCCTATAAGTGAGGATTCGATTCCCCTTCTTGGCGTTACTTTAAAAAAAAAAAAAAAAGATAATGTGTAAGGCAAAGTTGGGTTATCGTGAATTCTCTTATTGGTTACCGATAATATCTTTAAATAGAGAGGTGAATCTTAATGTTAATAAGTCGAGATTATACTATACATCCATGGAATTCAATGTTTAGAATTTTTCTAATTCTTGGAATAATACTTTGAACTTGATTATGAAGTTTACCGTGCGCCTGAGTCTAGGAGAAAGTAATACCCAACATTCATGAATCTGAGAATTCTCATATCTGGATTATTCTGCAAAAATCACTCGAGTTTATAGAAATTGTTCTGTAATTCTCAACTTACTTTTCGCATATTTTGCTCGGGACTAGCAAAATGCTGGTTGGGGGTTGTGTTGAGGGTCAAATATTGCATATTAGACCCCATTGATTGCATGGATTTACGATTATGATATTGCTTAACGGTCTGAATTAATCGTGTTTGTAATGCAGGGTGTGTTTACGAGCTTGAATGAGAAATGATACTAAAAGCAGGGATTTAATGCTCAGACATCACCAAGGCATTAGACGGGACCAAGATCGATGGAATTACACGCCAGGGATCCATGAAAATCGAGAAAATGAAACTTAAGCGGCCTGAAAGTCAGCCAGAATGCAAGATCATGGGGTTCCCACCATCTGTTCGGCTCAAAACTTTATACATGGCTCGAGGACCAAAAACTAACCGTACACGTCAAATTTCAGCCATTGGATCCCTCTGGAAGTGGCCCAACGGACAAATCAGCCCATAAATCAGTGATTTGAGGCTCGCCTGGTATCTAAAAATGCTTCAACTTTATTCTCAACGCCTTAAATGGAGTGACACAGCAAATGGACGGAGCAGATGTCTCACAAACATCACTATGGATCCCACATGTACATTGAATGTACGTAAGGTGCAAGTGCACCCACGGCGCACCGGACGAAGTCCCATGGTCAAATCGGTTGACCCGACCTTCTTCACAAAGGAAATAGCGTGCGGACGCTGTTTCACCGGCTTGGAGTAGTGGGGCCCATTCTTCGCTCCAATGCATGATCAGAGCTGTCCATTCACTGCATAGATGGGGTAAAACCCTGTCTTAGCTTTCCTTTTTAACCCATACACGTTTACGCACGTGGATCGTCAAAAACGTAAGATTAACGGCTAGTTGATTTTATACAGTGGACAACACTAAAACTCCACAAAAACTAGTCATTTCTGATCGAAATTTCGAGAGGAATCCAGTGGACGAAATGGATTTCTCAAAACAAAATCGAAGTGGGCCCCACCGACTTCAACAGCAAACTCATCCTTGCACAGGCCCTGTTTTCCGCGTCCGGGAAAATCGAAAATTGCGGACAGTTGCGGGCCACTGTCCGTGATCGGATCGATGATCCATACCATTCAATCTCTTGAAAGGGTAGTCCTAACTCTATCCATGATGTCAGTTTCGAAAGAATTGGACAGTCAGTCGAGCAAACCGAGTTCAAAAGCAGGGCGTTTTCACTCGTTTCTGCGCACGTCGTTTCTCTGCTGCTGAGGCTTCTCACCGACTGTTACTGCGAAGGCTCTCCACCACTCCTAGCAAACTATAAAAAGAAGAGAGTGAGGGAGAGAGGGGGATTTGGGGAGGGATCTACGGCTGGAAGGTGGAACGTTAAACAGGGAGTTAAAAGGAGTTTTTTTTTTTATTTTATTTTATTTGTTTTGGATCCAGCCCATTCATGTTAGGCTGAACCTCTTAGCTAGGGCTAAGAGGTGAAGCTTGTGGCGTGATGGGTTTGATCCTATGGCTTGGATGCATGTAATGAACTGACGTTGATTTTAGTTTGATTAAATGGAATGCTTTCAAGTTTTTAATGATTTATTGTGACTTAAATTACAATATATTTGCGATGGCTTTGAGTATGTCCATTCCCTTATTGTGAATATGCAGTTAGGAAACCCTGTTGTTCACCATTGCCCCTTGGACATGGTTGGATGATGGAACTCTTCCTGACATTCATACACCACTCAAATTGGCTATGAATTGGTTTGATTTTGTTGTTTGCTTTGTCTCATGGGCATGGTTTTGTGATGGAATCTACTTTAATTAACACCCGTCTGATCTCTTGAAACTAGATCAAGTAAGTTCAGTTTAATTTCCATGGTTCTTGATGCAGGCATACAATCTCCCTGATCTCTACAAGTGGATCCTCTGAATCCCTAGTTTCTTACCTCTGAATTCTTTAAGTTTTAGATAATTATTCCACAATTATTACTTAAATTCTATTTGATTTAGGTTATATCTTAGTCTAGTTCTAGTTCTAGTTCTACTTAGTTTCAGATAGCGTACAGGTATCAGTCCCTTGGGATTCGACCTCGGTCTCACCGAGTTTATTACTACATCACAACCCTATACTTGGGGAGTGAACACTACCCGATCTGCTCTAGTAACCCAGTGAATAGCATTGACTCGCTCTACACCTGCATCAACTAATATGGTTTGGTAGCATCAATGGCTATCGCAATGAGGAACACCCTCTAAGATTGCACACTCATCATTCATAATCCAATATAAATCGTAGGTCATGAGAATAGATATATTAAATATGGCAATTCATAATCATGATCATATACTCGAAAGTTAAGCCAATCAACAGAATCTTATCATAAGCAAAATATAATAGCAATCGCAATATAAGGGAATATGTCCTGATAATCAGATAATCAATCATACGACTTTCTATTGCACCTGAAAATCACATTGTACGTGAATTCCACAAAATGGCTAGAAAATCGATAAACCTCTACTTCACCTGCAAATCATATCGTACGCGAATTCTACAAGATGGCTAGAAAATTGATAAGCGAACTTCAACTCAACCCGAAAATCATGGTATGACTGAACTCCACAAGATGAAGAGAGAATCAATAAGCAAACTCTAGACTACCTAGAAATCATGTCGTACGTGAACACCGCAAGATAGATAGAAAATCGATAAACAAACTTCAGCTCCACCTAGAAATCATGGTAAGACTGAACGCTGTAAGATGGTTAGGAAACCAACATATAACCCTCTACTTCACCCAGAAATCATATCGTATGTGAATACCGCAAGATGGCTAGAAAATCGATAAACGAACTTCAACTCCACCCGAAAATCATCATATGACTGAACACCGCAAGATGAAGAGAGAATCAACATAGGAACTCCGACGTCATTCGAAAATCATATGAACACCGCAAGATGGCTAGAAAATCGACAATCGAACTTTAACTCCACCCAGAAATCATAACAAACTCCGCAAATGCCCCAAAAATCAACAAGATATAAGAATGTAACCAAGAAGCCATAAAAGAGCACCAATATCCATCAAAGCCACAAAGGGAAAACATGTGGTCCAAGCCGTGTAAGGAAAACGTGTGACCATGGCTGCATAAGTCAAATAGAGACTACAAGATGGTGAGTCCACAACAAATTAATTCCAATCCATCAAGTATCTCAAGTAGTAACATGTAGAAAGTTTTATGACTGGAGGTGACATGCAACAAATCAAATTATCCATGCTTACAAAAATTAAAGAGGTATATCTATCATCTAACACAGGGAATAATTGAGCAACAAATTAACATATTCAATAGTAATGTAAATAACTTAATGAGAGAAATCAAACATCAACTATGTCCAGATTGATGAATTTAAATGGGAAGCTCAAAGGGTGAGTCCTCACCATAGAGTGTAGCTTCAACCGAGTATAGACTCCAATATGAACAAAAATGAGAAAACTCCAAATCCCTATATTTTAGTTAAAATTTGACTTAATTAAACCCAACTTAAACCCTAATCTAAAATCTATTAGAAGCTTGGAGACTAAATCGCCTTGATTTATGATTCAACTTGCCCTTGGGGTGATTTGGCCCAGCTTCAACTCAATCAAATAAAGTCCTAATTAAGGACTTTGAATATCTTACTTCACTTGAAAAAATGTGATTAAAAACCGAACATCACTCTAATAGAAATGATTTTACCTACTAATCAAGAGAAATAAGTCACCTGATTTGACCCAACTCGGTGTCGAGTTCAATCATGAACCGGTGAGAGAACGTTAACCCTACAAGACCTTAAGTGATCCAATTAGGAGTATGTCAAATCTAAATAAAAATCTAATCAAATAGCTTCAGGTGAGGGTTAGAGGATCTAAATTTCTCAATTTAATAAGAATAATTCCAATTAATTCAAAACTGTGAATAAAGTTCTATTTCAACATCATGAAGATCGGATTACCTTAAGTCGAGTGATTTGAGTCGATTCGACCCTATCAACTCAGTTGTTCAACTCAGCCCCATTTGGTGAGCCGGCTTAACAGTTCACCTGAGTTGACTTGATAGCACCATCCCAAACTCCCCTTCTTTCTCTCTTGATTTTCTTCCTCCGTCTCTTTTCTCTCCTCTTCTTGCTCTCTCTCTACCTCTCTTCCTGCTAGACTTCCAGCCAGGCCTAGACCAAGCCCAAACCCAACTTGACTCGGCTGGACTCGGTTTCAGTCGAGTCAATTCGGCAACCACCAAGACTGCTAGCTCTCTCTCTCTCCTCCTCTTTCTAGCTCTTTCTCTCTCTTTTTCTTCTCTGCACCATCCAACAAAACCTGGACCAACTAGCATCTGAGTCACACTGACTCACTGAATCGGGTGTGTGCAACAGGCACTGACCTAACCCTCTCCTTCTCTTCACTCTCATTTCTCCCTCTGTCTCTAATTTCTTCTTCTTCTGTTGTTGCTAAAGGTACAACAATGAGACTGGATGCTCAAAGTGACCTGCACAAACTTAGACTTGGATAGACCGTGTCCGAGACTCCGTGTAGCAGTCGATCATCAAATGAAAGAGGACAACTTCCTCTCTCCCTCTCATTTTCTCTTTCTCCTTTCTTCTTCTTCTTTTTACACCATTCCACAGCTGCTAGATCAGACCAGGAGTAGACCCGACCCAAACTCTGTTGGCTCGGCCTGAGCTCGAGCTGGTGCAGCTATGGCAGCGGCGGTAGCAACATTAACACTTCCTCTCCCTCATTCTTTCTTTTCTTTTCCTTTTTATTGCTTTCCTTCTCTCCACACTATGCTCAGCGGCATGACCAAATGAGCCTGCCTCGGTGCGGGTTATGACAGCAGCGGGGCAGAGCTTGTGCTCTTGGGGAAGAAGCTCCAGCTTCAATGGAAGATCGCCACCCGATGGAGTTTTCTTTAATCTGGTTGTTGTGGATTGATTAGAGGGACCTTAGGAAGCTTGAGGATGCGAAGGATCGAAGCTTCAACGATTTTTTCTTAATGGGTTCGAAGATAGAAGAAAACAGTTTAAGTTTCGCTAGTGCAGCTATAAGGAATGGGGCAACACACCCTTTGCAATATAAGCTCTTTGTTTTGATGCCCTAAATCTCCCTAAGCCATTGGATGGAGGATGGATTGCTTAGATTGAATCCTATAGTTCAGTTTTTCTCAAAACCGTGGGAAGGATCTACGTTGGTTTTCTTGCAAGGAAACCCTAAACCACATTTCTTCAAGTGGAGGGCTAGGATTTCTTCACGGTGAATGGTTAATATGAAAGGAAGTACAGTTTCGTAGATCACTAGCGTGGAAAGTGAGGAACACATAATTTTTCATTTTTGGAAATGAGTGTGTTTATAGCCTGATTTATGGCTAATATTGTGTGCACATGTGTGCAATCCAACAGCTGGATCAATCATCATTCTGGTCGTCCATATCTTCCAAATGAAATGGACGGTTTTGATCAAGCACATGCCCGATCGTGGTGGGCCACAATGCTTACAAACGGTTGTTTGTCTATTCAAATAGTGCTTGCGGGAGAAGAATTTTAAAAAGAAGGAAATTCTTTTTTTTTGTTATACGAGTCAGACACGTTCTGACCGAGCGCCGAGTTCAGTGCGGCATAGGAGTACATAGGTTATGTACTCCCAACTCAAATGTGGGGCCCACTATATTCCTTTTGCTGGATTCATTCCGTTGGCTGGACTCTATTGGTTCTAATAGGCCATAGTCCAAAATTTAGGTAGATCCAAAACTTAGATGGGCCATCTTGACCGAAATTCACCCTTTGAATGCTAATCACCGCTGATTTGACGACAATCTGTGGTCTAATCTCGAGATCAAAATCATTCATCTAACTAGTGAGCCACCCAAAGCCACCATTGATTTTAAATTGATATTATTTTAACTAAATGGGTCACCCAGCATCTATTTCTTGGTTCAAACTATGATTTCCATCCAACTGACCTTCTGATCAATCCCAAACCTGACCATTAGTGATCCTTGGAGTTAGGTATTGACAGTGGATGGTCTAATCTGTCTATTGAGATGATTTATAGGGATTAATCGCCCAAACACAGATGGTTAGAGGTCCACTAAGGTGTCTACCTGAAATCTAGCCTGACTGTTAGTTCCCACAGCTTAATATGGGCTACCTGTTTGATTATGAGGTAGACCCATAGCCCAAGTGGGCCTTATCAAGTGGATAGCAGTTTTAACTATCGATCTCTACTGATTTGATGGGCAGATCGATTCCAATTGCACATTAAGGATTCTATGAGTCTAATAGCTATTCGTGTGGTCATTAATAATAGGGTTTATAGCCTTTTCAACCATTTAATCTTAAATTAAATCCTGAGTGGGCCCTAGGCCTGATTAATGATTCAATTTGTCTAATGAGATGATCGAAACAAGTTTAGGGATAAGACTTGTTTTTTTTTTTTTTGGAAATCAATGGTTGGATGACTTGTTCTTTGGACCAGTGTTATGCCATGGTCATATCTAAGTTGGGTCGTATGGCTTAGGTGTGGATTACCATTTGAGCTACTAAGGATGCAGAGGTGGTGTAACTTATATTCTAAAAGATGTGACGACTTCTCTTAATAATTAACAGATGGATGGGTTAGTCTATCCCAACCATTAGATCAACCCAAGATGAGGGTGAACGTTCAGATACGTCATATTGTGCTTAAACTAAATTTGGTCTTCCTGTTAACTCCCGAGTACTGAAACGTACGGGGTGTTAGATAGACTTTATACTTTCAAAAATTTATTCTATATGTTATTATAATACTTAAATATATTCAATTACACAGAATATCAATCTTCAAAAAGAGTTTTGAAACTAAAAATTTTACTCATTACTCAACACAGAAAATACTAATTAGTTCATCTAAGAAAATTTTCTCATTGCTCAACATAGAAATACTCATTAGGTCATCTAATCTCACCCTCAAATTAAAATCAACATTGTCTTCAATGTAAAAGATATATAATAAAATCCTCATGAGACAACGAAAATAAAAGAGGAGTAACTAAAAAAGATAGTACCTTAGGAAGATCAATGAGATGGTATGAAGTCTTCATCTTCTAAAGGGATTAGTATGAAACAAAAACAAAACTAGAACAAAATCTAACTATTCTAATCTGAATAAAATATTAAATGGATAAGTGGACCTCCATCAGACTAAAAGGTCAATCATGATAAACAAGATCAATAAGAGGGATGAAGATATCCTCTGAATCAGATTTCTCAATAAATGGTTTGATACTATGACTGTTCACTTTGAAAATATTATCATTCATTAGGTTTTATATCTCGACAGCCCTATGAGGATAGACAATTTTGACTTTAAAGGAGTCGGTCTAATGAGATTTTAGCTTACTGGGAAAAAGATGAAGTTTAAAATTATAAAAAATGACTTTTTAGTTTTGGTGCAAAAGATTTTCGAAAAATATTCTTGTCATGAAATACCTTCATTTTGTCCTTATATATCCTAGAATTTTTGTATGAATCGTTTCAGATTTCTTCAAGTTCATTTAATTATAATTTACATAGCAAGATGGCATTACCAAGATTGAGATTGAAATTGAAATTCTTTATCGCCCAATATGTTTTATGTTCTAACTCAACATGTAAATGTCAAGTCTTCCCATAGACAAGTCTAAAGGGAGACATCTCAATAGGAGTTTTATACGCGGTACGATAAACCCACAACACATCTGTCAATCAAAGTGACCCATCTTTATGATCTGGATTAACCATTTTTTAAAGTATTTCCTTATTTGATATTTCAACTTGGCTGCTTGTCTGTAACAACCCTAGTCCTAGTAGCCGATTGTGAACACTTGCGCATATAAATAGCTTAGTAGAAAACTAGTAACTGCATAGAGACATTTTTGCTCCCATTTAAAGTGGAAATATTGAATTTCGGGAACGAAATTCTCTTTAAAGGGGCTAGATTATAACAACCCTTACTTTTTAGTACATGGCTGTTACCACTTAAACCTACATCAATGGAAATCCAGAGTCAATTAACCAAACAACTGATACTCAACATGTGCAGGATGGGGCTTCCAGTCATCGTTAAGCCACCCATCAGAGGCCCTAGGAGCTAAATTGTGCTTTACATCAGTCAAGAAGGTAACCTTGATCAAGCACCTTAAGTCAGAGTAGTTTCTAAATCAACTGATTGTAGCGATACTCTACTAATCGATCTTCATAGGCTAGTGGATAGCCAACCAAGCACTATTGTGTCTTAAATCAATAATAAGCCATTGAAATTAAGTATTAAACCGATCCAGCCATCGGATCAACATACATGAGGCTAAATAGAGCCTGAGACATGTGATACGGCGCACTTAGGCATTGACCCCGCCTCAAATTGGGCCAGGACCCCTAAGTGGCGCCCCCAAGACAATTAGATGGATTGGATTTGACGTAACCATCATGATGGACCCCACACAGAGTGTGTGTGCACTCCGTGCACTGGACAAAGCAAGTCGGTCAAACAGGCTTTGACAGAACCAAAATGAAAAAAAAATCAGATTTCTTCCCGCCAACGTGCAATTTGAATCTGATGGTCTTCAACCTCTAAAGTGGCCCACCTTGGGCACTTTCTGAACAATCCAAACTGTTCATTAGGCTTGTGGGGTCCATCCGACCACAACCGTATAAGGTTTTGGTCCAATGCACAGGGACGAGGAATCTGGGACGGGACTGTCCAGAAGTTGGTGTGTGGCTAGGATTCGAGATATGGGGCCAATCTATGACTGCATGGATGGCCCATGATTGGCCTGATCATGCCATCCCAACCTTCCATTTTCCAGGCAGAGTCATGCTCTCCCATTTTCAAAAACAGCCAAACAAGGGCCTACATAAGAAAAGAAAAAAAGTGAAGTTTTTGTCATGCTCCAAACTCGAAAATCGGGCTCACAAAATTTTCGTTCACCGAATCCGGTGCCAACAACTTCCGTAGTACCCCATTCTTAGCTCCCAGCGCCCATATGCCAGATTTCAATCCTGGGATCCTATAAGGAGGGTTTTCCAACGTACATTTAGCTCGTAAGAAGCATAACCACAAGTTTACCCAAATCATAAAGGCATCATCATCATCACATATCCACTAATATAAACAGTTGAATACATTGCTGAAAGGGAAATACATATATCGATAATCAAAGCTCTAAAAGACAGCTACACGCTCCAAGCTCAACGCTGCTGCAACCTAACGCCACCTGCACGCATCTATCGTGCATAAGCTTATATAAAGCTTAGAGGGTGGTGTAAGTGTGTGTGCAAGATAAGTGCCAAGTATGCAATATCAGAGCAATGCGAAAACATGTCGATAAGTGCATAAATACCATTAGCCATATCCAGGTTATGCGATGCATAATAATAATAGGCCAATAACATATATTAAGGAAGTAATGTAGATCAACTATGCAATGTAGAGATATATTAAGCCAAATATTACATGCTGGACAAGCAATGCAATATGTAAATCCTGACGAGTCCACGACTACTGTCAACCTCATTTAGGCTATATAATACAGAAGTATAGTAAACCAAATGTTAAGTGCCGAGGATGCAATATAATATGTGGTGCGAATGAAATAACCAAGTTGGAGTGTGAAGTCGGGATGATAGTACGTGGTATCGCAGGCTATGGGGTCCATCACAAGAGACTTCTATCCAAACCAGTCACATACCTAAATTTAGATAGGCAGACTCAATGTGTTAAACTCTTAATCTCAATTTAGTCGCGCGCCCCAACTGAAATCCTGGCCATTGCGAAGGTACATATAATAAATTAGTTATGCACCACCAGCCCGAGTGGACAGTGAATGAATGAATGAGTATGCAACTCCTGCTCAATAAGTCCACATATTAGTATCGTACATCTCTGGGTCATCATCGAGGTCTAGTACACTCCACATTGGTTGCCACCTTCCTAACTATACAGCCATGCAAGTAGAAAAGACCTCACTACTTGCTTACCAGTAGTATACCAATGCCTACCTAGCTCGTCAATAGCAGACCCATTTGGGAGTTGGTTAAACTCAGCCTAGCTTACAACCCCCTCACTCGAGAAGATAAGGCCACACCTCCTTCCAACTGACCACGACATAGTGGGAGACGTGGCCTACTGGTATTCGGCACTCGGGTGCTCATGTTTTCACTCGGTCTCGACGTTGGAGCGTATCCTGGCCACGGAGGTTTAGGGACTTTCACCCACGGACATCCAACGTATCCAGATGATTGAACCAAACATTTTTAGTCTCCTATCTGGCCATCCACAACATGCCTGTGGAGGCCACAGACGTATTGTCTTTAGGGTATATGGTGGTCATATCATAAAATGCAAGATGCATGAGTCATACTATCCAGTCATGCATCAAACTTGCGTGTACTGTGCATTCATGTGGGCCAACTCCGTCTATCAGGGAGTCCCATAATAATCCATCCAATGGCATGTACTATGATCAATTACTCCTCATATCAAGCATATATATGATGCGCATGGGCATGGATCGTGGAGCTATACTAAGCATGTTATATGATGAGGATGGGCCTAACAAGGGCCTAAAGAAAGGTCACAATGTGGACGTTTAACCATCATTGCCCATCAATGTAGATATTTAACCAACATTGTTCCCAAGGAGTGGTCCTTATAGAGCCTAACATATAGTGGGGCATGAATAGGCCGAGTTAAGAGTCTTAGAGTGGGGGGGGGGGGGGTGAATAAGACTATACCAAATTAAAAATTTAAGTGCAGAATAATAAAGAAACAACCAAAGATAGTACTTATCAATTCAAATAGTATAAATGAATAGCAACCTCAAATGTACAAGTATTGAGAGGTTGATACGGATGTTGTTCTAAGGACAACCTTACACCAAAAACCAATGGCTTATGGTAGGACAACCTGATTTCTAGAACGGTCTGTGTATTAAAAACTCAAACAAATATAGAGGAATAAAGAATAAAATAGAAATAAATTTCTACTACTATTACAACATTCACCACATGTGCAGAAAGTAAATTACAATCATTCACTACAAATGCTGAAAAATAAATTACAACATTCAACCACTTAAGCACATGCAACCATTCACCGCAACTTCAACAATTATAGTGGTTCGCTTGTGTGTACACCAACTGTTAAAGAATAGCCATACAACTACTCCACTCTCAATATCCTTAAACAGTGGATATTGGCTTTCACTATGAAATATGTTTTCCAAGGTTTCCTAAAACCTTCACAATTATGTTTTCAAAGGGCTACCACAATTAAAAACCCCACTTACTGAGATTTTCTGACTATCTTAGTCAAATCAAAATTGAAAGATTTTCTAGCAATCTTATAAACCAAATAACAAAAATAGAAATGTACTTATCTGAAGATTCTTATTTTAATGAAGCCCGATAGAACCGATTCGATGTAGATGTTCAATGTACAATCTCACATATGAAAGGGTTCTTAGATTTAAATGATTTTTAGATTAAATTGTCCAGGGTTAGCTTGATTTGATTTTGATCTCAAAAAGGGTAAAATCAATATTCCCTTTACGAAAGAATTAGAATAGTATAGAGACCACAAAAATAAATACAAAAAAGTTATTAAAAGAATCTTAAATACTAACCAATTAGTTTCTCAAATGTGGGGACAAGTTCTCTCAGAGTTGTGACTTGAATATCTTGGAATTGAATGAAAAACTCTAAAAATTCTCCTCAATTTATAGGCAAAAATACTGCTCACTGGACTGGCCCAGTGATCGGTTCGACTGGTCGAAGGACCAACAAGAATTCAAAATTTTGGGCACGATAAGATAAGATCGCTACTCGACTGGTTGAGTGGCCTAATCGACTAGTCGAGCCCTGCACTCGACTAGTCGAGTGGGACCTAGTTTAGTAGTTGGACTTTGAGTCGAGCACTGTTCACTCGACTGGTCAAGCAGTCTCCAGGACTAGTCGAGAGTCCAACAGAAAATCTCAAAAATTAAAAACAAACCTTGGACTAGTCAAGGAAAATCTTGGACTGATCAATCCAGTGCTTGGACTAGTCGAACATAGGCTAAGAGTAGTTGAGATAAAGCCTATAAAATTATATAATGAACCAATTTAAGTATGCAATTAATATGACCTAACCTATGGTCAATCTAGGGTCATCCATACCTTATCGGTGAAGATTGAACATTGAAATATTATTCTTTTCGATTGATAATTTATCTTGAAGTACTTTAAAGCTTGTCATCTTGAAGTACTTTGAAGTTGAGCATGTATTCTTAAGTAATACACACTGTCTTAACATAGTTGAAGCTTGAAAACTTGAAGTAGTACATGATGTTATACTTGAATCTCTTATTCTTGTACTTGAATTTCTTTAACTTGAATTTGAACATCTTGAATGTAGGTAAGGATGATATAAAGTTGAGCTACACAAGATACAGATTCCAGAAGGTTTTGACACTACGAAATTTGACAATCGTAGGAGCTAGATAAGATAGCATTTACAGGGCCCATGGCTTTATACAAGGACTTACATATAACATAATGGGCCTCACACAAGGGCCTAATATACATCATAATGGGCCTCATCATCTGGGCCTCTCATACATCACATCGAGCCTCATCAAAGGCCACAAATACATCACGATGGGCTTCACGCAATGGGCCTTATATTCATCAAATGGGCTGTAATATATGGGCCATCATATACATCAAATGGGCAGCATCACATGGTACTTATACACATCACAATGGGCCCCATTACTCAAGCTACAATGGGCCCCGCATATGGCCATGATGGGCTTCACGTACGGCCACAATGGCCTCACATACCTTAAGTGGGCCCTGCGTATAGCAGGTGGACCCTATAGGTGAACACCATGGATATACATGCATTAAGGAGGGTTCCCACCTAAAATTAAGATCTATTTCATCGTATTTGTAATGCCATATAATGATCTCTATCGATGGTTGGACGATATAGATAAAACACATATATCATGTGGGACCCACGTCCCTGGGCGGTGAGGATGCAACCCATACATCAGGGCCCCACGACGTCTGAACATTGCTGATCAAACACAAACATCAAGGTGGGGCCCCACGTCCAAGATCTGGATGGATGGATGGACAGTGTGGAATAACACATACATCATGGTGGAGTCCATGATTTGGACGGTCCATCAAGGTAGGTCCCACACGACACACCGTCTAGAGATGGACGGTGTGAAATATACAACATGTAAATTAGTGTGGGTCCACCCCCACACGTGCAGCACGTGTGGGGTGGCCCCACGTCATCCCAAAATGGATGGAAAGCGTGGAGAATACATACATCATGGTGGCCCACATAACATGCTGACGTCAGTCAGTAGTGGGATCCAACATCCTGTAAAACGGACGGATTACAGGGATACATATCTCAAAGGTGGGCCCCGCACCACACATGCTACACATTTGGGTGGGTCCCACCCATCAGAAAAATGGACGGACAGTCATGATATAACACTACCTTGTGATCAGGACGCCGGAACTTGCTGGCGTCAATGCAGCGGGCAAAGCTGCTGGCCGTCCAGCAGATGAACGACCTAGATTCATACAAAAAAAGGTGGGTCCACATGTGTGGGACCCACCAGCTTTGATAAAGCTGATGTTCGTGTTTTTACTTCATCCAGCGTGCATACATCTTGGTGCGTCCCACAGTACTGCAAGTCTAGATGGACAGTGCTGATATAGAATATATATATTAAGGTGGGTCTCACTGTCCAATCATTTGGACGGTGTGGATAAGACCCATACATCAACGTGGGTCCCACAGAACTTGCTGTCTCCAATACAACAGCTATTTATATAATATAATATTTTTATTTTTATTTTAAAATGTCTAACGTCCAGGCCCTGGACATTTGGACGGACGGACTTGAGGACGTCATCAATCTAGCAGCTACATGCTGCTGGGTCCCCATCGAGATGGACGGTATGAATGAAAATACAGATATCATGGCAGGCTCCATCCATATGGATGAACGGATGAAAACACATGCATCATAAGTGGGGTCCACCATCAAAAGACGGTTAAGATATAACATATACCTGATGATCAGGCCCACAAACCTCGCTGACGCTGATACAGCAGCTATAAGCTGCTGGGCTGCTGGCCCACCATACGAACGGTTTAGATATAACACGTGCCTCATGGTCAGATGCACAAAACTTGCTAGCATTAAATACAGCAGTTGTGCGCTGCTCGTCGAGAAGATGGATGGTTTAGAATATAATACATCAAGGTGGGTCCACGCCAGTGTCATCCACCAAGTTTGGATCAGCCAGATATTTGTGTTTCCTTTGTCCTGGTTGGCCTAAAATGGGCAGCAAGGTGGGGCCCATTCGCTAAACGTCCAGAAAATCTAGACAGTCCAGATTATTGATCACATCAGGTGGGCCACACACACATCATTATCGTCATAAAAGAAAGAAATTGAAATGAGTATGAGAGAGAGAGAGAGAGAGAGAGAGAGAGAGATATGGAGGATTCCGCCACTATGAGCTCTCTTAGGATTACAACACATACATCAAGATGGGTCCTAAATAGGATTCATACCATCAATTGGTAGGTCCCACTTAGTCCATCATAAAAATCATAATCTAATCCCAAAAAATACCCACCGATTTTTACTTCTTTAGCTCATTGGAATCCTTGATCCTAAGCTCTACCTTTGATGGAGGATGATGAGATTTGAAGGGTTGGATGGTGAAGATCTTGGGGTAGGAAGTGGACCACACTCAGCTCTTCTCTCCTTAGTCTTTTTCTCTCTTAGTTGCTAGGAAAAATGGTAGAGAGTGAGTGAAAGATGTGAGATGTAAGGAGAGAGGAATGGGTGTGTAAGAGGGATGGGATGACAGGTATGATGGTATAAGGAGAGATGACATGAGGGTTGACTTTTGGGTGAGAGAGGGATGGGTGAGTGATGGGTTGTAATTAATTGATTGATGTGATGAGTTGTAGAGATTCTCTCTAGATTAGTAATGCACAACATTTTTCTTGAGATGAACGCGGGCCCACAATTCCTGGCATGGATATCGCATCAGTGCGCAAGACGCGGCGTTGAAACCGCGGCGACAGTGCGGTCACAATGGTACAAGTCTCAGGTAGAGCCAACTCAGATATACAGGATGTGACTTAGTGCCACGTGCAAACACCGGTTACAGGTTGTAGTTTGTCGAAATTCAAGAGGGAGGATCACGGAAGTATATGGAACGGTACGGTCTAGGATACGGGTTTTATAGTTTTCCTTCTGAGAAATGGATGCTGACACACTATTGGCCATTCCCTGGGGCACGCGGGGCAATCCTAGCCCTTCCTTGGAAGGTAGTACGAGATGAGAGAAGGGAGCATCTCATCTCATGAGAAAATGATGAGAATCGGACATTCTCACGAGATGAATCGAAACTAACGTTTGAGGTTCAAAAAGTGGGCCCCATGCTGTTCAGAGGTCCCATCTGGTCCATTCAAACAGACCAGATCATGTCAAAATACATGGGTAGTGATCTGTCATAATGGCCAGATCACCTTTGTAACATCCTGAATTTTCACGACCAGAGTATGTACTCGTGCCCGAGGAAACCAGGTGTTAATATTGTAAAGTGAGAATGTCCCAAGGACTTGCCCTGAGATTTTTCCTTATCGATATCACATTCAAATACACCTTAGATGGAAACCAGCCATAGGAATGATATTAACTGTCTTTCTTATCCCAAAGAAAATAATTAAATTGTCAAAGGCCCTCATAATAGGAGCACAACATAAATTCCATGAATAGCAGAAACGCAAGTAAAACTAAATTCCTATCCTCTACTTTGTTCGTCGTGTTCTTCCTCGAGTTGGTGATCCTTAGGTTCTTCCATCTGTTCGTCACCTGCATCATCTATACGGTTGGGAGAGGGTCAATGCCCTACTCATAGTGATGGTCATCCTTCAAGATTAACAATAATTCAAAAGATTCAAGAAAAGAACGTAACGTAATGATATGTCTCGTACTCCACTAATACATGAGATATCAGCATGCGCAATCTGCCTACAAGGGTTGCACTACCTAGTATAGTGTGCACGGCTCATCATATATAGTGATCATCACGATGTGAAGTATAATTCATAGAACACCCGGCTCGACCTGCATCCCACAACTATGGATATTCGCCGGCATGGCCAACACTAACGTGGATTTATGCGAACATCTCAAGGCAGCATAACACATGGTTGGGGGATTTACGTAACACGATATGTTCATCGAGCGACTATTTGCGACATCCAATCCCGAAAAGTTAATGTAACACATATACCGATTTACATACATCGATTTGTGCACCACGCCAGCTAACCCACGAAACTATGTGCCGACCAAGAGGGCCGCTACCCGTAATGCATTACGTCTATGATAAGATAATCAAATCACTAGTCATGATACCTTACATCACTTGCTCATTTCAGAGAATATGGCTGAATCATCAAGAGTAAAATTGTATCATGAAGGTTCTGGAATAACAGGACCCATGCCCGTGCCTTAAGGATAGACGGCACAAGGCCAATGAAATAAGAGGAGTGACAATGGTCAACTCAAATAAAAAGATGAGTGGCAGAGCCAACTCAAATATAAAGATGAGAAGCAGGGCCAACTCAATAATGGATGAGGCAGGGGCAAGGCTTGTACCCATGGCCTCACATAGATTCAAAGAACTTCTCTTATATTTGACATCATGTCATAATCTCGAAAGGGCCAATAAATCAATTGATAGGACAATTCCCAAGGAACATGTAAACATGAAATATATGATAATTCATATCATAAAAGGCGCGTAAGAAGCCAATAATTGATGTGAAATATATAATAACATGGAAGATTCAAAGTGATATGTAAAAGCCCCAGATAAAATACACGTATAGGCAAGAACAAATTCATGAAGACATGAAAGACAGAATACAATTATCAACTTAAATTACAGTAAGCCTAAAGGATAAAACCCTCACCTGATCTGATTATCTGAGTGCCTAATACCAAATTATAGATTTGGTTATAGATTTTAAGACCCGCCTGCACCCAAAAGGGGACTGGAAGCTCTCAGCCGACATCAGATGTGGAATGGAATCTCTCAGTCGAGACTCTTCCTTGCCGAAAATTCGGAACTACCTTCTTTCCTCTTCTATCCTTTCTTTTCTTCCCTTCTTCTTTATTCTTTTCTTTCTTCTTCTCTTTCTTTCTCTTTCTTTCTTTCTTGCTGGACGGCAGCAAGCCTGGGGCGAACAGAGCTGCCGCTCGGCTGAAATCTCCCTCTCGGTTTCTCACTTTCCCTCTCTTCTTTTGCTGTTTCTCTTTCCTTTCTTTCCCTTCCACGGTCGGACGACAGTCCCTTTTATAGACCGGGAGAGAACTTTCCAGGTCCCTACGTCGGTTCTTAGCTGCACTGCGTAACTATTACGCAGGGAACCTCAAAAATCTTCTGCAAAATCTTCTTGTTGCACAACAGAGACCGAACGCAATCTGACGATTGTTTGTTGTCTTATCAGCCAGATTTTCTGGAGGTTCAGTCTAGTCGTGGCCATTCCGTCCGACGAATGGTCCAGATCTGCTTCATCACCATGACAGTGGGCCCCACTGAATCCTCGTATGGTGCCAGATTGCATACCCGAATGCGGAAGGGGGTGCGAAACAGGGCTTCGGCCGGACCTAGCTATGGACCAGATCGTGCGTGCGTGCAGGATTTTCCAGTTAGGAAACCGGTTTTTGTGTGGTCGGATTTTCTGTCCGGATGTGATGGACGGTCTGGATTAGCTTCATGGGCCATGATGGTGGCCCACAGCATCTCTCAAAATGGACAGGGTGCGTCCGTTACGTGCGGCGGAAACAGGGGCTCGATTTTGATCGGGTCAGCGCTCGCTGACTGATCCTCTTGAGACAGTGCACAGCGGGTGCACCATGGTGGTGTACGTGTACACACATGTGGGGTCTACTATGACCACTGTATGAGAGATCTACTCCGTCCATCCATTTCTCCATGTAATTTAGGGTATTGATCCTAATATTGAAGTATATCCAAGAGTCAGGTGGCCCCAAAAGTTGATGGTTAGTGGTTGATCTGTCGATCAAGCCACTTATGAAATGATTTAAGTGATGAAATTTGGCATGAATGGCTAATTCATGATTCCTAAGCATGCTATAAGACTACACGCTGATCGGACTATAGAGAATTTCATGGCTTGGGATTCAGTGGCCTAGGTCAATGGCAATTAGGTAATTATTGCTGATCTGCATGCATTATGAAATCTAATAGGTCTTCATGGATGTAGGCACGTTCCCAAGTAATTCTTAAAAATAATTTTTGTCTAATTTACTATTGATAAGGAGTTATTTACTGATTTAGTCAAAAGAAGGTACATGTTATGTTGAATCTTATGGTAACGTTCGAGGACTTTCGATGCTTGAGTATTGAAAAGTTCAAGGCATTACAATCTACCCCTCTTAGAGAAAATTTCATCCTCGAAATTCCTTTCCTCTTATTGTGGAATAGGGGATAGGTTGTTCTGTAATACTTTACCCTTTACCCTTTAATTAGTGTGTATACTTCTCTATGATGTTTATAAGAAAGTATTGAACTTATTACTATCTATCCCTCTTAAAGGAAGAACAAATAAAATAAAATTTAATCTCACCTCCCACACTAGTCCTTGTAGAAGAGGCCGGGGCGTTTTTCCTTCATTTCTTCCTCGCGCTCCCATGTTGCTTCTTCTTGGTTGTGATGTGACCACAGAACCTTGACCAAAGGAATAACTTTGGTTCGAAGAATTTGGTCCCTGCGATCAAGGACCTGTATGGGTTCTTCTACGTAGGTGGCGTTATCCCATAGCTCTATTTGTTCCCAGTTTATAATGTGAGAGGCGTCCGGTTCATACTTCCTCAGTATGGAGATATGGAAGACATTATGAACATTGGCCAGTTATGGGGGTAGTGCAATATGGTAAGCTACCTCTCCCACTCTTTCTAATATCTCAAATGGGCCGATGTACCTGGGTGCTAGTTTGCCCTTTTTCCCGAATCGCATCATGCCCTTCATAGGAGAGACTTTGAGGAATACCTTGTCCCCTTCGAAGAATTCAAGAGTACGTCATCGAATGTCCGCGTAACTTTTCTGTCTGCTTTGTGCCGTCTATAAGCGTTCCCTTATCAAATCAATTTTCTCAGAAGTAATTTGAACAATTTCGGGCCCTAGTGTGCTCTTCTCTCCTACTTCTGCCCAACAATGCGGGGTGCGGCAAGGTCGCCCATATAGAGCCTCGAATGGGGCCATGCCAATACTTGCTTGGAAGCTGTTGTTGTAAGTGAACTTAGCGAGGTGAAGATAGTCATCCCAGCTGCCTTGAAATCCAAAATACATGTTCTTAACATGTCTTCGAGTACTTGACTCACTCTTTCTATTTGTCTGTCCGACTGGAGGTGGAAAGCGGTACTGTGATTCAGGTAAGTCCCTAGTACTGTTTGTAGTTTAGTCCAGAGATTTGAGGTAAATCGGGAGTCTCTGTCTGATATGATCGTAGATGGAATTCCGTGAAGTCGTTCCACATTTTTGATGTACAATTCTGCCAATTCGTTCATTGAGGCAGTGATTTTCATGGGTATAAAGTGAGCTGACTTAGTCAGTCGGTCCACTATTACCCATATTGAGTCGTGGCTTCTTCTTGTTTTTGGGAGTCCTACTATGAAATCCATTGATATAGAGTCCCATTTCCATAAAGGTATCTCGAGCGGTTGTAGCAGCCCAGCTGGTTTTTGATGTTCGGCCTTTACCTGTTGGCAAGTGAGGCATTTAGCCACATAAGCAGCGATTTCTCGTTTCATATTATTCCACCAATAATGACGTTTTACGTCTTGGTACATCTTAGTGCTCCCAGGATGGATGGTTAATCTGGATCGATGGGCTTCGTCCAATACAGCTAATCTTATCTCTGGCTTGTTGGGTACGCATAACCTATCTCGACATCTAAGTCCACCATCCGAGCCCACATGTCATCGTGAATCCCGGTTCTCTATTGCTTTCAAATAACGCTCCTGCAGCTCTTCGTCCTGTCTCTGCGCTTCAATGATTTGACGAAGCAGTGAGGGTTCCATGGATAGATTTTCGAGCAGTACATTCCCTTCTCCTAGGTCTAGCTAGATATTAAAGTCCTTTATGAATTCTAGCATTTCCCATTCTTCGAGTGCAATTGTGGCTGCCGAAATGTGAGATTTCCTGCGACTGAGTGCGTCAGCCACTATGTTTGCCTTCCCTGGGTGATATTGTATTTCAAACTTGTAGTCCTTTAGTGTTTCCATCCATCGGCGCTGTCGCATATTTAAGTCCTTTTGGTCGAACAAGTACTTAAGGCTCTTGTGGTCCGTGTTAAGCTTGAATTGTTCCCCATATAAATAATGTCTCCACATTTTGAGAGCAAACACCACGGCCGCTAGTTCCAGGTCATGTGTTGGATAATTTTGTTCATGTACTTTCAACTGTCTGGACGCATACGTGATCACCTTATTGTTCTGCATAAGCACGCATCCCAAGCCTTCAAGGGAGGCGTCCGTATATACCGTAAATTCTACCCCTTCCTCGGGTAGGGTGAGTATAGGGGAGGAAGTTAGCCTTTTCTTGAGTTCTTGGAAGGCTTCTTCAACTTTCTCATCCCATTGGAAAAGTACATTTTTCTTTGTTAGATTGGTTAGTGGCCGGGCTATTTTGGAAAACTCCTTGATGAATCGCCGATAGTACCCTGTTAACTCCAGAAAACTTCTAATCTCAGTGACGGTATCCGGTCTGGCCCATTGGAGGACAGCCTCCACCTTGGCCGGGTCTACTGCGACGCCTTGACGATTCACCACGTGTCCTAGGAATCTGACTTCTTCCTTCCAGAACTTATATTTCGAGAGTTTAGCGTATAGTTGATTTTCCTTCAGCAAGTTCAGGACCTTTCGTAAGTGAACCTCGTGTTCTTCTTTGCTTCGTGAGTAGATTAAGATGTCACTGATGAAGACTATGACAAATTGGTCGAGGAACGGTCTGAAAATACGGTTCATGAGATCCATAAAAATGGCCGGGGCATTCGTGAGACCGAAGGGCATTACCAGAAATTCAAAATGTCCGTACCTTGTTCTAAATGCGGTCTTAGGTATATCCTCGTCCTAAATTCTCAATTGATGGTACCCCGATCTCAGATCAATCTTTGAAAAGAATTGAGCTCCCTTTAGTTGGTCGAATAGGTCGTCGATACGGGGGAGAGGATACTTGTTCTTCACTGTTGCTTGATTTAGGCGACGATAGTCAATGCACAATCTTAGGGATCCGTCTTTCTTCTTGACGAATAGCATTGGTGCGCCCCAAGGAGAAACACTTAGTCGAATAAACCCCTGATTCAGGAGCTCCTCTAACTGCTTCTTAAGTTCTGCCAATTCGACCGGTGCCATACGAAAGGTGGCTAGGGCAATTGGGGCAGTTCCAGGCATTAGGTCAATACCGAAGTCCACCTCCCTCCTGGGAGGCAGTCCAGGTATCTCCTGGAATACCCTGGTGAATTCTTTGACCACTAGAATTTGTTCCACGAATACTTCTTACAAGCTCATTATTCATTTTAAGGGTTCCTCCCTCTTTCTTCCTTGTATTGTGATAGGGGATCGCCCTGCTGCGGTGAAGGTGATCCTTCTGGCCCTAATCTCTATGGTTGCCCTAGTTTCGTCCATCCAGTCCGTCCCAAGGATCACGTCAAAGCATTTCATGTTTATTATCACTAGGTTAACAGGTATTACGAGGCTTGCGATAGTGATGGGGCAGTTCTCGCAATATTTGTTTAATTCCACCACCTTCCCTAAAGGCGACGCCACTGTGATTGTCTCCTTTGTGCGCTTTAATTCCAAATTTAACCGTTCTACAATCGAACTTGAGATAAAAGACATGGTAGCTCCGCAATCAAACAAAAGTACAACGGGAGTGTCTTGGATAGTAGCCGTACCTTCTATTAGTCCTGAGGCAATGTCTGCGTCTTCTGGTGCCCTCATGGTGTACAGACGCCCTTGGGATTTTTGAGGCGCGCTTGGCCCAAACGGTTGCTTCTGCGATAGAACAGGGCGCCCTTCGTCCCTCATTTTCTTGTAGCAGTTCTTCATATCGTGTCCCAACTTTTGGCAGTAGCCGCATCCTGGGCGACTGTCTCGCGACTTCTTGTCTTCGGTGGTTCCTGCTTGTTGCGAGACAATCCTCGGTCTTTTGTCCGATATTGGTGGCATCACAGGGCTTGTTCTGAGCCTCTTCCCGGCCTCATGTTGTTGTAACCTGGCCCGTGATCTATGATCGTCATCATTTTCGGCTCGAGTCGCCTTGTCGATCGCGTCGGCATAGCTTTCCAGGTTTAGGCAGCATATCTTAGAGTGGATCGAGGGTCGAAGACCATCTTTAAATCGCTTGATTTTAAAGTCTTCATCTTCGACTAATTTCGGCGCATTGCGCGATAGTCATCTCGCCTTGAGTGAGCTTCAGGAATTCAGACATCTTTTCGTCTCGGCACGATCTTGGGAAGTACTTCTCGAAGAACCTCCTCTCGAAGTCTTCCCAGTGCCAGGCACGGTCCTCAGGGATGGCCCTTTCTATTGTCTCCCACCAATTGACTGCCTCTCCTTCGAACTTGAATGTAGCTAAAGAGACTTTGAGGTGGTTCGGGCATCCCATGGTCCTTAGTATTCTCTTGGTCTGCTTAACCCAGTGTTCGGCCATCTCCGGGTTTGTTGTACCTGAGAACGCTGGGGGCCTTAACTTTAAGAATTTTTCTAACATGAAGGTTTCGTCGTGCCGCTCCGTGCGAGGGGGGGTTGACGCAGGGGCGTGAGTAGGCGAAGACAGAGATGTTGCGGCTCTTGGGGAGTTGTTGTCAGCTTGTTGTTGTAGTCTGTCCATGGTCCGTTGGGTCCTTTCCATAAACGCCTCTATCTGACCCAGGATGGAGTAGAATGGTGCCCATGCTTGGGTATCTGGTGATACCTGCCCTATGGGTGGCCCTGGGAGTGTGGCCCCTCGGTGGGTTGCCGACAGCGAGGGCGTGGACTCCCCCCTGGCTACTTCCTGAGGGATGTCTCCCTGCGTTGGGGGCAGGGAGTTGGATTGGGCAGTTTTCTTCTTAGGCGCCATCTCCCTTGTGGATGGAAAAATATGTTAGAGTTGTGAACATTGTCCAAGAGTCCCTTAAGGCACTCAAAATATGTCTTACTTGGTCGTGTCTCTATCTTAGGGTGCCCCTTAGTCTAGGTCAGTTTCATTTGCGATTCCCTAGATTTATTATAGGGGTCCTAGAGTCTATAGTTGCTAAAATTTCTCATCTTTCTTATAGGGGACCTAAATGTGGGTTTTTTTTTTTTTTTTTACCCTAGCTACATAATTCCTTTGCAGATCAAATTTTCATGTATGTGTTTACTTCACGATCCTTTCTTAGACATCTTATGACGGTCTATCCCCTTAGGCCCAGTTAATCTCATTCTTGGACTCTGATACCAACTGTAACATCTCGAATTTTCACGACCAGAGTATGTACTCGTGCCTGAGGAAACCAGGTGTTAATATTGTAAAGTGAGAATGTCCCAAGGACTTGCCCTGAGATTTTCCCTTATCGATATCACATTCAAATACACCTTAGATGGAAACCAGCCATAGGAATGATATTAACTGTCTTCCTTATCCTAAAGAAAATAATCAAATTGTCAAAGGCCCTCATAATAGGAGCACAACATAAATTCCATGAATAGCAGAAACGCAAGTAAAACTAAATTCCTATCCTCTACTTTATTCGTCGTGTTCTTCCTCGAGTTGGTGATCCTTAGGTTCTTCCATCTGTTCGTCACCTGCATCATCTATACGGTTGGGAGAGGGTCAATGCCCTACTCATAATGATGGTCATCCTTCAAGATTAACAATAATTCAAAAGATTCAAGAAAAGAACGTAACGTAATGATATGTCTCGTACTCCACTAATACATGAGATATCAGCATGCGCAATCTGCCTACAAGGGTTGCACTACCTAGTATAGTGTGCACGGCTCATCATACATAGTGATCATCACGATGTGAAGTATAATTCATAGAAAACCCGGCTCGACCCGCATCCCATAACTACGGATATTCGCCGGCATGGCCAACACTAACGTGGATTTATACAAACATCTCAAGGCAGTACAACACGCGGTTGGGGGATTTACATAACACGATATGTTCATGGAGCGACTATTTGCGACATCCAATCCCGAAAAGTTAATGTAGCACATATACCGATTTACATACATCGATTTGTGTACCACGCCAGCCCACCCACAGAATTACGTGCTGACCAAGAGGGCCGCTACCCGTAATGCATTACGTCTATGATAAGATAATCAAATCACTAGTCATGATACCTTACATCACTTGCTCATTTCAGAGAATATGGCTGAATCATCAAGAGTAAAATTGTATCATGAAGGTTCTGGAATAACAGGACCCATGCCCGTGCCTTAAGGATAGACGGCACAAGGCCAATAAAATAAGAGAAGAGTGACAATGGTCAACTCAAATAAAAAGATGAGTGGCAGAGCCAACTCAAATATAAAGATGAGAGGCAGGGCCAACTCAATAATGGATGAGGCAGGGGCAAGGCTTGTACCCATGGCCTCACATAGATTCAAAGAACTTCTCTTATATTTGACATCATGTCATAATCCCGAAAGGGCCAATAAATCAATTGATAGGACAATTCCCAAGGAACATGTAAACATGAAATATAGGATAATTCATATCATAAAAGGCACGTAAGAAGCCAATAATTGATGTGAAATATATAATAACATGGAAGATTCAAAGTGATATGTAAAAGCCCTAGATAAAATACATGTAAAGGTAAGATCAAATTCATGAAGACATGAAAAGAAAGAATACAATTATCAACTTAAATTACAGTAAGCCTAAAGGATAAAACCCTCACCTGATCTGATTATCTGAGTGCCTAATACCAGATTATAGATTTGGTTATAGATTTTAAGACCCGCCTGCACCCAAAAGGGGACTGGAAGCTCTCAGCCGATGTCAGATGCGGACTGGAATCTCTCAGCCGAGACTCTTCCTTGCTGAAAATCCGGAACTACCTTCTTTCCTCTTCTATCCTTTCTTTTCTTCCCTTCTTTATTCTTTTCTTTCTTCTTCTCCTTCTTTCCCTTTCTTTCTTTCTTTCTTTCTTGCTGGATGACAGTAAGCCTGGGGCGAACAGAGCTGCCGCTCGGCTGAAATCTCCCTCTCGGTTTCTCACTTTCCCTCTCTTCTTTTGCTATTTCTCTTTCCTTTCTTTCCCTTCCACGGTCGGACGATAATCCCTTTTATAGACCGGGAGAGAACTTTCCAGGTCCCTACGTCAGTTCTCAGCTGCACTGCGTAACTATTACGCAGGGAACCTCAGAAATCCTCTGCGAAATCTTCTTATTGCACAGCGGAGACCGAACGTAATCCGATGATCGTTTGTTGTCTTATCAGCCAGATTTTCTGGAGGTTCGGTCCGGTCGGCCCAACGAGGCCAACGAGCGACCCTGATCCACTACAAAGTGATTGCAAGTGGGCCCCACCGAATCCTCGCATGGTGCCAGATTGCGTACCCGAACGCGGAAGGGGGTGCGAAACAGGGCTTCGGCCGGACCTAGTTACGGACCAGATCGTGCGTGCGTGCAGGATTTTCCAGTTAGGAAATCGATTTCTGTGTGGTCGGATTTTCCGTCCGGATGTGATGGACGGTCTGGATTAGCTTCATGGGCCATGATGGTGGCCCTCAACATCTCTCGAAACGGACAGGGTGCGTTCGTTACGTGCGGCGGAAACAGGGGCTCGATTTTGATCGGGTCAGCGGTCGCTGACCGATCCTCGTGAGACAGTGCACAGCGGGTGCACCATGGTGGTGTACGTGTACGCACAAGTGGGGTCTACTATGACCACTGTATGAGAGATCTACTTCGTCCATCCATTTCTCCATGTAATTTAGGGCGTTGATCCTAATATTGAAGTATATCCAAGAGTCAGGTGGCCCCAAAAGTTGATGGTTAGTGGTTGATCTGTCGATCAAGCCACTTATGAAATGATTTAAGAGATGAAATTTGGCATGAATGGCTAATTCATGATTCCTAGGCATGCTATAAGACTACACGCTGATCGGACGATGGAGAATTTCATGGCTTGGGATTTAGTGGCCTAGGTCAATGGCAATTAGGTAATTATTGCTGATCTACATGCATTATGAAATCTAATAGGTCTTCATGGTAGTAGGCACGTTCCCAAGTAATTCTTAAAAATAATTTTCATCTAATTTATTATTGATAAGGAGTTATTTACTGATTTAGTCAAAAGAAGGTACATGTTATGTTGAATCTTATGGTAACGTTCGAGGACTTTCGATGCTCGAGTATTGAAAAGTTCGGGGCGTTACAATCTTCCTTGATAACCCACTTGAACCTGATCTCGAGATAGGCCCCACTAGGGCTAAAGAGTTACTTTTCTGGTGTGCCAAGGTAGCAGTAATCCATCCCCGCGATCGGAGGGACCTCATGCATAGTAGATTTTCAAAGATGGCCCTTGTAAGAGGAGTTTAAACCTCAACCATTGGACGTCTCTCTCTCCCATCTATAAGAAGAGCTACTACTGCCCTCGGGATTCAGACCGGAAGAGAAGAAAAGAGAGAGAGAAAGGAAAGAGAGAGGAAAAAGGAAAGAGAGAGAGATAGAGAAGAGAGATCGAGTGAAGGTGTAAACTCAATTTTGCACCGAGTCGACCTAGCCTGTTCAGACTTAGTCAAGCCAGTGTAGGTCAGTGGCATCTCTAAAGGATCATTCGAGTCGAGCCCAAGCTTGAGTATCAGACATTGGAGTTCAGGTAATGCTTAGTCCCATCACTCAATTTTAATTTTCAGCATTAAAAGGCTGTTTAGCTCTCTTAACCTAGCCCACTACTGTTCAGAAATTGGGCTGAAACTCGGCCGTTGCTGGGCCAGGTTGAGGTAAATTATGAGCTAAAATCAGTCCTCAACTAGGCCATGAATCTGAGATGAGATTGATCTTTAGCTGGGCCAAAATGGGACTGAAACCAGGCCCTCATCAGGCCTTGGATCGAGCTAAAGACCAGACTCCAATCTAGATAGATACGACCTCTCAAATGGGGCATAGATAGAGCCATGAAAAGCCACGATCTCAGCTGAAACCATGCCTTTAATCCATACTGAAATTAAGCATTAAATGGCCCCAGAATTGAACTGAAAGTGGGCCTTCATCGGTCCTTGATTAAGCTGCAAATGTCCCACCAACAGAGCTCTTATTTGGATTGGAAATGGGCCCCATCTGGGCCATGTATCATGTCGAAATCAGGCCTCAGCCGGGCCTAGTATCATGCAGGAAGACGGACCTCAAGAGGAGCTAGAAACAGGCCCTTATCTGGGCCCTGCAACGGCTGAGATCAGCCTTTTAATGGGGTTGTTATCTGGACTGAAAACCAGCTAAGAACTGGTCCGAAACTAGCCCAAGATTGGACTGGAATCAGCTACGTGGACTGAGCAGACACCAACCCAAAAGTAGGCTGTATTCTAGCCCTGTGGGCCACACCACACACACCAGTGGGCCGCCCCGAGCAAAAAACTCGGTGGGCCTCGTCATGGGATGCAACGGGCCACTTTGCGGTGGGCCTCACCATACTGTGCATGGGCCACACACTAACAGTAGGTGGGCTACACACTAACAGTAGGTGGGCCGCACCACAGATAAAAGGGTGGGCCACACCCTGTAAAACAGGTGAGCCTCACCATAAGGCACCATGGGGCTCACCATAAATTGCTGTGGGCCTCGTCATAAAGAGCCACTGGGTCCCATCTTGGGCTCGAATGGGCCTAACAATCGGGCCCAAAATAGGACCAGTCCAGCCTTAGTTAATAATAAGCTTAGGCTGAAAAGTTGGGCCACCTGTTATAACATAAGTCTGGTAGACCTAATCACCTTAAGGGAGGCCCAATTCCCACTCAATTCAAGTAAGATGGATAGGAAAAGGCTTGGAAAATGTTGTCTTATACAAACTCTAATTATAGGAGCTACTTGCACGACTTGGAGCCACAAGATACCCACGGGAACCCAGATTCAAGAACGGGGCCCAACCCTATAGGTGAGGACTCACCCTTTGAGCTTCCCACTTAAATTCATTAATCTAATCATAGATGTTACCTTAATCCCTTCCATTCAGTATCTCCTAAGTTACTTGATTGAATTTCTTAACTTATAATGTGAATATATGAATATGTTAATATGTTGCGCACCTGATTCCTATGTTAGATAATGAATATATCTCTTTAATTATAGTAAGCATAAATGATTGATGATAACATGCTATCTTTAGTTGTACATGGTTAATTAACTGTATGTTTTTCGTTTGTGATTGAGTGATGTAATAAATAAAACCTGTCATGAACTCACCATCTTGCGGTCCATATTTGACTTATGCGACTTGGATCACACATATGCCTTACATGGCTTGGACCGTTTATTTTTCCTTTGTGGCTTTGATGGAACATTGACACCATTATGTGGCTTGTTGGTTATATTTGCATATCTTGTTGATTTTCGGGTCATTATGTAATGTTCGTCATGATTTTCGGGTGGAGCTGAAGTTTGCTTGTCGATTTTCTTACCATCTTGCGGAGTTCATATGATTTTTGAATGATGCCTAAGTTCCTATGTTGATTCTCTCTTCATCTTGTAGTGTTCATTCGTATGATGATTGTCGGGTGGAGCTAAAGTTCGCTTATCGATTTTCTAGAAAAAATGTGGTATTCACATACGATATGATTTTTGGGTGAAGTAGAGGATTATATGTTGGTTTCCTAGCCATCTTATAGTGTTCAATCGTACCATGATTTCCGGGTGGAATTGAAGTTCGCTTATCGATTTTCTATCCATCTTACGGTGTTCACGTACAACATGATTTCTAGGTGGCTAGTGTCTATTTGTTGATTCTCTCTTCATCTTATAGAGTTTAGTGGTACCATGATTTTCGGGTGGAGCTGAAGTTCGCTTATCGATTTTCTAGCCATCTTGCGGAGTTCACGTACGATATGATTTTCGGGTGAAGTAGAGGTTTAAAGGTTGATTTTCTATTCACCTTACAAATTTCACTTGTACCATGATTTTCGGGTGGAGCTGAAGTTCGCTTATCAATTTTCTAGCCATCTTGCGGAGTTGACATACAATGTGATTTCGGGTGCAATAGAAAGTCATATGATTAATTATTTGATTATCTAGACATATTCCTTTATATTGCGATTGCTATTATATTTTGCTTAGGATGAGATTCTATTGATTGACTTAATTTTTAAGTATATGAGTATGATTATACAATGCCCTGTTTAATGTGTCAAATTTCATGACTTGCGATCTATATTGGACTATGAATGATGAGTGCACAATCTTAGAGGCTGCTCTTCACTGTGATAATCATTGACGCTATCAAATCGTAATAGTTGATACAGGTGTAGAGTGAGTCGACAACGTTCATTGGTTCACTAGAGCAGATTGGGTAGTTGGGAGCTAGACGTGGTCCTTACGGTCCATGTTGAGCTTCATCATTAGACGCCATATTTCTACCTTTGTTTTATGAACTTTGTATTTGGGATTGTACAAGTCCTGTATGGGCACTACATTTGAAATTTTATGAAGATTAGAATGTTTTTATTCAATGCATGGTTTATTCTAGCTTCGTTATTGTTAACTTTGATTAATGATAAGCGGTTCAAATTTACATTGAATTTTATAGGCTAACAATTGGGTTTGTAGAGAATGAGTCATATATTTAGGTTCCAAAAACCAGGGTATTACAAAGTGGTATCAGAGCGAGTCTAGATAAACCAGGCCTTGGGAAAAATAAGACTTATCTGACTTCAAATACTCCAAAGTCTCATTGATGAAATTAGAAACTTGAAGCTAGGCTTTATTCCCTTAGCATTATAGTGTTTTGTGAATCTATAGGCATAAATTTTAGGATCCCTTGTGATTTTAGGCTTAGCCATTTGAACCAAAAAAAAATTTAGGTTCCTTTATAAATTATAGTTGTTTGAACTTAGGAACTAAACTCAGGTATCATAGGGAAATAACTAACCACCGTATTGTACATTAAATTGAACAAATGAACTTTCTGAACTTAAGAATTCATACATGGAACTATAATATAAATTTGCATAATGCTTAGATAATCAGAGTGCGTAGTGAAAACATAATAGGCCACATACACTTACCCCTTATGAAAATAGAAAACTATATATACGATATTCCACATGAATCCCGACTAATGGAATTCATGGACTGACGAAATCATATTTAAGCAAAGTGTATGCGGTTTGATCATAATTCTAAATCCTAGAAAATTCTAACGGCCTGAATGCCCTAATCAAGTAGAAGGTTAAGATTTACTAGGATTAGGAATGGATGCCAAGGAACTCACTGCCCTGATTAGGCAGAAGATCATTGTATCATGTTCAGACCAACCATAACTGTCTGTTTGTGTTAACCCAAACATTGAAAAAATAAACTACTATTCTTATTCTAGATGACTTGGAATTTGTCATTGCGAACTTCAAACATACACACACATATATAGATATAAAATAATAGTAAAGTTCTTCTTTACATCGCATGAGCAAACCTTTGATCCTGGGATGAGCATGATTGAATCTCGTGGGTGAGATTCTTCTTTAAGGGGGGTAGATTGTAACAACCCTAGTCCTAGTAGCCGATCGTGAGCACTTGCGCATATAAATAACTTAGTAAAAAACTAGTAACTGCATAAAGACATTGTTGCTCCCATTTAAAGTGGAAATATTGAATTTCGGAGATGAAATTCTCTTTAAGGGGGGCAGATTGTAACACCCCGTACTTTTCAGTACACGGGTGTTACCACTTAAACCTACATTAATGGAAATCCAAAGTCAATTAACCAAACAACTGATACTTAACATGTGTAGGATGGGGCTTCCAGTCATCATTAAGCCACCCATTAGAGGCCCTAGGAGCTAAATTGCGCTCTACATCAATCAAGAAGGTAACCTTGATCAAGCACCTTAAGTCAAAGTAGTTTTTAAATCAACTGATTGTAGCGATACTCTACTAATCGATCTTCATAGGCTGGTGGATAGCCAACCAAGCACCACTGTCTTAAATCAATAATAAGTGATTGAAATTAAGTATTAAACTGATCTAGCCATTGAATCAACATACATGAAGCTAAATAGAGCCTGAGACGTGTTGTCATGCTCTAAACTCGGAAACTGGGCTTATAAAAATTCTTATCGTTGAATCCGGGGTAGACAGCCTCTGTAGTACCCTATTCTCGACTTCCAGCACCCATATGCCAGATTCCAATCCTAGAATCCTACAAGGAAGATTTTCTAATGTACATTTATCTCGTAAGAAACATAACCACAAGTTTACCCAAATTATAAAGGCAATATCATCATCATCGCATATCCACTAATATAAATATTTGAATGTAGTGATAAAAGGGAAAATACATATGCTGAAAATCAAAGCTCCAAAAGATAGTGGCACGCTCCAAGCTCGACGCTGCTGCGACCTAACGCCACTTGCATGCATTTATCATGCATAAGCTTATAGAAAGCTTAGAGGGTGGTGTAAGTGTGTGCGCAAGGTAAGTGTCAAGTATGCAATATTAGAGCAATATGGAAACATGCTGGTAAGTCCACAATTACCATTAGCCTTATCCAGGCTATGCGATGCAAAGCATAATAAGCCAATAATATGTACTGAGGAAACAATGTAGATCAATTATGCAATGCGGAGTCATAATAAGCCAAATATCATATACTGAGGAAATAATGTAGATCAGCTATGTAAAGCAGAGTCATAGTAAGCCGAATATCATATACTGAGGATGTAATGTAATATGTAATCTTGACGAGTCCATGAATACCGTCAACCTCATCTAGGACATATAAATGCAGAAACATAGTAACCCAAAATGTCATATGTCGCAGATTTAATGCAATATGCGGTGCGACTGAAATGACCAACCTGAAGTGTGAAGTCAGGATGATAGTACGCAGTATTGTAGGCTATGGGGTTCATCACAAAGGACTTCTATCCAAACCAGTCCCATACCTAAATTCGGATAGCCAGACTCAATGTTGTAAACTCTTGATCTCAGGTTAGTCGGGTGCCCCAACCGAAATCCTGGCCATTGCGAAGGTACATAACAATTAGTTGCACACCACCAACTTGAGTGGATAGTGAATGAATGAATCAATCAAATGCCAAGTATGCAACTGCTGCTCAGTAAGTCCACATATCAGTATTGTACACATCTCAGATCATCACCGGGGTCTAGTATACTCCGGGGTCTAGTATACTCCAAGCTAGCTACCGCCCCTGCCGGCCGCATAGCCCAACGAGTAGAAAAGACCTCACTATCCGCCTAGAAATTCCAGCCTGGCTCGTCAATAATGAACCCATTTATGAGTTGGTCAAACTCAGGCTAGCTTACAACCCCCTTACTCGTGCGGATAAGGCCACACCCCCTCCCAACCGACCATGACACAGTGGGAACCGCAGCCTTCTGGTATTCGTCAATTAGCGCTCATGTCTAAAAGTGCCCTAGTTTGTTAATTAGCATGAGCATTGAGTCATCTAAACAAAGGAGCCTCATAGGAAGAACGTTCAAGCGTCTGCCTCAATAGGATGCATGCCCAAACTCACCAAAGGTAAATCTTAGCCTCACATCCCATGTTCCAAAACACCAGGTATATAAAACCCTTAAAATTGAATAGAACTTCCTAGGGTTTTTCGTTAGAAAACTTTTTTCAAACTCAGGAAAATCTTTAAGTTTTCTACCTTTATCGATTTATCGATACATGGCTCAATGGGATCGAACCCGGTTATCGATGTCCTTGAAGCTCACTCGATATTATCGGAATGAGAACTTATGATGTCCAACAACCATAAAGTACTCTGGACTAAATTATCGATGAATCGATGGATGCTTCGATATCATCGAATTTTGAATCTCGAGTCCATCGAGTCGTCTTGATAAAATTGACGTCTGGTCAGTTGTGTCCAAAATGCTACTAAGGCAAATCATCTAATTCTCGATTTATCGAAGCGCTCTTCGATATCCTCGGAATTCCAATCTCAATGATATCAGTAGATCTTCAATGATATCGGTTTGGGACACAAATCTATCCAGCAAGTTTTTAAGTTATTTTTCTTGGATCGAGAGTCACTAGAAAAAATCGATATTCAAATATTGATCATATTGAGGTGTGGTCGATGTCATCGAAATAGGACATAAATTGTCCTGCAAGTTGATAGGAAAATTCCTTGGAATTATCAATGAATCGACATTGTCATTGATATCATCGATATTCAAATTTCGATGATATCGAGTGATGCTTGATCATATCATATACCTGTTAAGTTTCAAAGGCAAGTGGTCTCACATTTTCAAATGTCGAGGAATCGAACCCTGTGTTGATGGAATCGGAGTTCGAAATCCGATGACATCGATGGGTGTTCGATCTCCTCGACCAGTTGGTAAAAAGTTTCAAAAGCGTTTGATAGTTGAATTCATATCATCGAGTGGCCAGTCAATGTTATCGAGAGTATGTGCTCGATGATATCGAACTCTATAAAAGATATGACCATTTTATATCCGTTGTAACCCTTTACCTATTTAATGAGAGCTTATCTTTGGTTGTTATTAGTGAAAATAAAGAGTGCTTTTATGTGTTTAACCCCATATCATATACCTTAAGCCCTTTTCTCTCATGGGAGTTCATCCTCCAATCCAACCTCATCATTGACATTCAATAGAGTGGATTGGAGAATGAACTTCCGCATTCAAAGATCCTACAGCTACCATCTTAATGGCAAATCATTAAGCTGGGATGCCTTGAATGCATAGATGATTGGAATCACTCTGTATCCTTTATAGGAAAACATTTAATAGAGTAGGATTCCATCATAACCTTGACCCAACCCGTTGCCTTACATTGGTACACCATCTGAGTTGCGATTCAAGGGAGCGGAAGATTCTTCATTGTCGAAGGAGGAGATCTTCATCAACATGCTTAATAGGGCTCATCTACTTATTTATAAGTCATTAGAGTCCAAAGGACCCTTGTGATCATTCCTTCTGTAGGATTAAGTCTAAGGTGTTTCTCACCTCTTTTAAGTCCTCATAGGAGGCCTTCGACGGGAGCGTACGTGGTGGGTGCTTTGTGTTGACCCTTCCTCTATGGAGAGCATAAACTTATAGGTCCTTGTGTAGGTCCTTGACCTATGTGGTCTAAAACTCGGGTGCTGTGTGTTGACCCTTGCTCCTGTGTGGGGCATAAACTTATGTTATGTAAACACGTTAGAGTCAGCCTAGAGTGGGTTGTACTGGTTTGAGGTGAACCTGATTTAAAACCTCCAGTTTAAGGTGAACCTATTGTGAAACCTTTATTAGTGAGATACAGTACACTCAAGGGTTGAGTGCGTCCGCCGGAAGTGGAGTAGACAAGTAATCGAACCACTATAAAAACAATTGTGTTTGATATTGATTTTTTCTTCTATTGCTTATGTGATTTTCCTAAATATTTTTATATTTGATTATCTAAGATCACACTTCACACACAATCACATCCATCATAAACTATGATTTGCATCTTATTTATCTTTCAAATGGTTTTATGACTGGATCCTTTATTTGGCTTGGAAGCCATTAGAGTTACTTTGAAGAAATCCTAATACATGCATATTTTCTTAGGATAAGTGTGATAGGATTTTAAATTACCATAAAATATTAAAAAGTCCTACTCACCCCCCTTTAGGACATAATGGCTTATTTCCACTTCAACTAAAGCGGTCATTACCGCAATTTCAATGTCTTCCACTCGGTCTAGACGTTGGAGCATCCTCTGGCTACGAGAGTTTAGGGACTTTCACCCATGGACATCCAAAGTGCCCATATGCTCAAACTAAATATTTTTGATGTCCCATCTGGCCATCCATGATATGCATGTAGAGGACGTAGCCCTGATGTCGCTAGGGTGCCAAATGATCATGTCACAAAATGCGAGACGCATGAGCCATACCATCCAGTCATGCATCAAACCAGCGCGTACCACACTTGAGTTTTTATTCAGAATGTTTGTGAAGATCAAAATATTTTTATTCAATGCATGGTTTATTCTAGCTTCATTGCTATTAACTCTAATTAATGATAAGCGGTTCAAATTTACACTAAATTTTATAGGCTAACACTTCGGTTTTTGGAGAATGAGTCATATACTTGGGTTCCAAAAACTGGGGTGTTATAAAGTGGTATCAAAGCGAGTCTAGATAAACCGGGCCTTGGAAAAAATAGGACTTATATGACTTCAAATACTCCAAAGTTTCATTGATGAAATTAGAGACTCAAAGCTAGGCTTTATTCCCTTAGCATTAGAGTGTTTTGTGAATCTAGAAACATAAATTTTAGGATCTCTTGTGATTTTAGGCTTAGCCATTTGAACCTAGAAACAAAACTTAGGTTCCTTTATAAATTATAGTTGCTTGAACTTAGGAACTAAACTCAGGTATCGTAGGGAAACAACTAACAACCGTATTGTACATTAAATCGAACAAATGCACTCTCTGAACTTAAGAATACATACAAGGAACTATAATTTAAATTTGCATAATGCTTAGATAATCAGAGTGCGCAGTGAAAGCGTAATAGGCCACATACACTTGCCCCTTATGAAAATAGAAAACTATATATACGATATTCCACATGAATCCTGAATAATTGGATTCACAGACTAACAGAATCTGTACACGGCTTGATCCTAATTCCAAATCCTAGAAAATTCTATCGGCCTCAATGCCCTGATCATGTAGAAGGTTAAGATTTACTAGGATTAGGAATGGATGCTAAGGAACTCACTGCCCTGATCAAGCAGATGATCGTTGTATCAGGTTCAGACCAACCATAACCGTATGTTTGTGTTAACCCGAACATTGAAAACATAAACTACTATTCTTATTCTAGATGACCTGGAATTTGTCGTTGCGAACTTCAAATACACACACACATATATAGATATAAAATAATAGTAAAGTTCTTCTTTACAACACGTGAGCAAACCTTTGATCTTAGGATGAGCGTGATTGAATGTCGCGGGCGAGATTCTTCTTTAAGGGGGGTAGATTGTAACAACCCTAGTCTTAGTAGCCGATCGTGAACACTTGCGCATATAAATAACTTAATAGAAAACTAGTAACTGCATAGAGATATTGTTGCTCCCATTTAAAGTGGAAATATTGAATTTCGGGGATGAAATTCTCTATAAGGGGGGTAGATTGTAACACCCCGTGCTTTTCAGTACACGGGTGTTACCACTTAAACCTACATCAATGGAAATAAAAGAGTCAATTAACCAATTAATTGATACTCAACGTGTGCAGGATGGGGCTTCCGGTCATTGTTAATCTACACATCAAAGGCCTTAGGAGTTGAATTGCACTTTGCATCAATCAAGAAGGTAACCTTGATCAAGCACCTTAAGTCAGAGTAGTTTCTAAATCAACTGATTATAGCGATACTCTACTAATCGATTGTCATAGGCTAGTGGATAGCCAACCAAGCACCACTATGTCTTAAATCAATAATAAGCCATTGAAATTAAGTATCAAACCAATCCCGCCATTAGATCAGCATACATGAGGCTAAATAGAGCCTAAGGCGTGTGATATAGCTCAAATGGACCTCAGCCCTGCCCCAAATTTGGCCAGGACCCCTAAGTGGCGCCCCCAAGATGATTGGAGGGATTAGATTTGATGTAACCATCATGGTGGACCCCACAGAGAGTGCGTGTGCACTTCATGTACTTGTGCACGGCGTGCACTAGACAAAGCAAGTCGGTCAAACTGGCTTTGACTGAACCAAAATGAAAAAACTTTGACTGAACCAAAATGAAAAAAAAATCAGATTTCTTCCCACCAACGTGCAATTTGAATCTGATGGTTTTCTTGTCACACCCCAAACTCGGAAACAGGACTCACAAAATTTGTGATCACCGAATCCAGTGTCGACAGCCTCCGTCGTATCCCATTCTTGGCTCCCAATGCCCATACGCCAAATTCCGATCCTCCGATCCTACAAGGAGGATTTTCCAACGTATATTTAAATCGTAAGAAGCACAACCACAAGTTTTCCCAAATCACAAAGGCAACATCATCATCATATATCTACTAATATAAATAGTTGAATATAGTGCTGAAAGGAAAATACATATATTGTAAATCAAAGCCCCAAAAGATAGCTGCACGCTTTAAGCTCAATGCTGCTGCGACCTAATGCCACCTGCACGCATCTATTATGCATAAGCTTATAGAAAGCTTAGAGGGTAATGAAAGTTTGTGCGCAAGGTAAGTGCCAAGTATACAATAAAAATCCAAAATACTAGTAAGTCCAAGAGTTATACAATATTGGAGTATGCAATATCAAAGTAATACGAAAACATGCCGACAAGTCCATAAATACCATCAGCCTTATCCAGGCTATGCGATGCAAAAACATAATAAGTTAATATCATATATTGAGGAAGTAATGCAATATGTAAATCCTGACGAGTCCACGAATACCGTTAGCTGTATCTAGGCGAAGCATCAAACTTGCACATATCGTGAGATCATGTGCGGACAACTCTATCTCACAAGGAGTCCCATAAACATCTCAGCCCAATGGCACATGCTTTAATCAATCATCCCTCGCAACATGCATACGAATGATGAGGTTTATAGAAGGAGGGTGAATCTAGTCCAAAAATCAAGATAGGCTCTAAACGGTGGATACATCAAACCTAATACTTCATATCCTTTCATCTATGACAAGGGGTGATATAGACTACTTTGTCAAAGCTCATTGATTTAAAACGCGTCACGATAGTTAAGGAAGGAATCCAACTTATAGCCACCATGACATCGGGCGATGCTTTCGATGTGGGACAAAGTTCTGCCTTCACCGTGTGCATAGTAGCTTGCCAATCACTGGTAAGTCGCCCAGGCTCTCAGGCCCCGCCTACATCAATGTCCGCCCATGTGTGCCCGCCCACGTATGCAATAGTGACGGAGTGCCATAATATCCCCTACCGAGGGCAAATTCAGGTCCAAGTATAATAAGTGGGCTTCCTTACCCTCTTTATCGCGCAATAAAATAGACTTCCCTATGGGCCTAATATATACACAAGGTGGGCTCCAAGGTATAAAAAATAAGAAATCTTTCTAACAACCAATGGGGGCCTAATATCTTGCGATATCCCAATACGAATAGATGGACCATGCAAACATCAATGGGGCCCAATGATTAGGGTCAACCCACTTAGAGAAGGATGAGAATGGGCCTAATAAGGCTCAAGGGAAGGTCAGAATGTGGACATTTAACCATCATTGCCCATCAATGTGGACATTTAACCAACATTGCTCCCAAGGAGTGGCCCACATAGAGCCGAACATATGGTGGGCCCATGACCTAATACAAGGGCCTCATACACAACATAATGGGCCTCACACAAAGGGCCTAATATCCATCACGATGGGCCACAAATACATCACAATGGGCCTTACAACATGAGCCATATATACATCACAATGGGCTGCTCACACGGGGCTTAATATACATCACAATGGCCGCTCACATGAGCCTAATATACATCACAATGGCCGCTCACACGGGCCTAATATACATCACAATAGACCTCATATACATCACCATGGGCTTCATATACATCACATCGAGCCTCATCATATGGCCCTCATATACAACGCATCGGGCCTTCACTCATGGGCCTCAAATACATCTCATTTGGGCCACATCAATCAGTAAATGGGGCTGTTCAAAACACATACCTCTGGCGGGCCTGTAATCTGATGGACATTAGGGATAAAACATACATATACATATCGTGGTGAGCCTCGGCCCGACTGCTACTGAACGTGGGTCCAGCAACAGGTGACCTTGTTGACTGCATATTTGGGCCTAGCCGCTGAGGCCCGGATCTTTAAAATGATCTGGAATTGGTGGACGGTGTGGATACAACACCTACATCATGGTGTGGTACACGGATGGCGTAGATAAAACACTTACATCACGGTGGTTCCCACCGTCCTTGTTGGACGGTGAGGATACAACACATATAACACTGTGGAGTCCCACCTTCCTATGGACTGTGAGGGTAAATCCCATACATCAGGGCCCACATCCTCAGATGGACGGTGCGGTTATAATACATACATCTTAGGTGGGCCCTACCTGCTACTGGGTGGGTGGTTGGAAAAACACATACTTCATGACCAGGCCTACAGAATTACTGATGTCCAAATAGATGGATGGTTTTGATGTAACACATAACTCATGTGGGCCCCACGGCTTGCCATCATCGATACATCAACCAAATAGCTGGTGTGGCCTACTGGCCCCTCGTCTAGACGGATGGTTAGATATACACAAACCTCATGATCAGGGCCCACTTGCTGACGTCAATCCAACAGATGGATGGACGGTCTTGATATAACTTATACCTTATGGTCAGACCTAGAAATTGCTGACATCAATAGCATCTTTGAGCTCCGTGAGACCCACCGTCCAGGGTCTTGATGGTGTGGATCCATCACATCATCAAGTGGGGCCCATGTTCTAGAGGCAGCACGGACGGCGTGGGTATACAACATATACATCAGGCCCCACAGAACTTGCTGACATGATGCAGTAGGGGCTACTGGGACCCACCGTCCCTGGCAGATTGATGGCGTGAATATAGAATACATGCATGAATGTGGGCCCCACCTCCACATGTGCAGCACGTGTGGAGTGGGTCCCACCTTCAGGAAAAATGGATAGACGATATGGTTGTAACACATACCTCATGTGGGACCCATGGTCTAGACGGACAGGGTGGATACAACATATATATTACATGTGGGACCCACCGTCCTCTACTGGACGGCGGAGTCACCATGTATGAAACCATGGTGGGTCCATGTGTGGCCCACAGCTCTGGATGCGAGCTGATATTTGTGATTTCCTTCATCCAGGTCTGTTTTAAATAGACAGCTTGGTGGGCCCTGCCCACTGGACGGCCGGCCCAGCTAGCCACTGGCCCCTGATGGGCTGGACAGGTGGACTAGATACATCATGGTAGTGGCCTTGGGGTGGGCCACATGGTCTGCACCGGGTTGATATTTATGATTTCATTCATCAAGGTTGGCCCGAAAACGGGCAGCGAGGTGGGCCCCTGTTTGGGTAGTGAGGTGTGTCCCACAATGGGACAGTGGGGTAAAACATATACATCATCAAGGTGGGCCATACAATCAAGGGAGAGAGAGAAAGAGAGAGACAACGTAGTGGAGGGACCCCGCCACTATGGGCCCCTCTTTTCTTTCAAAACACATGCATCAAAATGGGTCCCATCACAAGTGCGCCCTTAAATGAAAATCAACGGTGGATCACCCACCGATTTCGATCCTTCTTCGTTTCATGGCTTCCTTAGCTCCTCGGCTTCCTCTTTGATGGTGGAAGATGAGGATTGAAGGGTGGAGATAAGAGATGAGAGGGGTAAGAAGTGGGCCACACCTAGCTTCTCCTTGGGAAGCTTAGACATCCACTCTCTCTTGGTGCTTGAGATGGAGTGAGAAATGAGAGAGAGAGAGGAGTGGTGATGTAAGGAGAGAGGGATGGGTGATGGATGGAGTGATGGGTGTGAGTGATGGGTGTACTTGGGAGGTATGGTAGTGTTCACTTTTGGGTGAGAGAGATATGGGTGTTGTACTTGATTGATTGATGGGATTGATTTAATAGGTTATAGAGATTCTCTCGGGATTGCAAATGCACAACGTTTCTTTGAAATATGCATGGGCCCACAACTCCTGGCCTGGGTATCGCATCGGTGCGCAAGTTACGGCGTTGGAACTGGCGCGACGGTGCGGTCACAAGAGTACAAGTCTCAGGTTGAGTCGATTCGGGTTGACAGGGTGTGACTCAGGGTCACGCGTTAATGCTGGTTACAAATCGCAGGTCATCGAAATTTGATAGGGAGGACTGTGGGAGTCTACGAAATGGTACAGTTTAGGATATGGGTCTTACACTTCAACCTCCAAAGTGACTAACCTTGGGCACTCTCTGAATGATCCAAACCATTTATGAGGCTCGTGGGGTCTGTCCGACCAAAATCCTATAAGGTTTCGGTCCCATGCATAAGGACAAGAAATCTGGGACGGGACCGTCCAGAAGTTGGCGTGTGGCTAGCATCTGAGATGTGGGGCCAATCTATGACTGCATGGATGGCCCATGATCATCCTGATCGTGCCATCCTAACCATCCATTTTCCACGTAGAGTCACAGTCTCCTATTTCCAGAAATAGCAAAACAAGGTCCTGCATAAGGAAAGAAAAAAGTGAAGTTTTCCTTCTGAAAAATGGATGCTGGCACGCCCTTGGCCATTCCTTGGGCCATGTGCGGCAATCCTAGCCCTTCCTTGGAAGGTAGTACGAGATGAGAGAAGTGAGCATCTCATCTCATGAGAAAATGGTGAGAATCGGACATTCTCACGAGATGAACCGAAATTAACGTTTGAGGTCCAAAAAGTAGGCCCCATGCTGATTAGAGGTCCCATCTAGTCCGTTCAAATGGACCAGATCATGTCGAAATACATGTGGCAGTGATTTGTCATTAATGGTCAGATCATCTTTCTTGAGATGGGCCCCACTAGGGCTAAAGAGTTACTTTTCTAGTTGGTCAGGGTAACATCAATCCATTCCTGCAACCGGATGGACCCCAGGCATAGTAGATTTTCGAAGATGGCCCTTACAAGAGGAGTTTAAACCTCAACAGTTGGACGTCTCTTTCTCCCATCTATAAGAAGAGCTACTGCTGCCCTCGGGATTCACACAAGAGAGAGAAGAAAAGAGAGAGAGAAAGGAAAGCGAGAGAGAGAGAGAGAGAGAGAAGAGAGATCGAGTGAAGGTGCAAACTTGGTTCTGCACTAAGTCAACCCAGCCTGTTTAGACCGAGTCGAGCTAGTGCAGGTCAGTGGCATCTCTAAAGGATCATTCAAGTGGAGCCCAAGCTCGAGTATTAGACGTTGGAGTTCAGGTAACGCTCAGTCCTGTCACTCCGTTTTGATTTTCAGCATTAAAGGGCTGTTTAGCTCTCTTAACCTAGGCCACTACTGTTCGAAAATCGGGGTGAAACTCGACCATTACTAGGCCAGGTTGAGATAAATTCTAAGCTAAAATCGGTCCTTAGCTAGGCCATGAATTTGCAATGAGATCGGTCTTCAGCTGGGCCAAAATGGGATTGAAACTAGGCTCTCATTAGGCCTTGGATCGAGCTAAAGACCAGCCTCCAATCTATACAGATACGATCTCTCAAATGGGTCATAGATAGAGCCATGACAAGGCATGATCTCAGCTAAAACCATGCCTTCAATCCATGTTGAAATTAGGCCTTAAATGGGTTGGGAATTGAACCGAAAGAGGGCCTTCATCAGGCCTTGATTTAGACTGCAAACGTCCCACCAACAGAGCTCTTATTTGGACTGGAAATAGGCCCCAGCTGGGCCATGTATCATGCTGAAATCAGGCTTTAGCTGGGCCTAGTATCATGCAGGAAGACGGACCTCAAGAGGAGCTAGAAACATGCCCTTTTCTGGGCCTTGCAACTGCTGAAAATGGTCTTTCAGTGAGGCTATTATCTGGGTTGAAAGCCAACCCATAACTGGGCCGAAACCAGCCCAAGATTGGGCTAAAATCAGCCGTGCGGATTGGGTTGACACCAGCCTAGAAGTAGGCCGCATTCCAGCCCTGTGGGCGGTAACACACACATCAGTGGGCTGCACTAAGCCAAAAACTCAGTGGGCCTCACCATGGGATGCAGCGGGCCACTTTGCAGTGGGCCTCACCATAGTGCATGGGCCACACGCTAATAGTAGGTGGGCCACACCACATATAAAAGGGTGGACCGCACCCTGTAAAACAGGTGGGCCTCACCATAAGGCACCATGGGCCTCACCATAAATTGCCATCACAAAGAGCCACCCAGGTCCATCTTGGGCTTGAATGGGCCCAATAACTGAGCCCAAAATAAGACCAGCCCAGCCTTTAGTTAATAATAAGCTTGGGCCCATAAGTTGGGCCACCTCTCACCATAGTGCATGGGCCACACGCTAATAGTAGGTGGGCCACACACATATAAAAGGGTGGACCGTACCCTGTAAAACAGGTGGGCCTCACCACAAGGCACCATGGGCCTCACCATAAATTGCCATCACAAAGAGCCACCCAGGTCCATCTTGGGCTTGAATGGGCCCAATAACCGAGCCCAAAATAAGACCAGCCCAGCCTTTAGTTAATAATAAGCTTGGGCCCAAAAGTTGGGCCACCTGTTATGACATAAGTCTAGTAGACCTAATCACCTAAAGGCAAGCCCAATTCCTACTCAATTCAAGTAAGATGGATAGGCAAAAGGCTTGAGAAATGTTGTCTTATACAAACTCTGATTATAGGAGCTACTTGCACGACTTCGGGCCACAAGATACCCATGGGAACCCGGATTCAAGAACGGGGCCGCAACCTCATAGGTGAGGACTCACCCTTTAAGCTTCCTACTTAAATTCATTAATCTAATCATAGATGTTACCTTAATCCCTTCCATTTAGTATCTCCTAATTTACTTGATTGAATTGCTTAACTTATTATGTGAATTTCTTAATATGTTGCGCACCTGATTCCTATGTCAGATAATGAATATATCTCTTTAATTATACGAAACATAAATGATTGATGATAACATGCTATCTTTAGTTGTACATGGTTAATTAACTGTATGTTTTCCGTTTGTGATTGAGTGATATAATGAATAAAACCTGTCATGAACTCACCATCTTGCGGTCCATTTTTGACTTACGCGACTTGGATCGCATATATGCCTTATATGTATCGGACCGTTTATTTGCCCTTCATGGCTTTGATGGAACATTAACACTATTCTGTTACTTGTTGGTTATATTTGCATATCTTGTTGATTTTCGGGTCATTATGCAGAGTTTGTTATGATTTATGGATGGAGCTGAAGTTCGCTTGTCGATTTTCTAATCATCTTTTGGAGTTCATACGATTTTTCAAATGACGCCGGAGTTCCTATTTTGATTCTCTCTTCGTCTTGCAGTGTTCAGTCGTATGATGATTTCTGGGTGGAGCCGAAGTTCACTTATCGATTTTCTAGCCATCTTGCGGTGTTCACATACAATATGATTTTTAGGTGAAGTAGAGGGTTATATGTTGGCTTCCTAGCCATCTTGCAGCGTTCAGTCGTACCATGATTTTCAGGTGAAGCTGAAGTTCGCTTATCGATTTTATAGCGATTTGTGGTGTTCATGTACGACATGATTTCTGTGTGGTCTAGTGTTTGTTTATTGATTTCCTCTTCATCTTGTGGAGTTCAGTCGTACCATGATTTTGGGGTGGAGCTGAAACTCGCTTATTGATTTTTTAGCCATCTTGTGGAGTTCACGTACGATATGATTTCCAAGTGAAGTAGAGGTTTAAAGGTTGATTTTTTATTCACCTTATGGATTTCACGTGTACCATGATTTTCAAGTGGTGCTGAAGTTCGCTTATTGATTTTCTAGCCATCTTACAGAGTTCACGTACAATGTGATTTTAGGTGCAATAAAAAGTCGTATGATTGATTATTTAATTATCTGGACATATTCCCTTATATTGCGATTGCTATTTATTTTGTTTAGGATGAGATTCTATTGATTGACTTAATTTTTGAGTATATGAGTATGATTATACAATGCCCTATTTAATGTATCAAAATTCATGACTTGCGATCTATATTGGACTATGAATGATAAGTGCACAATCTTAAAGAGTGCTCCTCACTGCGATAGTCATTACCACTATCAAACCGTAACAGTTGATGCAGGTGTAAAGTGAGTCGACGACCTTCATTGGGTCGCCAGAGCAGATTGGGTAGTTAGGGAGCTAGACGGGGTTCCTACGACCCATGTTGAGCTTCATCGTTAGATGTTAGATTTCTACCTTTGTTTCATGAACATTATATTTAGGATTTTATAAGTCTTGTATGGGCACTACATTTGAAATTTTGTGAAGATCAGAATGTTTTTATTCAATGCATGGTTTATTCTAGCTTCGTTGTTGTTAACTCTGATTAATGATGAGTGGTTCAAATTTACACTGAATTTTATAAGCTAACACTTGGGTTTTTGGAGAACGAGTCATATACTCGGGTTCCAAAAACCGGAGCGTTACATTGTCTGAAGAAAATAGGGGATACTCACTTTATTAGAAATACCATATTTATTCATCAAAGCTTCGAATGGTCAATTACAAAAGTAAAATCCTCCATCACTTATAATGACTCGAGGTGTTCCGAACCGAGATAAAATGTTTTCTTCCAAGAACTTAATGATCGTGCGATGGTCATTATTCAAACACGAAATTACCTCGACCCATTTGGAGACATAATCTACTAGACCAAAATATTGATATTTCCAAAGGATTGTAGGGATGGCCCCATGAAATCATTGCCCTAGCAATCAAATGCTTCAATAATAATAATGAGGATCGGTGGCATCATATTTCTATAAGATATTCCTCCTAATTTAACAACGCTCATGTTCTTTAGAAAATTTATTTGTAGCATTGAACATAGTGGGTCGGTAAAAGCCACACAATAAGATTTTTACAATAGTTTTCTTAGCCAAAAAGTGACCACCACAAGCCTGAAAATGATAAAAGGAGATGACACTATGATGTTCATTATTAGGAAGACATCTCCTAATGATTTGATCTATATAGTATTTAAATAAATGTGTATCGTTCCAAAAGAACTTGCGTATGTAACACTTCGAACTTTTCAATACCTGAGTATTGAAAGTTTTCAAGTGTTACCATGAAATTTAACGTAATATGTATATGTCTACGATACTAATTTAACTATCCTAACTTTACATTTATTCTCCAACACAAATCTCACTATTTGGGATAACCTTCATCCATAGATCAAGCAATCCGACCATTGATCCATCGTGTGGTTTAACATATATGTCTTCCCCTAATTTGGTGAATAACTAAAGATAGCATGTTGTCCTAGTTGAATCAGGCCTAATTATCATAAATTATGATAAATTTATGATAATTAGGCCTGATTATCATAAATTAACCATACATGTCAAATTTTAGCCATTGGATCAGCAAGATCAATGGCTAAAATAGATATTCACTTGAGATGGCCCACCTAAGACTTGCATCTGCTACAAGCTCTGATACAGGCCCAAATTTGAGCTTACAACATGAATGAATGCAGTAGATTTTTCAGAAAATACCCCTGTGGGCCCCACACCCAAGTGCGTGTGCACAAGGGGCGTGCACGCCCCAGCCCACCAAACTATTAAAAAAGGTCAAACGTACCGAAAAGAAAGCTTTTCGTGAAATTCGAGCACCGTTCGCGACGTGAACGGACAACGTCCATTTGAGAGCCCTGGTGGCCTACTATCTTGATCACCCACGATGATCCAAACCGTCCATCTAGTATAGAGGCCACTACCGATCAAACCCGACCAATCCCGCACGATTGGGATGTACATGCGTGCATACAAATTCCAGTGCCAGCAAACACGCGTGCAACACCTCCAGAAAATGGAAACTTCCGTTCCGCCTTTCGCTGCTTCGCTGGCAATCATCGTGCGTGATGATGCATAGATCTTAACCGTCCGATCTACGCCTGAGAGAGACCCGAACCAAACTCCTCCCACACTCCTTCCGTTTCTTTCCGTAAACAGCGGAGAAAACGAACGCAGTCCAACTTTCACACGTAGGACAACCGACACTTGGAGCTTGACTTCAATCTGAGCCGTCCGAACTTCAGGGAGGAGACTTCCGATCCTACCATAATCGACCGAAAGGAGAAGAGAAGAATAGATGTTCCGGTTTCCGCCGATCTCCTCGTGTTAAATGCACTCCCGAGAATCTCGTTCGCAAGATCACTGAAACCCAGGAGTCTCGTTTCGCAAAATCTTTGAAAGCTATGAGTGTCGTGATTGGATCACAAGCCCTGTGGGCCACGAACCGTTGGACGACAACCTCTGACCGTCCAAAGGTAAGAATGCAAACTGAGAGTAGCTGGGAAACAATCTGCCATGAGAACAGCAGACATCTGCTTGATCAAACGTAGAATGACGGAAAACAGGGACAGACAATGATCAAGAAACAATCTGAGATGTCCATTGGACGGTCTTGCTCCAAAGAAACCTCACCCAGATGATGCGGATCGTTGCTTAAATTCCACTAGGCTGGGCCCTCGCACAGGTCGGCTGCGCAATCTCTTTCGTAAACAAAGCTGCGGAAGAACAATCCCTGTCCGACTGGGATTTTTCTTTGCCAGACTGAAAGCTATAAAACCCATTTTGGATTAGGAGGAGAGACAGATATAAATCTGCTCCTGGAGAGAAAAAGGAAGGAGAGAAAATCAGGTGAGAAACTCGTCCAGACAGCATTCTTGGCTCCGGCGACTCGCTGAGTACCGAGCCAAGATAGATGAGGTAGGTCCATGTTCTTTAGAAATAAAAGAGTTTCTTGTACACAACGGAGGATAGAAGAAAACGATAACGAAACGATCAGATCTATCGGGTTCAAGGCTTGACTTGAACAGTCAATTTCTCAAGACAGATTTGTTGCCCTTTTTTCTGGAATTTCCAGCAAGTGCAAACGAAGGAAATCTACAAATTGTCTTCAGAATACAATGAACTCTCAATCTGATTTTCAACACGAAAATCTGTATATTTTAAGTGTTGAACAAATCTCTAGTTTTGACACCGATATGCCTTAAAACGTTCAGAAAAAATTCAGCATGAGATTAAATCGAGAGTAATTGCACAGAAGATGATATAATGTTAAGGATTAAGAGTATATCTTCTAGATTATAGCATCCAGGATTTATATCGACTGAATGGTTATGGATTTCATCCTGAAGAGGTGCTTAAGAGCCTCTTCAAGAAATCCATACATATTCACATCAAATAATTGTCTTTCCATGAAAGGACATGACTCTGTGTCCTATGACAGTATTTTTGTACCCATTCAAACAGGAGCAATTATCCAACAGGAAAAACTGAATCCACATAAGCGACACATGGCATAGGTGCCACATGTACAATCATGTTACAATTACTCTTAATCAACAAAGGTCATAAATCATTAGGATAAACCCTCGTTCAATTCCAGTTGTACCATAGCCAAAAAAGTTTGAACCATGAGCCAAAAAGACTAAGGTTCTTTTTGCTCCTTGCGACGATGCGAACGTACGAAGTGCTAAGTGCGCCTAATAAAGCGCCCAAGTAGCCCTACAGCCCACGCATGTGCGTACGAGGAGATTTGAACCCTGGTTGCATAAGCAAAAACCCCTTCTCTTACCGACTGGCTATATATACTATTTATGGAAAGTTTAAATAATTAATATATTTATTTACTTTTTAAAAATAACTTTTATTTTTGAAATTTATTTTTATTCTAAAAAACACAACAATCCCCCACAATTTCAAAAATAAAATCAGATTGTAGAATGAATGGCATATCAGTATAAATAGGTGCATAAGTAAAAGTATCTTTTAGATTTGAACCTTTACTTTAGTGTATATGTATCAAAGTTATGCCAGGTACTTAGCGACCCATTAGTCTTGAACTAAAGACCTTATATGACTCACCGGACATATAACACACTTCTATTCATATATAACTAAAGATCTAAAAGTTCACACATTTCTGGCCTTATGCGTATCCTTATTTTATAAGTATTCCAGAGATGATCCCAATCTCTTCAAAAATAGCCTCACTTCTCTACTCATATAGGTAGATCTATTAAATATGATTCTACTTCATCCTAGCAAAGTCTGCTTATTGATCTATTAAGAGTTAGTACTCAGCCTCTTATAAAATGCAAAAACCAAACACTAGACTTTTTAGGAATGAGACTCAATTTTTTTTTCTAGTGTATATTTCAGTCACATACTTGACTTTTTATCCCTTTGAACCTAGCCTATATTTTAAAACATAGGTAGGGTTGCCATCAAGAGTGAAAGTTACATATTTATGGATCTTAGTCTCATTCCTTAAGTGGTTCTTCTTATTTGATTTCTTGATAAATCTTTTGTCAATGGATCTGCTAAGTTCAGGATGGATTTAACATATTCCACTATAATTACTCTATCTCTGAGCAATCCTTTAACAAAGTTATGCCTTAGATCTACATTTCTAGACTTACCATTATAAGTCTTACTCATAGCACGACAAAGAGTAGCCTAACTATCACAGAAGATAGATATGGCAAGAGTAGGTTTTAGCCAATACTGGATTTCCAACAGTAAGTATCTTAGCCATTTACCTTCTTTACAAGCAACACCAAGTGTAATAAATTCACTTTCCATTGTAGAGTGAGATATGCACGTTTGTTTCTTAGATGCCCATGATATTGCTCCTCCTCCAAGAGTGAATATCCAACCACTTGTAGATTTAGATTCTATGTTATCTGCATTCTATCTTGCATCATTGTACCCTTCAAGTATAGCGGGATATGATTTATAATGCAGTCCATAGTCTATGGTTCCTCTTCGATACTTTAAAACTCTTAAAATCGCATTCCAGTGTACTTGTCTTGGATTACTGGTATACCTACTTAGCATTCCTACTGTGAATGTTATATCTGGTCTAGTACAAATCATTGCATACATTAAACTCCCAACAACACTCGCATATCCTTGTTGTGCTTTACAACTACCAGTATTTTTAACTAATTTAATACTTGGATCAAATGGGGTTGAAATCAGTTTACTATCATAATGATTAAACTTCTTTAACACTTTCTCTAGGTAATGAGATTGTGTTAAGGCTATTCCATCATTAAGATTATAAATCCTAATACCTAATATTACATCGGCTTTACCCATATCCTTCATGTCGAAGTTGGTACTTAGAAACTTTTTAGTTTCTTTCACATAGTCCTCATTTGGTTCAAATATTAGCATATCATATACGTATAGACATATAATGATTTGACCTTTAATATATATGCACTTATCTGCTTGGTTTAATCTAAAACTACTAGGTTGTACTACTTGATGAAACTTCTCATGCCATTGCTTAGGAGCTTAGTTGAGCCCATAGAGAGATTTGACCATTTTACACACTTTCTTCTCTTGGCCGAATTGAATAAACCCTTCAGGCTGTTCCATATAGACTTCTTCATCTAGATCACCATGTAAGAATGTCGTTTTGACATCCATTTGATGGATTACTAGGTGGTGAATTGCTGCAAGCGCAATTAAAGTCCTAATGGTAGATATACGAGCAACAGGAGCATATGTATCAAAAAAATCGATACCTTCCTTTTGTCTAAATCCTTTGGCTACCAATTGAGCTTTAAACTTATTTATGGTTCCATCAGGATTGAACTTTCTTTTAAAAATCCACTTACATCTTATAAGCTTTGAACTTGGTGGAAAATCGGCCAAACACCAAGTGTAATTTGAGACTATGGAATCCATTTCATCGTTTATGGCTTCCCTTCAAAACTGTGCATCAGGAGATGAGAGAGCTTCACTAAGCATTGATGGATCACTTTCAATACTTAGTGGTAGAGTAATTTCCTTTCGTATTTTATTTCTATCCCCTTCTATAAGGAACATATAGAAATCTGGGCCAAAGATGTTTCTTTTCTTGCCCTTTTTTATCTCCTTGGTTCATTTCCTTCTGGATGAGTGTTAGATTTATCATGAAAGTTGTTAGGCTCTTCGTTCATTGGTTCTATTATATTTTCATCAACCTGCATTTTTGTATGATTATTCATATAGTCTTTGTGTACTGTATTTTCAAAAAATATAGCATCCTTAGACTTTATAATCATGTTTTTGTCAGTAAAAGAAGTTTGTTCTAGAACCAGGAATTTATATACGGGACTATGAATCTCATAACCCACAAAAGCACACTTAATTCCTCTAGGACCTAACTTTACTCTCTTAGAATCAATAATCCTGACTTCTGTTATACTTCCCCATACTTTGAAGTAATAAAGATATGGTTTCTTCTTTTTATATAATTCATATGGGGAGATATCTAATTTTTTATGTAAGATAACATTTAGAATATGGTTTGCTGTTAACAATGCTTCCCCCCACAAATTCAGTGGTAATCCAGAATTTAATATCATATAGTTGATCATCTCAACTAATGTCCTATTTTTGCGTTCCGCTAGTCCATTTTGCTGAGGTGTGTAAGGTGCTGTAAATTCATGAATTATACCATTTGATTCACAAAAGTCGTTGAATTCATTAGAAGAATACTCACCTCCTCTATCACTTCTGAGGACTTTAATCTTCACATTCAACTGATTTTCCACTTCTACCTTATAAAGCTTAAACTTTTCAAAGGTTTCATCTTTAGATTTTATCAAGTATATATAGGAAAATCTAGTGAAGTCATCGATAAATGTGATAAAATACCTTTTTCCTCTACGAGTAAAGGTATTATTTAAATCACAAATATCAGAATGAATTAACTCCAAGGGTTGTGTTTTTCTCATGCCAGTCCCAAATGGTTTTCTAGCTATTTTTAGAATGGGCACACACATCACATTTCCCTTCTTGTTTTATTTCATATTTTGGTATAAGTCCCAGGATCATCATTATTTTCATTGAATGATAATTAACATGACCTAGTCAAACACGTCATAAAGATACAAAATCCACTATATAAAAGGAAACATCATCATTATTATTAATATATAATTTAATTATGCCATTACATGAATATCCTTTGCCTACTAACATACCATTCTTGGTGATAACCAACTTATCAGACTCAATCACTATTTTGAATTCTCTCTTATTGAGAAGATTGCCTGACACTAGATTTTTAAACATGTCAGGTACATGCAATACATTTGTTAGTGTCAGTCTTTTGCCTGATGTAAACTAAAGCTCTATTGTTCCTTTTTCAACAATGTTCGCACGAACATTATTACCCATCTTTACTTCTTGTCCAGTTGTTATACCTTCATAGGTCTTGAAGATGTTTTGGTCCTTCGATATATAAATGGTTGCACCAGTTTCTAGCCACCATCCACCATCGGATATTACTATGTTAGCTTTAGTGACCATTGCTACAAGTTGGTCTTCTACCATGTTAGCTTGAGCTTTCAGTTGTTTCTTCCTGTGTCAACATTCCTTTATGTAGTGTCCAGGCTTATAGCAGAAGTGACACTTGCCCTTTTTTCTTTCCCTTTTTCTTAAACTCTATATATTTTTTGGGGGGAATAGATTTAGAGTTTTGAGATTTTGGCTTGTCATCTTCTACTATATTTGCTTTGGAATAATTTTTCGAAGTACGTTCTTTCTTGTCTCGGTTTATGGACTCTTCCTCTACACGAAGATGTCGTTGAAGCCCTTCAAGAGTGTACTTCCTTTCATCATGTTTTAGTTTCTTTTTATAATCAAACCATGATGAGGGTAATTTTGTAATTACTGCATCGACCAGGAATTCTTCAGGAAGATCTATCCCACCAATCTTCAATTCATTAACCAAGTTCTGTAGTTCGGTAACTTGGGAGAGAATTGGCTGATCATTTTTAAACTTGAAGTGGACATAATTGTCGATCAGAAATTTTTGAGTACTAATCTCTTCAGTTTTATATTTTTAATCCAATTTTGCCCACAGATATTTAGTAGAGGATATTTTATGGTAGAAATTATAAATAGAATTAGAGAGGGCGTTTAGGATATAACCTTTGCATAGAAAATCATCCTCCTTCCTTTTCTTCCGTTCTTCCTTCACTTGACTGAGTCATCTTCTTTTGGCTTAGGTAGAGAAGATAGATCATCATCGAGAATATAGGATAACTTGAGAGTAGTCAGAAAGAAAAACATCTTCTTCTACCATCTTGAGAAGAATTGATCGTCGAAACGATCCAGTCATACAAAGTCTTAGTTCATAACTTGAATGGAATGAATTGCCTCCATTGTGAAAAGATGAAAATCTATCTTGAATATTAGAAATAAAAGAGTTTCTTATACACAATGAAGGATAGAAGAAAACGATAACAAAATGATCAGATCTATCGGGTTCAAGGCTTGACTTGAACAGTCAATTTCTCAAGAAAAATTTTCAGCCCTTTTTCTAGAATTTCCAGCAAGTGCAAATGAAGGAAATCTACAAATTGTCTTCAGGATACAATGAACTCTCAATCCGATTTTCAATACAAAAATTTGTACATTTTAAGTATTGAACAAATCTCTAGTTTTGACACCGATATGCCTTAAGATGTTCAGAAAAAATTTAGTAAGAGATTAGATCGAGAGTAATTGCACAGAAGATGATATAATGTTAAAGATTAAGAGTATATCTTCTGGATTATAGTATCTAGGATTTATATCAACTGAAAGGTTATGGATTTCTTCCTGAAGAGGTGCTTAAGAGCCTCTTCAAGAAATCCATACCCATTCACAACAAATAATTGCCTTTCCATGAAAGGACATGACTCTATGTCCTATGGCAGTTATTTCTGTACCTATTCAGGCAGGAGCAGTTATCCAACAAGAAAAACTAAATCCACATAAGCGACACATGGCATAGGTGCCACATGTACAATCATGTCACAATTACTCTTAATCAACAAAGGTCATAAATCATTAGGATAACCCCTCGTTCAATTCCAGTTGTACCATGGCCAAAAAAATTTGAACCATGAGCCAAAAATACTAAGGCTCTTTTTACTCCTTGCGATGATGCGAATGTGTGAAGTGCTAAGTGCACCTAATAAAGCACCAAAAAGTACCCAAGCAGCCCACACCACGCACCCGTGTGCACGTGCGAGGAGATTTGAACCTTGGTTGTATAAGTAAAAGCCCATTTTCTTACTGACTGGCTATACACACTATTTATGGAAAGTTTAAATAATTAATATATTTATTTACTTTCTAAAAATAACTTTTATTTTTTGAAATTTATTTTTGTTCTAAAAAACACAACAATCCCCCACAATTTCAAAAATAAAATCAGATTCTAGAACGAATGACATATCAGTATAAATAGGTGCAGAAGTAAATGTATCTTTTGGATTTGAACCTTTACTTTAGTGTATACGTATCAAAGTTATGCCAGGTACTTAGTGACCCATTAGTCTTGAACTAAGGACCTTATATGACTCACCGGACACATAACACACATCTATTCATATATAACTAGAGATCTAAAAATTCACACATTTTTGGCCTTATGTATATCCTTATTTTATGAGTATTTTAGAGACGATCCCAATCTCTTTAAAAGCGGCCTCACTTCTCTACTCATATAGGTAGATCTATCAAAGATGATTCTACTTCATCTCAGCAAAGTCTACTTATAGATCTATTAAGAGTTAGTAATCAACCTCTTATGAAATGCAGAAACTAAATACTAGACTTTTTAGGAATGAGACTCAAATTTTCTTTTTCTAGTGTATATTTCCATCACATACTTGACTTGTTTGTCCCTTTAAACCTAGTCTATATTTCAAAACACAGGTAGGCTTGCCATCAAGAGTGAAAATTACATCTTTATGGATCTTAGTCCCATTCCTTTAGTGGTTCTTCTTATTTGATCTCTTGATAAATCTTTTGTCAAGGGATCTGTTAAGTTCAGGATAGATTTAATATATTCCACTGTGATTACTCTATCTTTAAATAATCCTTTAACAAAGTTATGCCTTAGGTCTACATTTCTAGACTTACCATTATAAGTCTTACTCACAGTATGACAAAGAGTAGCCTGACTATCACAAAAGATAGATATGGCAGGAGTAGGTTTTAACTAATATGGGATTTTCAACAGTATCTTAGCCATTCACCTTCTTTACAAGCAGCACAAAGTGCAATAAACTCACTTTCCATTGTATAGTGAGACATACACGTTTGTTTCTTAGATGCCCATGATATTGCTCATTCTCTAAGGGTGAATATCCAGCCACTTGTAGATTTAGATTTTATGCTATCTGCATTCCAGCTTGCATCATTGTACCCTTCAAGTACAGCGGGATATGATTTATAATGCAGTCGATAGTCTATGGTTCCTCTTAGATACTTTAAAACTCTTGAAATTGCATTCTAGTGTACTTGTCCTGGATTACTGGTATACCTACTTAGCATTCCTAATGTGAATGTTATATCGGGTCTAGTGAAATTCATTATATACATTAAACTCCCAATAACACTTGCTTATTCTTGTTGTGCTTTACATGTTTAGCCCTCCCTTCCTTCTAAAATCACTCCTTGCTTTCTTCCTTTCCTCTCTTCTCAACGATTGGACTCAAGGTAACTAGGACCGAGTCAAGTTTAGATTAAAATCTTTACGCTCCTAACCATACAATCACTTTGGTAAGACGTGTCCAAACCCAAGACAAATTATAGTACTTAATTAAATAAGATTATACAAGATTCTAATCATTTGATTTGTAAAACACTAGACTAAAACTTCAACCCACAACACCGACTCACACCCGAAGGAGGAACAAACAAAGAAGGTGAGGTTTTTCCTTTAAGCTTACAGTAATTTAAGTTAATGCAAATTATCTTGCCCTTTACATGCTTTCATGATATTATGATTCTTTTTATACAATTGTTTAATTTACCATTAACAATTATTTATCCATTGGAGTATGTTATGATGATAATTATGGGTGATCCTTATTATTTTTATGTGAGGCGACGGATACAAGCCTTGCCCTTGCCTTTACCAATTATGTTGAATTAGCCCTTGCTACTCTTCTCTTATTTGGGTTGGCCATTGCCACTCTCCTCTTTGTTCAACTACTCTTCTCTTATTTTGGTTGGCCATTGCCACTCTCCTCTTTATTGAGTTGGCCATTGCCACTCTCCTCTTTATTGAGTTAGTTATTGCCACTCTCCTCTTTGTTGAGTTTGCCATTGCTACTCTACTCTTTGTTGAGTTAGTCATTGCCACTCCCATCTTTGTTGAGTTAGCCATTACTACTCTCCTCCTTATTTTATTAGTCATGTCTTATTTAACTTTATGGCTTAAGCATGTGCCTTAGAATTCCAAAACCTTTGTAACTTGAATTATCTCTCTATCAATGCAAGTGATGTGTTAGAGGTACCACAACTAGTGACTCAGTATTTATCATGAACGTAATGCATTACAGGTAGCGGCCCTCTTAGTCAGTACGTAATTTAGTGGGTTGGTTGGCGTGGTGTACAGTTGATGTAAGTAAATCGTCATATCTGTTACATCACTTCTTGGGATTAGCTGTCGCAAATACTCACTCCATAAACACATTATGTTATGTAAATTTCTCAATCGCGTTGTTGTGTCGCCTTGAGATGATCGCATAAATTCATGTTTATGTTGGACATGCCGATGAATCTTCGTAGTTATTAGATGTGGGTCGAGTCAAGTTTTTTATGAATTATATTCCACATTTTGATGATCACTACGTATGATAAGCCGCACATACTTTGCTAGGCATGCATTAATGTAGATTGGTTGTGCATACTGATACATCTCGTAGTTGTGGAGAAGTGACACATCAGAACCCTTACATTACTTTTATGAATCTCTTAAATTATTATTAATCTTAAAGGATAACCATTACTATGCATAGGGCATAGACTCTTTCCAACCACACAAATAATATAGGTGATGTACAAATTGAAGACCTAGAGGACCATCTTCCATGAAAGATTATATTGAATGAATAAGAAGATAGTTTTATGATTTAGTTTTATACTTCTACCGCGAACTCATTAAATGTAATAAACTCCCATTGAGAGGGTATTTGAGTATTTATTAAATCCTTTTGCTATGATGAAATAATCAATATAATCGATTTTATTCTTATGAATGTTACCTTCATGAATGTATCAGGATGTGATCTAAATGAAAAATAATAATAATAATAATAAGGTGAGATTTTTAAAGCATCCAATTTATACATTATTAACACCCGGTTTTCTCGAGCACGAGTATAAACTCTAGACGTAAAAATTTGAGATGTTACAGCATACCTCGGTTAAAAAATTCTTATCTTGCATAGTCCAGTGACTAGGTGTGATACCTGTGGCAAGATAATTAGTAATGTCAGCATACCAAGGTGATTAGGAGACCTTAAAAAGTTGTTAATAAAGGAACATGCCATTGATAGGTTTCGTCTCCATGGAATATGATAAAATAAGCCTAAAGAGATGGTCAGCCACTACGTTCTCTACTAATTTCTTATCGCATATTTCTATATCAAATTCCTGGAGAAGAAGGATCCATCTTAACAAATGAGGCTTAACACCCTTCTTAGAAAGAAGGTACTTCAGTGTCGCATGGTTAGTGAACACAATGATTTTGGATCCTATTAAGTATGTAACATCTCAGAAAAATCCGTACAAAGACCCGAGTTCCACCTCAGGCAGAAATCACTTAGGACCAAATTCTTTAGAAATTAGATGAAATTAACTAAGTGCCAAACTAGATTAGCTGTGAAATTAGCTTGAACCACTTTAAATACGAACTGCAAGGCCCAAAACTTCTAGAATCATTAACGCTACATTACCCTGAAATCTAGGATCAATCTCTAAACTTGGTTGCTTTGGGAGCACAGCGAAACTCCGTATCGGACTGGACCACGCGTCGAAAGTTCAATTACTACAAAACCAGACGGTTAGGACCGCCTTACTAGACTTGACAACCATCTCAGAAATCAAATCTAGATAGTATCCAGAAGTGTACAACTTAAGCTCGAAGTGAAGTGTGTGAGAAACGCGAATACCTTTGGGAAATGAACTCAGATTTAAGTGAATTGGGCCGATCGCTTGCAGGCCAAATTTAAGCTTTCAGACCGTCAAAATCTAACCCAAATACACCCTCGGATCAGGAAAATTTCTCAGCACAGGTCCATGTACTTGTGGCCCTGATCGAGCGACGATGACCCTTGAACTGAAACTGGTCTGCCACGGCCGATCCACCAATCCGATCGGACTGAAAACTTAGCCTGACCTAGATCCAATGTCAGGGATCTTAAGTCCGATCGCATGTAAAAAAGGGGCCTCCAAAACAGCTCCATTGAACTGAAATGGCTACTATTCGGCTATAACCCAAGTATACCATGGCCCTGGGGCCATTCCCATTAGTTTAGGGCCTATATAAGCTCTCTCTCTCTCTCTCATTCCATATGAATTTGGAAAACCCTAAAAGAGAGAAGAGAGAAAAGAGAAGGAAAGAGAGAAAAAGTGAGAGAGAGAGTTGGCGTTTGTTCTTGGGATTCAACCCGCCACTCCACGTGCTTAACTACCACTTCTATATCGCTATTTTGGCGATTCTGATTCCGATCTTAGGTAAGAAAACCTAACCCTTATCTATTTTAGGCTTTCAAATAGTGTAAGTGAGGAAATAACTAACCTATTTCATGCTATAGGTGGCTGTCATGCCCAGACAAAGACTTGGCATACAAATTGAGTTCAATACTCGTTTATTGGCGAAAGGTGCGGACTACAGATGTTTAGGTTATGGTTTTCAAGGCCTTCAATGTCAGTTAATGATTTATGACTAACTTGATTGCTATGACATATGCTTAGGTTCGATGTTTCCCGTATATTACATTTGTATGTAAACTATGTTGATTTTAATGCATTCCAAGTGTTTGATATAATGTTTGAATCAATATGGAATTATGATTTGTGCTTGCCATAAATATTAGTCCCTAATGCATGATCATGGGACACGTGGCAACTCCTTTGTAAAAGGATTCGCTACTATATGTATTTTTTAAGTAGCTTATTATATGTATGTAATATGTGTAGTCTAAGTGTTTGATAAAAATGCTTCAGTGAGAAAATGCTTGATGTAATGTATTTGATGAGGGCGTCGAGATAGGATTCTAAATCCCCTTATCTATAGTTACAGTTTCCTTTATGTAATCTATCTTGCAACTACGTGATCTATGTATGGAATGCCTATGTATGTTAACATATGTACCACGTGTTTGTCGAAATGCTTAAATGAGATGGATACTAAAATTGGTTGTCACATGCTGTCTTTGACTATCACATGTGAATGTCATTGCTTGAAGTGTGATTGGGGCTACGATGTAGTCCAGGTAATCGGTAATGGTTCACAGTCGGTGGCTGAACTGTTTTAGCCACGATGGATATGTTCAATGAATCCAATTCGTACAGTGATTATCGACAGTGGTTAGGCCACGAGGAGTGCATATGCACTCCATGTCGACTAATTTAACATTTGCTCGTACTAGTCGAGCTTGTCAAGTAACCCGATTGGCCTAATGTATGTTCACCATGTATGTACGCTACTATTTAAATCTAAGGTACCAAACTCACCAGTGAAAAACCCATTTAACCTTAGTACCCCGATCCGCTAAGACTCATGAGCCGGGCATGGTGGTATGGGACACCGTGGTCGAGTTTTCGGCCTACACTGGGGCGACGAGCCTCCCCGTAGTGTCCAGTGAGCAACCTAAACTCGTGAGCCAAATACGGTGGTATGGGACACTGTATTCGAGCTGTCGGCCTATGATCAGGTGATGAGCCCGTAGTGACCTCAACTATACACTAGAACTACGTTAAGGCGATGAGCCTTTCCATAGTAATCTGGAGTATAAACTAGGCCTGCGCCGATGGTGACGAGCCTCTCCGTAGTGACCTAGAACTGCAATCGTATGCGATTAACTAGGATTGACGACCCTAGATGGATCATTGTTTGGGTGAATGATATAAAGGGAGGTGCCTTAGCTTCCTAATCCTGCTGTATGAATATGCCTAATTAAGAACTTGGCTAATAACACATATGCACCGCATTGCATGTGCCTTTGGCATTGGAGTTGAGCAAAGCGGGAGTGTTGCATGCCACAATTGTGAGATGTTATCACAAGAGGGAGTGCATGCGAGGGCATACATCATTATCACATTTTATACTTACATTAACAAGAGTACTTAGGACATGATTATTGTATTGTTTTATCATTACTGCTTGACTGAATTGATAACATGTTAACCTTTGCTTTATAGCTCCACTGAGTTGATCACTCACTCCCACATTCTGAGATGGTGTTTGAACACCAACCAGACTCTGTTGTAGTTGCAGATGATGACGATACTTACAAAGCAGAGCCGGACTTCTACGACGATAAGGAGGAGTTCTCCTATATGCAGCTATAAGTCAGGTCTATGTAGACCGTGTTCTGATCGACAGGGTTGCAGGGATGCTGTCTAGACGTCATTGCACTTGTCATTTTATATTTTGGAGCACAATGTATATTCATTTTGTCCATTTGGAGAGTATACATGTATATATTTAGCCTGGTAACATGTTCACACTTTAGAGACTTACAATAGTTTATACATTTTATATAACTATCACAGTCTTCTGCTTATGAAATTTAACTGTCTCTGAAGTATAATATGTTGTTTGGTATAATCCCACTCATTTTTAAGGCACTAATACGGACAACATTTAATCATCATTTTCTATGTTGCATAAGTGATGTGTTAGAACTCGGGAGTTGGGCTCCTGCTCGACCCCCGATTTTCAGGGCGTTATAAGTTAGTATTAAAGCATGATTTGGATTAAACTAGACCTGTGTTATGGTCTCACGACACACAGTGACGTACTTTGACTTAGGAGGGTGCAATGAACGTATGAACAGTCCTATAATTTCCAAGTTTCGTCTGTCGACGAAACTGATCATTCATAGATGAAACTGACCGTTGAAATTGGGGCCCGTACGCATCTATGATCATGCGTGGTGACCCCAGATCATTCCTAGACAGTCGATTGATGGGTTTAGATGAGACTCCAACCCATTCCACACACAACACACCCGAAAATCATGAATATACGCGAATCAGGACCTAAAATGACTCAAACGGAGTCGGGGGACCACATAGTGCAAATCGGGGGGGGGGGGGCGAAGTGGACCCCGCACATTTCCAGCACTCCGGGGGGATACCATCGCCCATGGGGTGAGCCCTCACTTGAAGGTCCAGGGACTGGTGATGGCATCGCCGGATCGGCGACGCCTCGCCGCAGGGATTGTCCGGGCCTGTCCGGCCGACACTTATGTAAGGTTGTGGGGCCCACAAAATCACATGGGACCCCTTTATTTCATCCTATTTGCTTCATTTCTTTCCCACACCATGTTCCAAGCTCTCGAAATCCCTTAAAACCTCACAGTTTCCTCTCAAATCCCCTTCCATTCTTCAATTTTCTTCACTTCCTTCACCACATACTTCTTTTCCATCATCCTCCTCCAAATCATATCTCCTACTACTCCCATTTTCTCTTGTCCCTACACATTTGAGCTTAAATTCCATAGCTTTATGTCTCATATTCAAAAAAATATCCCAATCCACCTTCCTTCTAAGTTTATTTGGCTCCCAAGGCTCTTTTCGAGCTTATAACGGCTATTTTCTCCATCGCCACGCTTCTTTCTCTCATGGAGAAGAAGAGAGCTTCCATAGATGAAGCTGGGCCTAGCCGCCCTACTCGTTCTAGGAGGCCGAAAGGCACCGCCGCAGGTACAAGCATCGATCGTGAGATAAGGACAAAGCGGGACCTCGATCCCCAGGCTCTCCTCGAGAGAGCTCTAATGGCGGATCTATCCCATGGGAGATTTGAGGGCCGTAGGGTCCTTTTTGAATCACACGTGGATGAGAAACTCTTTAGGGAATATTTGGTGATGGACCGCCTGGTGGATGCCGGGTGGGGTCCCGTATTTGAAGGCAAGTCTCATGCGAATGTGGGCACTGTCCGAGCCTTCTTTGCCCATATTCGAGAGCCAACACTGGAGCCTTTGCAATTCAAAATTCCCTTGGGAAGGCAGGAAGCCACAGTTGATGTTGGCTTAATAGCCCGACTCATGGGGATGCCGCTTAGCAAAGTCCATGCTAATGAGAAGAGTCTTAGGAGTGCACGTGAAAGGGATCACCACACGCGATTCCTTTATGGCCAATTGGCCTACTGGAATCCAAACAATAGCCTCCTGGCATCCAATATGACCGACGAATTTTGACTGCTCCACCACATCTTTACACACAATGTGTACCCCAGGTGGAGCAATCGCAGCGAGTGCACGAGCCTGATGGTAGACTTTCTATATCGAGCTGGACAGAGAGAGAGAAGCTGTGCGTGCCTACGTATGTACTGCTACAGATAGTGCAAACTGTGAGCTCTTCTAGGATGTCTATTTCACTCCCCTTCAGCTGACTTATATACAAGCTTGCACATGAATTCGCCTACAGACTTGGCACAAAACTTCCTGTGCTGATCTATTTCATCAACGATACCACTCTCAATAACATGGAGATTGGGCCACGACAGCGTCAGACCTGACTCGACGAGAGTGAGGATGAGATGGAAAGCGAAGAAGAGGAGAGTGATGAAGAAGGCGGAGATGAGATAAGGGAGGAAGGAGAGCAGGAAGAGGAAGAGGAGGCTCAGGACATTGATGAGGGCTCTCATCCTGCTACAGAGGAGCACTCTGGTGATCGGGCTGCTTTAGAAGCCCGTTTAGCTCAGATCGAGGAGGGCCAGGCCACCTGCGATAGGAGGTCAAACAAACCCGAGCCAAGGTTGAGGAGCATCAAGCCTTCGCAAAGAGAAAATTCAACAAAGTGTCTCGTACCTTGAGGGCTATCTTGTGTTGTCTGCAGGGCAAGGGTGCGCCACCACCGTCGCCTGATTCGGATGACTAGACATACATGTAGTTATCTTTTAGTTTGTTTTGTTGCTTATTTTTTTTGTTTCTATGTATAGCCTTGATAGGCTTAGTAATGTGGTAGGTTGGTTTGTAGTTTTAGTGTATGGAACCCTGCTTAGAATAGCTCACATACGTTTCTTGTCATGATTCATGTAAAACTGTATCTCATGTATTGTGGTAAATTTTGTTAAATGAAATACATGTGACTTCTTTCATTATGGACTGTGAAGAATGCTTGAAGAATTGAGTGTTATATGTTAAATCTCATGGGTTGCATCCTATGTTGTATTTAGGGAATGCCACCTAAGGCCACAAGGAGCATGGCACGTTTCACACTTGGCGATTCGATTGACGGGGCACCTTCCCTAAGCAATAACCAGACGGACCCCAGTTTGGGACCGACTCATGACACTATGCCTGATTCTTAGCTGGCCACTGACCCCATTAATGGGCCGACACCTGTCGCACCATCGGTTCTTAAGCAGAATCATGCATCCACCTCGACGCCTCACATACCACAGTCCACTCCACCTTTTGATAGGCTGGAGCAGATGATGTTGTTGATGTAACAGCAGCAGATACAGTAGCAACAGCAGTAGCAGTAGTTTTTGGCTACCATCGCAGGGGTCTTTGCCTAAAGTATGGGTGTGGCTCCACCTGCACCACCTGTGCACCCTGCTGGGAACGCGAGTGCCAGCGGCACATTTGAGCGATTCCAGCGCTTGCAGCCTCCTACTTTCCTGGGTACTCACAGACCTGAGGAGGCTGAGTATTGGCTTGAGCACGTCTCTAAGATGCTAAAGCCACTGCACTACACTAAAGCAGAGTAGGTAGAGTTGGTCACCTTTATGTTCTAGAAGGAGGCCAATTTGTGGTGGGACAGTGTCCTGTGAACTATTGCTATCGGCTATGTGTGGACGTGGGAGGCCTTTGAGACGCGCTTCCACGGGAAGTATTTCCCTCTCACGTACCATCATGAGAAGGAGGGAGAGTTCCTTCGCCTCCGTCAGGGAGGGATGACAGTGGCAGAGTATGAGAATAGATTTACGGAGTTGGCTAGGTATGCTCCGTTGATCCTAGCTGATGAGCCGATGAAGATGCAAAGATTTTCTTAGGGTCTGTGAGACTAAAAGTGTTCGAGGTGGGAGACGACATTATGGTCCATTTGCATAAAGAGAGATTTCCCACTTGGACGTACAACAAGTTGAAGAATAAGAAGATTCACTACCAAAAAAATGAGCAAAAGCTACGGACTATAGAGGTCTATGGCTACGGCTTTAATCTGTAGCTAATTAGCTACATATTAAATCTGTAGCTAAAACAGACTTTATCTGTAGCTAAAACATACCTCCCTATAAGACCTTATGAGAGACTGACGATGCTTAAGGGGCTCCATGGGGTCCATTGCAATATATTTATTTTATCTAAACGGTCCATCAATTTTGAAATATTATTTCAGTGCATGAGCCCAATAATTAGAAAGATCAAAAGTCTAAGTGGACCACACCATGAGAAAGAATGAAAAATAAATTTATATCGTTAATATGTGGTGTGGTCCACCTAAATCTTAGATCTGACTCATTTGTTGGATAAACCCTAAAAATGAGCCATTAAAATGAATGGACGGAGTGGATAATTAACATACAGAACGGTGGGCCCCACAAGTCCTAAAATAAATCACCCCTAAAATCCCGTCCGCACACCTCTCCCGCGCACCTCTCCCACGCACCCTATTTCACAAAAGCAAATCCCTCTCTCTCTCTCTTGCCCGCCCGTGACTCACCCTCCCTCGTCCTCTCTCTCTCTCTCTCTCGCACTCAGCCCTCTCTCGATCTCTCGCGCTCCCTCACCCTCTCTCTCTATCTCTCAACCCCATTTCCCTCTCTGTTTCCCAACCTCTCTGTCTCTCTCGCTAGGGTTTTCAAAACCCCCTTTCTCTACAAGAAGGAGAAGAAGGAGAAGGAGAAGAAGAATGGTTAGTCCCTCTCTCTCTCTCTTATTTCCCTTTCCCTTTTGCAGATAATCGCAAAATCCCTAAATCCAACTTTCTTAGCTGCATCCGAAGCCGATTCGATCGATACTTCGTTCATCTCAACAATCACAGAAGGAAATCAAGAAACTAATGTCTCTAAAGTATGTTTCAGAACCCAATTCTCCGAAATCTATGTTGAAATCCATGCAATCTCTCACGTTTGTATGTCCCGTCTACAGAGTGGTCCAAAACCCTCATTGTCATCTCCGTCGGACGCGTTTGACCCCACTGATGCATTAGAATCCTTCCCTACACCGTCAATTACTGATGGGAATCAAGGATCTAGCGTGCATCTACACACACATCCACCTGATGCATGGCGTGGACTTCCACATCGTGAAGTTGTCATGCGTGTCCACATATAGAGATGCATGTGGAAAGGTGCACGTGGGCTTATCGGAACTCCTGTATGGTGTATTTGTTTATATATTAGTCTTTATTTTACAGGTTATCTTCAGATCTGTATACTATTGATGATTCTCTCCCATTTATTCTCAACATTCTCTTAGCAAATTTCTTTATTCTTATCGGCATTGCAATAGTTTTGTCATATGGACAGGTAAAACTAGAAGGCTTTTTGTTGTATCAATCCAGATATCTGATTGGACTATTTTAGTTTTGTATGATCATATTTCTTAACACTACCTAGATAAAGTTTTTTGTTCAGACATTTAATTGATATGTGCAGATTCTGTTCTTGCTTCTATTATTACCGTTTTGGTATATCTACAAAAAATTGCAGGTATGTGTCTAATACAATTTCTTTCTGCTAATATTTATTCATTAATGATGAGCATACTTAGGATGACGATAGTAAAAACCCAAATTATTTATTTTCAAGTTAATCTGTATGGTTTTATGGTTATGTCCATTTTCCTAGTTTATTTCTAAGAAAGTAGGCGAAACTAGTATTTTTAAGAAAGCAGAATAGCAGTAGGCAAAAGAGAGCGTGCATGTAGGTAATTTTCAAGAACCGAGCTGAAAATCATATAATTCTGTAGAGTTTTTATTTGCATATTCATATGTCTATGGGTATGATGAAGAAGGGGCACGTCATACTGGTTTTGGTCCCCAGACGAGTCACGTTCTGAAATGCTACTTAAATCCATGCCCAATGGGGTACATGGAGCCCACGAATAAATGATAATAAACATCTAGTCATTGTTTTTGCTGAAAATACTAATCATTTTCACAAATTATTGTGGTAATGAAATAAGCACACTGCTGATTTTGAATTTGGAGCATCACCACCAAGAAGCTAAACTGTTGTTTGGAATAATTCTGAGATATATTCAAGGTTTTTCTTTGTTTGAGCCTGCTTAAACTTGAAGTTCTTCATTTTCTAGCCATTTTGGAGCTATCTTGATGTTTCATTTTGGATACATTTTTAGTTTTCTGCTAAATCAGTTGACATAAGTGGAGAATCTTTATTCCACTTCATTCTTGTGTTTGGAAGGTGTATTTTTTTTTTTTTTTTGCGGTAAATCCTAGATACAATAGAGCATTATGTTATAGTATTTCTAGAATTGAGTTCACTCAATCATTTCATGTAGAGAGAGTGGGTCCCACTAGTGTATCTTGTACATCTGTATGACATATCTTGTATGCTTATGCACATATCTTGTCTGGCTGGGTATTTATACACATATACAATGCATATTGAGTTGTATATGTTGTATGAAGAGATGAATGAAAAGATCGAATTGGTTTTCAGCTCATTGAATTTATGTTTTCATAACTTACAATATTTGTGTGAGGTATTATCTGATGCTGACTGAACAAAGTGACCATATTGTTTGGCACAATAGCGATATAGGTGCACCTTTCTGTAATTTAGATTACTCATCTGGTTTGCCATCATGCAAGCTAATGTACAAAAATCTCCTTTTCCTTGTAATTCTAAACTTTTTTCCCATTGATGGGCTGCAAAGACAGTTTACCTATGGCTCACTTTCAATGGGGAAACAATTCCACTGATCATATAGGAAAGTTTTTCCAATTGGGGAGATTTTTTGGGGCACACCCCATTCACAATATGTTCCACAAGATGAAATGGCCTGAGTCATGGAAAGTTGGGCCCACCTGCACTGTTTCTTGCTGACAAAAGAAACTGCCATTTAACACAGTCAAGCTTTCTATCGTAATCATCATCATAACCTTTTTCCTAGCTATTTGTGGTCCCCTTTACAGTTCTTACATCACCAATTGTTCCTAAGGCCCTGTCCTTGGGCCATATCATTGAGGTTCATATAGTTCTTCTTCTTATTTTATACTCATTGTCAGATATTTCTCATATTATTTATGTGAAGTATATCATTTCATGATTTAGATAATGCTGCTTGTTTATTTAGTGTCCAATTTGAAAGAGTTGTTGTTTTGCCTTCTATTTTTCAAGGTTTGCAAAGTGGCCCCCATAGAAATCCTCTCCCACATGCACTTTACAAGCAAAATATGTGCCAATATGGCATGTGTCCAGGATATCTGATAGGAGCATAGGATGGGCTGCACCGTGCAGATGATGGTGACCATCTAATTTTGCTCTTGCAATTTGAAGCACTCACTATATCATTTTTATCCATCCATTAAGATAACCACCATTTGGTTAGTTAGGATTGATTTATCATTTTGATTTCCAACATGCACCTTTCAAGATGTGCCTTACAATTTGAATGGTCTAAAAAGTTGTACTTGTGTGCCCCGTGAGGAGTAACTGCCAATTTCAGAATGGTAACAACTCTTCCAACAGAACATGGAAAAGTTATATGACAATCTTGATTATACAAATAACTTAACCGATTGTGCTTTGAGCATAAAACAGAATTTCACCAACCACAAGAAATTAGTCATTTGATTTTGCCTTGGAATTTGAACCATTCACTGTTAACCATCCATTTGATAACCATCAATCAAATGATGATTATCTTTGATTTATTAATGTGAATTTTGAAATGATAAATAGCCATGCATGAGTGCCACATTTGAGGAAGATGACTCACAAACTACCATTTTCAAGATGTTTGTGAGCTCTGACTTGTATGATGACTCCTTTGATAGTTAACTACAATTTTAAGAAAATGGTGGTAACTCTTCCAACATACACATGTCAAGGTTATATGACAATCCAGGCTGTCCAATTGCTTGCCCAATTGTGTTCGGAGCATAAAGTTACACAGGTAACCACATATCCGGGCCATCCTAATTGCTGGCCCAACTGGTATTTCAATTTGGCACTTTGGAATTTGAGCCAATCGCTATTTGACTTTAACCGTCAAATGGATGGTTAGGATTGGTTGATTAGTGAGAATTTCGTAATCAGCAGGTATTATTCTCAATCTTAGTTATCACTATTTAAAAGCCTATAATTGACTTCTTCTTCATCTTTTAAAAGCCTATAGTTAACACATGAATTATCCATGAATTTCTGAGGTGGGGTTGGGGCATGTCAACTATTGCTTTCACTAATTGTAATAGAAAACATACTCAAGCTCAAGCTGGGGGAGATTGTTACCACAATTCCAACTATTGGTAAGTACAATTTAGAAGGCATATTTAAGTTTTATTTATTTATTTTTAAATTTCCTTTAGAAATGCTAATTGCATTAATAGAGGATTGAGTTATCCAAGGGGTATTACAGTTATCTATAATAATAATTTTTTTATTGTAGTGCATTCACAATAGTTATCATTGTGGTTACAGTTATTCATTGTATGTGTTTCAAGGCCCATTTGCATATTGGAAGCATACAATGAAAGATAAGGAAAACCCTCGAGTTCTCTTCTTTGAATCATGAAAAGGTATTTATGTAGAATCTCATTTATTGGCAATATTAGGCATGCTCATGAGCAGGACATGCATAATTTTGTAAAAATTGATGGAACAGACCCAAATGTGTGTCGGAGCTATTCGGATGTTAAGCGGGGGTCCCTGGAAGGTGGGAACCGCTGTTATGACCATGATGAAGCTACCCATTTCCTATAGACAGCATTGGAGTGGCCTGGCCATTTAGACAAGCCGTGTTTATATCTGTATTTGTTTGAAATTGATGGAGCACACCCGGATGTGCGTCGGAGCTATCCGGATGAGCGGGGGTCCCTGGAAGGTGGGAACCGCTGTTATGACCATGATGAAGTTGTCCATTTCCTATGGATAGCATTGGAGTGGCCTGACCATTTGGACAGGCCGTGTTTATGTATTTGGTCACGATTAATGGAGTAGACACGGATGTGCGTCGGAGCTATCCGGATGAGTGGGGGTCCCTGGAAGATGGGAACCGCTGTTATGACCATGATGAAGCTGTCCATTTCCTATGGACAGCATTGGAAGGGCCTGGCCAATTGGAGCAGGCCGTGTTTATATCCGTATTTGCAAGGACCATACCCTTATCCTATAACCTATACCTATTCTCAAATCTCAAAACCTATAACTACAACCTAAACCTATAACCTAAACTCAATTCCCTAAACTTTAACCTACAACCAAACCTAAACCTATACTTATAACCTAAACCTATTCTCAAATCCCAAAACCTATAACCTAAACCTATAACCAATAACATGAACCTATAACCTAAACTCAATTCCCTAAACCTTAACCTATAACCTAACCTAAACATATACATATAAGCTAAACCTATACTTATAAGCTAAACAGATAACCTACAACATTAACCTTAACCTATACCCTAAACCTATACATATAACCTAAACCTAAACTTCTAACCTTAACCTAAATCTATTCTTAAATCCCAAAAACTATACTTATAACCAAAACCTAAACCTTAACTTAAAACCTTAACCAGTAACCTATAACCTAAACCTATACTTATAACCAAACATATACTTACAACCTTAACCTAAACTTCTAACCTTAACCAAAACCTATACCTATAACCTTAACCTAAACCAAAACCTATGACCTAAAAGCTTAACCTATAACCTAAACCTCAACCTTAACCTAAACCTAAACCTAAACCTTAACCTAAACCTCTAACCTTAACCTAAAACCTAAAACCTAAACCAAAACCTAAATCCTAAATGTATTCTCAAATCCCTAATCCTAAACCTACATTAAATCCTAATCTCAACACTCTAACCTAAACCAAAACATGAAAACATAAACCAAAACCCGATCCCGAACCCGAACCCGATTTCCTAAACCTAAACCTTAACCTATTCTCAATTCCCTAAACCTATAGCTTATAACCTAAACCTAAACCTTAACCTAAACCTAAACCAAAACCTTAACCTATACGTAAAACCTTAACCTAAACCAAAACCTATGACCTAAAACCTTAACCTATAACCTAAACCTAAACCTAAACCTAAACCTATAACCTTAACCTAAAACCTAAAACCTAAACCTAAACCTAAAACCTAAATGTATTATCAAATCCCTAAACCTAAACCTACACCAAATCCTAAGCTCAACTCCCTAACTTAAACCTAAACCTAAACTTGAAAACCCAAACATAAACCCGATCCCGAACCCGAACCAATTTCTTAAACTTAAACCTTAACCTATTCTCAATTCCCTAAACCTATAGCTTATAACCTAAACCTAAACCTTAACCAAAACCTAAACCAAAACCTAAAACTTAACCTAAACCAAAATATTTGACCTAAAACCTCAACCTATAACCTAATCCTCAACCTTAACCTAAACCTAAACCTAAACCTCGACCGTAACCTTAACCTAAACCTATAACCTTAACACATAATCTAAAACCTAAACCTAAAACCTAAATGTATTCTCAAATCCCTACACCTAATCCTAATCTCAACTCCCTAACCTAAACCTATACCTAAACTTGAAAACCCAAACATAAACCCGATCCCGAACCCGAACCCAATTTCCTAAACCTAAACCTTAACCTATTCTCAATTCCCTAAACCTATATCTTATAACCTAAACCTAAACCTAAACCTTAACCTAAACCTAAACCTAAACCTATAACCTTAACCTAAACCAAAACTTATGACTTAAAAACTTAACCTATAACCTAAACCTCAACCTTAACCTAAACCTAAACCTTAACTTAAAACCTAAAACCTAAACCTAAACCTAAAACCTAAATGTATTCTCAAATCCCTAAACCTAAACCTACATCTAATCTCAACTCTCTAACCTAAACCTATACCTAAACTTGAAAGCCCAAACATAAACCCGATCTCGAACTCGAACCCGATTTCCAAAACCTAAACCTTAACCTATTCTCAATTCCCTAAACCTATATCTTATAACCTAAACATAAACCTAAGCCATAACCTAAACCTAAACCTAAACCAATAACCTTAACCTAAACCAAAACCTATGACCTAAAACCTTAACCTATAACCTAAACCTCAACCTTAACCTAAACCTAAACCTTAACCTAAACCTATAACCTTAACCTAAAACCTAAAACCTAAACCTAAACCTAAAACCTAAATGTATTCTCAAATACCTAAATCTAAACCTACACCTAATCCTAATCTCAACTCCCTAACCTAAAACTATACCTAAACTTGAAAACTGAAACATAAACCCGATCCCGAACCCGAACCTGATTTCCTAAACCTAAACCTTAACCTATTCTCAATTCCCTATACCTATATCTTATAACCTAAACCTTAACTTAAACCTTAACCTAAACTTAAACCTAAACCTATAAACTTAACCTAAACCAAAACCTATGACCTAAAACCTTAACCTATAACCTAAACTTCAACCTTAACCTAAACCAAAACCTTAACCTAAACCTATAACCTTAACCTAAAACCTAAAACCTAAACCTAAACTTAAAACCTAAATGTATTCTCAAATCCCTAAACCTAAACGTACATCCAATCCTAATCTCAACTCTCTAACCTAAACCTAAACCTAAACTTGAAAACACAAACCTAAACCCGATCCCGAACCCGAACCCGATTTCCTAAATCTAAACCTTAACCTATTCTCAATTACCTAAACCTATAGCTTATAACCTAAACTAAAACTTTAACCTAAACCTAAACCTAAACCTTAACTTATACGTATAACCTTAACCTAAACCAAAACCTATGACATAAAACCTTAACCTATAACCTAAACCTAAAACTATAACCTTTACCTAAAGCTTAAAACCTAAACCTAAACCTAAAACATAAATGTATTCTCAAATCCCTAAACCTAAACCTACATCAAATCCTAATCTCAACTCTCTAACCTAAACCTAAACCTAAACTTGAAAACCCAAACCTAAACCCGATCCCAAACCCGAACCCGATTTCCTAAACCTAAACCTTAACCTATTCTCAATTCCCTAAACCTATAGCATATAACCAAAGCCTAAGCCTTAACCTAAACCTAAACATAAACCTTAACCTATAGCTATAACCTTAACCTAAACCAAAACCTATGACCTAAAACCTTGACCTATAACCTAAACCTAAACCTAAACCTAAACCTCTAACCTTAACCTAAAACCTAAAACCTAAACCTAAACCTAATACCTAAATGTATTCTCAAATCCCTAAACCCAAACCTACACCTAATTCGAATCTCAACTCCATAACCTAAACCTAAACCTAAACTTAAAAACCCAAAAATAAACCAGATACCGAACCCGAACCCGATTTCCTAAAGCTAAACCTTAACCAATTCTCAATTCCCTAAACCTATAGCTTATAACCTAAACATAAACCTTAACCTAAACCTAAACCTTAACCTAAACCAAAACCTTTGACCTAAAACCTTAACCTATAACCTAAACCTCAACCTTAACCTAAACCTAAACCTAAACCTCGACCTTAACCTTAACCTAAACCTATAACCTTACATATAACCTCAAACCTAACCCTAAAACCTAAATGTATTCTCAAATCCTTAAACCTAAACCTACACCTAATCCTAATCTCAACTCCCTAACCTAAACCTATACCTAAACTTGAAAACCCAAACCTAAACCCGATCCCGAACCCAAACCCGATTTCCTAAACCAAAACCTTAACCTATTCTCAATTCCCTAAACCTATAGCTTATAACCTAAACCTAAACCTTAACCTAAACCTTAACTTAAACCAAAACCTTTGACCTAAAACCTTAACCTATAACCTAAACCTCAACCTTAACCAAAACCTAAACCTAAACCTCGACCTTAACCTTAACCTAAAACTATAACCTTAACATATCACCTAAAACCTAAATGTATTCTCAAATCCCTAAACGTAAACCTTCACCTCATCCTAAGCTCAACTCCCTAACCACAACCTATACCTAAACTTGAAAACCCAAACATAAACCTGATCCCGAACCCGAACCCATTTTCTTAAACCTAAACCTTAACTTATTCTCAATTCCCTAAACAGATATCTTATAACCTAAACCTAAACCTAAACCTTAACCTAAACCTAAACCTAAACATATAACCTTAACCTAAACCAAAACCTATGACCTAAAACCTTAACCTATAACCTAAACCTCATCCTTTACCTAAACCTAAACCTTAACCTAAAACCTAAAACAAAAACCTAAACATAAAACCTAAATGTATTCTCAAATCCCTAAACCTAAACCTACATCTAATCCTAATCTCAACTCCCTAACCTAAACCTACACATAAACTTGAAAACCCAAAAATAAACCCGATCCCAAACCCAAACCCGATTTCCTAAACCCAACTTTAACCAATTCCCAATTCCCTAAACCAATATCTTATAACCTAAACCTAAACCTAAACCTAAACCTAAACCAATAACCATAACCAAAACCAAAACCAATGACCTCAAAACTTAACCTATAACCTAAACCTCAACCTTAACCTAAACCTAAACCTTAACCTAAACCTCTAACCTTAACCTAAAACCCAAAACTTAAACCTAAACCTAAAACTTAAATGTATTCTCAAATCCCTAAACCAAAACCTACAGCTAATCCTAATCTCAACTCCCTAACCTAAACCTATACCTAAACTTGAAAACCCAAACATAAACCTGATCCCGAACCCAAACCCGATTTCCTAAACCTAAACCTAAACCTATTCTCAATTCCCTAAACCTATATCTTATAAACTAAACCTTAACTTAAACCTTAACCTAAACCTTAACCTAAACCAAAACCGATGACCTAAAACCTTAACCTATAACCTAAACCTCAACCTTAACCTAAACATTAACCTTAACCTAAACCTATAACCTTAACTCAACACCAAAAACCTAAACCTAAACCTAAAACCTAAATGTATTCTCAAATCCCTAAACCTAAACCTACATCTAATCCTAATCTCAACTCTCTAACCTAAACATAAACCTAAACTTGAAAACCCAAACCTAAACCCGATCTCGAACCTGACCCCCATTTCCTAAACCTAAACCTTAACATATTCTCAATTCCCTAAACCTATAGCTTATAACCTAAACCTAAACTTTAACCTAAACTGAAACCTAAACCTTAACTTATAACTATAACCTTAACCTAAACCAAAACCTATGACCCAAAACCTTAACCTATAACCTAAACCTAAACCTAAACCTAAACCTCAACCTAAACCTATAACATTTACCTAAAACTTAAAACCTAAACCTAAACCTAAAACCTAAATGTATTCTTAAATCCCTAAACCTAAACCTACATCAAATCCTAATCTCAACTCTTTAACCTAATTCTAAACCTAAACTTGAAAGACCAAACCTAAACCCGATCCGGAACCCAAACCTGATTTCCTAAACCTAAACCTTAACCTATTCTCAATTCCCTAAACCTATAGCTTATAACCTAAACCTAAACCTCAACCTAAACCTAAACCTAAACCTTAACCTATACCTATAACCTTAACCTAAACCAAAACCTATGACCTAAAACCTTAACATATAACATAAACCTCAACCTTAACCTAAACCTACAACCTTAACCTAAAACCCAAAACCTATACGTAAACCTAAAACCTATATGTAATCTCAATTCTCTAAACCTAAAACTACACCTAATCCTAATCTCAAATCCCTAACCTAAACCAATAAATAAACTTGAAAACCCAAACATAAACCCGATCCCGAACCCTAACCCGATTTCCTAAACCAAAACCTTAACCTATTCTCAATTCCCGAAACCTATAGCTTATAACCTAAACCTAAACTTTAACCTAAACCTAAACCTAAACCTTAACTTATACCTATAACCTGAACCTAAACCAAAACCTATGACCTAAAACCTTAACCTATAACCTAAACCTAAACCTTAACCTAAACCTATAACCTTTACCTAAAACTTAAAACCTTAACCTAAACCTAAAACCTAAATGTATTGTCAAATCACTAAACCTAAACCTACATCAAATCCTAATCTCAACTCTCTAACCTAAACCTAAACCTAAACTTGAGGACACAAAGCTAAACCCAATCCCACACCCGAACCCGATTTCCTAAACCTAAACCTTAACCTATTCTGAATTCCCCAAACCTATAGCTTATAACCTAAACCTAAACCTTAACCTAAACCTATAACCTTCACCTAAACCAAAACATTCGACCTAAAACCTTAGTCTATAACCTAAACCTCAACCCTAACCTAAACCTACACCTAAACCTCGACCTTAACCTTAACCTTAACCTAAACCAATAACCTTAACCTATAACCTAAAACCAAAACCTAAAACCTAAATGTATTCTCAAATCCCTAAACCTAAACCTACACCTAATCCTAATCTCAACTCCCTAACCCAAACCTATACCTAAACTTGAAAACCCAAACACAAACCCAATACCGAACCCGAACTCGATTTCCTAAACTTAAACCTTAACCTATTCTCAATTCCCTAAACCTATATCTTATAACCTAAACCTAAACCTAAACCTAAACCTAAACCTATAACCTTAACCTCAACCAAAACCTATGACCTAAAACCTTAACCTATAACCTAAACCTCAACCTTAACCTAAACCTAAACCATAACCTAAACCTATAACCTTAACCTAAAACCTAAAACCTAAACCTAAACCTAAAACCTAAATGTATTCTCAAATCCCTAAACCTAAATCTACATCAAATCCTAATCTCAACTCTCTAACCTAAACCTAAACCTAAACTTGAAAACCCAAACCTAAACTCGATCCCAAACCTGAACCCGATTTCTTAAACCTAAACCTTAACCTATTCTCAATTCCCTAAACCTATAGCTTATAACCTAATCCTAAACCTTAACCTAAACCTAAACCTAAACCTTAACCTTAACCTAAACCTATAACCTTAACCTAAACCAAAACCTTTGACCTAAAACCTTAACCTATAACCTAAACCTCAACTTTAACCTAAACATAAACCTTAACCTAAACCTATATCCTTAACCTAAAACCTAAAACCTAAACCTAAACCTAAAACCTAAATGTATTCTCAAATCCCTAAACCTAAACCTACATCTAATCCTAATCTCAACTCTCTAACCTAAACCTAAACCTACAGCTAATCCTAATCTCAACTCCCGATCCTGAACACGAACCCGATTTCCTAAACCTAAACCTTAACTTATTCTCAATTCCCTAAACCTATAGCTTATAACCTAAACCTAAACTTTAACCTAAACCTAAACCTAAACCTTAACTTATACCTATAACCTTAACCTAAACCAAAACCAATGACCTAAAACCTTAAACTATAAGCTAAACATTGACCTTAACCTAAACCTATAACCTTTACCTAAAACTTAAAACCTAAACGTAAACCTAAAACCTAAATGTAGTGTCAAATTCCTAAACCTAAACCTACATCAAATCCTAATCGCAACTCTCTAACCTAAACCAAAACCTAAACATGAAAACCCAAACCTAAACCTGATCCCAAACCCGAACCCGATTTCCTAAACCTAAACCTTAACATATTTTCAATTGCCTAAACAAATAGCTTACCTAAACCTAAACCTTAACCTAAACCTAAACATAAACCTAAACCTTAACCTAAACCTATAACCTTAACCTAAACCAGAACCTTTGACCTGAAACATTAACCTATAACCTAACCCTCAACCTTAACCTAAACCTAAACCTAAACCTCCACCTTAACCTTAACCTAAACTTATAACCTTAACCGATAACCTAAAACTTAAACCTAAAATCTAAAAGTATTCTCAAATTCCTAAAACTAAACCTACACCTAATCCTAATCTCAACTCCCTAACCTAAACCTATACCTAAACTTGAAAACCCAAACATAAACCCGATCCCGAACCTGAACCCAATTTTTTAAACCTAAACCTTAACCTATTCTCAATTCCCTAAACCTATATCTTATAACCTTAACCTAAACCAAAGCCTAAACCTATAACCTTAACCTACACCAAAACATATGACCGAAAACCTTAACCTATAACCTAAAACTCAACCTTAACCTAAACCTAAACCATAACATAAACCTATAACCTTAACCTAAAACCTAAAACCTAAACCTAAACCTAAAACCTAAGTGTATTCTCAAATCCTTAAACCTAAACCTACAACAAATCCTAATCTCAACTCTCTAACCTAAACCTAAACCTAAACTTGAAAACCCAAACCTAAACCCGATCCCAAACCCGAACCCGATTTCCTAAACCTAAACCTTAATCGATTCTCAATTCCCTAAACCTATAGCTTATAACCTAATCCTAAACCTAAACCTAAACCTAAACCTAAACCTTAACCTAAACTTATAACCTTAACCTAAACCAAAACCTTTGACCTAAAGCCTTAACATATAACCTAAACCTCAACCTTAACCTAAACATAAACCTAAACCTCGACCTTCACCTTAACCTAAAGCTATAACCATAACATATAACCTAAAACCTAAACCTAAAACCTAAATGTATTCGCAAATCCCTAAACCTAAACCTACACCTAATCCTAATCTCAACTCCCTAACCTAAACCTATACCTAAACATGAAAACCCAAACACAAACCCAATACCGAACCCGAACCCGATTTCCTAATCCTAAACCTTAGCCTATTCTCAATTCTGTAAACCTATATCTTATAACCTAAACCTAAACCTAAACCTATAACCTTAACCTCAACCAAAACCTATGACCTAAGACCTTAACCTATAACCTAAACCTCAACCTTAACCTAAACCTAAACCTTAACCTAAACCTATAACCTTAACCTAAAACCGAAAACCTAAACCTAAACCTAAAACCTAAATGTATTCTCAAATCCCTAAACCTAAACCTACATCAAATCCTAATCTCAACTCTCTAACCTAAACCTAACCCTAAACTTGAAAACCCAAACCTAAACTCGATCCCAAACCCGAACCCCATTTCCTAAACCTAAGCCTTAACCTATTCTCAATTCCCTAAACCTATAGCTTATAACCTAATCCTAAACCTTAACTTAAATCTAAACCTAAACCTTAACCTTAACCTAAACCTATAACCTTAACCTAAACCAAAACCTTTGACCTAAAACCTAAACCTCAACCTTAACCTAAACCTAAACCTAAACCTCGACCTTAACCTTAACCTAAACCTATAACCTTAACATATAAACTAAAAGCTAAACCTAAAACCTAAATGTATTCTCAAATCCCTAAACCTAAACCTACACCTAATCCTAATCTCAACTCCCTAACCTAAACCTATACATAAACTTGAAAACCCAAACACAAACCCAACCCCGAACTCGAACCCGATTTCTTAAACCTAAACCTTAACCTATTCTCAATTCCCTAAACCTATATCTTATAACCTAAACCTAAACCTAAACCTTAACCTAAACCTAAACCTAAACCTATAACCTTAACCTAAACCAAAACCTAAACCTAAACCTATAACCTTAACCTAAACCAAAACCTATGACCTAAAACCTTAACCTATAACCTAAACATAAACCTTAACCTAAACCAATAATCTTAACCTAAAAACTAAAACCTAAACCTAAACCTAAAACCTAAATGTATTCTCAATTCCCTAAACCTAAACTTACATCTAATCCTAATTTCAACTCTCTAACCTAAACCTAAACCTAAACTTGAAAACCCAAGCATAAACCCGATCCCGAACCCGAACCCGAACCCGATTTCCTAAAACTAAACCTTAACCTATTCTCAATTCCCTAAACCTATAGGTTATAACCTAAACCTAAACCTAAAAGTTAACCTAAACCTAAACCTAAACCAATAACCTTAACCAAAACCTAAACCAAAACCTATGACCTAAAACCTTAACTTATAACCTAAACCTCAACCTTAACCTAAACCTAAACCTTAACCTAAACCTAACCCTCAACCTAAAACCTAAAACCTAAAACTAAAACTAAAACCTAAGTGTATTTTCAAATCCCTAAACCTAAACCTACACTTAATCCTAATCTCAACTCCCTAACCTAAACCTTTACCTAAACATGAAAACCCAAAGATAAACCCGATCCCGAACCTAAACCCGATTTCTAAACCTAAACCTTAACCTATTATCAATTCCCTAAACCTATATCTTATAACCTAAACCTTAACTTAAACCTAAACCTAAACCTATAACCTTAACCTAACCGAAACCTATGACCTAAAACCTTAACCTATAACCTAAACCTCAACCTTAACCTAAACCTAAACCTTAACCTAAACCTATAACCTTAACCTAAAACCTAAAACCTAAATCTAAACCTAAAACCTAAATGTATTCTCAAATCCCTAAACCTAAACCTAGATCTAATCCTAATCTCAACTCTCTAACCTAAACCTAAACCTAAACTTGAAAACCCAAACCTAAACCAGAACCCTAACCCGAACCCGATTTCCTAAACCTAAACCTTAACCTATTCTCAATTCCCAAGACCTATAGCTTTTAACCTAAACCTAAACTTTAACCTAAACCTAAACCTAAACCTTAACTTATACCTATAACCTTCACCAAAACCAAAACCTATGACTTAAAACCTTAACCTATAAGCTAAACCTAAACCTTACCCAAAACCTATAACCTTTACCTAAAACTTAAAATCTAAACCTAAACCTAAAACCTAAATTTATTGTCAAATTCCTAAACCTAAACATACATTACATCCTAATCTCAACTCTCTAACCTAAACATAAACCTAAACTTGAAAACCAAAACCTAAACCCGATCCCAAACCCGAACTCGATTTTCTAAACCAATACCTGAACCTATTCTCAGTTCCCTGAACCTATAGCTTTTAACCTAAACCTAAACCTTAACCTAAACCTAAACCTAAACCTTAACCTATACCTATAACCTTAACCTAAACCTTAACCTAAAACCTAAAACCTAAAACTAAACCTAAAACTCAAATGTATTCTCAATTCCCTAAACCTAAACCTACATTTAATCCCAATCTCAACTCCCTAACCTAAACCTTTAGCTAAACATGAAAACCCAAACATAAACCCGATCCCGAACCCGAACCCGATTTCCTAAACCTAAACCTTAACCTATTCTCAATTCCCTAAACCTATATCTTATAACCTAAACCTTAACTTAAACCTTAACCTAAACCTAAACCTAAACCTATAACCTTAACCTAAACCAAAACCTATGACCTAAAACCTTAACCTATAACCTAAACCTCAACCTTAACCTAAACCTAAACCTTAACCTAAACCTATAACCTTAACCTAAAACCTAAAACCTAAACCTAAACCTAAAACCTAAATGTATTCTCAAATCCCAAAACCTAAACCTACATCTAATCCTAAACTCAACTCTCTAACCTAAACCTAAACCTAAACATGAAAACCCAAACCTAAACCTGAACCCGAACCCGAACCCGATTTCCTAAACCTAAACCTTAACCTTAACCTATTCTCAATTCTCAAAACCTATAGCTTAAAACCTAAACCTAAACTTTAACCTAAACCTAAACCTAAACCTTAACTTATACCGATAACCTTAACCTAAACCAAAACCTATGACTTAAAACCTTAACCTATAAGCTAAACCTAAACCTTACCCAAAACCTATAACCTTTACCTAAAACTTAAAATCTAAACCTAAACCTAAAACCTAAATGTATTGTCAAATTCCTAAACCTAAACCTACATCAAATCCTAATCTCAACTCTCTAACCTAAACCTAAACCTAAACTTGAAAACCCAAACCTAAACCCGATCCCAAACCCGAACCCGATTTCCTAAACCAATACCTGAACCATTTCTCAGTTCCCTGAACCTATAGCTTATAACCTAAACTTAAACCTTAACCTAAACCTAAACCTAAACCTTAACCTATACCTATAACCTTAACCTATAACCTAAAAATAAACCTAAACCTAAACCTATAACCTTAACCTAAAACCTAAAAGCTAAACCTAAACCTAGAACCTAAATGTATTCTCAAATCCCTAGACCTAAACCAACATCTAATCCTAATCTCAACTCTCTAACCTAAACCTAAAACTAAACTTGAAAACCCAAACATAAACCCGATTCCGAACCCGAACTCGATTTCCTAAACATAAATCTTACCCTAATCTCAATTCCCTAAACATATATCTTATAACCTAACCCGAAACCTAAACCTTAACCTAAGCCTAAACCTATAATCTTAAACTAAACCAAAACCTATGACCTAAAACCTTAACCTATAACCTAAACCTCAACCTTAACCTAAACCTAAACCTAAACCTTAACCTAAACCTAAAACCTTAACCTAAAACCTAAAACCCAAACCTAAACCTAACACCAAAATATATTCTCAAATTCCTAAACCTAAACCCACATATAATCCTAATTTCAACTCTCTAACCTAAACCTAAACCTAAACTTAAAAACCCAAACCAAAACCCGATCCTGAACCTGAACCCGATTTCCTAAACCTAACCCACTACCTATTCTCAATTCCCTAAACATATAGAACCTAAACCTAGACCTTAACCTATACCTATAACCTTAACCTAAACCAAAACCTATGACTTGAAACCTTAACCTATAAGCTAAACCTAAACCTTACCCAAAACCCATAACCTTTACCTAAAACTTAAAATCTAAACCTAAACCTAAAACCTAAATGTATTGTCAAATTCCTAAACCTAAACCTACATCAAATCCTAATCTCAACTCTCTAACCTAAACCTAAACCTAAACTTGAAAACCCAAACCTAAACCCGATCCCAAACCCGAACCCGATTTCCTAAACCAATACCTGAACCTATTCTCAGTTCCCTGAACCTATAGCTAATAACCTAAACTTAAACCTTAACCTAAACCTAAACCTAAACCTTAACCTATACCTATAGCCATAACCTAAACCAAAAGCTATGACCTAAAACCTTAACCTATAACCTAAAAATAAACCTAAACCTAAACCTATAACCTTAACCTAAAACCTAAAAGCTAAACCTAAACCTAAAACCTAAAACTTAAATGTATTCTAAAATCCCTAAACCTAAACCTACACCTAATCCTCACCTCAACTCCCTAACCTAAACTTAAACCTAAACGTGAAATCCCAAACATAAACCCGATCCCGAACCCGAACCCGATTTCCTAAACCTAAAACTTAACCTATTCTCAATTCCTTAAACCTAAAGCTTATAACCTCAACCTATTCGCTATTCCCTAAACCTATAGCTTATAACCTAAACCTAAACCAAAACCTAAACCAAAACCTTTGACTTAAAACCTTAACATATATCCTAAACCTCAACCTTAACCGAAACCTAAACCTAAACCTCGATCTTAACCATAACCTAAACCTATAACCTTAACATATAACCTAAAACCTAAACCTAAAACCTAAATGTATTCTCAAATCCCTAAACCTAAACCTACACCTAATCCTAATCCCAACTCCCTAACCAAAACCTAAACTTGAAAACCCAAACACAAACCCGATCCCGAACCCGAACTTGAATTTCTAAACCGAAACCTTAACCTATTCTCAATTCCTTAAACCTATATCTTATAACCTAAACGTAAACCTAAACCTTAACCTAAACCAAAATCTAAACCTATAACCATAACCTATACTAAAACCTATGACTTAAAACCTTAACCTATAACCAAAACCTCAACCTTAACCTAAACCTAAACCTAAACCTTAACCTAAAACCTATAACCTTAACCTAAACCTTAAACCTAAATGTATTCTCAAATCCCTAAACCTAAACCTGCATCTAATCCTAATCTCAACACTCTAACCTAAACCTATACCTAAACTTGAAAACCCAAATATAAACCTAATCCAGAACCCGAACACGATTTCCTAAACCTAAACCTTAACCTATTCTCAATTCCCTAAACCTATATCTTATAATCTAAACCTAAACCTTAACCTTAACTTAAACCAATACCTAAACCAATAACCTTAACCTAAACCAAAACCTATGACCTAAAACCTTAACCTATAACCTAAACCCCAACCTTAACCTTAACGTAAAGCATAAAACCAAAATCTAAACCTAAAACCTAAATGTATTCTCAAATCCCTAAACCTAAACCTACACTTAATCCTAATCTCAACTCCCTAACCTAAACCTATACCAAAACTTGAAAACCCAAACATAAACCCGATCCCGAACCCGAACCCGATTTTCTAAACCTAAACCTTAACCTATTCTCAATTCCCTAAACCTATATCTTATAACCTAAACCTTAACTTAAACCTTAACCTAAACCTAAACCTAAACCTATAACCTTAACCTAAACCAAAACATATGACCTAAAACCATAACCTATAACCTAAACCTCAACCTTAACCTAAACCTAAGCCTTAACATAAACCTATAACCTTAACCTAAAACCAAAAACCTAAACCTAAACCTAAAACCTAAATGTATTCTCAAATCCCTAAGCCTAAATCTACATCTAATCCTAATCTCAACTCTCTAACCTAAACCTAAACCTAAACTTCAAAACCCAAACCTAAACCCGATCCTAAACCGAAACCCGATTTCCTAAACCTAAACCTTAACTTATTCTCAGTTCCCTAAACCTATAGCTTATAACCTAAACCTAAACTTTAACCTAAACGTAAACCTAAATCTTAACTTATACCTATAACCTTAACCTAAACAAAAACCTATGACCTAAAACCTTAAAATATAAGCTAAACCTAGACCTTAACCTAAACCTATAACCTTTACCTAAAACTTAAAACCTAAACCTAAACCTAAGCTTAAACCTAAAACCTAAATGTAGTGTCAAATTCCTAAACCTAAACATACATTAAATCCTAATCTCAACTCTCTAACCTAAATATAAACCTAAACTTGAAAACCCAACCTAAACCCGATCCCAAACCTGAACCCGATTTTCTAAACCAATACCTGAACCTATTCTCATTTCCCTGAACCTATAGCTTATAACCTAAACCTAAACCTTAACCTAAACCTTAACCTATACCTATAACCTTAACCTAAACCTTCACCTAAAACCTAAAACCTAAAACTAAACCAAAAACCCAAATGTATTCTCAAATCCCTAAACCTAAATATACACTTAAGCCTAATCTCAACTCCCTGACCTAAACCTATACCTAAACATGAAAACCCAACTTAAACCCGATCCCGAACCTGAACTCGATATCCTAAACCTAAACCTTAACCTATTCTTAATTCCCTAAACCTATATCTTATAACCTAAACCTTAACTTAAACCTTAACCTAAACCTAAACCTAAACCTATAACCATAACCTAAACCAAAACCCATGACCTAAAACCTTAACCTATAACCTAAACCTCAACCTTAACCTAAACCTAAACCTTACCCTAAACCTATAACCTTAACCTAAAACCTAAAACCTAAATGTATTCTCAAATCCCTAAACCTAAACCTACATCTAATCCTAATCTCAACTCTAACCTAAACCTAAACCTATACCTAAACTTGAAAACCCAAACCTAAACCAGAACCCGAACCCGAACCCGAATTCCTAAACCTAAACCTTAACCTTAACCTATTCTCAATTCCCAAAACCTATAGCTTAAAACCTAAACCTAAACTTTAACCTAAACCTAAACCTAAACCTTAACTTATACCGATAACCTTAACCTAAACCAAAGCCTATGACTTAAAACCTTAACCTATAAGCTAAACTTAAACCTTAGCCAAAACCTATAACCTTTACCTAAAACTTAAAATCTAAACCTAAACCCAAAACCTAAATGTGTTGTCAAATTCCTAAACCTAAACCTACATCAAATCCTAATCTCAACTCTCTAACCTAAACCTAACCTAAACTTGAAAACCCAAACCTAAACCCGATCCCAAACCCAAACCCGATTTCCTAAACCAATACCTGTACTAATTCTCAGTTCCCAGAACCTATAGCTTATAACCTAAACCTTAACCTATACCCATAACCTTAACCTAAACCAAAACCTATGACCTAAAACCTTAACCTATAACCTAAAAATAAACCTTAACTTAAAACGTAAAACCTAAACCTAAACCTAAAACCTAAATGTAATCTCAAATCCCTAAACCTAAACCTACACCTAATCCTAACCTCAACTCCCAAACCTAAACCTAAACCTAAACGTGAAATCCCAAACATAAACCCGATCCTGAACCCGAACCCGATTTCCTAAACCAAAAACTTAACCTATTCTCAATTCCCTAAACCTAAAGCTTATAACCTCAACCTATTCGCTATTCCCTAAACCTATAGCTTATAACCTAAACCTAAACCTTAACCTAAACCTTAACCTAAACCAAAACCTTTGACCTAAAACCTTAACCTATATCCTAAACCTCAACCTTAACCGAAACCTAAACCTAAACCTCGACCTTAACCATAACCTAAACCTATAACCTTAACATATAACCTAAAACCTAAACCTAAAACCTAAATGTACTCTCAAATCCCTAAACCTAAACCTACAACTCATCCTAATCTCAACTCCCTAACCTAAACCTAAACCTAAACTTGAAAACCCAAACATAAACCCGATCCCGAACCCGAACCTGATTTCCTAAACCTAAACCTTAACCTATCTCAATTCCCTAAACCTATATCTTATAATATAAACCTAAACCTAAACCATAACCTAAACCAAAATCTAAACCTATAACCATAACCTAAACCAAAACCTATGACTTAAAACCTTAACCTATAACCTAAACCTCAACCTTAACCTAAACCTAAACCTTAACCTAAAACCTATAACCTTAACCTAAACCTTAAACCTAAATGTATTCTCAAATCCCTAAACCTAAACCTGCATCTAATCCTAATCTCAACACTCTAACCTAAACCTATACTTAAACTTGAAAACCCAAATATAAACCTAATCCCGAACCCGAACACGATTTCCTAAACCTAAACCTTAACCTATTCTCAATTCCCTAAACCTATATCTTATAACCTAAACCTAAACCTTAACCTTAACCTAAACCTATACCTAAACCAATAACCTTAACCTAAACCAAAACCTATGACCTAAAACCTTAACCTACAACCTAAACCTCAGCCTTAACCTTAACCTAAAACATAAAACTAAAATCTAAACCTAAAACCTAAATGTATTCTCAAATCCCTAAACCTAAATCTACACTTAATCCTAATCTCAACTCCCTAACCTAAACCTATACCAAAACTTGAAAACCCAAACATAAACCCGATCCCGAACTCGAACCCGATTTTCTAAACCTAAACTTTAACCTATTCACAATTCCCTAAACCTATATCTTATATCCTAAACCTTAACCTAAACCTTAACTTAAACCTTAACCTAAACTGAAACCTAAACCTATAACCTTAACGTAAACCAAAACCTATGACCTAAAACCTTAACCTATAACCTAAACCTCAACCTTAACCTAAACCTAAACCTTAACCTAAACCTATAACCTTAACCTAAAACCTAAAACCTAAACCTAAACCTAAAACCTAAATGTATTCTCAAATCCCTAAACCTAAACCTACATCTAATCCTAATCACAACTCTCTAACCTAAACCTAAACCTAAACTTCAAAACCCAAACCTAAACCCGATCCTGAACCCGAACCCGATTTCCTAAACCTAAACCTTAACTTATTCTCAATTCCCTAAACCTATAGCTTATAACCTAAACCTAAACTTTAACCTAAACCTAAACCTAAACTTTAATTTAAACCTATAACCTTAACCTAAACCAAACCCTGTGACCTAAAACCTTAAACTATAAGCTAAACCTAGACCTTAACCTAAACCTATAACCTTCACCTAAAACTTAAAACCTAAACCTAAACCTAATATCTAAATATAGTGTCAAATTCCTAAACCTAAACCTACATCAAATCATAATCCCAACTCTGTAACCTAAACCTAAACCTAAACATGAAAACCCCAACCTAAACCTGATCCGAAACCCGAACCCGATTTCCTAAACCTAAACCTTAACCTATTCTCAATTCCCTAAACTTATAGCTTACCTAAAGCTAAACCTTAACCTAAACCTAAACCTTAACCTAATCCTATAACCTTAACATAAACCAGAACCTTTGACCTGAAACCTTAACCTATAACCTAAACCTCAACCTTAACCTAAACCTAAACCTAAACCTCCACCTTAATCTTAACCTAAACCTATAACCTTAACCTATAACCTAAAACCTAAACCTAAAATCTAAATGTATTCCCAAATCCCAAAAACTAAACCTACACCTAATCCTAATCTCAACTCCCTAACCTAAACCTATACCTAAACTTGAAAACCCAAACATAAACCCGATCCCGAACTCAAACCCGATTTCCTAAACCTAAACCTTAACCTATTCTCAATTCCCTAAACCTATATCTTATAACCTTAACCTAAACCTAAGCTTAAACCTATAACCTTAACCTAAACTTAAACCTATGACCGAAAACCTTAACCTATAACCTAAACCTCAACCTTAACCTAAACCTAAACCTTAACCTAAACCTATAACCTTAACCTAAAACCTAAAACCTAAACCTAAACCAAAAACCTAAGTGTATTCTCAAATCCCTAAACCTAAACCTACATCAAATCCTAATCTCAACTCTCTAACCAAAACCTAAACCTAAACTTGAAAACCCAAACCTAAACCCGATCCCAAACCCGAACACGATTTCCTAAACCTAAACCTTAACCTATTCTCAATTCCCTAAACCTATAGCTTATAACCTAATCCTAAACCCAAACATAAACCTAAACCTAAACCTTAACCTAAACTTATAACCTTAACCTAAACCAAAACCTTTGACCTAAAACCTTAACATATAACCTAAACCTCAACCTTAACCTAAACCTCAACCTAAACCTCGACCTTAACCTTAACCTAAACCTATAACCTTAACATATAACCTAAAACCTAAACCTAAAACTTAAATGTATTCTCAAATCCCTAAACCTAAACCTACACCAAATCCTAATCTCAACTCCCTAACCTAAACCTATACCTAAACTTGAAAACCCAAACACAAACCCAATACCGAACCCAAACCTGATTTCCTAAACCTAAACATTAACCTATTCTCAATTCCCTAAACCTATATCTTATAACCTAAACCTAAACCTAAACCTAAACCTAAACCTATAACCTTAGCCTCAACCAAAACCTATGACCTAAAGCCTTAACCTATAACCTAAACCTCAACCTTAACCGAAACCTAACCCTTAACCTAAACCTATAACCTTAACCTAAAACCTAAAACCTAAACCTAAACCTAAAACCTAAATGTATTCTCAAATCCCTAAACCTAAACCTACATCAAATCCTAATCTCAACTCTCTAACCTAAACCTAAACCTAAACTTGAAAACCCAAACCTAAACTCAATCCCAAACCCGAACCTGATTTCCTAAACCTAAACCTTAACCTATTCTCAATTCCTTACACCTATAGCTTATAACCTAATCCTAAACGTTAACCTAAACCTAAACCTAAACCTTAACCTTAACCGAAACCTATAACCTTAATCTAAACCAAAACCTTTGACCTAAAACCTTAACCTATAACCTAAACCGCAACCTTAACCGAAACCTAAACCTAAACCTCGACCTTAACCTTAACCTAAACCTATAACCTTAACATATAACCTAAAACCTAAACCTAAAACCTAAATGTATTCTCAAATCCCTAAACGTAAACCTACACATAATCCTAATCTGAACTCCCTAACCTAAACCTATACATAAACTTGAAAACCCAAACACAAACCCGATCCCGAACCCGAACCCGATTTCCTAAACATAAACTTTAACCTAATCTCAATTCCCTAAACCTATATCTTATAACCTAAACCTAAACCTAAACCTTAACCTAAACCTAAACCTAAACCTATAACCTTAACCTAAACCAAAACCTATGACCTAAAACCTAAACCTATAACCTAAACATAAACCTTAACCTAAACCAATAACCTTAACCTAAAACCTAAAACGTAAATCTAAACCTAAAACCTAGATGTATTCTCAAATCCCGAAACCAAAACTTACATCTAATCCTAATCTCAACTCTCCAACCAAACCTAAACCAAAACTTGAAAACCTAAACCTAAACCTGATCGCGAACCCGAACCCGATTTCCTAAAACTAAACCTTAACCTATTCTCAATTCCCTAAACCTATACGTTATAACCTAAACCTAAACCTAAACCTTAACCTAAACCTAAACCTAAACCTATAACCTTAACCTAAACCTAAACCAAAACCTATGACCTAAAACCTTAACCTATAACCTAAACCTCAACCTTAACCTAAACCTAAACCATAACCTAAACCAAAAACCTAAAAGTAAACCTAAAACCCAAATGTATTCTCAAATCCCTAAACCTAAACCTACACTTAATCCTAATCTCAACTCCTTAACCTAAACCTTTACCATAACATGAAAACCCAAACTTAAACCCGATCCCGAACCTGAACCCAATTTCCTAAACCTAAACTTAACCTATTATCAATTCCCTAAACCTAAATCTTATAACCTAAACCTTAACTTAAACCTTAACCTAAACCTAAACCTAAACTTATAACCTTAACCTAACCGAAACCTGTGACCTAAAACCTAAACCTATAACCTAAACATAAACCTTAACCTAAACCAATAACCTTAACCTAAAACCTAAAACGTAAACCTAAACCTAAAACCTAAATGTATTCTCAAATCCCTAAACCAAAACTTACATCTAATCCTAATCTCAACTCTCTAACCAAACCTAAACCAAAACTTGAAAACCCAAACCTAAACCTGATCGCGAACCTGAACCCGATTTCCTAAAAGTAAACCTTAACCTATTCTCAATTCCCTAAACCTATAGGTTATAACCTAAACCTAAACCTTAACCTAAACCTAAACCTAAACCTATAACCTTAACCTAAACCTAAACCAAAACCTATGACCTAAAACCTTAACCTATAACCTAAACCTCAACCTTAACCTAAACCTAAACCATAACCTAAACCTAAAACCTAAAACTAAACCTAAAACCCAAACGTATTCTCAAATCCGTAAACCTAAACCTACACTTAATCCTAATCTCAACTCCTTAACCTAAACCTTTACCATAACATGAAAACCCAAACTTAAACCCGATCCCGAACCTGAACCCGATTTCCTAAACCTAAACCTTAACCTATTATCAATTCCCTAAACCTAAATCTTATAACCTAAACCTTAACTTAAACCTTAACCTAAACCTAAACCTAAACCTATAACCTTAACCTAACCGAAACCTATGACCTAAAACCTTAACCTATAACCTAAACCTCAACCTTAACCTAAACCTAAACCTTAACCTAAACCTATAACCTTAACCTAAAACCTAAAACCTAAATCTAAACCTAAAACCTAAATGTATTCTCAAATCCCTAAAGCTAAACCTAGATCTAGTCCTAATCTCAACTCTCTAACCTAAACCTAAACCTAAACTTGAAAACCCAAACCTAAACCCGAACCCGAACCCGAACCCGATTTCCTAAACCCAAACCTTAACCTATTCTCAATTCCCAAAACCTAACTTAAACCTAAACCTAAACCAAACTAAACCTAAACCAAACTACCTAAAAACCTTAACCTAAACCAAAACCCTTTACCTAAAACCTTAACCTAAACCAAACCTAACCTTTAACCTAAAAAACCTATAACCTTAACCTAAAAAACCCCAAATAACCTAAAAACCTAAACCTAAAACCTAAATTACTAAACCCAAACCTAAACCTACACCAATCCAATCAAATTTCCCTAAACCTAAACCTTACCTAAACCTAAACCCTATAGCTGATAATCTAAACCTAAACCTTAACCATTTCACAGAAACCCTTCTAAACCTAAACTTTAACCTATACATATAACCTTAACCTAAACCAAAACCTATGACCTAAAACCTTAACCTATAACCTAAACCTAACCTTTCCCTAAACCTATAACCTAAAACCTAAACCTAAAACCTAAAACCTAAAACCTAAAACCTAAATGTATTCTCAAATCCCTAAACCTTAAACCTACACCTAATCCTAATCTCAACTCCTAACCTAAACCTAAACCTAAACTTGAAAACTCAAACCTAAACCCAATCCCGAACCCAACCCGATTTTCTAAACTTAAACCTTAACCTATTCTCAATTCCCTAAACCTATAGCTTATAACCTAAACCTAAACCTAAACCTAATTAAACCTAAACCTAAACCTAAACCTTAAACCTAAAACCTTAACCTAAACCAAAACCTATAACCTAAAAAACCTTAACCTATAACCTAAACCTAACCAACTAACTTAAACCTAAACCTCGACCTTAACCTTAACCTAAACCTATAACCTTAACCTAAAACCTAAACCTAAACCTAAAACCTAAATGTATTCTCAAATCCCTAAACCTAAACCTACACCTAATCCTAATCTCAACTCCCTAACCTAAACCTAAACCTAAACTTGAAAACCCAAACCTAAACCCGATCCCGACCCGAACCCGATTTCCTAAACCTAAACCTTAACCTACTCTCAATTCCTTAAACATACAACTTATAACCTAAACCTAAACCATAACCTAAACGTAAACCTAAACCTTAACCTAAACTTATAACCTTAACCTAAACCAAAACCTTTGACCTAAAACCTTAACATATAACCTAAACCTCAACCTTAACCTAAACCTCAACCTAAACCTCGACCTTAACCTTAACCTAAACCTATAACCTTAACATATAACCTAAAACCTAAACCTAAAACCTAAATGTATTCTCAAATCCCTAAACCTAAACCTACACCAAATCCTAATCTCAACTCCCTAACCTAAACCTATACCTAAACTTGAAAACCCAAACACAAACCCAATACCGAACCCAAACCTGATTTCCTAAACCTAAACATTAACCTATTCTCAATTCCCTAAACCTATATCTTATAACCTAAACCTAAACCTAAACCTAAACCTAAACCTATAACCTTAGCCTCAACCAAAACCTATGACCTAAAGCCTTAACCTATAACCTAAACCTCAACCTTAACCGAAACCTAACCCTTAACCTACACCTATAACCTTAACCTAAAACCTAAAACCTAAACCTAAACCAAAAACCTAAGTGTATTCTCAAATCCCTAAACCTAAACCTACATCAAACCCTAATCTCAACTCTCTAACCTAAACCTAAACCTAAACTTGAAAACCCAAACCTAAACCCGATCCCAAACCAGAACACGATTTCCTAAACCTAAACCTTAACCTATTCTCAATTCCCTAAACCTATAGCTTATAACCTAATCCTAAACCCAAACATAAACCTAAACCTAAACCTTAACCTAAACTTATAACCTTAACCTAAACCAAAACCTTTGACCAAAAACCTTAACATATAACCTAAACCTCAACCTTAACCTAAACCTCAACCTAAACCTCGACCTTAATCTTAACCTAAACCTATAACCTTAACATATAACCTAAAAACCAAACCTAAAACCAAAATGTATTCTCAAATCCCTAAACCTAAACCTACACCAAATCCTAATCTCAACTCCCTAACCTAAACCTAAACCTAAACTTGAAAACCCAAACTTAAACCCGATCCCGAACCAGAACCCGATTTCCTAAACCTAAACCTTAACCAATTCTTAATTCCCTAAACCTCTAGCTTATAACTTAAACCTAAACCTTAACCTAAACCTAAACTAACACCTATAACTTTAACCTAAACTTAAACCTATGACCTAAAACCTTAACCTATAACCTAAACCTCAACCTTAACCTTAACATAAACCTAAACCTTAACCTAAACCTATAACCATAACCTAAAACCTAAAACCTAAACGTAAACCTAACACCTAAATGTATTCTCAAATCCCTAAACCTAAACCCACATCTAATCCTAATTTCAACTCTCTAACCTAAACCTAAACCCAAACTTGAAAACCCAAACCTAAACCCGATCCCGAACCCGAACCCGATTTCCAAAACCTAAACCTTAACCTATTCTCTATTCCCTAAACGTATAGCTTATAACCTAAACCCAAACCTTAACATCAACCTAAACCTAAACCTTAACCTATACCTTTAGCCTTAACCTAAACCAAAACCTATGACATAAAACCTTAACCTATAACTTAAACCTAAACCTAAACCTAAACCTCAACCTAAACCTATAACCTTAACCTAAAACCGAAAACCTAAACCTAAACCTAAAACCTAAAAGTATTCTCAAATCCCTAAACATATACCTACACCTAATCCTAATCTCAACTCCCTAACCTAAACCTAAACCTAAACTTGAAAACCCAAATATAAACCCGATCCCGAACCCGAACCTGATTTCCTAAACCTAAACCTAAACCTATTCTCAATTCCCTAAACCTATATCTCATAACCTAAACCTAAACTTAAACCTTAACCTAAACCTAAACCTAAACCTATAACCTTATCCTAAACCAAAACCTATGACCTAAAACCTTAACCTATAACCTAGACGTCAACCTTAACCTAAATGTAAACGTAAACATTAACCTAAACAAATAACCTTAACCTAAAACCTAAAACCTAAATCTAAACCTAAAACTTAAATGTATTCTCAAATCCCTAAACCTAAACCTAGATCTAATCCTAATCTCAACTCTCTAACCTAAACCTAAACCTAAACTTGAAAACCCAAACCTAAACCCGAACCCGAACCCGATTTTCTAAACCTAAACCTTAACCTATTCTCAATTCCCAAAACCTATAGCTTATAACGTAAACCTAAACTTTAACCTAAACCTTAACTTATACCTATAACCTTAACCAAAACCAAAACCTATGACTTGAAACCTTAACCTATAAGCTAAACCTAAACCTTACCCAAAACCCATAACCTTTACCTAAAACTTAAAATCTAAACTTAAACCTAAAACCTAAATGTATTGTCAAATTCCTAAACCTAAACATACATTAAATCCTAATCTCAACCTTAACCTAAACCTAAACCTAAACCTCTAACCATAACCTAAACCAGAACCTTTGACCTGAAACCTTAACCTATAACCTAAACCTCAACCTTAACCTAAACCTAAACCTAAACCTCGACCTTAACCATAACCTAAACCTATAACCTTAACCTATAACCTAAAACCTTAACCTAAAATCTAAATGTATTCTCAAATCCCTAAAACTAAACCTACACCTAATCCTAATCTCAACTCCCTAACCTAAACCTATACCTAAACTTGAAAACCCAAACATAAACCCGATCCCGAACCCGAACCCGATTTCCTAAACCTAAACCTTAACCTATTCTCAATTCCCTAAACCTATATCTTATAACCTTAACCTAAACCTAAGCCTAAAGCTATAACCTTAACCTAAACCTAAACCTATGACCGAAAACCTTAACCTATAACCTAAACCTCAACCTTAACCTAAACCTAAACCTTAACCTAAACCTATAACCTTAACCTAAAACCTAAAACCTAAACCCAAACCTAAACCTAAAACCTAAGTGTATTCTCAAATCCCTAAACCTAAACCTACATCAAATCCTAATCTCAACTCTCTAACCTAAACCTAAACCTAAACTTGAAAACCCAAACCTAAACCCGAACCCGATTTCCTAAACCTAAACCTTAACCTATTCTCAATTCCCTAAACCTATAGCTTATAACCTAAACCTAAACCTTAACCTAAACCTAAACCTAAACCTTAACCTAAACCTATAACCTTAACCTAAACCAAAACCTATGACCTAAAACCTTAACCTATAACCTAAACCTCAACCTTAAACTTAACCTAAACCTCGACCTTAACCTTAACCTAAACCTATAACCTTAACATATATCCTAAAACCTAAATGTATTCTCAAATCGCTAAACCTAACCCTACACCTAATTCTAATCTCAACTCCCTAACCTAAACCTATGCCTTAACTTGAAAAACCTAAACATAAGCCCGATCCCGAAGCCAAACCTGATTTCCTAAACCTAAACCTTAACCTATTCTCAATTCCCTAAACCTATATCTTATAACCTAAACTTAAACCTAAACCTTAACCTAAACCTATAACCTTAACCTAAACCAAAACCTATGACCTAAAACCTTAACCTATAACCTATACCTAAACCTTAACCTAAACCTATAACCTTAACCTAAAACCTAAAACCTAAACCTAAACCTATAAACTAAAACCTAAACCTAAACCTAAAACCTAAACCTACACCTAGTTCTAATCTCAACTCCCTAACCTAAACCTAAACCTAAATTTGAAAACCCAAACCTAAACCCGAACCCGAACCCGAACCCGATTTCCTAAACCTAAACCTTAACCTATTCTCAATTCCCTAAACCTATATCTTATAACCTTAACCTAAACCTAAGCCTAAACCTATAACCTTAACCTAAACCTAAACTTATGACCGAAAACTTTAACCTATAACCTAAACCTCAACCTTAACCTAAACCTAAACCTTAACCGAAACCTATAACCTTAACCTAAAACCTAAAACCTAAACCTAAACCTAAACCTAAAACCTAAGTGTATTCTCAAATCCCTAAACCTAAACCTACATCAAATCCTAATCTCAACTCTCTAACCTAAACCTAAACCTAAACTTGAAAACCTAAACCTAAACCCAATCCCAAACCCGAACCTGATTTCCTAAACCTAAACCTTAACCTCTTCTCAATTCCCTAAACCTATAGCTTATAACCTAATCCTAAACCTGAACCTAAACCTAAACCTTAACCTAAACTTATAACCTTTACTTAAACCAAACCTTTGACCTAAAACCTTAACATATAACCTAAACCTCAACCTTAACCTAAAGTTAAACCTAAACCTCGACCTTAACCTTAACCTAAACCTATAACCTTAACATATATCCTAAAACCTAAATGTATTCTCAAATCGCTAAACCTAACCCTACACCTAATCCTAATCTCAACTCCCTAACCTAAACCTATGCCTTAACTTGAAAACCTAAACATAAGCCTGATCCCGAAGCCAAACCCGATTTCCCAAACCTAAACCTTAACCTATTCTCAATTCCCTAAACCTATATCTTATAACCTAAACTTAAACCTAAACCTTAACCTAAACCTATAACCTTAACCTAAACCAAAACCTATGACCTAAAACCTTAACCTATAACCTATACCTAAACCTTAACCTAAACCTATAACCTTAACCTAAAACCTTAACCTAAAACCTAAAACCTAAACCTAAACCTAAAACCTAAATGTATTCTTAAATCACTAAACCTAAACCTACATCTAATCCTAATCTCAACTCTCTAACCTAAACCTAAACCTAAATTTGAAAACCCAAACCTAAACCCGATCCCGAACCCGAACCCGATTTTCTAAACCTAAACCTTAACCTATTCTCAATTCCCTAAACCTATAGCTTATAACCTAAACCTAAACCTTAACTTATACCTATAACCTTGACCTAAACCAAAACCTATGACCTAAAACCTTTACCTATAACCTAAACCTAAACCTAAACCTTAACCTAAACCTATAAACTTTACCTAAAACCTAAAACCTAATCCTAAACCTAAAACCTAAATGTATTCTCAAATCCCTAAACCTAAACCTACATCAAATCCTAATCTCAACTCTCTAACCTAAACCTAAACCAACACTTGAAAACCCAAACCTAAACCCGATCCCAAACCCAAACCCAATTTCCTAAACCTAAACCTTAACCTATTCTCAATTCCCTAAACCTATAGCTTGTAACCTAAACCTAAACCTTAACCTAAACCTAAACCTAAACCTTAACCTAAACCTATAATCTTAACCTAAACAAAAATGTTTGACCTAAAACCTTAACTTGTAACCTAAACCTCAACCTAAACCTAAACCTTGACCCTAACCTTAACTTAAACCTATAAACTTAACCTATAACTTAAAACCTAAACCTAAAACCTAAATGCATTCTAGAATCCCTAAACCTAAACCTACACCTAATCCTAATCTAAACTCCCTTACCTAAACCTAAACCTACACCTAATCCTAATCTCAACTCCTTAACCTAAACCTATACGACTTCTTAAACTTAAACCTTAACCTATTCTCAATTCCCTAAACCTATATCTTATAACCTAAACCTTAACGTATTCTCAATTCCCTAAACCTATAACCTTAACCTAAACCAAAACCTATGACCTAAAACCTTAACCTATAACCTAAACCTCAACCTTAACCTAAACCTGAAGCTTAACCTAAACCTATAACCTTAACCTAAAACCTAAAACCTAAAACCTAAATGTATTCTCAAATCCCTAAACCTAAACCTACATCTAATCCTAATCTCAACTCTCTAACCTAAACCTAAACCTAAACTTGAAAACCCAAACCTAAACCCGATCCCGAACCCGAACCCGATTTCCTAAACCTAAACCTTAACATATTCTCAATTCCCTAAACCTATAGCTTATAGCCTAAACCTAAACCTTAACCTAAACCTAAACCTAAACCTAAACCTTAACTTATACCTATAAACTTAACCTAAACCAAAACCTATATCAGTAGTGTCTTAATGCTTGGTCTTACCCCATTTTCATCTACATATCATTCCTAGGGCAACTAATAGAAAATTCGAATGGTTCTATACCGGCAAAGTAAGTATACATTAAGTTTCTTTCTGTCCTATGCAGGGCTTTGATAAACTGAAAGAGACAGTTGAGAAGTGGGAGGGCATAACAAAGGCATCGACACGACTTAATATAAAGCTTTTTGCTGACAAAGATACGTATGAAGCCATGCATGAACCTTGCAAAGTTGCAGAACAAGACTGCTCACCAGCTGGCCATGGAAGTCATCCTCAACTGAAATGAAAGTGTTTCTCTTGCCTTTCTTCAATCTGAGGCAGCTCATATGAGGCCAGAGAATGGTTCTTGGTTCACCATTGCTGAATGGTCTTGTAACTCTTCACCATTAGTAATTGCTTCAATCTGAGGCAGCTCATATGTGATTGTAATTGAATGAATGAAGGATTATACAAGTGGTAATTAAATGAATGAATGATTATGCAGGTGGTAATTGAATGAATGAATGATTGAAATTGAATGAATGAATGATTATGAAGGTGGTAATTGAATAAATGAATGATTATGCAGGTGGTAATTGAATGAATGAATGAATGAATGATTATAATTTTTTTAATGTAGGCTATAGCTACGGATATTAACCGTAGCTGTTATAAAATTCGAAATATTGCTACGGATCCAACACTACTTTTAGCTACCAATAATATCCGTAGCTATAGGTTTTTTTGGCTACAGAAAAATTTGCTACGGATTATATCCGTAGCTATTTTAACCTATTGCTACGGATTAGATCCGTAGCCATAGGTTTTAGACCTATTGTTTCGGGACCTACGACGACGATCGTGCCACGAACGTGCTACGGATTTAATCTGTAGCAATAGGTCTATGGCTACGGATTAAATCCGTAGCCTTTACCCATTTTTTTGGTAGTGTATGCGAGCACCCATGGGTCAGAGGCCCCGACCAGATCTACCGAGCCGACCGTTCCTCGGTAAGAGACCATGTGCAGATTCGCCTCCTAAACTTGCAGCTGCACCAACCCCGACGAGACGACCTGATATATGGTGCACCTACTGCCAGAGGTCAGGCCATACTGACACGTATTGTTTCACCATGATGAGAGACAACAACTTTACGTCCCCTCAGAGGATCAACCGTCAGATGCCACCACCTCTCTCGACTCCACCCCTGTGGTCAGCACCACCACATCTATCTTTTCGACTGCTTGCACCTTGATTTAGGCCACCTCAAGGGCCCATGGTACTGCAACCGAACCGTTCTCAGCAGGCTCATGTGCTCTCACTTGCAGCTGAGGCATCCGAGACAGCAACTACAGTACCACTGGCTTTTGAAGTCACTGCGCATATTCAAGGTACACCAGTCTTCTTATTAGTGGACACTGGGTCCACTATCTTTATAATATCGTGCGCAGTAGTCAAGCGACTGGGGTTGGAAACTAGTCCTATGGTTGGGGTGAGAATCCTTACCGCCACAGGGACTTTCTCAGATGCTACCAGGATGTGTAAGGGTTGTTCAATAGACTTAGGGAGCAGAACAGTGCGCATTGACCTGATTATCACTCTGTTACACCATTATGATGCCATTCTTGGTATGGATTGGCTCACGGAGGTGAAGGCAGAGATCAACTGTGATACTAGAGTGGTGATAGCCCATGGACCAGAGGGCACGACCTTTACATTCCCAGTGTAGGTCAGTTGGCCCTATCGCATTAGTTGTTACTCTTCATTACTAAAGGATGTTAATGGTCCAGCACTTGAGGACACCCCTGTAGTCCAAGAGTTCTCAGACGTATTCATAAAGATACCTGGATTACCCCCTCAGCGCGAGATTGATTTTACCATCGATTTAGTACCTAGTGCGACACCTATATCTCTTTTGACTTATCGCATGCCTCCATGTGAGATGGAGGAGCTGAGGAAACAGACCGATGATCTGTTGGATGCGGGCTTCATATGATCGAGTGTGTCTCCTTGGGGAGCACTTGTGTTGTTTGTAAAGAAGAAGGATGGATCTCTTCGATTGTGTATCGATTATCGCAGGTTAAACATAGTGACGGTGAGGAACACGTACCCTTTGCCCAGGATTGATGATCTGTTCGATCAATTGAGGGGAACACAGTATTTTTTGAAGGTTGATATGCAGTCAGGGTATCACCAGTTGAGCGTCAGGCATGAGGACGTGTAGAAAATAGCTTTTAGGATCAGTTTTAGGCACTACGAGTTCCTGGTGATGTCGTTTCGACTCACGAATGCATCGGCAGTGTTCATGGATCTGATGAACAGGTGTTTCGACTATACTTATATCAATTCATCATCGTATTTATAGATGACATCCTGATATACTCCAAGAGTTGGGAGGAGCACGCAAAACACCTGCGTGCAATCTTCGATACTCTCAGGAAGCACCAATTGTTTGCACATTACAAGAAGTGTGACTTTTGGAAAGAAGAAGTCAAGTTCCTGGGACATGTGGTGTCTAAGGAAGGGATAGCTGTGGACCTTGCTAAGGTAGCCGCAGTTCAGGACTGGGAGTAGCCCGGTTTAGTTACTGAGGTGAGGAGTTTTCTGGGCCCGGCAGGTTACTACCATCGATTCATTCGAGACTTTTCTAAGATAGCCAGACCATTGTCTCAGCTGACTCGGAAGGATCTCAAGTTTACTTGGAACGAGAAGGCAGAAGCGGCTTTCCAGGAACTAAGGACAAGTTGACGTCCGCCCCTGTGCTAGTATTGCCCGAGTAAGGGGTCAAGTATACGATATACATTGACGCTTCTCATGTTGGTTTAGGTTGTGTTTTGATGCAGAAGGATAAGATTATTGTCTATACATCGCAACAGTTGAGGAAACATGAGGAAAACTACCCTATACATGACCTAGAGTTAGCGTCATCTTTAAACTGAAGCTTTGGAGACATTACCTCTATGGAGAGGAGTTCGAGCTCTTTTGCGACCACAAGAGCCTTAGGTACATATTCACTTAGAGGGATTTGAATATGAGGCAACGACGATGGATGGAGACCCTGAAAGACTTCAAGTTCGAGGTCTCTTACCACCTTGGCAAGGCTAACCTTGTGGCAGACGTGTTGAGTCGTAAGAAGATGATAGCATTTGCGGCTCCATTGATGATAGCAGAGTGGGACATGGTAGAGTTTGTGCAAGACTTTGAGTAGAAACTTAAGGTCGAGGAGCCGTTCGAGAGCATCGCACACATACGTGTACAACCTCTGATTGATGACCGAATCATCATGGCTCAGGGAGAAGATGAAGGGTAGTTAGAGTTGAGGAAACGAGTTAGTGATGATGCAGACTCTGAGTGAAGAGTTGGTATGGATGGGGGCTTACATTATCGTGGCCGCCTATGTATGCCAAATCTTCATGACTTGAGAAAGGAAGTTCTCGAAGCTACTCACAATTCGTAGATGGCGATGCATCCTGGTAGTATGAAGATGTATAGAGATATGAAAAGGTCCTATTGGTGGGACAACATGAAGGTCCACATAGCAGATTATGTGTCCCATTGTCTCACATGCTAGCAGGTCAAGGCAGAGCATCGCCGACCTCCTAGATTACTTCAGCCCATGCCCATAGCAGAATGAAAATGAGACTTCATCACTATGGATTTCATCCCTGGGCTACCAAAGAAGAGGAATAGTCATGATTCCATTTGGGTGATTGTGGATCAGTTGACAAAATCGGCCCATTTCCTCCCTATTAGAGTTTCGAACTCGGTAGACGACTTGGCCAAATTGTACATCAGGGAGATAGTGCGTCTGTATGGAGTTCCTATGGATATTGTGTCGGACCGAGAAACGTGATTCACATCTATCTTCTAGACCTATATCCAGGAAGCAATGGGTGTGAAGTTGAAGTTCAGTACCGAATTCCACCCGCAGACTGACGGGCAGACGGAACGGGTGAATCAGGTGTTGGAAGATATGATGCGAGCTTATGTACTAGATTTCAAGGACAGTTGGGATGACTACTTTCCTTATGCAGAGTTCGCCTATAACAATAGCTTCTAGGCGAGTATTGGTATGGCCCCCTATGAGGTATTGTATGGGAGTCCATGTAGAGCACCGAATTACTGGGCAGAGGTTGGCGAGAGAAGTTTAGTTGGTCCAAAGTTAGTACAGGCGACCTCAGAGAAGATCGACATTATCAGGTGTCGACTTCTTGCAGCGCAAAGCAGACATAAGAGTTACGCTGATACGAGGCGGCGACAGTTAGAGTTCGAGGTCAGGGACCATGTGTTTCTGAAAGTTTCCCCCATGAAGGGAGTCCTTTGGTTTGGAAAGAAAGGGAATCTCACGTCGAGAGTCATTGGCCCATTTCAGATACTAGATCAAGTAGGTGTGGTTGGGTACTGCCTTATTTTGCCCACACCACTCGTAGGCGTGCATAACATATTTCATGTATCTATGCTGAAGAAATATGTTTCTGACCCTTCCCACATTATCAAATGGGAGTAGGTATAGTTGAGTGAGGACTCTACTTATATACTGCGACCAATGCGTATCTTGGACAGGAAGGAGCAGGTGTTGTGCAGTAAGGTTATTCCACTAGTGAAGGTATTATGGATGCACCACACTGAGGAAGAGGCTACTTGAGAAACAGAAGTCGAGGTTCGCAAGAACTACCCCCAAATTCTCAAAGAGTACGAAAAGGTACTAATTTCGAGGATGAAATTTTTCTTTAAGGGGAGTAGATTATAACGTCTCGAAAAAATCCGCATAAAGATGCAAGTACCACCTCAGGGAGAAATCACTCAAGACCAAATCTTTTAGAAATTAGACGAAATTAACTAAGTGTTAAACTAGATTAGCTGTGAAATTAGCTTGAACTACTTTAAATATGAACTGCAAGGCCCAAAACTTATAGAATCATTAACGCTATATTACCCTAAAATCTAAGATCAATCTCTAAACCCGGTTGCTCTCGGGAGCACACCGAAACTCCGTATCGGACCTGGACCGCGCTTCGAAAGTTCGATTACTACGAAGCCATATGGTTAAGACCGCCTTACTGGACTTAATAATCATCTCAGAAATCAAATCCAGATAGTATCCAGAAACACACAACTTAAGCCCGGAGCGAAGTGTGTGAGAAACGCGAATACCTTTGAGATATGAACTCAGATTTAAGTGAATTGGGCCGCTCGCTTGCAGGCTAAATTTAAGTTTTTCGACCATCAGAATCTGACCCAAATACACCCTTGGATCAGGGAAATTTCCCAGTACAGGTCCATGTACTCGTGGCCTTAATCGAGCGACGATGACCGTTGAACTGAAACTGGTTCGCCACGGTCGATCCACAAATCTGATCGGACTGAAAACTTAGCCTGACCTAGATCTAATGTCAGGGAACTTAAGTCCAACCACATGTAGAAAAGGGACCTCCAGAACAGCTTCGTTGGACTGAAACGGCCACTATTTGGCTATAACCCAAGTATACCATGACCATGGGGCCATTCCCATCAGTTCTGGGCAAGCCCCTTAAACTCGCTCTCTCTCTCTCTCTCTCATTCCATACGAATTTGGAAAACCCTAAGAAAGAGGAGATAAAAGAGAAGGAAAGAGAGAGAAAGTGAGAGAGAGAGTTGGTGTTTGTTCCTGGGATTCAACCCCGCCACTCCACGTGCTTAACTACCACTTCTATATCACTATTCCAGCGATTCTGATTCTGTTCTTAGGTAAGAAAACCTAACCCTAATCTATTTTAGAGTTTTAAATAGTGTAAGTGATGAAATAGGTAACTTATTTCATGCTATAGGTGGCCTTCGTGCCATAGATAAAGACTTGGCATATAAACTGAGTTCAATACTCGTTTATCGATGAAAGGTGCGGACTATAGACGTTTAGGTTATGGTTTTCAAGGCCTTCAATGTTAGTTAATAATTTATGACTGACTTGATTGCTATCATATATGCTTAGGTTCGATGTTTCCCGTATATTACATATGTATGTAAACTATGATGATTTTAATGCATTCCAAGTGTTTGATATAATGTTTGAATGAATATGGAATTATGATTTGTGCTTGCCATGAATATTAGTTGCTAATGCATGATCATGGGATATGTGGCAACTCCTTTGTGAAAGGATTCGCTATTATATGTATTTTTTAACTAACTGATTATATGTATGTAATATGTGTAGTCTAAGTGTTTGATAAAAATGCTTGAGTGAGAAAATGCTTAATGTAATGTATTTGATTAGGGCGTTGAGATAGGATTCTAAATCCCCTTATCTATAATTACAGTTTCCTTTATGTAATCTATCTTGCTACCACGTGATCTATGTATGGAATGCCTATGTATGTTAACATGTGTACTACGTGTTTATTGAAATGCTTAAACGAGATGGATACTGAAATTGGTTATCACATGCTGTCTTTGACTATCACATGTGAATGCCATTGCTTGAAGTATGATTGGGGCCATGATGTAGTCCAGGCAATCGGTAATGGTTCACGGTCGGTGGCTGAACTGTTTTAGCCACGACGGATGCGTTCGATGAATCTGAGTTGTACGTCATTTGACAACAGTGTTTAGGCCATGTGGAATACTTATGCATTCCATGTCGGTTAAGTCTACATACACTCATACTAGTCGAGCTTGTCAAGTAACCCGATTAGCCCAATGTATGTTCACCATGTATGAACGCTACTGTTTGAATCTAAGGTACCAAACTTACCAATGAAAAGCCCATTTAACTTTGGTACCTCGATCCGTTAAGACTCATGATCCAGGAATGGTGGTATGGGACACCGTGGTCGGGTTGTCAGCCTACGCTGGGGCTACGAGCCTCCCCGCAGTGTTTAGTGAGCAACCCAAACTCGTGAGCTGAATACAGTGGTATGGGAAATTGTATTCGAGTTGTCTGCCTACGATCAAGTGATGAGCCTGTAGTTACCTCGAGTATACAATAGAACTACGTTAAGGTGACGAGCCTTTCCATAGTAGCTTGGAGTATAAACTAGGCCTGCGCCGATGGTGACGATCCTCTCCGTAGTGACCTAGAACTGTATCATATGCGATTAACTAGGATTGATGACCCTAGATGGATCATTGTTTGGGTGAATGATATAAAGGGAGGTGCCTTAGCTTTCCAATTCTACTGTATGAATGTGCTTAATTAAGAACTTGGCTAATCACATACATGTACCACATTGCATGTGCCTTTGGCATTGGAGTTGAGCAAAGCGGGAGTATTGCATGCCGCAATCGTGCGATGTAGTTGCAAGAGGGAGTGCATGCGAGGGCATACATCATTATCATATTTTATACTTGCATTAATAAGAGTACTTAGGACATGATTGTTGTATTGTTTTATCATTACTGCTTGACTAAATTGATAATATGTTAACCTTTGCTTTATAGCTCCATTGAGTTGATCACTCACTCCCACATTCTGGGACGGTGTTTGAACACCAACCAGACTCTGTTGTAGTTGCAGATGATGGTGATGCTTATAAAGCAGAGCCGGACTTCTATGACGATGAGGAGGAGTTCTCCTATATGCAGCTATCAGGCGAGTCTATGTAGATCGTGTTCTATTCGACGAGGTTGCAGGGATACTATCTAGATGCCATTACAATTCTCATTTTACATTTTGGAGCACCCATGTATATTCATTTTATCCATTTGGGGAGTATACATGTATATATTTAGCCTGGTAACATGTTCACACTTTGGAGACTAACAACATTTTATATAACTATAACAGTCTTTCGCTTGCAAAATTTAACTGTTTCTAAGGTATGTATGTTATTTGGTATAATGCCACTCATGTTTAAGGCACTAATATAGACAACATTTAATCATCATTTTCTATGTTACATAGGTGATGTGTTGGAACTCGGGAGTTGGGCTCCTACTCGACCCCCGATTTTCAGGGCGTTATAAAGTAGGACCTAAATTTGTTCAAAGTGAATACTACGACTAGGAGTTTCTTTTCCATTATGGAATAGTTCACTTGAGTAGAGTTTAAAGCTCTACTTGCATAGTAAATAACGTAAGGCCTCTTCTCTTTTCTCTAGCCTAACACCACCTTAATAACATAATCACTTGTATCACACATAATCTAAAAAGGTAAACTCTAGTCGAGTGGTTATATAATAGGAGTGTGAGTCAACATGACCTTAAGCTTAGTAAAAGCTTTTTGTCATTCCTCCCTCCACTCAAAGGGAGTATCCATTTAAAAAAGATTATGCAAAGGATAAGAGATAAAACTAAAGTCCTTTATGAACCTTTGGAAAAAGTTGGCTTGTCCTAAAAAAGGTCCCACCTCATGTATGCTTGTGGCTGAAGGTAGGCTCAAGATTAAATTGATTTTCACTTTGTCTACCTCAATTCCATTGGACGAGATAATATGTCCAAGGACTATTCCTTTCTTAACCATGAAATGACATTTACACCAATTTAGCACGAGTTTCTTTTCTTCACATCTTTTTAACATAATTTTAAGATTATCAAGGCATAAGTTGAAAGATGTACCAAAAATAAAGAAATCGTTCATCAAAACTACTAAGAATTGTCCCACCATGTCAGAGAAAATACTTAACATGCATCACTATAATGTGGCGAGAGTATTACATAGTCCGAATGACATACTTCGCTATGCGAAAGTGCCAAAAGGACATGTAAATGTGGTCTTCTATTGGTCTTTAAGGGCTATCTCAATTTGGTTGTAGCCCGAATATCCATCAAGGAAATAGTAATAAGAATGACCGGTTATACTTTCAAAATTTTGATCAACAAAAGGTAAAGGAAAATGGTTAATTCTTATGACGGCATTTAACTTTCAGTAGTCAATGTGCAGTCTCCAACCGGTAATGACTCTGATTGGCACGAGTTCATTATTCGCATTAGCTATGAGCTTAGTGGTCATGTATACTATCAATGGATGTATCCATTTGAAAGGTACACTATTAGCTTAATAAGAATAAATCGGCTTAACATCTATAGTTGTATGTATATATAATGCATCATTATCTTTATCAGGTTTATGAAGACATTCAAGGCCTATGTCTGTAACAAGATGCAACTTAAGGGTTGCATTGCAAAATAGTACATCCAAGAGGAGATAGTTATATATTGTAACCAATATAGGGGAAAATAAAAAACAAGCCTCTTAAAAAAGTTGGAAAAATGGTTTGATGAAGTCATTCTAGAACTACAGAAGTTGCAAGATATTGTTGATGACGACCCTAATGATGACAATGTTGGTCCAATAGGTTTAGGTCATATTATTATCCTTGTGGGCAACGAAAATGAATGGGCTCGTACATGGGTATTGAAGAGTCATCCCAGCTACAATGCGTGGGAAGGGTATGTACAATTAGCTCATTTGTATCTATCTTCTTTACTTTATGTGATTTCAATATAACAATGGTATCAAATAATGCGCAAGAAGCATAAAGATTTCTTACAACGATGCTACAAGATGACCAACATGGTGTGTAGCAAGGATGAATTCATACCTTGGTTAAAGAGGCAACCATAGTTCAACAAATCCAACAATAAAGAATTTAAACATATAGTGAGAGGACCTCTAGCTTTTGCTATGCAATATAATAAGTATTGTATTAATGGTTTTTTCTTTGTCACTAAGAATTATGAGGAGAATAAAATGAACCAAAACAGTGGGGTTATGACCACCTTCCGATCTAATGCAAAGGATATGAATATAATGGATGAAAATCAACCTTACTACGAAGTCCTTCATAGAATTATCTAATCAGAGTACTGAATAGGGTACAAGCCCGTACTATTTAAGTGTAATTAGGTGAAGGTGACACATCATGGTGTTTCTTTTGATGTCGAAAGGAATTTGAGATTAGTAAATTTGTCCAGTCTTTACAGTTTAGACAAAGTGGGTGACGAGCCGTTCATTCTTGCGGATAATGTCATGCAAGTTTTCTACTCCAAATATCTAAAAAATATTGACTGACATGTGGTATTGGAGGTTTCAAAAAAGATTTTTATCGAAGAAGAGATGTGCCTTCTATCAGAATGATTCAAGTCTATAACTGATGCCGATGCTGGACCTGATCTCACCTCATTAGCAATGGTTGATGAGTTAATATTCAATGAAGCTGATGACATCAGTGTTGTAGTTGAGAAAATAAAGAAAAGGAAGCGATCAAGGATAATCTATTAAATTATTTGAATTTTCTAAGCATGTAATAAAATGATATTTATTGGAGCAAATCCAATCAAGGTATAGATAATATAGTGAATTGTTTGTAGTTTATCTATTATATAAATTATTTATTAACCATTAGTGTTTTTTTTTAGCGAATAAATAGGCACATGGATTCACAACTAGAGGCATTGGGTGTGTAGTTGCTTGGGAGTACAGGTGCGAGCAACACTAAAGGTAATAAGATAGTTCTCCTTAATTAGATGTGTAAATTTCAATTTTCTTATATATTGGTAGTAATCAATGATGTGTATATAACTATTATTCTTTTTTACGTAGTTGTGTCAACTTCTTCTTCTTTGTCTAGAAAGAGAGGTCCTACTAGGGGTGCTTCTTTACATAAGTAACTTGATTGGAAAAAAGTCCTAAAGATGAATAAATTTGGGCAACAAAATGAGGACTGTCCTGATCAGAAGCACTTTGCATTGCATATCATTGTTCTCACCTGTGCTCATATCCCGATCATATACTAGGACTTTCGCCAGGTGCCTCATGCACACATTTAAATGATTACAAAGACATTATCACGGTTTTATGAGTTTGAGGGTCAAAGTTGGGATGTGAGTCTTATATAAATAACACAACGCATCAATGAAATATGGAGGAATTACAAGAAAAGGTTGACTGCAAAATATATTAAAAACAAGGATCCTACAACTGTGAGAGATAGTCCTGCCCCCCACCCCCACCCCCAGGTATCCCTATGGAGGATTAAAGGGTCTTCATGGATTAACCCGGCATCGAGGAATTCAAGAGAGAAAGCACTAGGAATAAAGTCCATCAGGCCAATCTAAAAGGACCTACATGTCTTGGGAGGAACAACATGGTTGTTACTCCACATCAGATGAATGATGAATACTTCCCCATTCACTCCATGCTAGAATTAGGTTCAATGGCAGAGGCGCCACTTCGTCAACCTATGTGCCCTCCGCAGGTGTCTACCAAACAATGGGTAGAAGAATCCTTCTACCCTATGGAACAGGCTAAGGGAATCAGGGTGGCTGTAGCAAGGCAGCATATAGACGTCCTTAGACAATGTGCCACAGGTGTTCGACAATTGGCCTCAATGACCAATATTGTGGTTTCTCCGTACAATTTCCCTTCGAGGGTGGACCACCTCGGTGGGGAGAATGAGGCCTCTGCCCCTCTGCTTATAAGAGGCCCAGCTGAGGGGATCCAGCCTATTCACTACCTAACTCCATGCGGTGTCAAGGGGACAGGCTATTCTATCCTATTTTTGAGGATTCAAGGCGTTGGCTCGGAGTTGCAACAATTGTAGAAGGAAGGTGCTCTAGATGTGAATAGGGCAACTCGTGAACACCATCTCACCTCTGGCCATTCGTTGGGCCTTGATTTCGAGCAGCCCCTCCCCTCCTTCAAGCAGCGCAAGGGGATTTATTTGGAATAGGATCAACAAGTATCCCTAGATCCAGGTATTTCTCGTCCCTCTAACTGCTATTTGAAGTATGATTTGAATTCCGACTGCTCTATCTCTGATGGGAAAATCAAGACTAGAGGCTCTTTAGGTAGTGGACTAATCAGGTCCAAGTCGGTTGGCTGCCTCCCCAGCTCCAATGCAAACTTAGTTGCTGATGTAGGGGATAAGGCTATCAACTACTCATCTAACTCACCTGAAAGATCTCATAACATCCTCTCTACCCCCCTCCCCCGGCAGCCCCACCCTTGAGGTGGACTTATCACCTTATTTCAGCCACCAAGGGGCTATTAGCCCTTTCACTCCCTGAAGGCTAATCACAGTAACCGGATCATGCTGTTTGAGGCTAGGCAATTAGACAGGAAAGAACTTGAGGAATCAGAGGACAAGCAGAGCTCTAGTAATCTACAGGTTACAGAGAACAGACTGATGCAGGCCCCTCAACCTTCCCTCCAGTGCTCGAAGATCAAACGAAGGAAGCGGACAAAGGGGAACCAGAACAGTGTCATCATTAAGGGAGAGTGGATTTCCAAATTAAGATCTCTGAAGAGAAGGGCCAATTTGTTGAGAGTTACCCATGACAGATAAAATTCTGCTATGGAATGTCTGCGGTATCGGGAATGCTCCTACTGTTAGGTCCCTCAAGAGGTTGATTGGAATTCATAAGCTATGTGTAGTTACGGTCTTTAAGCCTATGATCAGAGACTCTAAAAGAGTTTCTGTGGGTTTTAAGTTGGGTTTCCATTCTTCCTAGTCCAATATGGAGGAGGGAGGGAAGATTTGGATTTTTGCTAACAATCAGCCTGACAGTTCGGTCATCTTCAAGTCCAGTCAAATGATCTCATTTTCGATGAGCGTTCCCTAATCTCAGTGTCAGGTTGTTATTTCTTTCATTTATGTCAGCTACTCTAGGCTTCAGTGTCGGGTCCTCTGGGAGGAGATAGTCACTATGTTCAGGAGGGTGCAAGCTTCTTGGGCTGTGGGTGGCGATTTCAATGCCATTATCGATTCCACGGAGAGAAGAAGTCACAAGAGGTTCAACAAAGTAAGTTCCAGGGAGTTTGCAGATGTAATCAACAAGGCTAGTTTAATTGATGTTAGGGTTAAGGGAAACAACTTTACATGGTGCAACAACCAGTTAGGGGCAGCAAGGGTGTGGGCCCGGTTAGACAGAATCCTGATGAACAATAACTGGAATTCCATTTTCCCTAACTGTCAGGTGGAGCACCTGTTTAGAACCAACTCGGACCATTCTCCGCTCCTCTTAGCCTTTCCAACCGGCCTTAGAAACTTGCCAAAACCTTTTCGTTTCCAGAGTATGTGGACTTGGCATGAAACATTTATGTAGGTCGTGGAAACTGCCTGGGGAGAGGTTAGCGAAATTGACCCAATGCAGAATCTCATCAGGAAGATGCATTCCGTTAAGAGGACTTTGAAGAGCTGGAACAGAGACACTTTCGACGACATTTTCGCTTAAATTAAGGCAGTGGAGCTAGCAGTCCAGTAGGCTAAAGACCATCTGCTGCTTCAGTAAGACTTAGTTGTTGACAGCACTGAGCCAGCATCCGTCTAACTGAAGCCAAGGCCAACCTAATTTAGTTGGAGCTATAGGAGGAATTATTCTAGAAGCAAAAGGCGCGCAATCGCTGGTTAAAGGAAGGTGATCAGAATACTAAATACTTCCATGCTTCAGCCTCCATCAAGAATAGGAGGGTGGGGATTAGCTCTATCAAGCTTGACTCGGGTCTAACAGTGGAATCCCAGGAGGATATTAAAGCAGAGGTAATTAGGTTTTTCCACAAGCAATTCTCAGCTGGTGCAGTCGACCTAGGTGTAGATCTCATAAATTGTATCCCGCAACTTGTGAAAGCCAAAGATAACTCCTTTTTGTTAGTTGTGCCAACTTTGAATGAAGTGAAGGAGACAATGTTGGGCCTCCCTCCTGAAGGGGCGTCAGGCCCTGATGGATTTTTCGGGGCATTCTTCATGACCTACTGGGATATTGTTCAGTCAGACATCCTTTAAGGCAGCCTCAACTTTCTTCCTCAGGTGTCCATTGCCTAGGGTGTTCACGATAACGCTGATTTGTTTGATCCCTAAAGGTCCCTTCCCCAAGACCTTCACAGACTTCCTTCTCATCAGTCTGTGTAATTGTATTTACAAAATTTTCACTAGAATAATTATGGGGAGGCTGGCTAGAGAGCTTCCGATTCTCATTTCTGGGGAACAAGGTGCCTTTGTTCAAAGCCGCTCCATCGCAGATAACATAGCCCTTGCCCAAGAGGCTGTTAGGGAAATTAATAGGAAAGTTTGGGGAGGTAACATTATCTTGAAGCTTGACATGGAGAAAGCATATGAAAGATTTGAATGGTCCTTCCTCAAGAGGGTCTTGTCCCAATCTCGTTTCTCCGGCCCTTAGGTGAAGTTGGTGGAATGCTGTTGGAGTAACTATTGGTTCTTAGTGCTTATCAACGGTGAGGCTGGAGGGTTCTTCAAATCTATGAGAGGGTTGCGGCAAGGGGACCCGCTTTCTCCGAGTTTGTTCATTCTTTCAGCGGAAGTGTTGAGTAGAGGCTTTAAAGTTTAGCTGGATAGGGGAAATTGCCTGTCTTTCCGTATGAGTAGGAGTTGGCCGAGGGTTTCTCATCTCCTTTACATAGATGATACACTATTGTTCCTCAACAGTGGCATCAAGTCGGTTCGGGCTGCGAAGAGTTTCCTAGGAATCTATCAACACACTTCAGGCCAGAAAATTAATTTTCACAAGAGCAGTTTCCTATGTTCAAACCTCATGTCAACAGCCAGGGCCGAGAGCATTCAAAGAGTGCTAGAGGTGCTAAATGTTGCTGCCAAGCTAGTCTATCTAGGTGTCCCCATTTCTGCAGGCAGAGTTAAAATTGTTGATTTATAGTTGATGGTTGATAAAGTCGACGATAGGATCAGAGGGTGGCTGGCTAAGTGTCTTTCCCAAGCCGGTAGGATCACTCTGATTAAGAACATGCTCAGCAGCATTCCGGTTCACACCTTAGCTGCCACAGCGATTCTAGCTACCACTTTGAAGGCTCTTGACAGTCGGTTTGTAGATTTCCTGTGGGGTTGGGCTGAGGGTAAGAAAAAGTACCATTGGATCAAATGGGAAGACATAACCATCCCCAAGATAAAAGGGGGGCTGGGGATTAGAAGGTTGAAGGAGGTGATGCTTACATTCCGCCTCAAGATGGCTTGGGGAGTGAGATTTAAGGAGCCCAAAAGTGTGTGGGCAGCATTCATGGCTATCAAGCACAGGCAGGTTTTTGGCTTGGATGGGCAGTCTAATAGTGTGGCAGGTACGTCCCATTGTGGAAGAGAATGTAGATGTTAATCCCTCATGTGGTCTCTAAGGTGTAGTGGCAAATCGGTGGTGGTGACCTCAGTTTCTAGCATGATAACTGGTCAGGTCTTGGCCCATTAGTTGACAAAGTTTCACAGCCCATTCCAGCAGGGTTGACTAACCTCAAGATCCATGATTGTCTGGGGCAGGCTGACCCTCTTCCCCCTTTGGCCCTTTATTCTTTTCTCCCCCAGGAGCTGATTGACTACATTTTTCATGGGGGTTCTACATGTCAGCGAGTTCGGACACCCCCTGTTGGCCATTGGAGCCATCCAACAGCTTTTTTATTAAGTATGCTTGGAACTCCTTCAGACAAACCAGACCATGGATGAGCTGGTACAAAAGAGTTTGGTCCCCCTTTCTGCCTCCTAAGGTCTCGTTGCTTCTTTGGAAGGTCATTAAAGGTGCTGTCCTGGTGGAGGATGCGATCCAAGCCAAGGGCATCCATTTGGCCTTTCGATGCGTATGTTGTGATGGGATCTCTTCAAAGGGGCATGTGTTAGAATCAACCGTGCACCTCTTCCTTCTCAGTCCGCGAGAGTGAGACTTGTGGAACCTCTTTGGTGCCATCTTCAGCTTAGGCGTGCTGGGGGGGGGGGGGTCCCTCGATTCTTCAAAGGCTGACGCAGTGGTGGGACAGCCCCTCTCCTAGGGGATGGGCTAGCTCTATTTGCAAGACGATCCTTGCTTTCATCATTTGGGAACTATGAAGAGGAAAAAATTAAGGGAAATTTGACAGTTTCAGCCCGTCTATCGATTCTCAGGTGTCCTGTATCAAAGGGTGGGTCTAGGTCATTTCAGAGAAGTGGGCCCTAGAGTCGGTTATGTCAGGGTCACATACCAGGGCCCTTACTCAGCTGGGCCTATAGTCTATCGGGCATGGCACCCCTAGTTTGAACTTTCAAGTAGTCAAATGAAGCAAGCTTCCCTCGGGTTGGGTGAAGTTGAATGTAGATGGTTTGGCCAAGGGTAACCCGGGCTTGGAGGGAGCTGGCGATATTTGTAGGGGTGGGAAAGGCGAATTCCTCTTCGGGTTCTATGAAGGGTATGGGGTTGCGTCCAACACTTGAGCTGAAATTAGGGTAATTCACGATGGTCTCCAACACTGTTTGAATAGGGGTCTCTGTAAAGTTATCATTGAATTAGACTCGTTGCTAGTGATTAACTTCCTATCCCATAAGACCCTTCCATGCTGGAACTGGAAATATTGGCTTGGTAGGATTTATGGGTTGAAGGAGTTTGACGAGGTGATTTTTCAGCACACTCTAAGAGAAGGGAATGAGCCGGCTGATAGGATGGCCAAGATGGGGAGGGCGACTCAAACCTCCACGTTATTCCGTGATATTGGCTCTATTCCCAGAGAAGCAAAGGTCCTCATTTTCCTGGATAGAATGGGTCTGGGCACGCCCAGGAGATAACTTCTCCATTTCTTTAGCGTCAGATGATAGGTTCCATGTAGGCCTTTCTTTACTCTTCCTTCGAAACCCGAATGTATAACACCTTTTACAGATGATTCATCTAGAATGTTTATCCAACCTTTATATATATATATATATATATATATATATATATATATATATATATATATATATATATATATATATATATATATAGGTATTATGTCACCCCCCAAACTTGGAAATTAGGCTTACAAAATTTTTGATTAACGAATCGAGTGTCGATAGCCTCCGTAGTACCCCATTGTCGGCTCCCGACACCCATATACCAGGTTCCGATCCTAGGATCCTACAAGGAGGATTTTCAACATGAATTTGATTCATAATAAGTATAACCCACAAACAATAACTAACAACATCATCACAAATCCACTAAGATCAAAAACTTTAATTACAATGTGTAAGGAAAATACAATATCAATAATCAAAAGCTCCAGAAGTCGACTATACGCTCCAAGCTCAATGCTGCTGCAGCGTCCTATCGTCACCTGCAGGCATTAATCGTGCATAAGCTTAGAGGGGGGTGAAAGTGTGAGAGCACGGTAGAAATGCAAGTATGCAATATTAGAGTAATGCGAAAATGCTGGTAAGTCCATGAATGCCATCAGCCGTACCAAGGCTATGCGATGCAAGGCATTAATGCTATCGGCAATGCCAAGGCCATACGATGCGAGGCATGAATGTTATCGGCTATACGAAGGCTATGCGATGCAAGGCCTATAGGGCCAATGTCATATGCAAGGTGCAACTCAAGCATATCAAATCTCATCTGAATCCTCATATCTCATATCAATACAGTTTATCTCTAGAATATATATATATATATATATATATATGACTGGGGTCTAGTACATTAAACACCATATCGCCTCCCATTAGACACGCAACCATGTAAGTAGAAGAGACCTCACTATCCACCTATCAATATTGTCTCGGCCTATCAATAGCAAACCATTTACATGATTGTCAAACTCAGCCTAGCATTATCCCCTAATCTCGAGCAGATAAGGCCACACCCCCTTCCAACCAACCACGACACAGTGGGAGACGTGGCCTCCTGGTATTCGGCCCTTATGTGCTTTTATATCCACTCGGTGTCGATATTGAAGTCATCCTCTAGTACTATCGGGTTTAGTTATTTTCACCTAGGGACATCTATAGTGCCCCGATGCTAGTAACAGTATTTTCGGTGTCCAATCCTGCGATCCACGATGTGCTTATGGAGGCTATGGCCCTGATGTCGCTAGGGCGTACAGAAATCATATCACACAAATGCGAGATGCATGAATCATACTATGTGCGCTCATGTTGGAAACTCCTCCTATCAAGGAGTTGCATAATAATCCGCCTAATGGCATGTGCTATGATCAATCACTCCTCATATCAAGCATACATATGATGCGCATGGGCATGGACCGTGAAGCTTTACTAAGCATGTTATATGATGATGATGTATTCTCCTCATATCAAGGATGGGCCTAGACGGCCTACTAATATCAAGAATGGGCGTAACGATCATGGGGGCCCAATGGTTTGGGTTAACCCACTAAGGGGAGGTGAGAATGGGCCTAATAATGGGCCCTAGGGAGAGTTAGAATGTGGACATTAAACTATAAATTGCTCTTACAATGTGGACATCAAACCATCATTGCTCCTAAGGCATGGTTAAAAAGGCCTAGCTAGATGTCCTAGAGGGGGGGTGAATAGGACAATGCCAAATAAAACTTATAACAGCAGAATTAAAAAGAATATGATAGCCAAAATAAATCACAATGCAAGAAAGTAAAATAACCTCAAAATTCAGATCTTGAGAGGTTGATACAAATGTTGTTCTAAGGACAACCTTACACCAAAAACCAGAGTTTATGGTAGGACAACCTTATTTCTAGAAAGATCTTTGTATCAAATCTCAAACCAAAGAGGAATACAGAAATAAATACAAACTGAATTGAAATAAATTGTAATCACAAATGTATTATTCTAGGGACAGCCATACACCATAAAAATGGCAGGGCAACCTTGCTGGAACAACTTTTAAAGGAAATTGAATATCAAGCTGATAAAGGAATAGTTGATGACTTTACCAGATTCACTTGGGTAGTCTTCTTAAGAGATAAATCTGAAACCTTTGAAGAAGTAAGAAAAGTTTTCAAAAGGATTCGAATTGAAAAATCTTCTCAAATCAGTAAAATTCTGAAACTGATCCCATTTGAAAATTATGACTTAAAAGAAATTTCGTTAGTTTCTCATACCATGCCCTAGGTGCTTGTTTGGATGCAACGAATGGTAAGTGATTATGGAATTAAACAGGATTCTATATTATTACATTGTGATAATTCCAGTGCGATAAATATTTCAAAAAATCCTATTCAGCATTCTCGTACTAAGCACATTGACATTAGATTTCATTATATAAGGGAATTAGTAGAAGAAAAAGTTATATCTTTAGAATATATTCCTACCGAAGATCAACGAGCTGACATTTTCACAAAACCTCTCGATAAAAGCAAGTTCAAAAAGATGAAATTTGATCTTGGCATGTGTATTTTAAAATGATTATTTATGCCTACTTGTTGAGAAGTGAGTTTACACAAAACAGATTTTTCAAAATCCAAACCCCAAATCTCAATGAAATCCAAAATTCAAAGCTTAAAGCTTGAAAAGTAAATAATCTAGACACAAATCTGTAAGAAAAATGTAATTTGGAACACTAACCTTGAAGAACATGAAAGATGGGTTCGACAAGTCGAAGCACGGCTCCTTAGAGAAGAAAAACGAAATGAGGAAGAAAGCAAAAATCCCCAAATTTTAAGTGATTCCCAAGATCTACAACTGGTCATAGATATCTACAACCGGTCGAAGGTCGACTGGTCGAGTATACTCACGACTGGTCAAAGAATGTCTAAAAATTTATATTTCTTGCAAATTATACAAAAATTAGAATTCAATCTAGCAAATATATACACTATAATACAAGTAGGCATAAATAATCATTTTAAAATACACATGCCAAGATCAAATTTCATCTTTTTGAACCTGCTTTAATCGAGAGGTTTTGTGAAAATGTCAGCTCGTTGATCTTCGGTAGGAATATATTCTAGAGATATAACTTTTTCTAGAAAGTTGTAAAATTGCTGTCAAACTTAAACTTCAAAAAGAAAAGTTTTCTAAACTCAAAAAATGTTTTGAATCACTTGTCTTAGAAAAATCACAAATTTTAGATTGTTTTGAAAAATCAAAATGCGATTTGGAATTCAAAAACTCCCTAATTATTGATTTAAAAGTGATGAAGGGATTTTTCTAGGATATTCCTTAAACAGTCGAGCTTACAGGGTTCTGAATAAAAGGACTGGTGTGATTCAAGAATCCATTAATGTTGTCATTGATGATCACTTAAACACGCCAATTTCTAATTCAGATAATAATGAAGTACTAATCATTGATAAACCCAATATTTCATCGAATCAGACTGATTCTGAGTTGAGGACTGTTAAAGATCATCCAACCACACAAATTCTTGGAAACCCTCTTACCGGTGTTCGCACCCGTAGACAACTTGAGGATATATATAATTATGTATGTTTTACATCCCAAATAGAACCATCTAACGTCAAAGAAGCTCTTGCTGATGAGAACTGGATTATTGCGATATAAGAAGAACTCAACCAATTCGTAAGAAATGATGTTTGATATCTCGTACCAAGACCTAAAGATAAACACATCATTGGAACAAAATGGATTTTCAAAAATAAGTCTGACGAGTGTGAAAATATAATTAGAAACAAGGCTAGACTAGTGGTACAAGGTTATACTCAAATTGAAGGGATTGATTTCGATGAAACTTTTGCACCAATAGCACGTCTTGAATCTATCAGACTATTTATATCCATTGCATGTTTTAGAAAGATAAAGATCTATTAGATGGATGTGAAAAGTGCTTTTCTAAATGGCGATTTACATGAAGAAGTCTATGTTGAACAACCAATGGGTTTTGAAGATTCTAAAAATCCGATTATGTATATCGGCTTAAAAGGCACTTTATGGACTAAAACAAGCACCAGGGCATGGTATGAGAAACTAACGAAATTTCTTTTAAGTCATAATTTTTAAATGGGATCTATCGATAAAACTCTGTTTGTTAAAAAACATAATGATCATATCTTAATGGTACAGATTTATGTTGATGATATCATTCATGGATCAACTTGTACTGACTTGACTACTGAGTTTGCAGTTGATGAAATCACAGTTTGAAATGAGCATGGTTGGGGAATTGACTTATTTCCTTGGATTGCAAGTAAAGCAACAACTTTGAAGGAATATTCATTTCTCAATCTAAGTATGCTTTGAATCTAATCAAGAGATTTGGATTTGAGAATGGCAAGAATTTCGATACTCCTATGAGTACTACCTGAAACTCTCAAAAGACTCTAATGGTAAAAATGTTGACTCAAAACTTTATCGGAGTATGATTGGTAGTTTGTTATATTTAACGGCTAGTAGACCCGATATTTCTCTAAGTGTTGGTATTTGCGCAAGATATCAATCGATCCAAAAGAATCTCACTTGATTCCTGTGTCAAGCGAATTATTACATATGTCGCAAGTTGTTAATCTCGGTCTCGGTATCCTCATGAGACCGGTGTCCAATTAGCTGGGTACTGCTGACTGGGCTAGTAATCTAGATGATAGAAAATCAACCGGTGGTGGTTGCTTTTACATTAGAAATTGTCTAGTTTCTGGTTTAGTAAGAAACAAAATTCTATATCACTTTCAACTGCTGAAGTATAGCAGCTGGTAATGCATGTACACAGCTTGTTTGAATGCAACGAATGCTAAGTGATTATGGAATTAAACAGGATTCTATGTAATTACATTGTGATAATTTCAGTGCGATAAATATTTTAAAAAATCCTATTCAGCATTCTCGTACTAAGCACATAAACATTAGATTTCATTATATAAGGGAATTAGTAGAACAAAAAGTTATATCTCTAGAATATATTCCTACCGAAGATCAACGAGCTGACATTTTCACAAAACCTCTCGATAAAAGCAGGTTCAAAAAGATGAAATTTGATCTTGGCATGTGCATTTTAAAATGATTATTTATGCCTACTTGTATTATAGTGTATATTTTTGCTAGATTGAATTCTAATTTTTGTATAATTTGCAAGAAATATGAATTTTTGGACATTCTTCGACCAGTCGTGTGTATACTCGACCAGTCGACCTTCGACCGGTCGTAGATATCCACGACCAGTCATAGATCTCATGAATCACTTAAAATTTGGGAAATTTTGCTTTCTTCCTCATTTCGTTTTTCTTCTCTAAGGAGCCGTGCTTCGACTTGTCGAACCCATCTTTCATGTTCTTCAAGGTTAGTGCTCCAAATCTCATTTTTCTTGCAGATTTGTGTCTAGATTGTTTACTTTTCAAGCTTTAAGCTTTGTATTTTGGATTTCATTGAGATTTAGGGTTTGGATATTAAAAAATCTGTTTTGTGTAAACCCACTTCTCAATCCTTTGCAACTTCTTATTTCCTTGATATCCTTGTTGCAAATGGCTTCTAGAGGTAGAAAAACTACTTCCCATGGTCCTTCTTCTTCCTCCAGATCGACCATTATCTCTAAACGTCATCTTCTTATTCCCAATGATGATCCATCATATGTTAGGGACATTAGATTACGTAATGTTATTGTTGAACATCCTGTTGATGTTAATCATATTGCACCTTTTGACATCCTTCCTATGCTTGATGCTGTATGTTGGGTTAACTTATTACATTGGGGTGGGCCTGCATACCGATCCATTGCCTAATCCATGTTTACATGTATTAGTGCTTTCTCACAGGATAATTTAACTTTTAAAATATCTACTAGAGAAGGGCCTTTTGACATTGATCATCATTTAATTTCAGCCCTTATGGACATTCCAGTGAATGATGAGGGTATTCCTATCCATAAATTAACTGATAAACCCTCAATGTCTGAAAAATGCATGCTCACTAGAGACTTGTGCAACATGGATGTTCAATGGACACAAAAAGGGAATGCGCTTTCCACAAGGTATTTGTTACCCAAGTACAGAATTCTCCACAAAATCTTTGTGTCTAATCTGTATCCTCGTTTGGGTAATAAAGCTGACTTGACTTTGTTTATGGTTCGTGTTATCCATGCTATTTCCAATGGTACTCAGATTTGTTTACCATCCTTAATCTGTCATTTCATTCTTCAGTTTAGACTCCATCCTGGTCATAGTGACATTCCTTTTGCCTATTTAATGACTATATTGGCTACACATATGTTAGTAGATATGTCAGTTGATGAGGCACCTATCCATCATCTGATTTTCAACAATACTAATATCAATAAGATGAAGCTGGATCTACTTCCTGAACAAGGTGGTGGTGGTGGTGGTGGTCATGAAGAAGCTGGTGATGACATTAATATAGATGATATTTTTAAGGAATTGGATTCTGACTTAACAAATGATCCAGATTTTGAACCATCTGATGTTGATGCTCGTCTAAGTGCATTAGAGGATAAAGTTGAGAATATAAATGTAAAGATGGAAAACATGTTTGTTGCTCATGATTTACAATTCAAGTACTTGCGTAAATATCTTAGGCAATTGAACAAAGGCATGCACCAACTTGATCCCTCTATTCCTGCTCCGTCATCTGGTTCTGGTTCTGACTAGTTTATATGAGACTTCTGGTCTGTAATAACTTTATAACTTAGCACTTGGTTGACTGATTTTGATTTGGATACTATCTATGTTTTATGTTGGATATTTATTCTACGTGAAGCTATGCTGAGTATCTCTATCTCTGTTTTACTATACTCTCATAACTCCTCATGTTTTCTCTCATATATCCCTTTATTTAGTTCTCCTTTATTGTTGTTTCCTTTGTCATATTGTGCCAAAAAGGGAGAGAATGGTTTGTTCTTAACGATGTGATTGTGAGAGGAGTAGCATTGGTTATGTTACTCAGGGGGAGTATGTTTGAACTAGTTGAATGAAATTGGTTGAATGTTGAATGTTGAATATTGAATATTGATTTGCAGGTAAGCCAGTTGATATGACTTGGTTCATAACTCTTTAACCAGTTGTTTTACTTTATGTTTATCTTGGTTATGTGTTTTGTCACTAATTTGACAAAGTGGGAGATTGTAAGTGCTATAGTTTATATCCCTGTCTGTTGTCAAATTTGTGGTGCCAAAATCACTGTTATATATAACTTGCATAAGTGAAGCTCTCTCAAGGATCAACATTCATGAACAAGCTAAGCTCACAACAAGCAAAGCTCACAAGTACAAGGATCAATCTTGAATGCAAGAACTACTCACAAGACAAGACTCAAGGTGCAAGACTTCAAGAAGAGTACAAGGCAGTTTGTAAAGAACTCAAGACACTTTCAAGATTGAGCTATATCAGTATTTCAAGATTGAGCTACATCAAGATTTCAAGATTGAACTACATCAAGACTTCAAGGCTCATACTTCAAGGTCACTAGTTCCTAATGTTTCAATGTCCTTACTTCATGGTTGAGGTTTGACTGACCTTAGGTTGACCTTAGAAGTAGGTCACTTTGGATACATAAATCGAATGTTTATTTTACATAAGTTTGGTCTGTTCTTCGACTAGTCCTAGGCCTTCTTCGACTCGTCCTAGAGATCTCAGCAGGGAAGAAAGCTACAACCCAAAAGAAAAAACTAAATTACAAATTTCGAGATAAAATTAACATAGTTAGCCTAATCCACTACATACCTCTTGACCCTCCTCACCACCTCTGCATCTTCGACTAGTCGAAAATCTTCAACTCAAAATCCAGCAATGTTTTTCAGGTTCTTCGACCAGTCGAAGGAGATCTTCGACCAGTCGAAGGTGACCTACGACCAGTCGAAGGAGACCTTCGACCAGTCGTAGAACGGTCAAAGCTTATCGCGCCTGATTTTTCAAATATGGATATAAATAGTCTGATAGATTCAAGACGTGCTACTAGTGCAAAAGTTTCATCGAAATCAATCCCTTCAATTTGAGTATAACCTTGTACCACTAGTCTAGCCTTGTTCCTAATTATATTTCCACACTCATCAGACTTATTTTTGAAAATTCATTTTGTTCCAATGATGTGTTTATCTTTAGGTCTTGGTACGAGATACCAAACATCATTTCTTACAAATTGGTTGATTTCTTTTTGCATCGCAACAATCCAGTTCTCATCAGCAAGAGCTTCTTTTACGTTAGATGGTTCTATTTGGGATGTAAAACATACATAATTACATATATCCTCAAGTTGTCTATGGGTGCGAGCACCGGTGAGAGGGTTTCCAAGAATTTGTGTGGTTGGATGATCTTTAACAGTCCTCAACTCAGAATCAGTTTGATTCGATGAAATATCAGGTTTATCAATGATTAGTACTTCATCATTATCTGAATTAGAAATTGGCGTGTTTAAGTGATCATTAATGACAACATTAATGGATTCTTGAATCACACCAGTCCTTTTGTTCAGAACCCTATAAGCTTAACTGTTTAATGAATAATCTAGAAAAATACCTTCATCACTCTTCGTATCGAATTTTCCCAAATTTTCACAATCACGTAAAATATAGCACTTCGACTGATCGAGGCGCGATAAGATTTGACCGTTCTACGACTGGTCGAAGGTCTCCTTCGACTAGTCGTAGGTCACCTTCGACTGGTCGAAGATCTCCTTCGACTGGTCGAAGAACCTAAAAAACATCGCTGGATTTTGAGTCGAAGATTTTTCGACTGGTCGAAGATTCAGTCGACATTGTTCCTTCGACTGGTCGAACAAATTCCTGGACTAGTCGAAGTCTAACAGATTTTATCCGAAATTTGTAACAAACTCACGACCGATCGAGGAATTTCTTAGACTGGTCGAAGCAACTCTAAGACTAATCGAAGAAGGCCTAAGACTAGTCGAAGAACAGACCAAACTTATGTAAAATAAACATTCGATTTACGTATCCAAAGTGACCTACTTCTAAGGTCAACCTAAGGTCAGTCAAACCTTAACCATGAAGTAAGGACATTGAAACATTAGGAACTAGTGACCTTGAAGTATGAGCCTTGAAGTCTTGATGTAGTTCAATCTTGAAATCTTGATGTAGCTCAATCTTGAAAGTGTCTTGAGTTCTTTACAAACTGCCTTGTACTCTTCTTGAAGTCTTGCAACTTGAGTCTTGTCTTGTGAGTAGTTCTTGCATTCAAGATTGATCCTTGTACTTGTGAGCTTTGCTTGGTGTGAGCTTAGCTTGATCATGAATGTCGATCCTTGAGAGAGCTTCACTTATGCAAGTTATATATAACAATGATTTTAGCACCACAAATTTGACAACAGACAGGAATATAAACTATAGCACTTACAATCTCCCCCTTTGTCAAATTAGTGACAAAACACATAACCAAGATAAACATAAAGTAAAACAACTGGTTAAAGAGTTATGAACGAAGTATATCAACTGGCTTACCTACAAATCAATATTCAATATTCAACATTCAACATTCAACAAGTTTCATTCAACTAGTTCAAACATACTCCCCCTGAGTAACATAACCAATGCTACTCCTCTCACAATCACATCGTTAAGAACAAACCATTCTCCCCCATTTTGGCACAATATGACAAAGGAAACAACAATAAAGGAGAACTAAATAAAGGGATATATGAGAGAAAACATGAGGAGTTATGAGAGTATAGTAAAACAGAGATAGAGATACTCAGCATAGCTTCACGTAGAATAAATATTCAGCATAAAACATAGATAGTATCCAAATCAAAATCAGTCAACCAAGTGTTAAGTTATAAAGTTATTACAGACTAGAAGTCTCATATAAACTAGTCAAAACCAGAACCAGATGATGGAGCAGGAATAGAGGGATCAAGTTGGTGCATGCCTTTGTTCAATTGCCTAAGATATTTGCGCATGTACTTGAATTATAAATCATGAGCAATAGACATGTTTTCCATCTTTACATTTATATTCTCAACTTTATCCTCTAATGCACTAAGACGAGCATCAACATCAGATTGGTCAAAATCTGGATCATTTGTTGAGTCAGAATCCAGTTCCTCAAAAATGTCATCCATATTAATGTCATCACCAGCTTCTTCATGACCACCACCACCACCACCTTATTCAGGAAGTAGATCACTTCATCTTATTGATATTAGTATTGTTGAAAATCGATGATGGATTGGTGCCTCATCAACCGACATATCAACTAACATATGTGTAGCCAATACATCATTAAATAGGCAAAAGGAATGTCACTATGACCAGGATGGAGTCTAAATCGAAGAATGAAATGACAGATTAAGGATAGTAAACAAATCGAGTACCATTGGAAATAGCATGGATAACACGAACCATAAACGAAGTCAAGTCAGTTTTATTACCCGAACGAGGATACAGATTCGACACAAAGATTTTGTGGAGAATTCTGTACTTGGGTAACAAATACCTTGTGGGAAGTGCATTCCCTTTTTGTGTCCATTGAATATCCATGTTGCACAAGTCTCTAGTGAGCATGCGTTTTTCAGACGTTGAGGGTTTATCAGTTAAGTTATGGATAGGAATACCCTCATCATTCACAGGAATGTCCATAAGGGTTGAAATTAAATGACGATCAATGTCAAAAGGCCCTTCTTTAGTAGATATTTTAAAAGTTAAATTATCCTATGAGAAAGCACTAATACATGTAAACATGGATTGGGCAATGGACCGGTATGCAGGCCCAGCCCAATGTAATAAGTTAACCCAACCTACAGCTTCAAGCATAGGAAGGATGTCAAATGGTGCAATACGATTAACATCAACAGGATGTTCAACAATAACATTACGCAATCTAATGTCCCTAACATATGATGGATCATCATTGGGAACAAGAAGATGACGCTTAGAGATAATGGTCGATCTGGAGGAAGAAGAAGGACCACGGGAAGTAGTTTTTCTACCTTTAGAAGCCACTTGCAATAAGGATATCAAGGAAATAAGAAGTTGCAAAGGATTGAGAAGTGGGTTTACACAAAACAGATTTTTCAAAATTCAAACCCCAAATCTCAATAAAATCCAAAATACAAAGCTTAAAGCTTGAAAAGTAAACAATCTAGACACAAATCTGCAAGAAAAATGTGATTTGGAACACTAACCTTGAAGAACATGAAAGATGGGTTCGACAAGTCGAAGCACGACTCCTTAGAGAAGAAAAACGAAATGAGGAAGAAAGCAAAATCCCCAAATTTTAAGTGATTCTCGAGATCTACAACTGGTCGTGAATATCTACGACCGGTCAAAGGTCGACTGGTCGAGTATACTCATGATTGGTCGAAGAATGTCCAAAAATTCATATTTCTTGCAAATTATACAAAAATTAGAATTCAATCTAGCAAATATATACACTATAATACAAGTAGGCATAAATAATCAGTTTAAAATACACATGCCAAGTTTAAATTTCATCTTTTTGAACCTGCTTTTATTGAGAGGTTTTGTGAAAATGTCAGCTCGTTGATCTTCGGTAGGAATATATTCTAGAGATATAACTTTTTGTTCTACTAATTCCCTTATATAATGAAATCTAATGTCTATGTGCTTAGTACGAGAATGCTGAATAGGATTTTTTGAAATATTTATCGCACTGGAATTATCACAATGTAATAACATAGAATCCTGTTTAATTCCATAATCACTTAGCATTCGTTGCATCCAAACAAGCTGTGTACATGCATTACCAGTTGCGATATACTCAGCTTCAGCTGTTGAAAGTGATATAGAATTTTGTTTCTTACTAAACCAGGAAACTAGACAATTTCCATTGTAAAAACAACCACCACCGGTTGATTTTCTATCATCTAGATTACCGGCCATCAACATCCGAGTACCCAGCTAATTGGACACTGGTCTCATGAGGATACCAGAGAATGAGATTTACAGTACTTGCGACATATCTAATAATTCGCTTGACAGCAATCAAGTGAGATTCTTTTGCATCAGATTGATATCTTACGCAAATACCAACACTTAGAGAAATATCAGGTCTACTAGCAGTTAAATATAACAAACTACCAATCATACTCTGATAAAGTTTTGAGTTAACATTTTTACCATTAGAGTCTTTTGAGAGTTTTAGGGTAGTACTCATAGGAGTATCGAAATTCTTGCCATTCTCAAATCCAAATCTCTCGATTAGATTCAAAGCATACATAGATTGAGAAATGAATATTCCTTCAGGTTGTTGCTTTACTTGCAATCCAAGGAAATAAGTCAATTCCCCAACCATGCTCATTTCGAACTGTGATTTCATCAAATTTGAAAACTTAGTAGTCAAGTCAGTACAAGTTGATCCATAAATGATATCATCAACATAAATCTGCACCATTAAGATATGATCATTATGTTTTTTAACAAACAAAGTTTTATCAACAGATCCCATTTGAAAATTATGACTTAAAAGAAATTTCGTTAGTTTCTCATACCATGCCCTAGATGCTTGTTTTAGTCCATAAAGTGCCTTTTTAAGCCGATATACATAATCAGTATTTTTGGAATCTTCAAAACCCATTGGCTGTTCAACATAGACTTCTTCATGTAAATCGCCATTTAGAAAAGCACTTTTCACATCCATCTGATAGATCTTTATCTTTTTAAAACATGCAATAGATATAAATAGTCTGAAGATTCAAGACGTGCTACTGGTGCAAAAGTTTCATCGCAATCAATCCCTTCAATTTGAGTATAACCTTGTACTACTAGTCTAGCCTTGTTTCTAATTATATTTCCACACTCGTCAGACTTATTTTTGAAAATCCATTTTGTTCCAATGATGTGTTTATCTTTAGGTCTTGGTACGAGATATCAAACATCATTTCTTACGAATTGGTTGAGTTCTTCTTACATCGTAACAATCTAGTTCTCATCAGCATGAGCTTCTTTTACATTAGATGGTTTTATTTGGGATGTAAAACATACATAATTATATATATCCTCAAGTTGTCTATGGGTGCGAACACCGGTGAGAGGGTTTCCAAGAATTTGTGTGGTTGGATGATCTTTAACAGTCCTCAACTCAGAATCAGTCTGATTCGATGAAATATCGAGTTTATCAATGATTAGTACTTCATCATTATCTGAATTAGAAATTGGCGTGTTTAAGTGATCATCAATGACAACATTAATGGATTCTTGAATCACACCAGTCCTTTTGTTCAAAACCTTATAAGCTCGACTATTTAAGGAATATCATAGAAAAATACCTTCATCACTCTTCATATCGAATTTTCTCAAATTTTCACGATCACATAAAATATAGTACTTGTTGCCAAAAACTCGAAAGTATTTAACAGTAGGATTTTTATTGAACCACAATTCGTAAGCCGTTTTATTACTATCTTTGCTAGTGTAGACTCGGTTAATAATATAGCAAGCTGTGTTGACTGCTTCAGTCCAAAGATTTTTAGAGAGCTTCATGCTATTCAACATGACATTAGCCATTTCTTGAAGCACTCTATTCTTTCTTTCTACAATTCCATTTTGTTGTGGAGTTTTGGGAGCAGAGAATTCATGTAATATTCCTTGGTCAGTACAGAACTTCTCAAAATTGCTATTCTTAAATTTAGATCCATGATCACTATGAATTTTACTGATTTGAGAAGATTTTTCAGTTTGAATCCTTTTGAAAACTTTTCTTACTTCTTCAAAGGTTTCAGATTTATCCCTTAAGAAGACTACCCAAGTGAATCTGGTAAAGTCATCAACTATTACCAGGATATACTTTTTCCCACCACGACTTTCTATTCTGGTAGGTCCTATCAGATCTATGTGGAGAAGTTCGAGTGGTCTTGATGTGGTATTTGAATTCACCTTTTTGTGTGAGTTCTTTGTTTGTTTGCCTATCTGGCACTCACCACATATTTTATCTAATTTTGAAGTTTCGGTAAACCTCTTATAAGGTCTCGGTTGCGCCATTTAATTTCGAGCATGTATATGTCCCAGACGTTTGTGCCATACATCAGTCTCATCTGTATGCACCATGTAACATGGTTGATTAGATGAGCTGGATTCGCTAATAATATAGCAATTTTCGGACGTTCTACGTCAGTTAATATTACCGAACCCTTATTGTTTAGTATCTCACAACTTTGATTAGAAAACCGAATACTATGGTTATTATCACATATTTGAGATATACTAAGCAAGTTATATTTTAAGCCTTCAACATATAAAACATTTTTAAACACAGGAAGATTAAAAAGTTGAACCGTACCTTGGCCTATAATATTGCCATTTGCTACCATCACCAAATGTGATGAACCATCAGTCATATCTTTCGAATCCGTGAATAAAGCTTTGTCACTGTCATATACTTGGAGCATCCACTGTCTAGGTACCACTTTGAATGACTTGTTGCTTTGAAAGCAGTGTGAGCAACCAAGCAGGTAACTTTAGAAACCCATTTCATAACTGTTTTGGGTTTAGGAACATAGTTGGTCTTCTTTTGTGTATATTTGTAGGAATGACCTATAGAGTTAGATTTTAAGAGCTCCTTGAGTAAATCAACTATCTTTTCAGCTAGTGGATTTCGTTTCTGATTAAAGTTGACATGGCTGCTTCTAGGTTTTTGAAAAGTTTTTGAATTTCTAGAAAAATCTTGATAAGTACTTTTCCCTTTTGAGTTTGAGGACTCTCCTTTAACAAACATAGGAGTATACTTTTGTTTAGGAGGTAGATTTTTATCATAGCCCAACCCGGATCGATCGCCACATTTTCTTGATCCGGATAACAGTTTTTCTAACTTTGGATCACCTTAGGCATATTTCCATGTGTCCTTTAGACTCAGAAGAGAAGATACTTTAGTTTTAAGTTTCTCAATTTCAGATTTTAAATCAATAATTAGGGAGTTTTTGAATTCCAAATCGCATTTTGATTTTTCAAAACAATATGAAATTTGTGATTTTTCTAAGACAAGTGATTCAAAACATTTTTTGAGTTTAGAAAACTTTTCTTTTTGAAGTTTAAGTTTGACAGCAATTTTACAACTTTCCTTATATAGGGCATTGTAAGCGTCTTGAAGATCATCTTCATTTTCACATTCACTACTCAGATTTTCTTCACTTGTTGAGTCATTATCTGAAAATGTGAATTTGGCTAAAGTCATAAGAGCTTTAACCTCATTGCCCTACTCAATTTCAGAATCTTCTGATTCAGAAGAACCTTCAGAATCAGATGATTCATCCCATGTAGCCAACATACCCTTCTTCTTGGGTTTGTGTAACGCCTTGAAATTCGGGGGTTGAGCATAACTCAGCTCCCGAGTTCCAAAACATCACTTATACAACATATTTAATGATGGATGTATGTTGTCTGTATTAGTGCATAAAACATGGAATAGATTAAGCCAAAACATAGATATAATTCAGGAATAAGTGAAGAAAGCTAACAGAAGACTTATAGAAATATATGTGTACAAGTGTAAATCCCTGAAGTACATTCACCAACCAGGTCGTATGAAAGTGTTACTTATCAAAATTATAAGTATCAAGTTACATCATTTAAATTTCAAAAATAATCCCAGAATCCTACGCATCAGAACAAGCTCGCTAGAACCCATCTGAAAACTGCATATAAGAGAAAGCAGCCTCATCTACATTCATCTCCCGCTCTGCCTCAGAAGTCGCATCCACATCTGCAACATCAGAACCTAAGACAGAGCCTGGTGGGTGTTTAACACCGCCCCAGAACGTGGGAGTGAGTGATCAACTCAGTGGAACAATAAGGCACTGGTTAACATGTTATCAGTTCAATCAAGCAGTAATGATAAAGCAGAACAATTAAATAAATCCTAAGTACTCTTGTTAATGCAAGGATGTATGCAAAATGATGTGTGCCCTCACGCGTACACCCTCAGCGTCTTCATCTTACGTTACGCATGACACCACCTCAAAGTGCGCCACATCTACAAAGCACATGCAAATGCGGTGCATGGATATGATTACCAAGTTGTTATTAGTCCATTTCATACAGCAGGATTGGGAAGCTAAGATACCTTCCTCATGTCACCATCCAAACAGTGATCCATTCTAGGGTCGTCAGTCCTAGATATCTCATACGATCATATGGTTATAGGTCGTTGCAAAGGGCTCGTCACCAATCAATGCACGCCTTTCATACCTTTATTACCACAGTTCGGCTCGTCACCTCATTGCGGTATCCAGGCATGCTCGAGGTCACTACAAAGGGCTCGTCACCAATCAATGTAGGCCGACAGCACGAATATAGTATCCCATACCACCATAATCGGCTCACGAGTTTAGTTGCTCACTGGTCACTACGGGGAGACTCGTCACCCCAGCGTAGGCCGACAGCTCGACCACGGTGTCCCATACCACCATGTCCGGCTCATGAGTCTTAGCGGATCAAGGTACCATGGTTAATAGGATTTCACTAGTAAGTTCGGTACCCTAGATTCAAGCAGTAGCGTCCATACATAGTGAACATACATCGGACAATCGGGTTACTTGACGAACTCGACTAGCACGAGCGCACGTTGGGTTGAACGACATAGAGTGCGCAAACACTCCGCGTGGCCAAACCACTGCCGACAACTCTAATACGACTCGGGTTCGTCTAATACGTCCTACGTGGCGAAAGCAACCTCAGCCACGATCATGAAGCAGATTACCGATTTCCTGGACTAATGCATAGTCCCAAACACATTACACTACAACAGATATATGAATTGAATGTAGAACAGTAAAGGAAACAACAACTCAAATCATGGTACATAAGCACTTGAGGAATATCAACTTAACATAAATTGTAAGCATAAGTAATGCTTGAATTTAAATAACATGGAATGTAACTTGCATAAAGGAAATCATGCACATCAATAGGAGTGTTGAGAATCACTTCTCAATGCCCGCAATTAGTGTAATAAGTTACACTTTAGATCATTCATGTATTTCTACAAACACTTAGAATAGATGGTACAACATACATGACGTATGTTGAAAAATAAGCATTTGGACAATTCCTTTTACCAAGGAGTTGTCATACATACATCTAGCATACATTCATGACAAATAATCATGGCAAACACAAGTGCATATTTTATACGTATACGGTACTTTATACATACACATAGAATACACAAATCTCAATATAACACATACATATCAGGAACGCAACATAAACATAATATTTGGCATGTGAAATCTCATCCATAATAAGAATAAATCATTAACTGGCATTGAAAGCCTTGAAAACCATAACCTATACACTTAAAGTCCGCACCTTAAGCAAGGAAAGAACACCGAACTAATTTAGACGAGTTGTCTTCGTCAACGGCGACAGAATAACCTAAGGCAAGAATAGAAATGAGATACAACAACACCAAGACTATTCTAAGCTCTAACACAGATTAGGGTTAGGTTAACTTACCCCAAGGTGAACTCAGAACCGTCAAAATAACGATTCAAAGTGAAGGTTCAAGGATGCAGAAGAATAGGAAAGAATCCAAGATTATTCACCAACTTCTCTCTCACTATCTCTCTCTTTTCCACTCTCTTTCCAAGCTAGGGTTAGAGAAAATTCGTATGGAAAAGAGGGCTAGGGTTTAAGGACTATAAATAGGCCTCAAATTGATGAAAATAACCCTAGGGCCAAGGTATACTTAGGGTATAACCAAAACCAGCCTCTTACGATCCAACGAAGCACTTTTAGTGGGCCTATAACCACGAAAGGTCAGACTTAAGCTCATTGACCATGGATCCTGGTCAAACTGAGTTTTCGTACTGACCGGCTCTTCAGATCAGTCGTGGTGGACCACACTCAATTCAACAGTCACGGAATCTCGATCAGGTCCACAAGCACAAGGATATGCCCGGGCCACCTTCCCTGATCAGAGGGTGAAATTGGGTCAGAATCCAACGGTCAGATAGCTTAAAATCGTCGCACAAGCGACACGACTCAGATTTCATAAAAACTTATTAAATATCCAACCGTTCTCACACTCTTCACTCCGAACTCAATCAAATCGACCCAGAACATCACATGGACTTGATTTTCGAGGTGATGGTTAAGCCCACCTCGGTGACCGCAACAGCTTAAGATCATCGCTATCGGACTTTCGACGCGCGGTCCAAGTCAGATCTAGATCTTCCAAAAATTTCCTAGAACAACTGGATTTAGTGATGGATCCCAGATTTCAGAGTAACATAGCGCTAACTAATCTACAAGTTTTGAGCCATGTAGATATAATTTAAAGTGATTGATGCAAATTTCACAAGCAATCGAGTATAGCGCTAATTACCCCAAAAACACAACTACTTAAGGAAAGATTAGCACAAAATTTCCAAGGTCGTTACAGTTTGTCCCTTTTAGGACATCTATTTGCTAAGTGCCCATATTCTTGACAGTTGTAACATTGACTATCTTTCAAAGATTTTTGAGATTTGGGTCTAAACTTCTTTTTATCATTTGATTTTTAAAAATCAACCATTTTCTTGCTTTTGAAAATCTTGTAAAATTTCTTAGCTAAAAATCCATATCATCTTTTGAATTAGAATTTTCTTCTGAATTACATTTAGAAGATTTTAGTACGATAGATTTACCTTTAGGAGCTTTAAAGTTTAACTCGTAGGTTTGTAGAGAACCAACTAGTTCTTCTACCCTCATATTATCCGTATCACGAAGTTCCTGGATCACGGTTACTTTAGAATTGAACCGTTCAGGAGCTGCAAGACTTAAAGAAGAGTACAAGGCAGTTTGTAAAGAACTCAAGACTCTTTCAAGATTGAGCTACATCAAGATTTCAAGATTGAACTACATCAAGACTTCAAGGCTCATACTTCAAGGTCACTAGTTCCTAATGTTTCAATGTCCTTACTTCATGGTCGAGGTTTGACTGACCTTAGGTTGACCTTAGAAGTAGGTCACTTTGGATACATAAATCGAATGTTTATTTTACATAAGTTTGATCTATTCTTCGACTAGTCCTAGGCCTACTTCGACTAGTCCTAGAGTTGCTTCGACAAGTCTAAGAAATTCCTCAATCAGTCGTGAGTTTGTTACAAATTTCGGATAAAATCTGTTAGGCTTCGACTAGTCCACGAATCTGTTCGACCAGTCAAAGGAACAGTGTCAACTGCATCTTCGACCAGTCGTAGAATGGTCAAAGCTTATCTCGCCTGATTTTTCAAATATCTGTTATTGCTTCGACTAGTCGAAGAGCTCCCTAGACCAGTCGAAGACGCTATCTGCTCACCTATAAATAGTGCACGAATCTTAGAAGAAATCATCGAATTAATTAATCCACTCAAGCCAATCTTCGTCGAACTTCTGAGAGATAATTTTGTGCCCCATCTAAGCTAAGTGTGCTTATTTAATATTCTCTTTCCTTAGCTTTATTTAATTGATTTTGTTTTTGCTATTCCAATCTAATTTGATAAGAGGAATTGTTATTCCCTTTCTTTGGAATCAAAATCAATTAAGGCAAGCCCTAGTTGGTTTAATTTAAAATCTATTAGAATTAGAACCATTGTAATTAAGTACTGGACATTGAACTTAGACATTCAATCATCTACTTTTATTTGGTTCTACCGGGCTGCTACAACGAATGAAATAATCAGGTATTTTACATTTAATTGTAAATTCCTTTCTATTTTGGTTTTTATCAAGATTTGCCAGAAAAATCTTGTTGTATTGGTTATCTGAGGAGAGCCAGGAAAACTCAGAAGTGGGGTTTTCTAATTGTGTAAGCCCACAGACAAAGACACAATTGTAAAGGTTTTGGGTGAACCTGGGAAAACCTATTTTGTTAGTGAACGCTAATATCCCCTGTGTGAGGATATTAGGAGTAGAGTAGCATTCTGTGTGGTTGTTGTTTAACAGTTGCTGAACACACAGGCGAACCACTATAATCCCTTTATGTTGATGATATCATTTATGGATCAACTTGTACTGACTTGACTACTGAGTTTGCAGATTTGATGAAATCACAGTTCGAAATGAGCATGGTTGGGGAATTGACTTATTTCCTTGGATTGCAAGTAAAGCAACAACCTGAAGGAATATTCATTTCTCAATCTAAGTATGCTTTGAATCTAATCAAGAGATTTGGATTTGAGAATGGCAAGAATTTCGATACTCCTATGAGTACTACCCTGAAACTCTCAAAAGACTCTAATGGTAAAAATGTTGACTTAAAACTTTATCGGAGTATGATTGGTAGTTTGTTATATTTAACTGCTAGTAGACCTGATATTTCTCTAAGTGTTGGTATTTGCGCAAGATATCAATCTGATCCAAAAGAATCTCACTTGATTGCTGTCAAGCGAATTATTAGATATGTCGCAAGTACTGTAAATCTCGGTCTCTGGTATCCTCATGAGACCAGTGTCCAATTAGCTGGGTACTCGGATGCTGACTGGGCTAGTAATCTAGATGATAGAAAATCAACTAGTGGTGGTTGTTTTTACATTGGAAATTATCTAGTTTCCTGGTTTAGTAAAAAACAAAATTCTATATCACTTTCAACAGCTGAAGCTGAGTATATCGCAGCTGGTAATGCATGTACACAACTTGTTTGGATGCAACGAATGCTAAGTGATTATGGAATTAAACAGGATTCTATGTTATTACATTGTGATAATACTAGTGCGATAAATATTTCAAAAAATCCTATTCAACATTCTCGTACTAAGCACATTGACATTAGATTTCATTATATAAGGGAATTAGTAGAAGAAAAAGTTATATCTCTAGAATATATTCCTACCGAAGATCAACGAGCTGACATTTTCACAAAACCTCTCGATAAAAGCAGGTTTAAAAAGATGAAATTTGATCTTGGCATGTGTATTTTAAAATGATTATTTATGCCTACTTGTATTATAGTGTATATATTTGCTAGATTGAATTCTAATTTTTGTATAATTTGCAAAAAATATGAATTTTTGGACATTCTTCGACCAGTCGTGAGTATACTCAACTAGTCGAAGGTTCTTCTGAATCAGAAGATTCTGAAACTGAGTCGGGCAATGAGGTTAAAGCTTGAAAAGGCCTAGCTAGATGTCCTAGAGGGGGGGTGAATAGGACAATGCCAAATAAAACTTAGAACAGCAGAATTAAAAAGAATATGATAGCCAAAATAAATCACAATGTAAGAAAGTAAAATAACCTCAAAATTCAGATCTTGAGAGGTTGATACAAATGTTGTTCTAAGGACAACCTTACACCAAAAACCAGAGTTTATGGTAGGACAACCTTATTTCTAGAAAGATCTTTGTATCAAATCTCAAACCAAAGAGGAATACAGAAATAAATACAAACTGAATTGAAATAAATTGTAATCACAAATGTATTGTTCTAGGGACAGCCATACACCATAAAAATGGCAGGGCAACCTTGCTGGAACAACTTTTAAAGGAAATTGAATATGAAGCTGATAAAGGAATAGTAGAAAATAAATTCTAAACTATTACAAAATTCTCACAATGCTTGAATTAAATGATTACAACATTCACCACCATACATACATCCCACAAAAGAATAATTAAAGATCAGAAGTATAAATCATTCAACCACAACACAAGGGATTATAGTGGTTCGCCGTGTGTTCACCAACTGTTAAACAACAGCCACACAGAATGCTACTCCACTCCTAATATCCTCACACAGGGATATTAGCGTTCACTAACAAAATAGGTTTTCCTAGGTTCACCCAAAACCTTTTCAATTGTGTTTCTCTCTGGGCTTACACAATTAAAAACCTTCGAGTTTTCCTGGCTCTCCTTAGATAACCAATACAACAAGATTTTTCCGCAAATCTTGAAAGAAACCAAAACAGAAAGGAATTTACAATTAAATGTAAAATACCGATTATCTCCTTCGTTGTAGCAGTCCAACTAAGTCGAGTAGATGATTGAATGTCCAAGTTCAATGTCCAAGACTCAATTACAATGGTTCTAATTCTAATAGATTTTAAATTAAAGCAAATAGGGCTTGCCTTAATTGATTTTGACTCCAAAGAAAGGGAATAACAATTCCTCTTATCAAATTAGATTGGAATAAGCCGAAACAAAATCAATTAAATAAAGCTAAGGAAAGAGAATATTAAATAAGCACACTTAGCTTAGATGGGGCACAGAGAATTATCTCTCGAAGTTCGACGAAGATTGGCTTGAATGGATTCATTAATTCGATGATTTCTTCGAGATTCGTGCACTATTTATAGGTGAGTAGATCGCGTCTTCGATGGTCTAGGAGCTCTTCGACTAGTCGAAGCAATAATGGATATTTGAAAAATCAGCGCGATAAGCTTTGACCATTCTACGACTAGTCGAAGGTCTCCTTCGACGTCGTAGGTCACCTTCGATCGAAGATCTCCTTCGACGTCGAAGAACTCAAAAACATCGCTGAATTTTGAGTCGAAGATTTTTCGACCGGTCGAAGATGCAGTCACTGTTCCTTCGACTAGTCGAAGCATTCTGGACTAGTCGAAGCCTAACAGATTTCATCCGAAATTTGTAACAAACTCATGACTGATCGAGGAATTTCTTAGACTAGTCGAAGTAACTCTAGGACTAGTCGAAGAAGGCCTAGGACTAGTTGAAGAACAGACCAAACTTATGTAAAATAAACATTCGATTTATGTATCCAAAGTGACCTACTTCTAAGGTCAACCTAAGGTCAGTCAAACCTCAACCATGAAGTAAGGACATTGAAACATTAGGAACTAGTGACATTGAAGTATGAGCCTTGAAGTCTTGATGTAGTTCAATCTTGAATCTTGATGTAGCTCAATCTTGAAATACTGATGTAGCTCAATCTTGAAAGTGTCTTGAGTTCTTTACAAACTGCCTTGAACTCTTCTTGAAGTCTTGCAGCTTGAGTCTTGTCTTGTGAGTAGTTCTTGCATTCAAGATTGATCCTTGTACTTGTGAGCTCTGCTTGTTGTGAGCTTAGCTTGTTCATGAATGTTGATCCTTGAGAGAGCTTCACTTATGCAAGTTATATATAACAGTGATTTTAGCACCACAAATTTGACAACAGACAGGGATATAAACTATAGCACTTACAATGGTCCATCATAAACATTATTACATACATCATGGTGGAATCACATATCATAATGGACCTCATATAGATCACATTAGGCCTTACACAAAGGCCTCACATACATCACATTGGGCCTTACTCACGGGCCTTATATACACCACGTTGGGCCTCACTCATGGTCCTTATATACATCACATTGGGCCTCTCACATGGGCTTAATATACATATACAATGGGCCGCATCACATGGGCCTCATATACATCAAGTGGGCCACATCACATGGGCCTCATATACATCAAGTGGGCCGTATCACACGGGCCTCATATACATTAAGTGAGCCGCATCACTCGAGCCTCATATACATTAAGTGGGTCGCATCACACAGGCCTCATATACATCAAGTGGGACCCACAGTCCTATCTGGACGGTGTGGATAAAACATTATTATTATTATTATTATTATTATTATTATTATTATATCTACACCATTCATCTATTTATAGAGGTCATTTTAGAGCATTACCCAAAAATGAATCATATCGAAAGATCATCTAGACCATACCAAATAGCAGTGGAGATAATGATCTAAAGATCATCTGGACCATACCACAAATGACAGTAGAGGTAATGATCAAAAGGTCATCTGGAACATACCAAAAATAGCAGTGGAGGTAATGATTTTCATCGTTAAAAATTCACAGGGGCCACCTTGATGTTTATTTTCCATCCAATCTATTCATACGGCCACAAAGACCTTAATTAAGAGGAAAAACAAATTCCATATCGATCCAAAACTTCTAACCCCAAACGGGTTTGAATGGTAGATGTTCAATCCTCCACTGATTGTTGCAGTGTGGTCCACTTGATAGGTAGATCTATCTTATCTTTAGTCTTAAGCCTTAAGATGAGCTCTCAAAGTGGATGGACAGTTTGGATCTAACACATAACTCATGATCAGGCCCACACTTGCTGACATCACTACAGCAGCTATATAGCAGGTGTGACCTAGCAGATGGACGATGTGCATACATCATGGTTGGGTTCCACGCAACACACCGTCCAGATGGATGATGTCGATACAAAATTCATATATTAAGGTGGGTCCCACCTACCCACATGTGTCACACATGTGGGGTGGTCTCATTCCTCAAACAGATGGACAGTGTGTATATAAACATATACATCTCGGTGCGTCCCACCTGGACGGACGGTTAGGATATAACCACACCTTATGATCTGCCACGGAACTTGTTAATGTCACTACAGTGGGCCCACCGTCCTGAAAACGAATGGACGGTTGCGATGAAATACATATATCAAGGTGGGTCCCATCCCACATGTGCAGCATGTGTAGGGTGGGCCCCACACATCTAAAAATGGACGGTTATGGATATAACACATACCATATGGTCAGACCCTCAGAACTTGCTGATGTTAAGTACAACAGCCACATGCTACTGGCCGTCCAGCAGATGGATGATATTTATGTTTTTCTCTTCATCTGGGCCTGTTTAGATGGACAGGCCAGTGGGCCTACTACTAGACAGTCCAGCAGGGTGGATCCAACATATGAACGACATGGATATAATACATACTTCTTGGTGGGGTCCATCCAGGTGGGCCACACGGCCTCATCATCATCATAAAAAAAATGAAAGGGAGAGAGAGAGAAAGAGACGGCGTGATGGAGGGACTCCGCCACTATGGTCCCCTCTTTGCTTACAACACATACATGAAAATGGATCCCATCACAAGTAGGCCTTACATCAAAATCAAGATCTAATGCTATGAACACCCATCGATTTCGCTCCTTCTTGGCTCATTAGAATGCTAAGCTCCTAAGCTCTCTCTTTAATAGTAGATGATGAAGATTGAAGGGTTGGATGGTGAGATGAGGGGGTAGAAAGTGGGCCTTGATCTTTGATTCTTTCTCTCCCTAGTTGATTGAAATTGTAGAGAGAAATGGAGTGAAATGAGAGAGGAGTGGTGTTGTCTAAGAAGGATGGGATGAGAGGAATGGGTGTGTGTAAGAGAGAGTTAACTAATGGGGGGTGAGGTGGCATGGGGTATGGGTTGCATGACTTTGTTGGTAAGAAAGGGATGAGAGAGGCATGGGTTGTGTACTTGATTGATTGATACGATGGGTTGTAAAGATTCTCTCAAAATTCACAACGCACGACGTTTTTTCAGAATATACGCGAGCCCACAACTCCTAGCCTTGGTATCACATCGGATCGTGAGATGCGGGGTTGGAACCATGGAGACGGCGCGGTCGCCAGGGTACAAGTCTCGGGGTTAAGTCGACTAGGGTTGGTAGGGTGCGACTCAAGGTTACGCGCAAATGCTATCTACACGTCGTGGGTTGCCGGAATTCGACTTGGAGGATCGCGGGATCCTAAGGAATGGTGCGGACTAGGATACAGACCTTACTTATTATATTTTAACATTGAATTTAATTTTGAATTATCAATCATCTAACTCCATTAATGATGTATATTTGAACGATATGTAATGTGCCAAAGGCAATGGAGAGGAATCTTACCTCTAATGCGGAGATAGGTAAAGGTGATGTCAACTTAAGAGCCCAAACAAGCAAGGACAAAGTTGTCCAGTATCCTGACCTTATTATAAGTGCACCCCTCATACCACTAACCAGTACCCTTATGAAATGCCAATGTATACCAATGAATTATTTTACATTCATTTGTATTTTGTCATAAGAAAAACTAGATGAGCTTTTTAGTAGCAATCATGCTTCTAAGATGACCGGCGTTGACGATGCCCTTACATAGGTAATAATAAAATTTAAAAATTACTTTAGATTCATGGTAATTATGAATTTCCTAATAACTTAATTTGTAATGTTTTACAGTTGGTTGGTTTTGATAGTAAAAGGCGAATGCGGGGTCTAGATTGCTCGATAAGCATGGAATAGATTAAGCCCAAACACAGATATGATTCAGGGACAAGTGAATAAAGCAAGCGGAAGACTTATAGCAAAATATGTGTACAAGTGTAAATCCTGAATTACATATACAAGCAGATCGAATAAAAGTGTTATTTAACAAAATTATAAGTATCAAGTTACATCATTTAAGATCCCAAAATAATCCCAGAGTCAGCACGAGGCTCGCTAGAACCCGTCAGTGCATATAGGAGAAGGTAGCCTCGTCGTCATCCAGCTCCGCTCTGCCTCGACGTCGCATCCACATCTGCAACATCGGGGCCTAAGACAGTCCGGTGGGTGTGTAACACCGCCCGAAACGTGGGAGTGAGTGATCAACTCGGTGGAACAATAAGGCATTGGTTAACATGTTATCGATTCAATCAAATAGTAATGATAAAGCAGACAATTAAATAAATCCTAAGTACTCTTGTTAATGCGGTATGAATGCAATATGATGCGTGCCCTCACGCGTACACCCTCGCGTCTTCATCTTACGTTACGCATGACATCGCCTCAAAGTGCACCACATCTACAAAGCACATGCAAATGCGTTGCATGGATATGATTACCAAGTTGTTATTAATCCATTTCACACAACAGGATTGGGAAGCTAAGATACCTTCCTCATATCACTATCCAAACAATGATCCATACTAGGTCGTCAATCCTAGACATCTCATACGATCGTATATTTGAGGTCGTAGCTAAAGGGCTCGTCACCAATCAATGCACGCCTTTCATGCCTTTCCTTACCACAATTTGGCTCGTCACCTCCTTGCGGTATCCGGTATGCTCGAGGTCACTACAAAGGGTTGCAACCAATCAATGTAGGCCGAAAAGACGAATATAGTGTCTCATACCACCATAATCGGCTCACGAGTTTAGTTGCTCATTGTTCACTACGGGAAGGCTCGTCAAACTACGGGCTCGACCACGGTGTCCCATACCACCATGTACGGCTCATGAGTCTTAGCAGGATCAAGTACCATAGTTAAGAGGATTTCACTGTTAAGTTCGGTACCCTAGATTCAAGCAACTGTCCATACATGGTTAACATACATCGGACAATCGGGTTATTTGACGAACTCGACTAGCACAAGGCACGTTGAATTGAGCGACATGGAGTGCGCAAACACTCCGTGTGGCCAAACCATCGCCGACAACTCTAATACGACTCGGGTTCGTCTAATACGCCTACATGGCGAAAGCAATCTCAACCACGTATATAGGGTCAATTACCGATTTCCAGGACTAAGGCATAGTCCCAAACACCTTACACTACTACAGGATACTCATATGGATTATAAGACAGTAATGAAACAACAACTCATGTAGTACATGGGCATTCCAAGAATATCAACTTAACATAAATGTAAGCATAGGAGATGCTTGAATTTAAATAACTTGGAAAGTAGCTTGCATAAAGGAAATCATGCGCATCAGTAGGAGTATTGAGAATCACTTCTCAACGCCCACAACAAGTGTAATAAGTTACACTTAGATCATTCATGCATTTCTACAAACACTTAGCATACATGGAACAACATACATGACGTATGTTGGAATACATGCACTTAGACAATTCCTTTTACCAAGGAGTCGTCATACATGCATCTAGCATACATACATGACAAATAATCATGACAAACACAAGTGCATATTTTATACGTATACGGTACTTTATAAATACACATAGAATACACAAATCTCACCATAGCACATGCATATCAGGAAAGCAATGTAAACACAACGTTTGGCATGTGAAATTTCATCCATAACAAGAATAAATCACTAACTGGGATTGAAAGCCTTGAAAACCATAACCTATACACTTAAAGTCCTCACCTTAAGCGAAGAAAGAACCGCCAAGTTGATTTAGACGAGTTGTCTTCGTCAACGGCGCTAGAATACCCTAAAATAAGGATAGAAATGAGATACAACAACACCAAGTCTAGTCTAAGCTCTAACACAGGTTAGGGTTAGGTTAACTTACCCCAAAAGAACTCAGAATCGTCAGAAGAACGATTCAAAGTGAAGGTTCGAAGATGAAGAAGAACAAGGAAGAAATCAAGATGATTCACCAACTTATCTCTCTCACTTTCTCTCTCTTTTCCACTCTCTTTCCAAGCTAGGGTTAAAGAAAATCGTATGGAAAAGAGGGCTAGGGTTTAAGGACTATAAATAGGCCTATTCTTGATGAAAATAACCCCAGGGTCAAGGTATACTTAGGTTATAACCAAAGTAAGCCTTCCTCGATCCAACGAAGCACTTCTGGTGGGCTTATAACCACGAAAGGTCGGACTTAAGCTCCTTGACCATGGATCTAGGTCAAGCAGAGTTTTCATACCGACCGGCTCTTCAGATCAGCCGTGGCGGACCACACTCAATTCAACGGTCACGGAAACTCGATCAGGTCCACAAGCACTAGGATATGCCTGGGCCAACCATCCTGATCAGAGGGTGAAATTGGGTCAGAATCCAACGGTCAGAATGCTTAAAATCGTCGCGCAAGCGACACGACTCAGATTTCAATAAAAGCTTAATAAATTCCAACCGTTCTCACACTCTTCACTCCGAACTCAATCAAATCGACCCAGAACATCGGATCGACTTGATTTTCGAGGTGAAGATCAAGCCCAACTCGGTGACCGCAACAGCCTAAGATCATCGCCATCGGACTTTCGACGCGTGGTCCAGGTTCGATCCAGATCTTTCAAAAATTCCCCAGAACAACTGGATTTAGCGATGGATCCCAGATTTCAGAGTAACGTAGCGCTCACTAATCTACACGTTTAGAGCCATGCAGATACAATTTAAAGTGATTGATGCGGATTTCACAAGCAATCGAGTAAAGCGCTAATTACCCCAAAACAACTACTTAAGGAAAGATTAGCACAAAAATTCCAAGGTCGTTACAATCTACCCCCCTTAAAGAAAATTTCGTCCTCGAAATTCATACCTTCATATAATCCTCGAGGATCAGAGGGTAGGTCTTTCTGACCTCAGATACCCAAGTAGCCTCTTCCACACCATGATGCGTCCATAGCACCTTCACAAGAGGGATAACCTTGCTACGCAATACCTGCTCCTTCCTGTCGAGAATACGCGTCGGTCGCAGTACATAAGTGGCATCCTCACTCAACTGCACTTGCTCCCAACTGATAATATGCGAAGGATCAGGAACGTACTTCTTCAGCATAGAAACATGAAATACGTTATGCACGCCCGCAAGAGGTGTGGGCAAAGCAAGGCGGTATGCTACCGCTCCCACTCGATCCAGAACTTGAAATGGACCAATAAATCTCGGCGTCAGCTTTCCCTTCTTACCGAACCGCAAAACTCCCTTCATAGGAGAGACCTTCAGAAACACATGGTCTCCCACTACAAACTCAAGCGGTCGACGCCTCGTATCCGCATAACTCTTCTGCCTACTCTGCGCTGTCAAAAGTCGACGTCGAATGATGTCAACCTTCTCTGAAGTCACCTGCACCAACTCTGGGCCAAGCAAACTATGCTCACCAATTTCTGCCCAACAATGTGGTGCTCTGCACGGGCGACCATACAACGCCTCATAGGGAGCCATACCGATACTCGCCTGGAAACTATTATTATACGCGAACTCTGCATACTGAAGACAATCATCCCAACTGTCTTTGAAATCCAAAACACAAGCTCGCAACATATCTTCCAGGACTTGATTCACGTGCTCCGTCTGCCCATCTGTTTGCGGATGAAACGCAGTGTTGAACTTGTTTCACCCCCATTGCTTCTGGATACGAGTCCAGGAAGATAGATGTAAAACGCATGTCTCTATCGACACAATCTCCAGGGGAACTCCATGTCGACGCACTATCTCCTTGATATACAACCTAGCTAACTCGTCTGCAGAATAAGTGACTCGATCGGTAAGAAATGCGCCGACTTCGTTAATCGATCGACAATCACCCAAATAGAGTCAAATCCCTTTCTCGTCCTCGGCAACCCAGAAATAAAATCCATAGAGATGAACCACTTCCATTCAGCTATGGGCATGGGCTGCAACAGCACAGGAGGTCGGCGATGCTCTGCCTTGACCTGCTGGCACATGAGACAACGAGAAACAAATTCAGCAATCTAGACCTTCATATTGTCCCACCAAAAAGACCTCTTCATATCCTGATACATCTTCGTGCTACCTGAATGCATCGCAAGCTTAGAACTATGGGCTAACTCGAGAACCTCACGTCTCAACTGCCGACAACTCTAATACGACTCGGGTTCGTCTAATACGTCCTACATGGCGAAAGCAATCTCAACCACATATATAGGGTCAATTACCGATTTTCTGGACTAAGGCATAGTCCCAAACACCTTACACTACTACAGATACTCATATGGATTGTAAGACAGTAATGGAACAACAACTCAAATCATGGCACATACGCATCTGAAGAATATCAACTTAACATAAATGTAAGCATAGGAGATGCTTGAATTTAAATAACTTGGAAAGTAATTGCATAAAGGAAATCATGCGCATCAATAGGAGTATTGAGAATCACTTCTCAACGCCCGCAACAAGTGTAATAAGTTACACTTAGATCATTCATGCATTTCTACAAACACTTAGCATACATGGAACAACATACATGACGTATGTTGGAATACATGCACTTAGACAATTCCTTTTACCAAGGAGTCGTCATACATGCATCTAGCATACATACATGACAAATAATCATGACAAACACAAGTGCATATTTTATACGTATACGGTACTTTATAAATACACATAGAATACACAAATCTCAATATAGCACATGCATATCAGGAAAGCAATGTAAACATAACATTTGGCATGTGAAATCTCATCCATAACAAGAATAAATCACTAACTGGCATTGAAAGCCTTGAAAACCATAACCTATACACTTAAAGTCCTCACCTTAAGCGAAGAAAGAACCGCCGAGTGATTTAGACGAGTTGTCTTCGTCAACAGCGTTAGAATACCCTAAAATAAGGATAGAAATGAGATACAACAACACCAAGTCTAGTCTAAGCTCTAACACAGGTTAGGGTTAGGTTAACTTACCCCAAAGGAACTCAGAATCGTCAGAAGAACGATTCAAAGTGAAAGTTAGAAGATGAAGAAGAACAAGGAAGAAATCAAGATGATTCACCAACTTATCTCTCTCACTTTCTCTCTCTTTTCCACTCTCTTTCCAAGCTAGGGTTAGAGAAAAAATCGTATGGAAAAGAGAGCTAGGGTTTAAGGACTATAAATAGGCCTTTTTTTATGAAAATAACCCCATGGTCAAGGTATACTTAGGTTATAACCAAAGTAAGCCTTTCTCGATCCAACGAAGCACTTCTAGTGGGCGTATAACCACGAAAGGTCGGACTTAAGCTCCTTGACCATGGATCTAGGTCAAGCCGAGTTTTCATACCGACCGGCTCTTCGGATCAACCATGGCGGACCACACTCAATTCAACGGTCACGGAATCTCGATCAGTCCACAAGCACTAGGATATGCTTGGGCCAACTATCCCGATCGGAGGGTGAAATTGGGTCGAATCCAACGGTCAGAATGCTTAAAATCGTCGCACAACACTCAGATTTCAATAAAGGCTTAATAAATTCTAACCGTTCTCACACTCTTCACTCGAACTCAATCAAATCGACCCGAACATCGGATCGACTTGATTTTTGAGGTGAAGATCAAGCCCAACTCGTGACCAGACTAAGATCATCGCCATCGGACTTTCGACCAGCGGTCCAGTCCGATCCAGATCTTCCAAAATTCCCCAGAACAACTGGATTTATGGATCCCAGATTTCTGAGTAACGTAGCGCTCACTAATCTACACGTTTAGAGCCATGCAGATACAATTTAAAGTGATTGATGCGGATTTCACAAGCAATCGAGTAAAGCGCTAATTACCCCAAAACAACTACTTAAGGAAAGATTAGCACAAAAATTCTAAGGTCGTTACACCTAGGAACATGAGTCTACAATGTTTTACAGTTGGTTGGTTTTGATAGTAAAAGGCGAATGCGGGGTCTAGATTGCTCGATAAGCAAGACAGGACTGAAGAAGTCAGCCCTTGCCCATTCAAAGGTAGTGAACATGACAAAAGAAAAAGAGAGCCTAGCACGGGAGATATTTGAGATGAAGAAAACATTGGCCGATATAAAGGCCTAGGTGGATATGCAGCATGATGCACAGTCTACTCAAAACCTCTCATCACCACCAGCCACTACTTCTACTCAGGCATCATCGTTATACCAGTGTAAATTTGCTACAGTATTGAGCTTACAATTATATTATAAACGATAACAATACCAATGCCATTTTATATGTGTACATGTAGCCAGATATTATATATATCAGTAAGAGATACGACTTGCTTGGTTAGGAAAAATGTGGTGTAGTTGCTCGTGGTCAAATACACGAAGTTAATCCAAATGCAGTTATCCATTGCGGACCATTGAAAGAGGAAGCTTTTGTTATTGTCCTGACTGAGATTATACAACCTAGCGCTCCTTTGTGGAAAGAAGATGGGTTCGCATCTACACTTGGAGAGTCCGGTCCGGGATCATTTGTGCAATGGTGGTAGGACTCTTTGGGAATTCAATAATTTAAACAAATTTAGTACTTTATAATTGAACATTTGTAGTGTGCATGTTTTTTTTTTTTTTAGTTAATTTATATGATGTTTGGCTTGTTTTTTCCTTAATTTTGAACTAATTTAGCACTTTATAGTTCAACATATTGATAGTCTGCATGTTTTTTTTTCCTAGTTACTCTATATGTTGTTTGGTTTGGTTTTTGAAATTTTGAATGAATTTTGTACTTTATATTTGAATATATTAATAGTATTAGGCTCCATTCGGTCATCACATTAGTCTTTATGAATATAAACTTTTTTAAACCAAATGGAGCGTAAACCCTTTTTTAACTCGAGAAGGGAGAAGGGTGTCAAGGTGGATTGTGTACTTTTCTGTCATTTTTTGAGAGAAACTTTTTTAAAATGCTTGAACACTCAATTGAAAAATGTTTGCCTTTCAATTGATATTTATTTCAAGTTTCAACATTCAAATACTCAATACTTATAAGCAACCTTGTTTCTAAAAATCTGAATTCATGTAAGCAACTTTGTTTATGAAAATAATATTCACTACAACAGATCTCTGTGATAAGTGTTATGGTGCTCGTCCATATTACAAGTGGTTTTGCATCTCCAACTTCGCTTGGGTTAGTATTCAGTTAATAAATTTCATTCACAAATGATGCAACTTGGCATTTTTTTCCTTTTTTTTAAAAAAATAAAAAATAAAAAAATATATAAAAAAAAATAACACCTTGTTTAATAATTACGATGAAAGAAATATGTGATTTTTTTTATTTTTTATTTTTTCTTTGGCAGAAGGATACGCGTTCCAATATCCCCCCGCCTCCTTATGTCATTCTTCTTTCTTAGGTTAACTAGGTAATTAAACACAAATCACATTACATTCATACTTCATGTATTTCCGCATATTGAGTATAATTTAGAAGATGTCTTACTAAGCAGCCTAAATGGTTTTAGTTCTTAACCCTTAAATTTCTCAATAGGATATTTAGAAACGTGATGCATGGCAATTGAAGTTTGTAGAGACCTCCTGAATCTGCTTAGCTCACACAGTTGTATTTCTCTGATGTAGCTTGGGATTGATACTGTTCCAGTTCTTATTGGAACAGTCTCGTACTTGTTGCTATCAAAACCTGCAAAGGGAATGGAGAAGTCCTTTTCCACTCTCTTGCTCTTGGAAAACATTCTTCCGGTTTGCAAGTGAGGATTGCAAGATTGAGGTAATGTCTACTTTCAATATTTTGGTAGAGCCCATAGACTACTTTCCTCATTCCTTACCTGCAAATAAAATTGTTCTGTTTCAATTCAATAAATTGGTTTAGGTGTTCCACACTGCTGCTTCTTGATGTTGGTAATAAAGGGATTGTGTTATTTGCAGAACATCAACATTGATAGAATTGTTTGTCTTTGTGGTATTGCATGCTTGGCAAACAAGAAGATAGTGTTGATTCAGCCAACAGGGAAAGATCTTTCTATTGTGCTTGCAACAATGAAGACAAAGAAGCAAAATCGTCCTGCAGGTCAGTCATGAAGAAGGAATTCCGACAGATGGCAAAGGTTGTTGTTAACCAGGTAAAGGATTCTGGAAAACCTTGTTCTATTTTTTTTATTCCCCCTCACTTGGGAATTTATAGCTGATATTTGTGTTGAGATGAGCTGCTAACATGTGGGAAGATCACTTTAGATGGATCTTAACTGAAATGTACTTGTTACGTTGGCTTCTAAGCTTTCTATTATCATGTTCACCCACCCACCCACCCACCCACCCACACACACAACTAGAATATTGCTTCTGAATCCTAGCTTGTGTATCAGGTGGGATTCGTTGTTCAGATGATCTGCCATTCAATCTTCGCTCCCCGGTTCCACCCTTTGTGATTTGAATGGTCAACCCACGTACCTCAATTGGATAGGCCACAATACAATAATTATTCTTACTGGACCATCCTAACCACTGATTTTCTAGTCCAATAGTCTAAATTAAAAGGGTGGTCCATCCATGAGTATTTAACAGGACGAAATGATCCCAATTACATAATAGGAGTTGCCGAGTGTGGAGATAGTTTGAAAAAATGAAAACTCGATTAGACTCAAAACAGAGTTGAGATGAGTTGACTGAAAGACTCAGGCAAGTTTCTCAAAAACTCTTTGACCGAGTCTTGGTTGTTCTCCATACAAGAATGGGCCAACAGGTTTGAATGGTCTTGGTTGAAATGCATGCATACTATGTGTACTCTAGATGGGTTCTACCATTTACAGTAGCCAGGTAATAACTAATGTTTCTGTAATTTGTAATTTCATTGATCTTATACAACTAGTTGCACTATTGGATCATATATATATATATATATATATATATATATATAGAGAGAGAGAGAGAGAGAGAGAGAGAGAGAGAGAGAGATTTACTAGAGTAAATTTATCAAGCTCATGGAGAAAGGTAAATTTTAGAGCCGTACTTGTATGTTCTTACTCTAACAATTTTAAGCTTACAGTTCTTTCTTTTTTGATTTGTTTGCATATGAAAGTCTTAATCTGAACCGCCCAATCTGTGGACCCGACTTCAGATATGGTACATCACAATCAGATTAGTTTGGCATCATGATTTCTTATTAATGGGTATTTGTTTGTTAAATTGGAACCATTGATTTTCTTTTATCTTTTATCTTCTTCTTCTTTTTTTTTTTCATTTTAACTCTTTATTAGATGTCCAAATCTCATGCAGACACTCTTGGCTTGGAAAGCAAGGTTGCGTGCTAGGGGCCATCGAACAATCCCCACTTCAATTGATGAGTCGTGTTGAATATGGACCGCTTGATGGTGATGTTTGAATGGTAGGGTTTGGCCAGACACATTAATTTTATTTTAACAGTTTTACAAGGTGAAGTGATGTGGAAGATGGGTTTGAATCACTCCGTATGTTCATCTTCTCGTGCTTTAGATTCATCTATTAATTTTTATTTGTATTAGTTTAGTTGGGTATATGGGTTTGTAAGCCATGACGTCTTCATTTATATTAGTTTACTTTAGTTGTATTAGTTTAGTAATGATGAGTTGATCAATTAGGGCTTGTACTAGCAATGGTAAGAGACACCATTACTATAATTATTTATTTATTTATTTATTTTATTTTTTTAAAGGAAGTTGCTACGGATATTAGCCGTAACCCTAGTTCTTGAAACCGTGGTTATTGCTAACTTCAACATATTGCTACGGATTTCCTTCTACTTTTAGCTACAAATATTATCTACAGCTATATGTACATTTCGATATAGAAAATATGGCTACAGATTATATTTGTAGCCATTGTAGTTTATAGCTACAAATTTAATCTGTAGCGACGGCTTTTAGACCTATGGCTACGGTACTAATTGGTACGATCATTTTACAAACGATAACCGTAGCCATAGGTATTTAGCTCCGACTTTTATCTGTAGCTTTTTCCCCTTTTCCTGGTAGTGCTTTTGATTTCATACCAAAGCATGACCATCATAAGATCGCCCAAACAAATGGCCTTGTTATCTTACTGGATTATTCCCCTTTCGTAAGGGTAGCAATGTACCGGGTAGCCCATCCTGACCTGAACAACCCAGCCCAGCTTTGGGGAAAACCTGAACCTAATTAGCTTTGCCTGTGGGCTTGGTTTCCACCTCTTCCTCACGTGTATTACCCATTACTTGACTGTGCTCAACTCTCAAGTCATTTCAGCCTACCTTAGCTTGACCCAACCTTATATTTACATGCGCTATCTCTTACAATATGTCATTCCAAACCTCAATTAGGCACCAATCTATTTTCAAGGTAGACTGTTAGTTTCATTTCGCTATGATGTTTATTTCTTTGTGCGCGCGCGCGCACACAGATATATATATACACACACACACACACACACACACACACACACACACACCTACTTGATGAATAGATAGATCATGAATATAACAAGGATTTTAATTAATTTCCAGGCTGGGCTGGGTCAGCTCAGCATAGGCCCAAGTCAAATAAAAATTTTGGGCTTGGGCCTTTGGTCTAATTGTTAGGATGAGCTAGGCTAAGGCCTTGAGTCTTAAGTGTCAGGCTAGGCCTGGACCAGGATCAGAGAATCTGCGTCATATCATCTGGTCCGGTGAATTATATTATCCTAGACCTGAGAATTTGTATCCTGTCCTCTGATTTTCAGCTTAATTACGGGGAGTACATAGGTTCAGCAATCCAATCACTCCATAAGATTGGCTTCATAGTGCAGGGACCATGTCCCAAACTCCATCATTGGAAGATCCTACCCTTGCAATCTTTGGCCTTTTCTTTGTTAAATGTGCAACCCTGGTGAATTTTAAATTCAGGATCAGAAGAACAAATAATTCATCATAGTCAAAAGTTATGATAATGTGTAACGATTGATTCATAGAAGAACTTATTATTATTATTATTATTTTAAATCCAAATAATATAAAAAGTTACATTAATGAACCTTTTTCATTTTCTTAAAATTTCCTCGTATCTGAGCATGCCTCGAGAGAATCTTTAGTGTCAGGGTCTCTGCCAGATGGCAATACGAGCACTTCACCCGAATGGTCATTTGGGTTTTGGCACCGGAGCAAAACAGTTTTCTGGGAACCTTCGGTTGAGGGAAGTTTTGGCACCAGAGGCTCTATGCTATGGCAATTTTGACACGCCTTGCCAGATCTCATCACAGACTATGTTTATGGGTCCGGCTCGATTGGCTCAGTGGTAGACGGGCTCTGTTTCTACATTGAGACCAAGGATCCAGTGCCCATATGTTGTGAGTAGGTGGGTGTGTTGAAAAAATAAAAATGTCAACCATTCATTAACCAGCAAGGTAACTTATTTCTTTTTCCACAATGCCCTCCTTTCTCAATCCAGCACATCTGCTTATAAAGCAGTTATGTGAAGCCTTGCCTAGCCAGCAGGTTCACATTTTTACTATAGGTTCTTTTTCTCTTCCTTCACATTTGAGAGGATGGGTCTATGGAGTTACTGAAAATTTCTTGGCTTGTAAGTCTACTCTTGTTGGGTACTTTTTGCCTCCGCACAACCACGCAATCTTTATTTTATGGGAATTTGAATATTTTGGGGATTAACTAAGTTCTAAAATGTTTACACACTGCAACAAAACAGAGCTTGGCCGACCGATGGGGTAACCCTTTGCCCGCAACCAGTTTTAACGGCTGCAGGCAAAGGGTCCTACAAATTCGAAAAAAAAAAAGCCCTACGCCGTCTCTCGCTCTCTCTCTCTCTGCCTCTCCCTCTCCACTCCCTCTCGCTCTCCTTCCCTCTCGTGAATCGGCGGACGTAGCGAGGAAGATCACGTTCGCGATCGAGTGCGAGATGCAGGGATCGCCGTTCACGCTCGGGTTGGGCGAGCCAAAATTTGCTGGGAAACCGAACCTTGAGTACGATCTCGTCTGTAAGCCTCCATGCCCTGAAAAAGCCCCTCAGAAGCCTCAAAAATTTTGAAAACGGGATCCTCTTCAGCATCCACCAGATCCTAGAGTCCTGGATCTTCGCCGCGTGAGAGCTGCTGCAGTGGATTGGGGATCGGGTGGAAGAAAAGGAATATGAGAAGGCTGCAAGCGATTGTTGGTTGCTCGAGCGAATCTGGAGGCTTCTAACAGAGATCGAAGATCTACACCTCCTGATGGATCCAGACGATTTCCTCCGCCTCAAAAACCAGCTCTCGATCAAAGCGACGAACGAATCCGAAGCCTTCTGCTTCAGATCAATGGCTCTGATCGAACTGACGCAGTCATCGAAGGATCTGAAGCGGAGATTGCCAGATATCTTGGGCGTGGAGGTGGACCCGAAGGGTGGGCCCCGGATCCAAGAAGCAGCAATGGCAATTTTCCATAGGAAGGGCGATGTAGCAAAGATCCATCTGTTGCAGGCGTTCCAGGCGATTGAAAGGGCGGTGAAGAGGTTCTATTTCGCATATCGGCAACTGATTGGGGCAACGATTCTCAGGTATGATGTAAGGCTTTTCCCTTCTTGCTGTTGATTTCTGCAATTTAGAATATCTAATTAGGAATATGCATGGTCGAATGCCTAATTAGGGATTCGCATTGTCGAAACCCTTATTAGGGTTGGCATGCACTTTTTTTTCCCAGTACCAATGCTTCTTTTGTATATGAGAATCATCTACAGCTTGTCTTGTGTTTATGGCCCCACCATGGTGTGTATGGCATCCAACCTGTCTAGTATGGACAGCCCACCATGAAAGTGTGGTGCATAAAAAGTCAGGCTGACCCAATCATCAGGTGGGCCACATCATAGAAAAACACTGGACAGCCACCCAAAGACCTCCAATTGGATCAGCCTGATTATTGGTGCCTCCCAATTTCATGGTGGTACAGCCCTTCTGAACAAGGTTGGATGCCCATGAACACACAACAGTAGGCCCCAGATGCAACTGGTTGTGGATGATTTTCATCAACAACAGCTCTAGAGGAAACCTTTTGTACTTGTATTTTTGAGAAATGTTTACAATGAAACTTACAAATCTATGTGCTTGAAATTCTGTCTTGGGTCTCTTTTATTTTATATGTATGAGAAATAAAAGTACTCCTGGTAGTTCCTTAAGCTTACTGTGCCAGGTTCATTACCCAAAGACATGCAGAAAACTTGGAAAAAAAAAGCTTGATTTTAAATAATTACAGTATCATAAGCCCATCCGATGATTAGCTTGTTGTGATTTTCTAATTATCAAAGTGGGGTGTTGGATGTCAAACACACGTCATGTCACGTGTGACTAAGCTATGTTGATCTGGACCATCCATCTGGTGAGCCCGACCACATATAGGGGTTGTCTGATGACCTTGCTCATCCGTTATTTCAATTGGCCCACACTGATGCAGGACAAATCGATTGGATGCGGCGTAGGTGGATCCCTGATTGTGGGGCCCACCGTGATGTTTAAGGTCCATCCATTTTGACAGCTCATTTTGGGGCATGATCCAAAAAAAAATGAAGCAGATCCAATCTCAAGGCTTGTCCTAATGCCTTCCCGATCATGATCTTGCTCATCTGTTAGATCAATGGCCCACACTGACGTGGGACAAATTGATTGGATGTGGTGTCAGTGGATTCCTGACTGTGGGGCCCACCGTGATGTATGTATGTTATATCAATGTGGTCCATCCATTTTGACAGCTCATTTGGGGGCATGATCTAAAAAAAATGAAGCAGATCCAAATCTCAGGGGGACCATACTAAAAACTTGTGGGCCACAAAAGTTTTGGATCAAGCTTATATCTGTGTGGTCCCTTCATCCAGGTCTTTGTGACCTTACCAAAAGTTTGGATGGCAAATAAACATTCTGGTGGCCCCCAAGAAATTTTTATTGACGGGTATTTAATCACCACTCTATTTCTGTGTTGTGGTCCACCTGAGATTTGGATGTACTTCATTTTGAGATTATGCCCTAAAATGAGCTATCAAAACAGATGGACGGTGTGGATGTAAGGCACATACATGACGGTGGGTCCCACTATCAGGCACATACATCAAAGCTATGGCTCTCACTATATCACTACTACTGCTTGTTCTTTATTTGTTTTTCTTTTTAAAACTTACTCATGCTAAATAGCCCTATAAGGTTTTTGATCTCAATGCGTTTGTCACCAATCATGAAAAGTTGTTATCTGCTCACTTCACAGTAGTACTAAAATAAGCAAGAGCTTCTCAAATTCCTTACATAAAGCAATGGGATCCTACATATTGCATTTTATATTCCATTTTTGGATGTGCATATTGCCTTAATGTGATTGCTTGTTACATTCACTACTATTCTGTTTTCTTTTCCTTTATTCTGTTTTCTTTTCTTTTGTTTTTTGTTTTTTTGTTTTCTTTATTCACTTTTAACTTAGAAGGAAAAAAGCTATTTTCAAGCTACAATATTACAATTTTTGCTTAGATCTATGCTATGGCTTTCTAATCATGTAATAAATGCTGGCTTAACAATGCCAATAATCTCAGTCTTAAAAGATGTTAATTCTTATGCTTCTTTATATTAGGAACAAATAGACTAACCAATTCTACTTCATATTTTCTGTTTAGTTGAATCTGCAATTTTATTTGACACATTTAGTACCTGTTTGGTAGATGCAAAAATGTGTTCCTCTCATTTTAGTTAACAATAATTATGTATTAGAGATTGTTATCTGTTTTACATAATCACTTTTAACATGAACTCATTATCTATTAGAGATCAAGATTAATGCATAGTTTCTGTTAACCAAAATGAGATCAACTCATTTTTCAGGTGTCTACCAAACAGGGCCTTAGGTGAGTTGATATTGTTTGTTTGGAGTAGTATACAGTATGCAAACAGTATGCTTATATTTGGACAACACATAGTTTTGTTGTTCTCTTATAGGTGGTTTCTTGTAGGTGCTTTTTCTCAGTTTCGTGTTGTTTTGCTGGTGGTTGCTTGCTAACTTTTAGGACTTGATTAGGTTGGTTAATGGTGCTACTTCTTTATTTAGTTAACTTTAGTAGGAAACTATGCTTATCATGATATTTCTGTTAGGTTGATACTCATTTTTAGGATTTGTATTATGCTCATGAGTTTCTTCTCTTTTGAGTTGTCTATTGAGAATTCATGTTCAAAATACACTTTGGTAGTGTCCAAGCATTTATTTGTGTGTTTCATGTTTCAATTGATAAAAAGAAGGAAATCATGATTAAGTCTTATTTTTACTTTTTTAAGTTAATGGGTCTTAGTCCAACCTTGAAATAGGTTTGACTATATGGAACGAGATTGCCGAGCTTGTGGCCTTGGTTGCAATTTTGAATTTCAGAGGTATGTCTCGAGAACTTTTAAATTTCAGATTACCTCTGTATTTCTATAGATTGGTTATGCAAAATGTATATCCATTGTAATTTTCAATTTCATTTTGTTGCTTGCAGGTTAATGGAATGCATTTTTGGATTGTGTATTTTGTATATTTTTTCTTGTTTTTTATTCTTTTCCTTTATATATGTTTGGATTCTAGAAACTAAGTTTGAAAATCTTGGATGGTTTTGAATCATATATATAGCAACATGACCTATGTTGCCTTCAAAGGAATTTTGATAAAAGACGGGATATGCAGGTCTGTACTCCTATTTCTTTTGCGGCCTTCTTTTATCTACAAATCGGGTTTTTTTTTTTTTTGGCAAATATGTGGGAAACTAGGTTTTTGGAGGTAGTGAGCCATTAGAGGTTGAATTTTAGAAAATGGTGTATAAATTTTGGTTATGATCCTGACATTTCTTTTGCAGTCTTCAGAAGAAGGTATTTGATGTCCTCTACCGGATAGCAGACATCCCTTCTTGGAAGCTTACAAGATCAAGATAATTGTAAGTGTAATCCCCTGGCTTGTTCAGACCTGCACCATTCTAACTGAATATGCTCTTTCCCTATTGTTAGATTTTGAAATACTGGTAGGGTTTTGGTATAAATGAGATATTCTGGTTCTCACAATCTGATTCTTGTCAGCTTGAAGAGATGGATTTCCTTAGTGTTCTTCAAATGATTCCTTCATGTTTTCAACTAGCAATGACATGTAGGTATTAGCTTGAGGAAAAGCAATTTTAAATTATGCTCTTCTATTAACAATGTGATCATTTAATTACTTGTGCAATTCATTACTCATCCATTGCTCTAACAATATCTTGTTCAGTCACTAAGCTATAGCTGCATTCTCCTATGTGTTTGAGAGTGCGGATGTGTCTCTCTTTTTAGTTTAGGAATTCAATCTGCCTAGAGGATCATGCTGATAGTTCTTTTATCCAGAACATTGGTCTGTTGGACTCCACTGTGGATGGACCATTTCATAATATCTCCCAAGGTTAGAGATCCTAGCATTTCCTTACCACCTTCATTTGGTTCTTGGAAATAAGTAAGTTTTTGATTGCTTTAATAAGTTTGTTTTCTTTTCTATTAAAAAAAAAGATATGCATTTTCCTCATCTCGATTTGCATAATTTTTTATTCTTATATTTACAATAATGATGCCAACTGTGGTAGCATTGATGATGCCTTGAGGCTGTTTGGTTAAATGTCTGAGAGAAGCATCACGCTTGGGATTCATGAAATTTGTCTTTCTTTTATTTTCTTTTTGTAAGTAGAAATTATATTAAGAGAAAGAAGCAAACAGGACACAAAAACTAAGGAAGAAAACAACTATTAGGATCTACTATCACTTTTTAAAATTATAAATTTTATTTTCAGATCCATTAGTAAAATATAGCATATTAATTCAACTTTAGAACCTCACGAGGACCGAAATGTATTAAGGGATTAAGTTCTCTCTTCCATGGTATTTAGTGCCGTATTAGATCCTTGTTGGAAAGTTATTCTACATTCCAAGCATTTTTCACATTGTAATTTTCAGATCTACAGAGATGGTATCATAGCCTAATTTCTTCTCTTTTGAACAGATTGTGCGGGCCTGCCCTGACAATTATTTTCAATGATTTTGCAGTTGTTGCAATGGAACTCTGTGTAAAGTATCAATATGAAATATTTCAGAGGTAGTTGGTCTGTCCATGAAACTCAAAGTTCTAATATTTTCTTATTCAGAAAGATGAGCACCTGTGTGAAAAGTCTTCCAGTTACAATTTCCATCCTGTTGGACAAATCTTGTGCTACTTCGTACTTGCACCTAGTTGTAGATGATAAAATCATGCAACTAGCTGCATGTGGGGCCCACCCTGGTGTGTGTATTGCATCCGACCCATCCAGGAGGGTCACCCTACCATAAAAATTGGAGGCCACAGTAATAGGCTGATCCAACTCTTATGCAGGCTGCCACTTGAATTTGGAGGTTTTTGGGTGACTCTTCCATTGTTTTGTGTGGTGTGGTGCACAAGATGATTGGATCAGCCTATTTTTGGGGTGTCTCATTTTCATAGTTGGGCGACTCTGTTGGACAGGCTTTATATGAGGTGTTCACACACACACACACACACACACACACACACACACACACAAGTGTATGGATGAATTCAAACATATTACTATATATTCCTATCCGAAGTCAGTCTCAATATTTTGTTGCAGTGCTGATGCAATCACCCAAGATCAACAAAGTTTCAAAGAATTAATTTATGCACTATTCGTTACAGCTGAGACAATAGTACGATGCATGAATCCTAAAGGTTTGTAAGAAATGTCCATATGATTATCCTTGTGGTTTCAGCCATGTTTATCTTGTTGTTGCAAATGTTAATGTCCATGTCTTTCTTGAACTGGTAACATGCCTTGAAATGCAGAAGCAGTGGAAGTTGATATTGGGATTTTTTTTCTACAAAGCCAAGAGAAGCAATCCAACCTAGGTTTTTTCCTTCACATTATTCTTTTCTGGAGACAAAATAAGGAAGTTGTATATATTTTTCTAGTCCCTCCTAAACTGTCAGGAACATCTTTGCCATAAAACTCTAGTAGTTTTCTATTTGTTTCCTCAAATCATACCCATTTTTTCAGATCCTCTTTGTCGAAAGGTATTAGGAGAACCATTTTCCAAGAAAACATTATCACAATTCACAGCAATTTCATTATGTTCAAAGGTTCACATCTTGCTAATCATTTAAATTTGTACCCTTTTTATACTATAAAATCCTCACAATTAGTTTTAAGTTGGGAGCGTGATCTACTCTGTTGATGGGTTAATCTTAGATACTACAAATCACTAAGCCATAAACCAAGAATTATGTAATACTTCATCCCATACTGAACAAATTATGTTTCCACTACATTGATTTTTATTTTTTTATTTTTTTTTCCTCAATGTGAATGTAGTGGGTTGGTGTGTTTCAAAAAAACAAAAGAAGCATTTGATCATTTCCAAGTGGTCAGCACAATAGGGATTGAATTTCCATCATTAAATTTTTTTGAGGGCCACAAAAGTTTTGGATCAAGCTGCTATTTGTGTTTTCTATATGAAAATGCCATTTTGTAAATGGGAGATGGATGTGCAGATGGTAGCATGGGAGTCCATTTCCTTTATGTGGTTTCTCTTCTCACTTCCTATTTGGATTTTGTTTTCAAATTATAGGATGAGGGTTTTACTGTGCTGCCATTCTTTTGACATGGTGCCATGTTGTCACAGGAAGTTCATTCTCATGGGTGCCAAGTTGTCACAGGAAATTCATCCTCATGGGCCTAAGTCATGGACTTGACTAAATTTACGGTAATCTTGTACATTACAGAGATTTTGCAAAGTACTAATGATGTACATGTTACTTATGTAAGGCATTATATTGAATGGACAGTCAAATTTTGGTGTAAATATTTTTATAAGACAAATATTGACTCGGCTGAGTTTTCATGGCCCGGTGGATTGGCCAAGTCAATGCAAAACTTGGCCAATTTTTGTATAGGATTGATGCATAGTATGAATTGGCGGACCAATTGCTTTTAAAGCTGGAAATAGTTGTACTTTTTTGTTCCTTTGTTTCCTCAACAGATTTAGGTGATAGACTTGCTAGCTGGAAATGATGATCCCAAGAGAGAAGGTTGATGCTTGTTCTCTTGTTTTTGCTTGCCGCAGGCAGATCAATTGCATAAAATTTTTTTGTTGTGTGGATCTGCTGATGAAGACAACTGGCCTAGGGTTTTAGGATTTCCAAATTGCCCAAGTATGATGACTACAAGCCGCAAAGTCCAATGGAGAGACATATTAAGGAGGTTTTTAAAGAGTAAGTAGTTCTAGATTAGTACTCTGTTCAAACGATAAGTTCTGGTATTAAAGCTATCTGTTTCCCTCATTAGTCCTCTTGTTGTGGGGCTTAATTTGTATTCTCTTTTCTCAATAGTGTCGGCCCTCCTACTTTCGAGTTACTGGACAAAATGCTAACTCTTGATCTGTCAAAGGTATCACTTTTCTAACTATTGTACTTATTTTGATTTATTTATTTTTTGTTTGTCAGATTGATCTAAATGTATAGATATCTCTTATGGTAGTGACTAGTGGGAATTTGGACTTCATGTGCCCAATGCTAATCATGACTATGTAATTAAAAGTTATATGCACAACAGTATATTAATAAAAGCTTTCAATTACAAAGAGGAGCCAGACGTTGATGCAGCCTTGAAAAGGCCAGTTTTTGAAATTCATATGCAATGTGTTTCTAAAATCTATCATCATCACCAAAAAAAGGTAACAGCGTCTTTTTGCCATTGTCTAATATTTTATTTTCCCTTGAACAGCTTTTACCCTACTTTCATAGCTTGCTAGTTTCAAGTTAAAATCTATATGCACTGCAATGAATATTTTATATCGCACAAAATCTTCTCTCTGTGGGAAATAAAAGAAGAACGTCAACATGTCGGTTCAAATGTGATTCTAATTCCGTGTGTTATTTATGCTCAGTTTCCACGAATAATTTGCATTATTTGGTTGCAGCAATGATAATCCTCTTAGCCAAATGGAACAAGATTGGATCGTCAAGCTGATCATTTTAACAGGAGGTGAACCTCAATATCATTGAGGGCCTGAACCTGCTGAAGGACTCTGAAATACTGATGCCTTTTACTGCTACACAGTCCACCAAAGATCGATAGAAGAAACCAGTCCCTTGGACAACAGGGAGATCATTGACATTAACCAAGGTATGTTAGCTACTTAGACTGGTGTAATAAAAAAAAAAAACCAAACTAGGATACATGTGGGTCACCTTTCTTTTCCTTTTTTTCATTTTACTTTTAGATAAGAAAGACTTTCTCTGTAGCTATGGATTTTGGGTGGCCATGATCTATATAGCTACGGATTTAATTCGCAGCAAAGTTTAAATGAGCTACGGTACCAATGGCACCGATCGTACTGTAGGTAGCCATATTTAGCTACGGCTTTTATCAGTAGCTTTATACTAATTTTCTGGTAGCGTGGCAAAAAACAACGATTTAGCGGCGTCCAGCAAAACCGTCAGTAAAGATCCTGATCGCCAGTAAAGCCTTTACCGACCGAGGCTTTATCGGCTGTCAGCTGACCACGGGCAAAGGATTTGGCGGTGGTTTTGACCGCCGGTAAATGCTAGTTTTCTTGTAGTGACATTTGTGGTTAGATTGTTGAGACTGTACGGTCCATTTAGTCTAACTAATTTGTATTTTTGAAAGATTCAGTCTAACTAAATGGAGTAAAACAAAAAAGAAAAATAAAAATGAGAAAAATAAAAGTTTTTTTTTTTAAAAAAGCTGTAAATTAAAAAATTATGAGTAAGTTTGCATAGATAAAGTGCTCAACATCAATCTTAGTCACTATCTTAGAGAAGTAAACAAAGGAAAAATGCTTGCCATGCCTCGAATCCAACACAATTCTCGAGGCTCAAATCCCACACCCAATGACAAGACTTATATCTTATACCTTCTCAAGCCACAATCCACAAACCATCACATAATACCAAATCATAAAACATACATTTCCTTTAAATAAATTAAATAATCATTAACTAAAATAAAATCATAAAACATACAATTCCTTTAAATAAATTACATAATCATTAACTAAAATAAAATATCCCAATCATTATGAGTACACTCCAAAGTCTTAAACAACATTTTACTTTTTAAGTCCTTTACAATAAAATCCAAAACTGTAAAAGAAATTAAATCTAAATAAAGATAGCTAGGTTTCAACTCCTCATGTTCCTTGATGAGATCCTCATCCTGAAATCGAAAATCTTAAAAGGATAAACTACAAAACAGTGAGTAAATCTTAACAGAAGTTTTGACATGAGAAAATATATGATCCAAATAAAACATCTTTATCAATTTTCTGTAAATTAAAGATTAAATAAATGAATATTTTAACAAAATTCCATATGAAATAAATCATGCATGTGTTAAAATCTGATAACTGTAAGAACCAATGTATTTCATACGCAACAAAATCATAGATGAATAAATAATTATATAAAAAAGTAGCCACAATAATCAGTATGATTGATCCCTTTAAACATTAGGGTTGTTTCACACTAGTTGCCAACACTCTTCCAAAACCTATTTGGATTACATTGGTGGTCTTTTGCAAATTAACTATACTTATCTAGCCAACCTCTGCTTAATGGGTGATCAATTCGTATGTTAGCTGGTTAAACTACTTCACCAATGACAAGATCTAGTGATCACTTGATCGAACCCAAGGGTAGACAACCCCAAATGTAGGGCTTGGATGCAGTAATAACTCAGTGAGACCGAGGTCAATCCATAAGGAGATTGGTGAGAATATGTTTAATGTGAAATATTGCATATTTCCCACTCATTGTGCATTGGTTTTATACGCATAGGTGTGCTTAATTAATCTAATTATGTGTGTTTTGCTATGCGATATGATTTGGAGAGCTAAGATGAAAAGAATGATTAAAGTGAAGATTTAATACTCGAAGAAGAACCAAGTGAAGAATTGAAGATTTGGAGGACATTAATATATAATTCAAGTGCCAAATATCTATGAAAATTAAGTGTAAATGAGAGAGAAGACTGAAAAAATTAAAAAGTGCAATAATAGAAATAATAAACTCTTCAGTCCCACCTGAGGTTAGTTCGGTCCCACCGAAAGTGCTCAGAACAATCCAATAAGAAATTATGATTTTCAGAGATAATTTGATGCCATCGAAGGATAGTTCGATTTGATCGGAGGGAGATAGAGACTTTAGAATGAATTAAAGGAAATTCGACTACAATTGAGAAACAAATTCGGTCTGACCGAAGTGATGTTCGATGCCATGCTATAATCAGTGTGATCGAAGTTAACAAAAGTACATAAATTCAAAGTCGATTCAAATTCAGTGCAGGTTTTTCATATTTAAAGGGGGTGATTTAGGATTTTCTAAGTGCGATATGGAGTTTGGAAGAGAGCAAGGAATGGTGGAGCATCTATATGAAGTTATTATTCCTCTATAATATTTTGATTTTAAGTTTCTTTTTCATTTTTTTGTTTGAGTTTAGTTCAAACATGTCTATGGTTGATTAAATCTCTTAGCTAGGACTAAGAGGTGAAGTTTGTAGTAATTTTTAATGTTTTAGATTACTTCGATTTAAGTTATTTGGTTTGAATGTTAAACAATTTATTGATATTGGTTTGAATAAAGTTTCAATTTCTAATTTACTTTGATCCATTGTCGACTTCAGGCACTTTGGATGCTTAGGAAGGCTATGATTTATTACTTATCTATTTTTGCAAGGGCACAATAGAAGCTTTGAATTCCTTACAATCAATACTTTGGTGTCTTATGTTGAAACTGAATCAATTGAAGTTCAAATCTATTTTAGTTTATGAATGATGAATTAACCACTCTATTATCTAGTTAGATAGGATAGGACTTCAATTCCAGTTGAGTTATCTAATTGAATAAAGTGAATTAAACATTAAGAATGGCTATACATAGATCCTTAGTGCTCTAGTGTTTTGCTTTATTGATTTATAGTAAATTTCAATTATTACTTCTTATAATCAAATTTCATATTTAGTTTTAGCTCTAGTTCTAGTTCTGGAATGTTTGAGAGAACTCACACATATAAGTGCTTGTCGATTTGATCTCGATCTCACCAAGTTAAAACTACACCACAGCCCTACACTTGGGGTTATCATCCTTCTAGATATATCAAGTTTTTTACATCGTTTTTAGGGACTTCAATTGCATTTTTTTTTAATTTTTATTTTATACAATACTTTAGGGTTAGAATTGGTGAAGGATTAGGATTATTTTTTCTGCATTTTTAGGTTATTTTTTTCTGAAATTTGCTGATATTGACATTGTTTGTTTATTTTGTAGAATTTCACATAGAGTCATCAATCATGTATTATCCTTCCAACCCTCTTGCTTTAGTTCGTTTTAGATTTCTTATTTCACTGTAGTTTTTATTGCAGTAGAAGTAGGGTTAGGCTTAAAATTAGGTTTTTGAGTGGTTGATGCCCAAGTGGTTACGTGATAACACTCTTCATCTCTTTAGTAAAGGATGACTAGTTGAAGGACTGTCTATCTATTGTGGTATTAGAAAACACCTAACATCTCCTGAGTTGGTTGAGAACATGGTTGAGAACCAACCTCATCGTCATGCTGAAGAATAACACGATGAGAATGATGAGCATAATGGTCCTCCAGCTAGAACGCTACGAGATTATTTACAACCAACTAGGATGAGCACACCTTCCTGCATGATTTTTCCACATAATGCAAGAAACGTGGATTTTAAATCGAGAGTGATCCAACTACTTCCCAAATTCCATGGACTAGATTATGAGAGTCCCATATCTACATCTCAAGGAGTTTAATGAGATATTAGCAACCCTACACTTTAAAAATGTGCCGGATAATATTCTCTGGGTAAAATTGTTCCCCTTTTTTTTATTTTAATTTAAATTAAAGCTAAAGGACAAGTCATGGCTTCACTCCTTAAGACCAAGATCGATTGGATTAAGGGCTGAGTTGACTCGGGAGTTCCTTAACAAGTTCTTCTCGGTTCATAAGATCAACACTCTTAGAAGGTTCATCATGAACTTCTCACAAGAGGAAGAAACCTTCTTCCAATGTTAGGAGAGGTTTAATGATTTTTTAAGTGCTTACCCACATCATGGCTACGCAATTTGGCGAGTCCTAAGTTTTTTCTATGAAAGATTGACTTTTCCCATGCGCTGATTCGTGGAGATGATGTGCAATGGGGGAATTCATGAATAAGGATCCCAATTACGTGTGTGACTATTTTGATATGTTAGCTGAAAATAGGCAATCCTAGGATACTTCAGCAAAATTGATCAATCTCAAATCGACTCAGTCCAAGGAAATTTTAAAATTTACATCTTAAGGGAAGAAGACGACATTAATGCTAGGGTGACCAACCTCACAAGAAAGGTCGAGGCCATGGACTTGAAGACAATGAAAATGGTCAAACCCAAGGGGACAATTGAAACTATTTGTAATATTTATGCAAGTAACATACACTTGTCGGAGGAGTGTCCTACAATTCCTATATTCGAAGAGTTGTTACATGAGCAGTCTAATGCCATGACCAATTTTCAAAGGCCTTTCAGTGCTCCAATCTCATACACATACAATTCTAGTTGGCAAAACCACCGAACGGACCAATGGCTAATACTGATAAAAATCCTCAAGGGTCTCTTCCTTCAATCCTCATTCTATTATATTAACATCGAAAAGGACCAAAGAGGATCCAGACCGAAGGTGGAACGATCATGAGAAATTTAATCAAAATGTTATATAAGCATTTCAGGATATCAAAACATCCTTAGAAATGTTCGTATGGTCCATTCAAAGATTAAAGTCACAACTAGTAGTTAGGGAGAAGGGGACTCTTCCATCCCAACCTCTACCTAACTCGAAACCACAATGGTAAAATAAGTGACCCTATCTCTTCCACCCAATATGTGGAGCAAGCCAAGCCCATCACCACACTTAGAAGTGAAAAAATAATTGACAAAAGCATCTCGACGCTGGCTGAAAAGCTTGAACACTTGGAAGAATCTAAGGGAGATGATGAGACTAGAATTATTTCACATGAGAAGAAGCCAAAAAAAGAATATAAGCTAGTGGCTTCATTCCTGTTATGCCCCATACTCGGTGAACAGGCTCATAGAATTCTCGAGCTAGAAATTTCCTAGTGTCGCTAGGGAATAGATGTAATGTGTCACACATAGTGCACAATGCATGAATCACACTATCCCAGATATGCATCAAACCTGCGTGTACCAAACGAATCATGCGGGGCGACCCTATTTTGTACGGGTACCCTAAGTATCTCAAGTCAAGAGGGTGTGTATTATGATTAATCATCATTAATAACAAGCGCACATATAATGTGTATGGTTATATGAATGGGCATGGTTTCTGCTACACTAAATATATTATTAGTGTGACTTATTGTACTAAGTACACTATCGTGTTATCAAACATATCATGTGATGGTCAGCCTTGAATGGCCCAAAATATAGAGAATGGGACTCGATTGGTGGACCCAATGAACAATGTAAAGATATAGGTGGCATGGCAGACTTGAGACTTGAATTGGCCCATCATTAACACCTGTGTACTAAAATGATACAACAAACATATGTATGGTACAAATAAAATACATACATCAAGGTGGCTTAGGAAGGCTTCAATGGTTGGTATGCAACCATCACTATTTCTTAGTATGCCCCAAAATCTGATGGTTTCCACTCCCCTATCTTGCTAGCAGCAGGGTCAGCCCAACAAGGTGGGGCCCTCTAAATTAGGTTGGAGGGAAAGAAGACTTTGGAAATTTTAAATGGTAGGTTGGAGGGACAGAAAGACAATACATGTCAGAGCTTTCTCTTTGAGGTAGTAGACCATGTGCAAATGGCCTATTTTCTCGAACTCAGTCTTGCCTTTTCTCCCATTGAATGCCAAATTGAGAATTCTTGACGTGAGTACTAACACACTTCAAAAGTATCGAGGTATAAGAAAGGATATTAAATGCGGGACTAGGATATGAATATCTCTCTAAGGAAAAAAAAACCATCTCAGAGCACAAAAAAGAAGAAGAAGAAGAAGAAGAGGGAAGACTCTGCAAGAAGGTCACCATCTTCCCTTCACTCCAGTCCAGTTCACGAGTGTCGGAATCCTCCCAACATTCATCCAAATTCCACTTAGCCAAACTACAACCACATTCTCACTCATCTGAGTCACAACCATAACCTCAATCTCTCATATTTCATCTAGTCAGATCACGGTCATACTCCTGTTTCATCTGCTTTGCCCTGCCCACAAGGGGGTAAGGGGCAACAATTACCTTTTATCGATTGGACCTCTATTATGGTCCCACCATAGATGCGACAACTCGAGGAACATCCCAACCATAGGAATGATGAAGAACATGCTCCATCTCACACAGATTCAAAACCCAGTCCTTGTTTCATTATTATGATTGGACACGATGGAGTTGATCTGCCCATTGCATTAGTAGCCCTTGTCATTCAATGGGAGGGAGTATAGGGCCAAAATTGGTTCACAATTCCCTTGACCATTAGGTTGGCCGAGTGAACACCTAACAATGTCGGCTACAAAAAAATATATCTATACAGATTGTTATGCGCATCCCAAGACAAATCAGGTTAGCCCTTGGTTCAAAATGTCATCTTACTCAAGGACTAACATTTGTAAAAGAAAATAAATCCAAAAACCCACAAAACCCCAAAAGCACCAAAAGCCCTAGAAAATCTAAAAATACTCATACATCACTCTAAAAAATCAGAAAACATCTTAAAAGCCACACACAACACAAAGTTAGACCTTAAGCCAGATAAATTCTACGTTGACATCTACGATTTCACTGTAGAACTCGACTTCAAACATATGGGTTTAGAAATGGTTGAGGACCTGCGAAATGATGATCTAACTTCTAAGCTTGTGGATCTCCTTAAAAGTTCGATTCAAAAGAAAACATTGTACCTGACAACTTTGAGGTGGTCAATCTTGGTGCCATCGAGACTCCTTGGGAAGTATGCATTGGAAAGAATCATTACCCGCCAGAAAGGCAAAGAATGATCAATTTCTTGAAACTAAGGGTGTAAAATTTTGCCTTCTCCTACAAAAATATGCCTAGGCTTGATGAAGATCTGGTTATGCACCATGTACCCAATTAAACCTGTCAAGCGAAAGCTATGAAGAATGCGACCAGACTAGATCCTGAAAGATCGTGAAGAGGTCATCAAGCAATAAAACATAGGATTCCTGGTAGTGTCTAACTATCCATAATGTCTCACCAATATTATCCTAGTTCCCTAGAAAGACGGTAAGGTTCGGATGTGCATCAACTTCCGAGACCTCAGTAAAGCTAGCCCAAAGGACGATTTCCCTCTACCTCCCGTCGATACTTTGGTCGAAAACACTATAGGGAACATGATTGATGGGTTCAATGGATATAATCAAATCAAAATGGTTGTAGAAGATGGCAAAAAATCAACATTCAACACACCATGGGGAGCTTTCTGCTATCGAGTGATGCCTTTCAGGTTAAAAAGCGTCAATACCATATATCTGTTAAGGCACAAAATTCATTAGTTGTGTGACCGTGCCATAAGGAGGTGCTGTGTGCCCACACAACAGGAAGAAAGACAAGAAAATTGCCTATGGTAGGCACCCTATATAGAGTCGTAGGGTTGTTGTTGTTGAGTGTCAAATATTGCATATTTCCCCCTATTTATATCTTGGTTTTATGAACATGATAATGCTTAATGGGTATATTTTATACATGTTTGTATTGCAAGGTGAATCTAAGAGCTTGGATTAAAAAGAATGTTAAAAGCATGGGTTTGATGATTTAGAATCACTAAGGAAATGGATCTCACAAGACCAAGATTGAAGAATTCAAGGAAACTAAGTGAGGAATGAAGAGAATTGAAGATTTAACGTGAAGAAAAGGTATACGCATGAAATTCAACTAGCTTAAGTTCTGGTTCGACTATCCTAAGAAACTTCAGCTCGAATTCCAGTGACATTATCTTTTAAATTCATGCGACTCGTGACCAGTCGAAGATGACTCTCGACCAGTTGAATATTGCTCTTAACTAGTCAAAGGTTATGCAAATTTTGCACGGATTGCGTAAATTTGAGGTAGTTTTCGGACTTTTCCAACTCGGTGCGAAAGTTGGAGTTCCCCAACTATAAATAGTTCCTAAGATGCTCTAAAGCATCTTCTAAGGTTTAAGGAGTTGATCAAAAGGGTGGAGAACCGCCGCCAAGAGTTTTCTTCTTCTTCCATAGTTTTTTTTTTTTTAAATGTTTTCCTTAAGAGATTTTTGTTTAATCACGTATATGGTTAACTAGACCTCTTAGTTAGGGCTAAGAGGTGAAGCTTGTTGCGTGATTGGGATGTTTACTGTTCTTTGATTCATGTTTATATTGAATCTCATTGATTTATAGTTGATTTTAATAAATATTTTTAGTTTTCTATGATTTGTTGTAATTAAATTACAATAGACGTTACGTTAGCTTTAAATATCTTCTTTTCTTATTTGAGATTGTGGGATTGGTAAATCCTGTTGTTTGCCATAGTCTCCTGGGCATAGTTGGGTGGCAAAATCCCTTCCAAATCTTCACAATTCTCATCTCTTGAGACTGATTCAATGAAAGTTCAGAGATTTGATCATCTCTTCTTCCAACTGGAAAAGATAGGACTCTAATTCCAGTTGTGTCTCTTGAATCAAGTAAGGTAGCATCTTGATAGCTACAAGTGGATCCTTAACACCTTAGTTCCCATCTTTAAATTCACAAGTTTCAATCTATAATATTCACAATTACTCCATTTATTTCAGATTTGTAATTTAGATCTTCTTCTAGCTCTAGTTCTAGTTACTTTTAGAAACGTACGAGATTAGTCCTTGTGGATTCGAACTCGGTCTCACCGAGATTTTTACTACATTGTGACACTACACTTGGGGTTGTGAAAGAGTTTTTGACGTCGTTGCCGGGGACTATGGTTGCGCTTTTCTGAATTTAATTAGTTTTAGAATTAGGTTAAGATTAGGATTAACTTTCTGTTTTATTCTTAGGATAGGAATTTTTCTACTTTGTTTTTATAAACTAACTTTGTTCTCTATTTTGTAGGATCCTAACCTAGCATCTTTTATCTGATAACTTCATTCTAACTCTCTCACTCTCTGTCTCTCTTACTTCTTGTTTGCTGTAGTTTTAATTCTTAGATTTTAGGTTAAAATTTGTACTTGAAAGCTGAGAGTGTTTCATGCCCAAGTAGGTCTGTGATATCACTCTATGTCTATTAAGTGAATGAGGATTAGTCAAAGGGTGGCCTATTCGTCACAGGACTAGACACCACTTGAGATCCTCAGAGTTAATAAAAGTGATGGCTGCTAATCAACCTACAAATCAACCTCAACCTCTAGTTAAAGAGGCCCCTGATGAGAATGAGGTGTATCATGCATCCTCGCCTCGTACTTTACGAGATTATTTACAACCGGCGGGGGTGAGCACACCTTCCTGTATGATTTTTCTAGAAAATACAGGAAATATAGATATCAAGCTAGGAGTGATCCGAGTCCTTCCAAAGTTTCATGGACTTAAATATGAAAGTCCATATCTACACTTGAAAGAGTTTAACGAGATAATAGCCACTTTATATTTTCTTAATGTGTTTGAGGACACGAACAATGTCATGCAGACTCGGTAATCGGACTCACAAGAAACCCGATGGCCGGTTCTGGCCGCAACAGCCTCCTTAGTACCCTATTCTTGGCTCCTTAGGTAGGTTCCGATGCTGGGATCCTATAAGGAGGATTTCTATAACAATATAATCATTTCCAATGCGAGCATACCCAAGATTACAATAAGTACATCTGAGAATAACAAGGGGCACACATCACAAAATCCACTAAGAATTTGAACTTTTACAAGCTTACATCAGGTCCGAAAGGACAAACATAAGATAATGAGAAAAGAGAGAAAGGTCAGCAAAATTAGAGTCCTTAACTCAAATCTACTCCATGCTTTGCTGCTATGACGCCAGCCTAGAGTCTCCTGCACGCATCAATTGTGCATAAGTTTATAGAAGCTTAGAGGGTGGTGAAAGTGTGTGACAAAGGTGCACAGAAGAATAGCGGGATGTACAAGGAAAGAAACGTGCTTAATGAGAATATCACTAGCATTACCAAGGCTTAATATAAATACGATGCAATGAATACTGGACGCCATACCAAGGTAATGCATGAAGGGGCTTACACAGCTAATGCTAATACGATGCAAGTAATGCCAATGCTCATATCCAAACCACATATCAAGTACATTTCCAATCATAAGGAAATCACTGGGGTCCATTACACTATTGAATGACTACTGCTCCACAGATTCCGCACAATCAAACGAGCATAAGAGACCTCCCTACCCACCCATGGATAACCAATCACCAACAAGGCCTGAAGGTTTATTTACGAGCTGGTCAGACTCAACCTAGCAATGCCTCCTCATACTAGGCAAGTAAGGTCACACCCCTATCCAACCAACTACACGATAGTGAGAGTCGCGGCCTAACGGTATAAGGCCCTCGTACACTCATAGTTTCCACTCGGTCACAGCGTTGGAGCAGATCCTTGGTACCATGGAAGTTTTGAGAATTTCACCCATGAGCATCCTATGCACCCGGTATGCTTAAGTAATATTTCGGTGTCCACTCATACGGCCATCCACGAATATCCCTCTGGAGGCGAGGCCCTGATGAAGCAAGGGCGGTATCATCATGAAATGCTATGTCAATGCATGAGTCACACACACAGGTCATGCATTAGCTACAGGCACACAATGTGCATAAGGTGAGAAACTCCATCCCTCAATGACTACCACATAATGCAATCAATTCATACAGATGATGCATATGGGTCACAAGAACGTGTGCTTCCTGTGGAAAAATTGAATCCTCCGTCCTAAGGAGGGTCAAGGTCTAAGCACATAAACAAATGTCATAGGGAGAAGAAAAATCCTCTAGTGGGGGCCCAGTACTTTGGGATGACCCACAAGCTAAGAGAGAGTCATGATCTTAAAAAGGAACGGTCATAGCCAGGCCCAAGGTGGACCTTCAACCACCTATAAGGGCCTCTATGGGCCTACATTAGGGCCACCAAGGAGGACATACAACCTCAACTGGGTCTCAAAAGGTAGCCCACTATGCATAATGTAAGGTCTAAGGCCTAAGAAATGTATGGTCTAATATGCCATACACCAAGCCCAATCTCATAGACCATATAGTGGGCCCTCAAGTGAGGTTTGGACCCAACCATAAGGGTCATAGACCCATATGTTGTGGTGGGCTTCATGGGCAGCCTGGTAGATCATTTACATGGGCAATTCTCACATTTAACACAAGTGAGTTGGGCCTCACTTTTTAGCCCAAGTATAGGGTCAATTTTAATAGGCGGCCAAGGGCCCAACTTCATGCATATTCTTACCATTGAGCCCATCACAATAGATGGGAGAGTATAGGCCCAAGATCAATGGGCCTATCTAAAAGGACTTAGTCCACAAGGCTTAATTACTAACACAAAAGGGTGACCATGCATATATATAATGTCACATAATGGGCCTTGAGCAAATAGCCCAAAAATAAAAGTCATTCAATTCATGATTTATGGTGGACTTAGAGAGCAGCCCACAAACCCAAAAAAAATACACGTGGGCAGGGCCTAAATCGACAGTGTGGGCCTTGCCATATCAGCCTAAAGACTTAGCAAGACCCTCCACAATATGCATCAATGTGGGCCTTGCAAGTCAGCCCATAATTAAAATACTTCATGAGGGCATCAAGGCCCATAATACATGATTAGCTTATAGATAGAACATTGGGCTCACAATTCAATAAGGTCAGCCCTTGTACAATGTTGTGCTCAAGGAAGAGGTTTACAGTCCATTAGGCCTATAAAACTACTTAAAAATCTAGTTAAGGTTAGCCTACAATATCACCACAAAGGTGGGACTTAAGAGGCACTAATTAAGCCCAAAAATGTTTAAGGAAAGAAGGCAAGGAGTGTGTGCAACACTCCCTTAAATCTGGTGGGCCACAATAGTTCCAAAACAATTAACCATGTAGCAAATTTTGGGCCCCTTGCTGGAATTCCAGCCCACCCATTTCCTGAGCCTATTGAAGTCCAGAAATTTATTTAATTTAAATGCGTTACTAACCCATGGTGATCCACACATATCACACTGGGTCCCACCAGATGAACAGAGTGAATGTGACACATATATCATGGTGGGCCTGCTGTTGGACGAAAAGTCCAGCAACACCCAAAATCCTGTACGTCCTAGGTGGGCCTGGGCATCCCAAGGGGCCTGGATGGCTGCCCCTTTACAACCTTATGGTGGGCCCTACTTGTGGGTGTCCCTCAAGGGAGGTGGACCACATGTAAGGGGGGGCCATGTAATGGAGGACGGCCTAGGGAAAACGCATACATCAAGGTGGGCCACACAAATCGGACGGCCAGCCCATCCTTGGGCGTCCCAAGGGTGGAACGGTTGGCCCATTTCAGCACCAAGGTGGGTCCAAAACTCCCCAAAATCTGATGGTGCAGGTGGCCCCCATGCACCTAAGATGGACCCCCACAAGGTGGGCCGCAAAATGGGTGAAGGGGAAGGCCATGAATTTTTGTACAAATGGACAGCAAGGTCCAGATCTTATTTCCCTCCTGCAGCAATGTTGTTGTCCTTGGCTTCTGCACCCCATTTGAGTGGGCCCAGGTCTATGTAAATTTGGGAAAAAGCAAGACTATCATCCCTATACAAGTATACAGCAAGGTGGGGGCCACAAAGGTGGCCCACCATTTGAAAAACAGGCTGATATTTATGTTTTTCCAGCAACCAGAGTGGCTGGACAATCCAAAAAAATCTGGACCGTACAACCTCCTTGGCCCACCCTTTGGGGTGATCAAACAGGGACAGTTGAAGGTGGGACTTATCATGCTTCTAGTTGGGGTCCACACCTCAAAGAAAAGTCTAGGAAATCAGGAAAAAAAGAGACCACAAATAAGGCCTACAACCCATATATTACCGCATTATAAAATTTTAGAAATCTGTACAACAACATGTTCCTGTCTAGATCAGCCCATAAAATAAATAATTGGGAAATAAATCACAGATTCCACAAGGTAGGGTCCATCCTGATGTGTCACACAACTCTCAGGCCTAAGCCCCTTCCAAGATAATCCAAGAAATCAGGCCCGAAGGCCTTCCAAATCAAACAACAAAATTAGGCAACATAGTTGGGCCTGGGCATCCAGTAACTTGGGCCTGGATGTCCCAAAAATTTGAAGAACCTGGTTGCATGGCACATCAGGTGGGCCACACAATTCATCACATCCAAACCACAGAAAGGGGATGAGAGAAGAAGAAAGGAAACATGCTGGCCATAGAGAGGGCTCCGCTACTATGAACCCTCCACAATGAAGAAATCAACATGTACATGCAAGATTAAAAAGGGTCCCATACATGCATGAGCCCTAACTAAGAATCTAAGGTCTAGATGACCCATGATGCATAGATGAAGGGGAAAATCTCATCAAGATGGGGTCCATGAAGAATGGCCCCATCAAGATCACATGCATGCAAGTGGTGGCTATAGACCACATCCAAGGAATGCTGTAGGACCTCCACCATTGATATGGTGAGTCCTACACTCTCCATATGAAACAATGAAAGATTTATGAAGAAAAACAATGTAATCTATTCTATATACTCACCCACATGATGGATCTTCAAGATTCTTCAACCACCATACTCCTCAAGCTTCAAGGAAGAGGATTTTATGGTGATGATGTGATTTAGAGGGTTGGATTAAGCGGGAAGAGAGAGAAAAGTGGGCTAGAAATTTCAGCAATGGTGGACGTCCAAAGCTTAGCAAGAAGAAGAGAGAAATGAAGAAAGAGGGGGAGAGATGAGATAATTGTAGCCATGGGAGGAAATGATTGTTTAAAAGAAATGATAGGTTTTGAGAAGAGCAAAATACTCATTGCTCATGGGGCAGGGTGAGTCATAATTGCCTAGGAAAAAAACATAACTCATGATTTGTTTTCGGAGAAAGAAATCCCATGCTTGCTTGGTGGCTATAGGTCCTTAGGCTAGGACATATGTCATCATGGAAATGGTGATGTCATCACCGTTGGCAAACGTGCACATGGGGAAATGTCTAATTCAGGTGGGTCAATGCAATCAATGGCCCAAATAATGTATGGCCTACAACTTTTGGTGGACACGTCGGATTTACGCATGAGATGTGGCGTTAGAACCGTAACGACGATGTGGTCGCAATGGCATAGGTCTCAGGTCAATTCGAGTCGGGTCTACATGGCCGAACTCAAGATGACCGCAAACACTATCCGAGGGTCACGGGTCACCTGAATTTGACCAATAAGACCGTGGGACCAAAATGGACGGAATGCATACTCACACACACACATGCACACATGCGAACTCGTTTCGGGTCTCACAACCCTCCCTACCAATAAAGAAATTTCATCCCCGAAATTGACCAATGCAGGACAACATGAAAAATAAACACCATCATCATATAGCAATCATAAAAAAAGAAGGCAATGCAAGCAATATAAACAATCAATCATCGAATAAATGAGGATAATGCTCTCTAATCTCGGCCTCGCGTTCCCGAGATGCCTCGGCCTCCGAATGATGACCCCATTGCACCTTCACCAAGGGAATGACCATGGTCCTGCGGATCTGCGCCTTCCGATCAAGAATACGAACCTGCTGCTTAATGTAGGAAGCATCCTCACAGACCTCGAGTGGTTGCCAATCAATCATGGGAATAGTGTCTAACCCACATTTCCATAACATAGAGATATGGAATACATCGTGGATCATGGACAACTTAGGAGTTAAGGCAAGCCTATAGGCCATAGCGCCTATGTGCTCAGTAATCTCAAAAGGTCCAATGAATCTCGGGGCAAGCTTGCCCTTCACACCAAAACGAACCACACCCTTCATAGGTGAGACCTTGAGATATACCATGTCCCCGACTGCGAACTCGAGAGGTCGACTTCGACGATCAGCAAAACTCTTCTGTTGGCTTTGAGCTATGCGCATCCTCTGCCTAATAACATCAATAGCCTCTGACATTTGCTGCACAAGCTTGAGACTTAAGAGACAACTCTCTCCTACCTTGGTCCAACAACTAAGAGATCTGCATGGTCTACCATAAAGTGCCTCAAAAGGGGTTATGCCGATAGTCACCTGATAGTTGTTGTTGTACGCGAACTCGGCCAGGCGTATATGCTTATCCCAACTGCCTGCAAAGTCGATCACATAAGTCCTGAGTATATCCTCAAGGATCTGGTTGACCCTTTCGGTCTATCCATCCGTCTGCGGATGATAAGGGGTGCTGAGATACAAAGTGACCCCCAACGCCTGCTGAAAACTCCTCCAAAACTAAGACGTAAATCTGGAGTCTTGGTTTAAAATGATCAAAACTGGGATGCCGTGCAGTCTCACAATCTCCTCAATAAATATCCTTGCTAACTGGTCCATGGACCAAGAAGCACGTACTGAAATGAAATGACCCGGCTTTGTCAGACGATCGATGATAACCCAGATGGTATCGTGACCGCACTGAGTCCTCTGTAAACCTGCGATGAAGTCCATCGATACGTGCTCCACTTCTACTCTGGAACGCTTAATGGCTACAAGGGACCAGTGTGTCTCTGGTGATTGGCCTTGACACGCTGGCATGTGTCACACTCAGCCACAAAACTAGCGACCTGGTGCTTCATCCCCTGCCAAAAGTACTGCCTTCTCATATCACGATACATCTTCATGGAGCCCAGGTGAATGGTAAGTCTCGATTGGTGTGCCTCAGTCATTAGATCACGACGCAACTCTGGCACGTCCGGGACACACAATCGGCCTCTAAAGGATAATCTACCATCGGAACTAATCTGCCAGTCTGATTACTCCATGGATGCGGCCTCTGCTCGGTACTCCTGAAGTGACTCGTCTGTCTGCTGAGCCTCGATCACCCTATCCACCAAAGAGGGTTGAATTGACAAGCTCGAAAGCTGAACAATCGAAGACTGCAGACCAAACTCAAAGTCATACTCTGAAACATCCTCGAGCATCTGCCACTATCGAACCATCACATGTGCTATCAGGCCTCGTAGCTGACGGCTGAGCGTGTCCACCACAACGTTCACCTTGCCTGGGTGGTACTGAAGATCAAAATCATAGTCTTTTAATAACTCCATCCATCGCCTCTGCCGTAGGTTCAACTCGGACGACGAAAATAGATACTTCAAGCTCTTATGATCCGAGAAGAGCTCGAACCTGATCCCATATAGATAATGCCTCCACACCTTCCGTATGAAGACAACTGCTGCAAGCTCCAAATCATGAGTGGGGCAGTTCAGCTCATGGACCTTGAGCTGGCGCGAGGCATACACCACTGGCTTCCCGTGGTGCATCAGTATAACACCTAAGCCAACTCTGAAGCATTAGTGAAAACATCAAAACCCTCACTCCCATCAAGAAAAGTGAGAACAGGAGCGGACGTAAGGCGGTCCTTCAACTCTATGATTGCCTCCTCGTAGGCGTCACTCTAGACGAACTCGATGCCCTTCCGCATCAATCGGGTCAGCGGTGCAACAATACAGGAGAAATCCTCAATAAACTGTTGGTAATATCCCACTAGACCAAGGAAGCTACGGATCTCAGACGCGTTCGTGGGCTGGCCCCACTGGCGCACTGCATCAACCTTCGAGGGGTCCACAGTGACACCCTCCCTCATCACCACGTGACCGAGGAACTTCATATCCTCTTGCTAAAACTCACACTTCTTCAGCTTCGCATATAGCTAGTGGACATAAAGGGTCTCAAGCACAATTTGCAGGTGCTTAGCATGGTCCTCTCGGATCCTCGAATATACAAGAATATCATCAATGAATACCACCACGAACTGATCGAGGAACGGCTGAAAAAACTCGTTCATCAGCTGCATGAATATGGCGGGCGCATTGGTCAGTCCAAATGACATGACTAGGAACTCAAGTGACTTAGCGCATATGGAAAGTAGTCTTCAGAATGTCCTTTCTCGGACCTGAATCTGATGGTAACCGGAGCGCAAGTCTATCTTGGAAAAATAATGTGAGCCCTGCAACTGATCGAACAGATCATTAATACGGGGAAGCGAGTATCGGTTCTTGATGGTGACTCTGTTGAGCTCATGATAGTCCACACAGAGCCGCAACGAACCATCCTTCTTCTTTACAAACAGCACTGGGGCTCCCCAAGGCGAACTTCTAGGACGAATGAAACCTAACTCCCGGAGCTCATCCAACTACTCCTATAGTTTCCTCAACTCTAATGGTGCCATCTGGTAGGGGGTCTTCGAGATAGGCGTGGTACCGGGTACCAGATCAATTTGAAACTCTACCTGCCTATGCGGCGGTAACCCCAGAATCTCCTGAAACACATCTGGGTACTCAGAAACAACTGGCAGCTGTTCAATACTCTCTGCCACAGAATCCTCAATGACAGAAGCCAAGAAACTAGATAACGGCTCTCCTCTGGGCTCGACGATAAATTGGAATACTGGTAAGCCTAGAATGTGAAACGTGACTATCCTCGCCTCACAGTCCAAGATAGCCCCATACTCTGCAAGCCAGTCCATACCCAGAATAACATCAAATCCTATCATCAGCATCACGAACAGATCGGCAGGAAGGAACATCTCGCCTACTAACACTGGGTAAGAAGTCAGTGACGGGTCAGCACAATAGACTTCCCCATGGGAGTCAAAATGGCTAAGGCCTCAAACACACCCTCCAATAGAATACCGGTCGATCTGCAGAACCTCTCGGCCACAAAGGAATGGGAAGCACCAGAGTCAAATAAAACATGAGCGATGCAAGCAGAAACAAGAAGAATACCCTCGACGACTCCACCGATCGATGACTGTGGGTCCTGGCCTAGCGTCTGCTGCATAGAATAAAAGCGGCCCTAAGCCGGTAGGGGAATCAAACTGGAAGACTAAGGGTCTTGAGTCTGAGCCTGCTGGCCTATGATACACACTGGACCAAGGGACCGGACATATGGATATCCCCTCTGCTGGTGCTGCGACTGTTGTTGCCTCTGCTGAGGAGGCCTGCTTGGCTGCCTCTACTGCTGAGGAGGAGCCCTAGGAGCGGCGGGTGGAAGCTATGCTCTCTATTGATGCTTCTGAGGAGGACGAGGAGGGGGTAACTGTGGTGGCCTTTACTGCTGAATGGGGAGAGGGCACTCACGCCTCCGATGCTCGGCTTGTCCACAACTAAAGCAAACACCGAAAAAGGGGCCAGAAGAGGAAGTGGCTGGTGGTGCTGAAGATGATGATGAAGCTACTGTCTGAACCGTATGCTGCCGAAACCTTGATCTGCCCCTCCATCTCTGCTGACTGTACTGCTTGGAACTCCCGACTAGTGCTCTCCTCTTTCGATCTCCCCCTGGAATTCTGCTCTCTCAACCTCTGGGTCATAACCCTGTCCTCCTCATAAACTAATGCTCGATAAATGATCGGATCGAACGTCTCCAAGTAATGCCCTACTACACGGCTGCAAAGGGCAGGGCAGAAACCAATCACAAAACAATATGCCCTCATCTTCTCATCACTGGTGAGATGAGGAGTAAATCTAGACAAGGCCAAGAAACGGGCCTCATACTGAGATACAGATAAATCACCCTGCACTAGGGTCTCAAACTCGATTGCCCACTGGATCTGAACATGCTCAGGGAAGAATTTATGGTCGAAACAGACCACGAACTCCTCTCATGTCCAAACGAATTGAGGCCCAACCATCCTGGATACGGATGACCACCAATGACGAGCCTCACCCTAAAGAAGATAGGTCTCAAGGGATACCCTCTGATCTGCAGGACACTGAATAGTGTAAAAAATCCTCGCAACCTCAGTGCGCCAAGCCTCGATGGCAGAAGGGTCGGGGTCACCACTAAACCTCGGAGGATCATGCTGTCGAAACTCTCGGGCTATCGCACTAGAACGTGGTAAGTCAGACTGCCTAGGAACCTCAGCGGTAGCTGGCTGACAGGTCTGTAATGAGGTGGCAACAAGCTGCATCAGCTGATGGAAATCCTCTGCTCCTATAGGTACTGTCAGAATGGCGGGGGCGACACTCACCTCAAGCGGAGGTACGGGTGCGGTCGACGGGGTAGGAGCCTCTGTAACTAAAACAACAGGCTAAGGAGGGGAGATTAGTGGGGGAACCAGAGCAACTGAATGAGCGGGTGCTATAGGTTTAACCGGAGGAACAGGTTAGGTCGGTACCTTTGAAATCGGATCCTCAACAATAGGAACAGGATGTGCTTGAGTAAGACTGGTATCTCAGGCGCCTCGTCCACGGGTACCTCGGCCACGGGTGCCATGACCTCGGGTGCCATGTCTAGGAGGCATCGTCTACAAAATAATGCTAATGCGAAGAATCAGGATAATTACAGGCTCGATACAGAGTGAAAGGAAAGGTCTTGGGACACTACTTGTCCTATGTGCTAAGCAGACATGCGATGTTATCCCGAGTTATCCTAGAATTACTTGTTATGCTTTAATACCAACTCTTATCACGCCCCATACTCGGTAACTGGACTCACAAGGAAACTGGGATCCTATAAGGAGGATTTCTATAACAATATAATCATTTCTAAGATGGGCATACCCAAGATTACAACAAGTACATTTGAGAATAATAAGGGGCACACATCACAAAATCCACTAAGAATTTAAACTTTTACAAGCTTACATCAGGTCCGAAAGAACATACATAAGATAATAGGAAAAGAGAGAAAAGTCAGCAACACTGGAGTCCTCAACTCAACTCTACTCCATGCTCTGCTGCTATGATACCTGCCTAGAGTCTCCTACACGCATTAATCGTGCATAAGCTTATAAAAGCTTAGAGGGTGGTGAAAGTGTGTGACAAAGGTGCACAGAAGAATAATAGGATGTACAAGGAAAGAAACGTGCTCAATGAGAATATCACTTACCTTACCAAGGCTTATCATAAATATGATGTAATGAATACTGGATACTATACCAAGGTAATACATGAAGGGGCTTACATAGCTAATGCTAATGCGATGCAAGTAATGCCTGTGCTCATATCTAAACCACATATCAAGTATATTTCCAATCATAAAGAAGTCACCGGGGTCCATTAAACTGCTGAACGACTGCCGCTCTATAGACCCCGCTCAGTCAAATGAGTATGAGAGACCTCACTACCCGCATGTGGACAGCCAATCACCAACAAGGCTTGAAGGTAGCGGACCCATTTACGAGCTGGTCAGACTTAACCTAACAATGCCTCCTCACACCAGGCAGGTAAGGCCACACTCCTATCCAACCGACTATATGATAGTGGGAGTCGTGGCCTAACGGTATAAGGCTCTCGTGCGCTCATAGTTTCCACTCGATCAAGGCGTTAGAGCAGATCCTTGGTACCATGGAAGTTTTGAGAATTTCACCCATGGGCATCCTATGCACCCGGTATGCTCAAGTAATATTTTCGGTGTCCACTCATACGGTCATCCACAAATATCCCTGTGGAGGCGAGGCCCTTATGAAGCAAGGGCAGTGTCATCATGAAATGTTATGCCAATGCATGAGTCACACACACAGGTCATGCACTAGCTGTGGGCACACAATGTGCATAAGGGGAGAAATTCCATCCCTCAATGACCACCACACAATGCAATCAATTCATATAACAGATGCATATGGGTCACAAGAATGTAAGTGTGCTTCCTGTGGAAAAATGGAATCCTCCGTCCTAAGGAGGGTCAAGGTCTAAGCACATAAACAGGTGTCCTAGGGAGAAGAAAAATCCTCTAGTGGGGGCCCAGTACTTTGGGATGACCCACAAGCTAAGAGAGGGAGAGAGTCATGATCTTAAAAAGGAACGATCTTATCTAAGCCCAAGGTGGACCTTCAACCACCTATAAGGGCCTCTATGGGCCTACCTTAGGGCCACCAAGGAGGACATCCAACCTCAATTGGGTCCCAAAAGGTAGCTCACTATGCATAATGTAAGGTCTAAGGCCTAAGCAATGAATGGTCTAATGGGCCATAGACCAAGCCCAATCTCATAGACCATATAGTGGGCCTTCAAGTGAGGTTTGGGGCCAACCATAAGGGTCATAGACCCATATGTTGTGGTGGGCTTCATGGGAAGCCCGATAGTTCATTTACATGGGCAATTCTCACATTTAACACAAGTGAGTTGGGCCTCACTTTTTAGCCCAAGTATAGGGTCAATTTCAATGGGCGGCCAAAGGCCCAACTTCTTGCATATTCTTGCCCCTAAGCCCATCACAATAGATGGGAGAGTATAGGCCTAAGATCAATGGACTTATCCAAAAGGTCTTAGTCCACAGGGCTTAATTACCAACACAAAAGGGCGGCCATGCATATATATATATATATATATATATATATATTCATGTTTTATGGTGGACTTAGAGGGCAGCCCATAAACCCAAAAAAATACACGTGGGCAGGGCCTAAATCGATAGTGTGGGCCTTGCCATATCAGCCCAAAGACTTAACGAGACCCTCCACAATATGCATCAATGTGGGCCTTGCAAGTCAGCCCATAATTAAAGACTTCATGAGGGCATCAAGGCTCATAATACATGATTAGCTTATAAATAGCCCATTGGGCTCACAATTTAATAAGGTCAGCCCTTGCACAATGTTGGGCTCAAGGAAGAGGTTTACAGTCCATTGGGCCTATAAAACTACTCAAAAATCTAGTTAAGGTTAGCCTACAATGTCACCACAAAGGTGGGCCTTAAGAGGCACTAATTAAGCCCAAAAATGTTAAAGGAAAGAAGGCAAGGAGTGTGTGCAACACTCCCTTAAATTTGGTGGGCCACCATAGTTCCAAAACAATCAACCATGTAGCAAATTTTGGGCCCCTTACTGGAATTCCAGCCCACCCATTTCCTGGGCCTGCTGGAGTCCAGAAATTTATTTAATTTAAATGGGTTACCGACCCATGGTGATCCACACATATCACAGTGGGTCCCACCAGATGAATGGAGTGAACGTAACACATATATCATGGTGGGCTAGCTGCTGGACAGAAAGTCCACAACACCCATTAATCTTGGACATCCCAGGTGGGCCTGGATGCCTGCCCCTTTACAACCTTATGACAGGCCCCACTTGTAGGTGTCCCTCACGGGTGGTGGACCACATCTAGGGGGGGGGGGGGGGGGGGGGCATGTAATGGAGGATGGCCTGGGAAAACACATACATCAAGGTTGGCCACACACATGGGATGGCCAGCCCATCCTTGGGCGTCCTAAGGGTGGGATAGCTGGCCCATATTAGCACCAAGGTGGGCCCAAAAACCCCTAAAATCTAATGGTCCGGGTGGCCCCCATGCACTTGAGATGGACCCCCACAAGGTGGGCCACAAAATGGGTGAAGGTGAAGGCCATAAATATTTATACAAATGGACAGCAAGGTCCAGATCTTATTTCCCTGCTGTAGCAATGCTATTATCCCTGACTTATGCACCTCATTCGAGTGGGCCCAAGTCTGTGTAAATTTGGGAAAAAGCAAGACCATCATCTCAATACAAGTATACAGCAAGGTGGGGCCCATAAAATTGGCCCACCATTTCAAAAATAGGCTGATTTTTATGTTTTTCTAGCAACCAGAGTGGCTGGACAATCCAAAAAATCTGGACCGTCCGACCTCCTTGGTTTGGGGTGATCAAACAGGGATAGTTGAAGGTGGGACTTATCATGCTTCTAGGTGGGGTCCACACCTCAAAGATAAGTCTAGGAAATCAGGAAAAAAAGAGACCACAAACTAGGCCTACAACCCACACATTACCGCATTATAAAATTTTAGAAATCTGGACAACAATATGTTGTTGTATAGATCAGCGCATAAAATAAATAATTGGGAAATAAATCACAGATTCCACAAGGTGGGGTCCACCCTGATGTGTCACACAACTCTCAGGCATAAGCCCCTTCTAAGATAATCTAAGAAATCAGGCCCAAAGGCCTTCCAAATCAAGCAACAAAACTAGGCAACATAGTTGGGCCTAGCCGTCCAGCAACTTGGGCCTGGATATCCCAAAAATCTGAAGAACCTGGTTGCGTGGCACAACAGGTGAGCCACACAATTCATCACATCCAAACCATAGAAAGGGGAGGAGAGAAGAAGAAAGGAAACATGCCAGCCATATTGAGGGCTTCGCTACTATGAACCCTCCACAATGAAGAAATCAACAGGTACATGTAAGATCAAAAAGGGTCCCATACATGCATGGGCCCTAACTAAGAATCTAAGGTCTATATGAACCATGATGCATAGATAAAGGGGAAAATCTCATCAAGATGGGGTCAATGGAGAATGGCCCCGTCAAGATCACATGCATGCAAGTGGTGGCTAAAGACCACATCTAAGGAGTGGTGTAGGACCTCCACCATTTATGTGGTGAGTCCTACACTCTCCATATGAAACAATGAAAGATTTATGAAGAAAAATAATGTAATCTATTCTACATGCTCACCCACATGATGGATCTTCTAGATTCTTCAACCACCATACTCCTCAAGCTTCAAGGAAGAGGATTCTATGGTAATGATGCGATTTAGAGGGTTAGATTAAGGGGGAAGAGAGAGGAAAGAGGGCTAGAAATTTTAGCAATGGTGGACGTGTAAAGCTTAGCGAGGAGGATAAGAGAGACATGAAGAAAGAAGGAGAGAGTTGGCTACAGTAGCCATGGGAGGAAATGATTGTTTAAAAGAAATGAATAGTTTTGAGAAGATCAAAATACTCATTACTCATAGGGTAGGGTGTGTCATAATTGCCTTTAAAAAAAAACATAACTCATGATTATTTTTTTTAGAGAACGAAATCCTATGCTTGCATGATGGCTATAGGTCCTTAGGCTAGGCCATGTGTCATCATGGAAATGGTGATGTCATCACCATTGGCAAACGTGCACATGGGGAAACGTGTAATTCAGGTGGGTCCCACCAAAATGCAATCAATGGCCCAAATAATGTATGGCCTACAACTTTTGGTGGACACGTCGGATTTACGCATGAGATGTGGCGTTAGAACCGCAGCGACGATGCGGTCGCAATGGCATAGGTCTCGGGTCAATTCGAGTCGGGTCTACATGACTGAACTCAAGATGACCGCAAACACTATCCAAGGGTCACAGGTCGCCTGAATTTAACCAATAAGACCGTGGGACCAAAATGGATGGAATGCATGTTCACACACACACACATGCACAGATGTGAACTCGGGTCGGGTCTCGCACAGATGTGAACTCGGGTCGGGTCTCACAACCAGGCTGAAACTCTTTCGTTTCTCCGTAAAAGAAAAAGCTAAGACATGGTTGTATTCTCTATGTCCACAATCTATTTGCAGATGGAATTACATGACAATGGAGTTCATAAAGAAATTCTTCCAATATCATAAGACGAACACCATCAGAAAGTCAATCATGAACTTCACCTAAAAGGAATATGAAACATTCTTTCATTGTTGGGAGCGGTTCATGGATCTTGTCAGTTCATACCCACAACACGGTTTTGAGACGTGGTGTATTACAAATTTTTTTTTATGAAGGATTGACATCTTCCATGCGCCAATTCGTCGAGATAATGTGCAATGGGGAATTTATAAACAAAGATGTTGATGATGTGTGAGATTACTTTGACAAACTCGTTGAAACCACATAATCATGGGACATCTTTCCAAGACCTAGCACTAGTTCTAAACCTACTCAATCAAAGGAGAAGGGTAGAATATATCTTTTGAAAGAGGAAGATGATATAAATGCTAAAGTGGCCAGTCTCACAAGGAAACTCGAGGCCATGAAACTTAAGTAGGATAAGGCTAAGGTAGTTGTCTGCGTTATTTGTGCTTGTAATGTTCACACAACTGAAAATTACCCAACAATACCTGCTTCTCAAGAAATACTAAATGAGCAATCGAATGCCGTGAACAACTCCTAAAGGCCTTTCAAAGGACTCACTTCAAATATATACAATTCAAGTTGGAGAAATCATCCAAACTTCAATTGGAGGAATGAACAAACTGTTACTTCTCAAGGATTTCCTAACCGATTCTTAAATTAAGGGAAACCTCAGGAAGATTCAGTTTTCAAACACATTCAAAATCAGGAGCTTTTCAATCAAAACACATTATAGGCTTTCCAAGACCTTAACAAATTCATTCAAAGGATTGAGGCACACTTAGCAAGTGGGGAGAAAAGGATGCTTCCAACCTAACCTCTCCCCAATCTAAAACCACAATGTGAAATTAGTGACCCAAGCTCTTCAAATAAGATGGATCAAGCTAAGTCTATCGCTACTCTAAGGAGTGGAAAGATAATTGACAAATCTATTCTAGTAAGGCTTGAAAAGTCTAAGGACCCGGAAGAAGACACGGATGATAGACCTATCATTACCTCACATGGGTTAGAACCAGAACCTCTGAGTAAGTCGATTGCTCCATTCCCCAATGGTTGATTGCACCAAAACCTCTAGCCAACTCACAGGATATTTTAAAGGTGTTGAAACAAGTGAAGGTCAACATCCATCTTCTAGATGTCGTGAAACAAATTCCTTCATATGTCAAATTTCTAAAAGACTTATGCACAACCAAGAGGCGACAAAGTATCAAAAAGAAAATTTTCCTGACATAAAAAGTGAGTGTCATCCTCAAGCAAGATGTGCTGCAAAAATATAAAGATCTAAGTATCCCAACTATCACTTGTATAGTTGGGAATCACCAAATTGAGAACGTACTTCTTGACTTGGGAGTGAGTGTAAATCTAATCCCTTATTCAGTCTATGAACAATTGGGTCTAGGTGAATTAAAACCCACTCAGACCACATTACAGCTTGCGGATCACTCGATTCATGTATTAAGAGGGATGATTGAGGATGTATTGGTCCAAGTTGATAATTTCTACTATCTAGTAGATTTTATCGTCTTAGATACTCAGCCCGTTCCTTGCTACATCCAATGCTATCATCAATTGTAGGAATGGGGTGATTAATTTGTCTTTTGGAAATATGACATTGGAGCTCAATATCTTTTTCAATATGAGCAAATAGGCAGAGGATGATGACGAGGCCCATGACCTTAATGTGATAGACTCTTTTATGGAAGATAAAACTTTGATGACCTTATCCTCTGACCCTCTAGAGACGTGCTTGGCCCATTCTCTAATTTGGATGATGACATGATTAGGGAGTTGGATGTCATACTTTATGCTATGCCAGTACTTGAAGTTAACAGGTGGAGGCCACAATTTGAAGAATTACCCCAAACTGATGTAATGCCTCTACCATCTAGCCTCAAAGCACCGAAGTTTGACCTAAAACATTTGCCATCTGATCTCAAATATATATATTTAGGTCAAGATGAGTGTTGAGGGTCAAATATTGCATATTATCTCCCATTTATATCTTTATTTTATGAACATGATACTGCTTAATGTCTTATTTTACTCATGTTTGTGTTGCAAGGTGAATTTAAGAGCTTGGATTGGAAAAGGTACTAAAAGCATGGATTTGACGCTCAAAGATCACCAAGGCAAAAGAATGGATCTTAGGAGACAAAGATTGAAGATTTCAAGGTCTTAAGATTCAAGAAAACCAAGTTGAGAAGGAACAGAGTCGAAAGAACAAGTGTAGAATTCACATTGACTGTGTCATCGATCACTGTTTGATGACATTGAAGACACATTCAATAACATCGAACACGAGTCGATGACATCGAATTTATGAAAGAAAATCAAGTCGGTTGCTAGAAAAATTAGACACGTTTTTCGATGACTCGAGGACTTGTTCGATGAATCGAAGCGATGCTCGATGACATCGGAACTAGTTCAATGACGTCAAATTTTCTGTGAATTTTCGACAAAACTCGCTAGACACGTTGTGCACAATGTTCGATTACTCGAAGGCCCCCTTGATAATATCGAAGACCTGCTTAATGACATCGGAAGCCTCTTCGATGACATCGAATTTATTGAGGAAATTGAATTGACTCTTTGGACTATTTTGGACACATTATCGATGTTGAGGGTCAAATGTTGCATATTAGACCCTAATTATTACTTGGTTTTATGTACATGATAATGCTTAATGTTCTATTTTAATCATGTATGTGTTGTAAGGTGAATTTAAGAGCTTAGATTGAAAAAGGTGTTAAAGGCATGGATTTGATGCTCAAAAATCACCAAGGCAAAGGATAGATCTTAGGGGATCGAGATTGAAGAATTCACACGGCAAAGATTCAAGAAAACTAAGTGATTGAAGATAAGGAAGCCTGAAAATCATCTTGAATGCAAGATCACAGGGTTTCCACCATTTATTTGGCTCGAAACTTTATAACTAGCCTGAGGATCATAAAGTAACTGTACAAGTAAAATTTCACTCAATGGATCTTTGTGGAAGTGGTCTAACGGACAAGGTCAGTCATAAATCACTGATTTGCCACTACCAGAAAAGCGGCAAAGGCTACGGATAAAATCCATAGCCTTAAACATATGACTACGGTTCTAGTCCGTAGCACTACCATAGTCATAGGTGCCGTAACAATAGGTCTGGAACCTATAGCTACAGATTTAATCCGTAGCTATACGTCACAACAGCTATGGGTATAATCCATAGCAATTATATCTATAGCGATAAGTATAAACAGCTACGGATATTACCGGCTACGGTCAATATTCGTAGCTATTTTTTACTTTAATATATATATATATATATATATAATCATTTGTTCATTCAATTACTACCTACATAATCATTCATTCATTCCATTACAATCAATTACAATCATTCATTTATTCAATTACAATCAATTACAATCCTTCATTCAATCAATTACAATTACAATCAATTACAATTCTTCATTCAATCAATTACAATAAAAATTATAATAATGCTGAAAATACAAATCTTTGGCTTCATTAAAGAAATTTGCTCAACTTCATCCTGAAATTTCAATGATAAAGAATTGAAAGAGAAGATATATTTTGACAGTATAATATTTTTTTCACAAGTAAATAGGCCTTTTTCAGCCATTACCCACTTGAAGAATCAAAAACCGATTGTTGTCCAAGTCCATTCCTTTTCCTTTCAATTTCTTAGTGACCTTTGTAAAATTACTTCCATGGTTATTTATGTAGTACTTTGAAGAGTTGTCTCGAAATGCAACTCTAGTAATGACAAGGTCACTTCTTACAACAGCTTCGTATATTCCATTATTCTACAAATAGTCATGGCATTCATAAATCAGAGTGACCATTGGAGGAAAGAAAAACAAAGTGAAAGAAGTACATCATGTATAACCATTTTTTTCTTAATGAATTAATAAAAACTCAAAGATGAATGAAATTGATACAAAAGGAATGGTCTCATCATATGGTTTGTAGGGCCAAAATAAATGTCTGGACGGTTTCTGTAAGGAGAACCATCGGTAGCCACAAGTACCCACTTCCCAAGGAATAGTCTCACCATATGGTTTAGGTTATAAGTTTATGTTAATGTTGTAGGTTATAGGTTTAGGTTTAGGTTTAAGGATTTGAGAATACATTTACATTTTAGGTTTAGGTTTAGGTTTTACATTTAGGTTAAGGTTACAAGTTTAGGTTTAGGTTATAAGTGTAGGTTATAAGTTTAGGTTTAGGTTAGGTTATATGTTAAGGTTTAGGGAATTGAGTTTAGGTTATAGGTTATAGGTTATAGGTTAAGGTTTAGGTTATAGGTTAAGGTTTAGGTTATAGGTTTAGGATTAGGTTATAGTTTTGGGATTTGAGAATAGGTTTAGGTTATAAGTATAGGTGTAGGTTAATGTCGAAGGTTATAGGTTTAGGTTATAAGTTTATGTTAATGTTGTAGGTTATAGGCTTAGGTTTAGGGATTTGAGAATACATTTAGGTTTTAGGTTTAGGTTATAGGTTTAGGTTTAGGTTATAGGTTTAGGTTATAGGTTATAGCTTTAGGGAATTGAGAATAAGTTAAGGTTTAGGTTTAGGAAATCGGGTTTGGGTTCGGGATCAGGTTTAGGTTTGGGTTTTAAAGTTTAGGTTTAGGTTTAGGTTAGGGAGTTGAGATTAGGATTAGGTGTAGGTTTAGGTTTAGGGATTTGAGAATACATTTAGGTTTTAGGTTTAGGTTTAGGTTTTTGGTTTAGGTTATAGGTTTAGGTTAATGTTAGGTTATAGGTTAAAAGTTTAGGTTATAGGTTATAGGTTATAAGTTAAGGTTTAGGTTATATGTTTTGGTTTAGCTTAAGGTTATAGGTTTAGGTTTGGGTTAAGGTTTAGGTTTAGGTTATAGGTTATAGCTTTTAGGAATTGATAATAGGTTAAGGTTTGGGTTTAGGAAATCAGGTTCGGGTTCGGGATTGGGTTTAAGTTTGGGTTTTCAAGTTTAGGTTTAGGTTTAGGTTAGGGAGTTGAGAATAGGATTAGGTGTAGGTTTAGGTTTAGTGATTTGCCAATATATTTAGGTTTTAGGTTTAGGTTATAGGTTTTAGGTTTAGGTTAAGGTTTGCTTATACGTTATAAGTTTAGGTTATAGGTTATATGTTAAGGTTTAGGTTATAGGTTTTGGTTTAGGTTAAGGTTATAGGTTTAGGTTTAGGTCATAGGTTTAGGTTAGGTTTAGGTTTAGGTTATAGGTTTAGGTTATAGGTTATAGACTTAGGGAATTGAGAATAGGTTAAGGTTTAGGTTTAGGAAATCGGGTTCGGGTTCGAGATTGGGTTTAGGTTTGAGTTTTCAAGTTTAGGTTTAGGTTTGTGTTAGGGAGTTGAGATTAGGATTAGGTGTAGGTTTAGGTTTAGGGATTTGCCAATACATTAGGTTTTAGGTTTAGGTTTAGGTTATAGGTTTAGGTTAATATTAGGTTATAGGTTATAAGTTTAAGTTATAGGTTATAGGTTATAGGTTAAGGTTTAGCTTATAGATTTTAGTTTAAGTTAAGGTTATAGGTTTAGGTTTAGGTTTAGGTTAAGGTTTAGGTTTAGGTTATAGGTTATATGTTATAGGTTATAGCTTTTGGGAATTGAGAATAGGTTAAGGCTTAGGTTTAGGAAATCGAGTTCGGGTTTGGGATTGGGTTTTCAAGTTTAGGTTTAGGTTTAGGTTAGGGAGTTGAGATTAGGATTAGGTGGAGGTTTAGGTTTAGGGATTTCAGAATACATTTAGGTTTTAGGTTTAGGTTATAGGTTTAGGTTTAGGTTAAGGTTAAGGTTTGGTTATAGGTTATAAGTTTAGGTTTATAAGCTTTGGTTTAGGTTAAGGTTGTAGGTTTAGGTTTAGGTTTAGGTTATAGTTTATAGCTTTAGGGAATTGAGAATAGGTTAAGGTTTAGGTTTAGGAAATTGGGTTCGTGTTCGGGATCGGGTTTAGGTTTGGGTTTTCAAGTTTAGGTTTAGGTTTAGATTAGGGAGTTGAGATTAGGATTAGGTGTAGGTTTAGGTTTATGGATTTGAGAATACATTAGGTTTTTAGGTTTAGGTTATAGGTGTAGGTTTAGGTTTAGGTTAATGTTAGGTTATAGGTTATAAGTTTAAGTTATAGGTTAAGGTTTAGGTTATAGGTTTTGGTTTAGGTTAAGGTTATAGGTTTAGGTTTAGGTTATAGGTTATAGCTTTTGGGAATTGAGAATAGGTTCAGGTTTAGGTTTAGAAAATCGGGTTCGGGTTCGGGATTGGGTTTAAGTTTGGGTTTTCAAGTTTAGGTTTTCGTTTAGGTTAGGGAGTTACGATTATGATTAGGTGTAGGTTTAGGTTAAGGGATTTGAGAATACATTTAGGTTTTAGGTTTAGGTTATAGGTTTTGGTTTATGTTAAGGTTTGGTTATAGGTTATAAGTTTAGGTTATAGGTTATAGGTTATATGTTAAGGTTTAGGGTATAGGTTTTGGTTTACGTTAAGGTTATAGGTTTAGGTTTAGGTTATAGGTTATAGGTTATATGTTATAGGTTATAGTGTTTGGGAATTGAGAATTGGTTAAGGTTTTGGTTTAGGAAATCGGGTTCGGGTTCGGGATCGGGTTTAGGTTTGGGTTTTCAAGTTCAGGTTTAGGTTTAGGTTAGGGAGTTAAGATTAGAATTAGGTGTAGGTTTAGGTTTAGGGATTTGAGAATACATTTAGGTTTAGGTTTTAGGTTTAGGTTTAGGTTATAGGTTATAGGTTATAGGCTATAGGTTATAACTTTAGGGAATTGAGAATAGGTTATGGTTAAGGTTTAGGTTTAGGAAATCGTGTTCAGGTTCGGGATTGGGTTTAGGTTTGGGTTTTCAAGTTTAGGTTTTGGTTTAGGTTTAGGTTAAGGAGTTGAGATTAGGATTAGGTGTAGGTTTAGGTTTAAGGACTTGAGAATACATTTAGGTTATGGTTTTAGGTTTAGGTTATAGGTTTAGGTTAGGTTTAGGGTGTGGTTTAGGTTAAGGTTATAGGATTTGAGAAGTAAAACCATAAAACCAGAGATACTGCATTTTCAGGATCTCCTGTATAGTTAACGATCTCATTCTAAAGCCCTTCTCTCTCATCCTTTACCCAGGCTTGGGACCGGCAATGCAAGGAGTTGCATTGGTGGAGTTAAAAAAGGGCCTAAGCTCAATTTGGTTTTTTAAAAAAATGTTTTAGGTTAAGGTTAAGGTTAAGGTTAAGGTTTTAGGTTTAGGTTAAGGTTATAGGTTTAGGTTTAGGTTTAGGTTATAGGTTATAGCTTTAGGGAATTGAGAATAGGTTAAGGTTTAGGTTTAGGAAATCGGGTTCGGGATCGGGTTTAGGTTTGGGTTTTCAAGTTTAGGTTTAGGTTAAGGAGTTGAGATTAGGTTTAGTTGTAGGTTTAGGTTTAAGGATTTGAGAATATATTTAGGTTTTAGGTTTAGGTTTAGGTTATAGGTTTAGGTTAAGGTTATAGGTTTAGGTTAGGTTTAGGTTTAGGTTATAGTTTGTAGGTTATAGGTTATAGCTTTAGGGAATTAAGAATAGGTTAAGGTTTAGGTTTAGGAAATCAGGTTCAGGTTCAGGATTGGGTTTAAGTTTGGGATTTCAAGTTTAGGTGTAGGTTTAGGAGTTGAGATTAGGATTACGATGTGTAAATTGCATGTATCGAACCTTGCAATCATACCGTGCCTTCAGAGTAAGCATGAGTAGGCCTTTGTAATTTCCATCATGATCACTAGAAAGAATGCGATTAAAAGCCATTGTAGATTTTGAAAGAAGTGTAGAAAAAAGGTGGTCCAAATGCGGTGGTTTCAAATATGGTTGTGAGTATTCCCCTTGTAAAACAATTGTAACATCAAAACTTCAGTCCTTTCAAGAAAATCGATAGTTAAAACAAAGATTTGAAAATTAGAGCAAATGGGGCAACATCATTTATGGCTGACCATCCTTCTCAAAAAGATAAACAAGAAAAAGAGACAAATAGTAGGAATTACCTAACTCTTCATCCCTAAAAAAAGGAAGAAAAAAAAAGTAAAAAAGAAAAAAGAAAGGACTAGGACTTACCTCATCAAAGAAGCTAATAATACAACTATTTGGTTTCCTACTCTCTGGAATTAGGTGCCATTGAACCAGATGATCTATGATAGATTGCAAAATTGAAGACGTCGGTTCAATATGGCCTGTAAGACAAGATTACAAGTATGTAGTGTAAAGGCACAAAACATATATCTTGGGTTGTTAATTCATGAGGGAGGATAGATTGAGAAGGATGTTGCTCATAGAATTATAGCTACGTGGATGAAGACCAATGTGCCTTTGGAGTTATATGCAACCGTTGCATACCAATCAAACAAAAGGGGAGAATTTATAGGATATCTATAAGACCAACCATACTTAATTGAATACTTTCTTGGACACATAAGGTACCTTTTGGATGTTTATCACCATTTTGTCTTATGTCTGTTGTGATTGAAGTAAAAGCTAATTAAGGCAGTTAAGCAAAACTTATGCACCAAGCCATCTATTATTCAAACTACCAATCAAAGCATCCATCAAACCGTTCTATATAATAACTATACAATACTAATAGAAGAAAGAATTAAAGGCCAGTTTGGGATCTTGGAAAATAATGGAGAGAGTGACATTTTCTATTTTCCAATAAAGTATTTAGAGAGGAAAAATAAAAAAGACAAGGGGACGTTTGGGAAATTTTTATGACTTTTTAATATGAAAAGACTTCCTTGAAAAATGTTTCTCTACAAGCAGTTCTCTTTTAGACAAACTCACCTCAATGTCTTTCATCTTTACAAGCTTAATGTGGCCATTTCAATGGACGAACTTGTATTAGAATTAGCCTGATTTAGCGACTCTTTGATAGAATTGAGCTTCAGTAAGAGTTCCTTGACATCCATGGTTATGGAGCATAATTTTCTAACTAGTAATGCACTACTCCCCTCTGAACTAAATCAAACCCAACATCCAAAACAAACACCCAATTTCCAACATCATTCTCATTACGGGGTGCATCCAAACAGGCCTCAAACAAGAGAAAATAAAATTGCAGTTGATTACTATAAAGCCTTGAAATTCCATCCAAATAAATCAAATGAAAAACAGAATTCAAAAATAAAAACACTAGCATTTCTAATAATTTTCTTTTGCAATCCAAAGAAAAAAATGAAGGGATAGTGGAGAACTTATTAAATTGAATTGCGAAGATGTGAATGTATGTAGGAAACTTTAAGAGTACATTTGGAGTACTTATTAATGAACTGAAATTAACTCATTGGCATTCATATCAAAATTAAGTTAGCATAATCAAATGAAATAACCACAAGGAATACTAAGTTTCTAACACAAATTATAAAATCAATAAACAACGTCAAAGGAATATTCATTCATATAAACAAAAACATCATATAAATAGCCAGGAAGTCATAAACTTAAAAATAAAATATAAAAGATCACATCCACACATATATCAATAAAGAAATCAAATAAAAAAAACCATATATCAATAGTTTCAAACCCAAGAAACTCATGACACAATTTAAGGCATGAAAATATCGTGCTTATAGACAATCCGTTCTCTATCGTGCTCTCCCACCTCTTCTAGAAGCCTCACTTTCAATTGTTGAGGCATGTCCTGGAGCATCAAGTGTCAATGTAGGTCATCCAACCATAAAGCCACGTGGGTCGACTCATGGGTAGAGAAAAAAAAATGGAACTCAAATGCAATCCACACAAAACATTCCTTGTTGAGACATTTCATCAAATAGTTAGCATGCATGACATACAGGAGATTATATACAATGGATTTTTCAGTTTTTACAAGTGAGGCCATTGGCAGTTTTTTAAAGGAGACATTGGAGGAAAACAAATTTTGAACGCCAGGATACAGGGAGCAGGAAACCGCTGTTCAGTGAGCTCCTGTGCCAATGTTCTGTAAGCAGCTGAAGTGGTTGCACTTCTTCCTTCCTAAGCGGCTAGTTCAGCACCAAAAATGTAAAAAAAAAGAAAAAAGAAAAAAGAAAAAAAAAACACAACTATCAGGAAAAAAGTTTTATAACTATAGAGGCAAATGTATGAGGAAATAAATAGCAAATGTATAGAGGCAAATGATATTCTGACCTTCTTTATTCTTCTTCTTCTCCTTCTTTTGTATATGAATTAGTACCCTTATAAACAGTGAAAATCACAAAGAAAAGAAAAAGAACAAGAGGGAACAGAAAAATGAGAAATCTTGATATGGAAGCAAGATATTCAAACAATCAATGCTACCAGATGAGAAATTGCAAAATCTGTTACCAATTAGAAGGCACCTAATGACTCTATAAGCTGGAAGAAGCTTGAAAAATCAGTAATCTTTTATGAGATTGAAAACAAACCAAGAAGAGTTATATGATCCTTAATCTAATGACATGTAGAGTGAGCTCATGTTCTGATTTGAAAGCCATGAATATATCATAATTAAGCTCATTTGCATAAAAGTGGAACTGATCTACTAATTTATCTTTATTTCAAAAACAACAAAAGATCATATATCTATAACAGATTTTATCATACAATATTGGAGGATATTTGATGTGGATAAAAAGGGAGAATTCAAAGATAAATTCATAATTAAGCTCATTTGCATAAAAGTGGAGAATTCAAAGATCAGAAACATGAAAACTCAATTTCTACAGAAATTTCAAAGTAAAGTCATCTCAACATCAAAGATCTAATCAAAACATGCCATTAAGTGAAAGAGAAAAAAAAACTAATTACTCATCAGACCCCCCCCCCCCCCCCAAAAAAAAAAAAAAAAGGCATACCAAATCAGAATACACCAATTCAACAAACACTAGAAAATTAAACCAAAATCAAAATCCCCCCTATATAAGATATTTTAAAATAATAATAATATCATGAAAATGACTAACAATCCACTGTGTGATCTACCAAAATCAGAACAATGACATGATTTAAGACATGGAAAAAGAACCCAATTCACCAAACATTACAAAATAAAACAAAATCAAAATCCTAAAAAGGTATAAATCAAAAGAACCAGAAAATTTGAAATGAAAAACTTGAAAGCCTAAAAAGGTTCTGTCATAAACAAAAATCTCCAGAAATCGACAATATGACAAGAATCACCCAAAAAAAAAAAAAAACTTATAAACCAACACAGATCCTTGAATTGAAGAAATAGAACCATCAAGATAGAAATCAACTATCATTAATGCAAGTACACTTCCCTAAATTGGACTGTGACCAGTTTTTGTTCATATTGTTGATAATCAACCAACAAGTAGAAAATTGAAGCACAATTACCTCATTAACAATGAACTTTAGCATGTTTGAGAATTTTCCAGTAGCAGGAACACTTTCTGGCTTTCCAAAAGACATAAAAATTTGTCAAGGTGAATCATAAGGCTACTGGAAAAGAATTTTGAACATAACCTGGCCCATACCCACCCCTAAATGATTATCCAGTCAATTTACTTCTGTTCAACATAAATATAGCAATAAGGTTGTTGGAAAAGAATTTTGAACACAATTAAAAAGCATTGAAGAAGCATCGATGGTGTGAGTGCATGAGTGTGTGTGAGGTGTGAGTGAATGTGTTAAAAAGAAAAGGAAATAGAAAACTATGATTTCTTTTCCTCAAGTGTCTTGGAAATGAAGTTTTTCGAGAAATACTATTTCTTTCCCATGCTTTTCACAAATTAAAACAGGCCCTTAAGTGAAACCTAAAAATCTCATGAGAAATTTGTAAATTTAAGAAATTTTGGAGAATGAGATTTGTCAGTAGCTATTATGCTTACAACTACATACCTTTCTGGCGTAAATACAAGGTTCCGATAAATAAACCACTGCAAAACATAAAGTGAATGCATCAATTACCAAGAACCATTGAAGTAGGTGGGACCCATTTCAAATGCAATCATGGCCACGTAAATTATAAAGGTTCTAGCAGAGGTGGCCATGGTGAATATGGTGGTGGTTGTATACAAATCTGAATAGAGAAAAATCCGGTAGCAGACCCTCCCCACACATAAGAATGGATCAATGCAAATGGAGGAATTGATTTACTTTTAGCAACGAGATAAGCAGAACAAGCGTGTTTAGATAATAGGCAAGGCAAGCTTCACGATCAAAGGAAACAATGGTGCTAAAATTATTATAAAAAAGAAAAAGAAAAAAAGAAGAAGCAAGAGAATGTACGAACCGAAATGTATCCTAATCGGGCATGCAAATGATGCATATAATTGGGATTGTTTAACCCATACTCAGCCACATGAGTAGAAAATAACCGGTCTACATCCGACGGATATAATCCTCTAGCCTCATGTCCATCCCCAATTCTCTTCTTGATCTTAAAATCTTGAACCACAGAATGTAAAAAGAGGTTATAGAAAATTTTAATTGTTTTATTAAAGTATTAAGAAAAATAAATAAATTTGATAGGAAGGTTGGGACATGAAGAACATAGGGCAACAAAAAGTTAGAACTAAGCTGTTAAGATCCTTTACCACATTGGAATAGGATCCATTAGCTAATCTAATCTGGTGAGGAAAGGAAGAACAAATATAGAAGCATTGAGATCTCAGGAACTCTATAACGAAGCTCATTAATGGCACCATGCTTTATTGTGGCAAGCTCCCCATCAACTATCTATGTTAGCCCTAATGGATCATCTCAGTTCTGATAGGACTTGCTGCTAGATCAAGCATCAACCACATCCCACAGCTGATCCCAACATTAGACTCATCATAGAGCAAGTTAGCAGATTTACTAGAAGTGACAAATGGTATCTTGGAGATATGTATGTAACTAATACAACTATACAAAGATATTCTCTTTTGTGGACTAGTTCCATATCAATGAATAATACACACAACATTTACAATAGTGGATCAGATCAGAACGGGTGCCTTTAGCCACCTACCACAATTCAATATCATATCCTCAATTAGTCAACATTTTTTCCTTGCATTTTTTTTGAAATAAAACCTTCAGAAAAGATTTTTATCATTCATAATCCTTTTACAACAATAACACTTCAACATACAACATTATTCAAATAAAATTCATACCATAAAAATAGCTTATCTAATCTCATCTCCAGCAAATACAAATTCATGCCCACATCTAGCTATATTCCAACATCTTAAATGGTGGCTCATATATGTTGACTCATCACTACTACTAACTACAATGATGATCCACATTCTTACTCATGATTACATGCAATGGATGGCTGACAAGGATCGTATCTAGGATCAATTAATAATAGCACGATATGAAGCATCAAGCGATCTTATTCTTATTGCTACATCAATCTATAGGATCCTGCCAAAATCTAAAAATCCCAAAATAAAGCTTAGATGGGGAATTTATCAACAATTGAGATGGCCTGCATTTTGCATGCTTGCAATCCCCAAATTGCATTGGCTTGCATCATCAAACATTAGGAACATTTCAACCACTACCTAGTAAAGGGAGACTATGTCTTCAGATCTATACAGCAAGCTGAAGCAAGTTATCAAGCACCACCTGTCTAGCAACTGAGAGTTATATGCAGCAAGCTGAAGCAAGGCATCAAGCATGACCTTTTTTGTCGGTAATGCAGGAATAACTCCCCTCTCCATCACAGTCAATGCCCCCACATGCATTTGCAAACTTGAGAGCCCCTCTCAATCGATCTTCATCCTGAAGCAACAAAAAATCAGAAGCAAAGAAGAAATTCAATACAAAAAAAAAAACTTGAGAGCCCCTCTCAATCGATCTTCATCCTTGCATAGAAATTCAATATAAAAATAGATCCATCATCACGTACCTAAGTAAAGAAGAAATTGCAATAAGATGATTGTTGAATGCCTGGAACTTCTAACCACCCAGGACTCCTTGGAGGATCAAGCAAACACGAATAGTGGCGGTGGCTGCAAACCAAGGCTGTGGTCACAGGGACTGCGGTTGGTGCATGAGCCGGGGCAGTGACGAGGGTTGGATGAAAGGGGTTTCGAAAACTCTAGCACGGAATGTGCTCACAAGTCAATGGTGAGTTTGCGGCGAAAGGGGGTTTTGAAAACCCTAGCGAGAGAGACAAAGAAGTTGGGAAACAGAGAGAGGGAAATGAGACTGAGTGACAAAGAGAGGATGAGGGAGTGTGAGAGATTGCAAGAGGGAGAGGGTTAGTGCAAGAGAGAGAGAGAGAGAGAGAGAGCAGGGGTTTTGGTTTTGGGAATTTGGGTGCGCGGGGGAGAGGAGTGCGGATAGGATTGATTTTTAGGGGTGACAGACATCACCGTCTTGATTTCGTTTCGAACTTGTGGGGCCCACCGTTGTGTATTTTATCTATCCACTCCGTCGATTCATTTTAATAGCTCCTTTTTAGGGTTTATTCAAAAAATGATTTAGATCTAATATTTAGGTGGACCACACCACATATTAATGATATAAATTTATTTTTTATTCTTTCTCATGGTGTGGTCCACTTAGACTTTTGATTTTTCTAATTTTTGGTCCCATGCGCTGAAATAATATTTCAAAATTGATGGACCGATTAGATAAAACAAATATATTGCAATGGGCCCGATGGAGCCCCTTAAGCATCGACAGTCTCTAATAAGGTCCCATGGGGAGGTTTGCTTTAGCTACAGATTAAGTATGTTTTAGTTATGGATTAAATCCGTAACTATTTAGCTACAGATTAAATTCGTAGCCATAGATCGCTATAGATCGTAGCCTTTGCTCATTTTTTGGTAGTGTGCGGCCCACCTGATCTCTGGATATGCCTCAACTTTGGGCTCAACCCTTGACTTTGAGAGATAAAAGGAATGGACGGAGCGGATTGGTCATGAATATCACTGTAGGGCTCACCTGTGTGCTGCAAGTGCACCATAGGGGTGTGCTCGTGATGCATCACACCAGAACTCTAGTCAAAGTCGGTTTGACCCGACTTTCCAAATTCGAGAAGAGTTTCTCTCTCTTCTTCATGCGCACGTATGCTAGGACTTACGGTGGCCCACCACGATCATCCAGATGGATGATTAGAGCTGTTCAATGAGGCTAGGAGATGATTTCGACCCAAACCTTGATGTTCTTGTGCAACCATGCATAAGAACAAGCTCGCAGCAAAGAGGCAAAGCGACACCACGTTGATCAACACTACGGCCCACCCAAAACTCTGATCTAGTTCAAACTTCTACCCGTGGTGTGAATCAGCCCTACGAGGCCAATGAACAGCTCTGATCCACCAAAAAACTATTACAAGTGGGCCCCACAGAGGTCAGCGCAGCCACCTATGTAACTCATTATGTAATGCACGTCCGATCGCTGTCCAATTTTTACAGTCGTTGTGCGACCATGGCAGTGATTGGATCGTCGATCTGGACTGTCCAAAAGCTCAGAAATATGGGGCCTACCCCATCCATGAAGTCGGATTCTAAGGTTAGGCCGTTCACCATCCCGAAAATCGGGCCAAGCGCAAGTCAGTTTTCGGTTTTCACTGCACAATGAAATAAAGCTATGTAAAGCTCTTCACTGCCTCTCTACGCACACCACCAACTCCAAGGCTACCGACCGACCTACACTAAGCTTATAAAAAGGAGAAAAAGTGAGAGAGATGGGCATCTAAGGATGTGGAGTGGATTAGAGAGAAAGAGAGAGAGATCGTGGGACGGCCGGCATCACCTAGAGTTTTCTCCATCTTCTTTCTTCTTTTTCTTCCTTAATGTTTTTTTTTTTTGAGATTTAGTTAATCATGATTATGGTTGGCTAAACCTGTTAGCTAGGGCTAAGAGGTGAAGCTTGTATTGTGATGGGATGTTTCTATGGTTTTGATTCATGTTACGTTGAACTATCTTTGCTTCTAGTTTGATTATAAGGAATGCTTTTAGTTTTTAATGGTTTGTGGTGGCTTAAATTACAATGGATCTGTGATAGCTTTGAGCATGTTCTTTTCATTATTGTGATTATGAACTTGGGAACCATATTGTTCACCATCATGTCATGGACATGGTTGGATGATGGAATCCTTCCTAACGTTTATAATTCTCTCAGATTGGTTATGGATTAGTTTAATTTTATTATTTGCTTTGTCTTATGGGCATGGTTTTGTGATGGAATCAATTCTAGTTCTAATACCTCTCATCTATTAAGAACTAGATCAAAGGAAGTTCATAGTCGATTTTTAATGAATTATCTTCCAACTGGATAAAGATAAGACTCAGATTCTAGTTGTGTTAGTGAATCAAGCATAGTATCTCCCTGATCTCTACAAGTGGATCCTTGGAAACCCTAGTTTCTCACCTTTGAACTTTACAAGTTTTAATTATTTGATTTACAGTTATTTCCTACATTCTCCTGATTTAGATTACATCTTCTTCTAGTTCTAATTCTAGTTACTTTCAGAATACGTACAAGATTCAGTCCCTATGGATTCGACCTCGGTCTTACCAAGATTATTACTACATCGCGACCCTATACACTTCGGGTGGTGAACAAGTTTTTGACGCCATTGCCGGTGATTGACAGTTGCATTTTTTATGAAATTAACTAGTTTTAGAATTAGGTTAAGATTAGGGTTTTATTTTCTATTTTTAGAAACTTTCTAATTCTAGGATTTCTTTTATTTTTTAACATACTTTCTAATTTTAGGTTTAGAACTTTCTTAATCAGTTTTTAGAAACTTTCTATTTTCGATTTTTAGAAGCTTTTCCTTTTTAGAAACTAGTTTACTTTCTATTTTAGGAACTTTCTAATTTTAGAATTTCATCTTTAGAAACTGACTTGTTTTGTTTTGTTTTGCAGGACCTTAACTTAGGAACTTCTATTTTAGTAAGTTCTTTCTAATTCCCTTTCTCTTTTTATTTCTAGACTTCTATTTCTTTTCTCTCTTTTAAGTTTAGGTTAGAATATGAAATTAAGGGCTAAGAGTGTTTCATGCCCAAGTGAGTCCGTGATAACACTCGACGTTTTTTGAGTGAAGGAGGATTGTTGAGGGGTTATCTATCCATCACAGGATTAGACACCACTCGAGATCCTCAGAGTTAATTGAAGTGATGGCTGCAAATCAACTAGTCAATCAACCGGGAAGACAACCTCAACCTAGGGTTAAGGAAGTTCAGGATGAGAATAAGGTGCATCAAGCACCCCCGCCTTGTACTTTATGAGATTATTTACAATCGGCGGGGGTGAGCATGCCCTCATGCATGGTTTTTCTAGAAAATATGGGACACGTGGATATTGAGCCAGGGGTATCCAACTCCTTTCAAAATTCCATGGACTTGAATCTGAAAGTCCATATTTTCACTTGAAAGAATTTGATGAGATCATAGCCACTTTACATTTTCTAAACGTATCTGAGGACACGGTCAGACCGAAACTCTTTCCCTTTTCTTTGAAAGAGAAAGCTAAGACGTGGTTGCATTCACTACGTCCTAGATCTATTGGCACATGGAATGACATAATAAGGGAGTTCATAAAGAAATTTTTTCCACATCATAAAACGAACACCCTTAGAAAGTTAATCATGAACTTTTCCCAAAAGGAGGATGAAACATTCTTCCAATGTTAGGAAAGGTTCAAGAATCTTGTTAGTTTATGCCCACAACACGGTTTTGAAATGTGGCGCATTACACACTTTTTCTATGATGGACTGACATCTTCCACGTGCCAATTGGTTGAGACAATGTGCAATAGAGAATTCATGAATAAAAATGTTGATGATGTGTGGGACTACTTGGATAGACTTGCTGAAAATGCACAATCATGGGACACTTGCCAGAAATTAAGCAACACTTTTAAGCCCACTTAATCAAAGGAGGGACGGATTATACCTTCTAAAAGAGGATGATGATATTAATGCTAAAGTGTCTAATCTCATAAGGAAATTTAAGGCCATGGAATTAAAAAAAGGATAAGGTTAAGGAAATTTTTTATGGTATTTGTGCTTGCAACGTTCACACAACAGAAAATTGTCCAACAATACCTGCCTTTCAAGAGGTGTTGAATGAGCAATCTAATGCCGTGAATAATTACCAAAGACCTTTCAATGGACCTACCTCCAATACATACAATGCTAATTGGAGAAATCATTCAAACTTCAGTTAGAGGAATGGACAAACTGCTACCCCTCAAGGTTTCTTCAATCAAATTCCAAATCAAGGGAAACCTCAAGAAGAACCGGTTTAAAATTCCATACAAACTCAGGAGCTTACTGAAAAGGCCGAGCTATATGTCCTAGAGAGGGGGGGGGGGGGGGGGGGGTGAATAGGACTATGCCAAATTAAAACTTAAGAGCGGAATTTAAATAAATTAAATACAGATAGTAATAGACAATCCCACAATGCTGAATTTAAAGACAACCTCAAATGAACGAGTATTGAGAAGTTGATATAGATGTTGTTCTAAGGACAACCTTACAAAATAAAAACCAAGGGTTCATAGCAGGACAACCTTACTAGAATAGTTTGTGTATCAAAAACTCAAACTGATATAAAGAAATAAATAAATAAATAGCAAGGAAAGAAATCTATGCTATCACAACATTCTCCACATTTGCATAAAAGAAATTACAACATTCTCCACAATACAAAAAGAAAATTATAATCATCCACAAAAAGAAATAAACATTCAAACCACAATACTAGAAATTATAGTGGTTCACTTATTGTACACCAACTGCTTAGAAAAATAGCCACACAACTACTTCACTCCAAATATCCTCACACAATGGATATTAGAGTTCACTATGAAAATAGGTTTTTCCAGGTTCACTTAAAACCCTCACAATTGTGTCTTTCAAGTAGGCTTACACAATTCAAAAATCCCACACTCTGAGTTTTCTGGATCACCTCAGACAAACCAAAATAGAGATTTTTCTACCACAATCTCAAAAACCAAAACAAAAATTTATAATAATGTAAAATACCTGGATATTCCCTTTTTGATGCTGCCCAGAAGAACCAAATCGGAATAGAATTTCAACGTAGAAGTTCAATGTCTAAACTCACTTATGAAATGGTTCTAGGTTCTAAATTCATTTTAAATTAAATCAAGTTGGGCTAGCTCTATTTGATTTTGATTCCAAGAAAAGGGTAATTCTCAATCCCTTCTTCAAATATAAATGGAATATAGAATACAAAATCAAATACAACAAAGCTAAATTAAGAGAATATTAAATGAGCACAATATAGCTTAACATGAACACTAACTTATCTCTCAGAGTGGCATATTGATTTGGCTTGAATTGGATACCAGACTCTGAAATTCATGCTCTATTTATAAGTGAAGAAATCCCGTTCACGACTGGTCCTGAGGATACCACGACTGGTCGTAAGACCAACAGATTTTTGAAATTTGGGCGCGATAAGATAAAGCCTTCCACGACTGGTCGTAAGCCTTGCACGACCGGTTGAGGGACCTCCACGACTGGTCGTGACCTATCCACTACTGGTCATGTAGAACCTGAAATAGTTGCTAGACATTGAGTCGTAGCTATAGGATTGATCAAGAACGAGTCGAGCAGTCTCTAGGATTGGTCGAGGCTTAACAAAAAATTCTAAAAATTTGAAACAAACTTAGGACTGGTCGAGGAATTTCATGGACTAGTCGAACAGAGTCAAGACTAGTTGAGAAACAGAGTATTCACTTATAAAATGATATAATTGAATTATGTATTGAAAATGACCTACCCAATGGTCAATCTAGGGTCATTCATACCTTAAACATGATGTATGAACATTGAAAGTTCTTTTTCTTCAGTTGATAGTCATTCTTTAAAGTTCACGAAGCTTGAGATTTTGTCATAGAATGAAGCTTGAACTTGTGACCTTTCAAAGAATATTCAAACTTGAATTTGTAGCCTTATTAAGCTTGAACTTGAAATATCTTGAATCTTGAGCTTGAGGTACAAAGTAAAAAGACTTTGTCTTGACTAGGAGCTTGAATTATGAATCTTAAACATTGAACAATCACTTAATGACCATGTACTCTTGTAATTCTTGAAGTAAAGATCTTTGTTCTTGAGAGATGCATAGTCTTTATTATGTAGATGAGCTACACAAGACACAAATTCCAAGAGAGGTTTTGGCACTACAAAATTTGACAATTATAGGAGTTAGAGACCATAGCACTTACAATCTCCCCCTTTGTCAAATTTGTGACAAAACACACTCCATACAAACACAAACATTATACACATAAAGAATCATGCACCAGTTATAAAAAGAAACCAGTTACAACCTGGTTAAAGAATCATGCACCAGTTATAAAAATAAAGCATCAATTCGCTTCAATTCCTCCAACAATACTCCCCCTTACTTAACTCCCCTTCACAAATAGAATCATTCACAAACAATCCATCCACATATCATATATCAAGCATGACAATCTTCTCCCCCCTTTTGTCGCAAGATGACAAAGGAAGAAACCAATATAAGGAAGTGGAAAGATATAAAGAAGGAAGAATAAGAAGAGTATTGAGGAATAAATGATCAATATAGACAACATATTAAATCAATAAGCAATTCAAATTCAAACATAAGTAACCAAGTTCAACCATGTACTACCAAGTTAAGTCAATTATAACCTCACAAGACAAAATAAACCAAGTATCATCAGAGTTATTACAAGCCAAGATAAGAAAGTACTGATCAGATCCTGAAGAGGGAGCAGGAATAGACGGATCAATCTAATATAAACCCTTATTAATGTGCCTCATATATTTACGCATATAAGCAAATTGCGAATCCTAGGTTATATGAATATGAGCCACTTGTTCCTCAAGAGTATTCAACCTCTTAGCAAAATTAGAAGGCTGATAGTCAGGGTCAGCTTCAAAATCTGATTCGATCTCATTAAAGATATTGTCCATGTTTATGTCATCAGGAGGTAAATCGCCTTCTTCTTCATTTACTGCTTCAGTTCCACCACCACCCACATTGACCTGGCCTACGCCCAACCTCAAATTCATCTTGTTTGTATTTGAGTTCTTGAAAATAAGGTATTAAATAGGAGCCTCTCCAACAGGCATAACCACTAACATATGGGTGGCCAACACAGTCATAAGATATGCAAAAGCGATATCACTGTGTCCAAGATGGAGACGGAATTGAATAATAGAATGACAGATTAAAGAAGGAAGACAAACATTTGTATTAGAGACCATGGAATGCAAAATCTGAACCATGAAAGAAGTGAGTTCGGTTTTGGTACCAGAACGTGGATAAAGATTTGAAATAAATATCCTATGAAGGAGCCTGTATTTGGGTAACAAGTACTTTGAAGCAAGCGCATTCCCATTTTAACTCCATTGTGCATCTATATTACACAATGCTCTAGTAAGTATATATTTTTCTGATTCAGATGGTTTAGCTACTAGAGTGCTAATTGGAATACCGTCATCATTGACGGGTATGTCCATTAGAGAGAAATCAGGTGTCAGTCTACTTCAAATGGATCTTCTCTAGTTGCTATAATAAAAGTTAAAATTTTAGTTGAAAAATCAGAAATACATGCATATATAGCTTACGCAATAGACCGGTATGCCGGCCCACCCCAATGTAGAATGTTATCCCATCCTACAGATTAGAGAAGAGGAAGGATTTCAAATGGAGCAAGATGTTCAGTAGAACAGGTCGCTCAACTATAATATTGTGCAACCTTAAATCCCGCACATAGGAGGGATCATCTTCGGGTGACCGAAGGTGGCACCTTGTGATAGGTGTCGATCTAGATGTTGAAGGATCACGGGTACTTTTCTTTTTACCTCTACCTTCCATTTGCAACTAAGAAATCAATGAATCAAAAGGTTGCAAAAGAGGTAAAGTGGGTCTTCTCAAAATCAGATTTTGGAGAAGAAAATCCCAAAAACCTCAATGAAAAAAAAATCACTCAAAAGATGAAAAATAAGTGATATGAGCTTGAATCTATAAGTAAAATGGCAATAAAGCACTAACCTTGAAGATTTATGGAGATGGGTTTGATCGGTCGTTCTAAGACCCGTTGGAGAAGAAGCCCAAATAGAAGGAAAAGAGATTTTTTCCCAAATAAAGGTCAAACCCACGATAACACGACTGGTCTAGTACATGCTCGACCGGTCGTGCCATGATTGGTTGAGCATATACTCGATTGATCGTGCACAACCAAAAATGTACATTTTTCATTAAATTTTGAAATTTAAACATACAAACTAACAAGTATATACATTATAATACAGAAATGCATGAATAATCAATTGAAATTGTACATAACAAGATCAAATTTCAATTTAGAAAACCTAATGTTGTCGATCGGTTTCGTGAATATGTAAGCAAGTTGAGTCTCGGTCGGAATGTATTCCAAAGAAATTGTCTTTTCTTCCACTAATTCACGAATGTAATGATAGTCAATATGCTTAGTTCGTGAATGCTGGATTGGATTTTTAGATATATTAATTGCACTGGAATTATTATAATATAAAACCATAGAGTCCTGTGCAATTCCGTAATCGCTTAACATTCTTTTCATCCATATAAGCTGATACATGCATTACCTGCTGCAATATATTCAGCTTCAGCGGTAGAGAGTAATACAGAACTTTGTTTCTTACTCTGCCGAGAAACTAAATAGTTCCCAACATAGAAACAACCACCATTGGTTGATTTCCTATCATCAACATTACCAGCCCAATCAACATTAGTGTAACCAGCTAATTGAACACTACTATCATGTGGATACGAAAGACCCAGATTAGCTGAACTTGTGAAATATCGCATAATTTGCTTAACAACAGTTAAATGTGACTCTTTAGGGTCAAATTGATATCTAGCACAAATTCCTACGCTATATCAATATCAGGTCTGCTTGGAATTAAATACAACAAACTACATATCATACTGCGATATAATTTAGGATCCACTTTCTTACCTGTAGAGTTCTTTGAGAGTTTTAAAGTCGTACTCATAGGAGTATCAAAAGTTTTCCCATTCTCAAATCTGAACTTTTTAACTAAGTTCAGAGCATATTTAGTTTGAGAAATAAAGAAACCATCAGGTTGCTGTTTAACCTACAACCTTAGGAAATAATTCAATTCCCCAACCATGCTCATTTCGAACTTAGATTTCATAAGATCTACAAACTCAATAGTCATGTTAGCACAGGTAGATCCATAAATAATATCATCATCATAAATCTGTACCATTAAAATGTAATTATTATGTTTCTTTACAAATAAAGTCTTATCAACACTTTCCATTATAAAATTATGACTTAGTAAAAACTTAGTCAATTTTTCATACCATGCCTAAGGAGCTTGTTTTAAATCGTAGAGAGCCTTTTTTAGGCGGTAGACATGATTGGTATTCTTAGGATCTTCAAAACCCCTTAGTTGTTCAACATACACTTCTTCATGCAAATCGCCATTTAAAAAAGCACTCTTTACATTCATTTGATAAATTTTGAACTTCCTAAAGCAAGCAATGGATATAAATAGTATGATTGATTCAAGACGAGCAACTGGGGCAAAGGTTTCATTATAATCGATGCCTTCAATTTGAGTGTATCCTTATACAACCAGTCTAGCCTTGTTTCGAATTATATTACCAAGTTCATCAGATTTATTTTTGAAAGTCTACTTAGTTCTGATAATATATTTATCTTTAGGTTTAGGAACTAAGTACCAAACATCATTTCTAACAAATTGATTAAGCTCTTCTTGCATTGCAACTATCCAGTTTTCTTCAATAAAAGCTTCTTTTACGTTGGCCGATTCTATCTGGGATGTAAAACACATGTAGTTACACACATCTTCTAGTTGTCTACGAGTGCGTACACCAGTGAGAGGGTTTCCAAGAATTTTATTAGTTGGATGATCTTTAACAGTTGTCAGTTTAGAGTTATTTTGATTTGATGAAGAATCTAATTATCAATTAGAAGTACTTCATCATTATCTGAACTTGAGACATGTGTATTCAAGTGATCATCAATAATGGATTCTTAAATTACACCGGTTCTCTTATTAAGAACCTGATATGCTCGACTATTCAGAGCATACCCTAAAAATATCCCTTCATCACTTTTGGTATCAAACTTTTCCAGATTTTCTCGGTCATGCAAAATATAGCACTTGCTGCCGAAAACTCAGAAGTATTTGACAGTAGGCTTCTTATCAAACCACATTTCATAAGCCATTTTATCGTTTGTTCTCTTATATAAACACGGTTGATTATCTAACATGCAGTATTTACGGCTTCGGCCCAAAGATTTTTAGGGAGCTTCATACTATTTAACATTACATTAGCCATTTCGTGAAGCACTCTATTTTTCTTTCTACTATATCATTTTGTTATGGTGTTTTGGGTGCAGAGAATTCATGTGATATTCCTTGATCACTGCAAAACTTCTCAAAACCACTATTCTCAAATTTAGATCTATGATCACTACGAATCTTACAAACTTGAGTCTCTTTTGCAGTTTGGATACATCTAAGTACCCTTTTAACTTCATCAAGAGTTTTTGATTTGTCTCTTAAGAAGACTACCCAAGTATATTTGGTAAAGTCATCAACGATTACCAGAATATACTTTTTGCCACCTTGACTCTCCGTTCTAGTTGGTCCAATAAGATCCATATGGAGGAGTTCGAGCGGTTTAGATGTGGCATTGGAGTCCACTTTTTTATGAGAACTCTTAGTTTGCTTGCCAATCTGGCATTCACAACATATTTTATCTAATTTTATATTTTGGGTAGGCCTCTTACTAACTCTCTTTTACTTGATCTATACAAGTTACGGTAGTGTACATGTCCAAGGCATTTATGCCGTAACTCAGTCCCATCGGTATGGACCATGTAACACGATAAATTAGATGAGCTAGAGTCACTTATAATATAGCAGTTTTCATTAAGTTTTGCGACCAGTTAATATTACAGAACCATTTTTATTTAAAATTTCACACCCTAGGTTAGAAAATTTTACGCTATATTTTTTATCACATATTTGAGAAATGCTAAATAAGTTGTGTTTTAAACCTTCTACATATAAAACATTCTCAAATAAAGGGAGGTTAGAAAGTTGAACCATATCTTGGCCAATAATCCTACAGTTGCTACCATCACCAAATGTGACTGAACCGTCAGTCATGTCTTTAAGATTGGTGAACAGACCTTTGTCACCAGTCATATGTCTGGAGCAACCACTGTCTAGGTACCACTTTGAATGACTTGATGCTTTGAAAGCCATGTGGGCAACCAAGCAAGTAACTTTAAGAACCCATTTCATAACAGTTTTGGGTTTAGGAGTATAGTTGGTCTTCTTATGATTGTAGTTGTTATAAGACGGACCCATTGAGTTAGATTTTAAGAGCTCCTTAAGTAAATCAACAATTTTCTCAGCTAAAGGATTACGATTCTGATTTTTATAGTTGATATGGTTGCTTTTAGGTTTTAAGGATTGGAAAGTTTTAGCATTTTTAGAATAATTTTGATTTGAACTTTTCCCTTTTGAGTTTGAAGAATCTCCTTTCACAAACTTAGGAGGAGTATTCTTATGTTTGGGAGGAATATTTTTATCGTAGCCCAAACCGGATCGATCGCCACATTTACTAGATCCGGATAATAGTTTTTCTAACTTAGGATCACCTTGGGCATACCTCCATGTATTCTTTAAACTCAAAAGTGAAGAGACTTCAAGTTTTAGTTTTTCATTTTCAGATTTTAAATTTTCAATAAGGGAGGTTTTAAAACCTAAATCGCATTTAGTTTTTTCAAAAGAATTTGAAATGTGGAATTTTTCTAAAACAAGAGTATTAAAATTTTCTTTAAGTTTTAAAAACTTTTCTTTCTGAAGTTTTAGTTTTACCGTAATTTTACAACTTTCCTTGTATAGGGCATTGTAAGCATCTTGAAGATCTTCTTCATTTTCATGATCAATATTCAGATTTTCTTCACTAGTTGAATCATCATAATCTGAAAAAGTAAACTTGGCTCGAGTCATGAGGTTTTAACTTCATTGCCTGACTCGGTTTTAGAATCTTTTAATTCAAAGGAAGCTTTAGAGCCAGAAGATTCACCCCGAGTAGCCAACATACCTTTCCTTTTAGGTTTGTCCTTTTTAGGACACTTATTCGTTAAATGCCCATATTCATGGCAGTTGTAACATTGACTATCTTTTAAAGATTTTCAAGTTTTAGATTTGGATCTTTTCTTATCATTGGATTTTTGAAAATCAACCCTCTTTTTACTTTTGAAAATCTTATAAAACTTTTTAGTTAAAAGGGCCATATCATCTTCAGAATTTTCTAAATCAGAATTACTATTTTCTTGAGAAATACATTTAGAAGATTTAAGGGTGATGGATTTACCTTTAAGAGCTTTAAAGTTTAACTCATAGGTTTGTAATGACCCAACTAATTCTTCTACCCTCATATTATCCGTATCATGAAGTTCCTGGATTGCAGTTACCTTTGAATTGAACTGTTCAGGTAGTGAGCGTAGTATCTTTGTACAGACTTTACTTTCTGAGATTTTATCACCGAGACCCCACATAGAGTTAACAATGTCATTTAATCCAGTATAAAAGTCCATGAATGTTTCACTTTCCTCCATACGTATTTCCTCAAATTTAGATCTGAGGATTTGGACTTTAGATTTCTTGACGATTGTTGTTCCCTCATGTGTCATTTCTAAAGTATCTCAGGCTTGCTTTGCAGTATCACAGGATATGATTCTTTTGAATTCATCTGGTGATAGTGCGCAAGTTACAACATTTATAGCCTTTGCATTGGCATTACTCTCCTTGTTCTGAAGAGTGGTCCAAGAGAAGTAAGGTGTAACTCTCATAGTTTTGGATCCATCGATGCTAGTTACTTCAGTGGTAGGAGGGGTCCATTCAGTCACTGTGGCTTACCACACGCTCTCATCTATGGATTTTAGGAAAATCCTCATTCTGGCTTTCCAATAGGCATAATTGGAGCCATCAAATGGTGGAGGCCTAGTGACTGAAAGACTATCAAAATTTGACATCTCAAATTGCTCAAATCGATTAGCTCAGGAAATATATCCAAAAAGAATAATTAAAAGTAAGCTATTGGCTCTGATACCATTTGAAAAGGCTGAGCTATATGTCCTAGAGGGGGAGGGGGGGTGAATAGGACTATGTCAAATTAAAACTTAACAGCAGAATTTAAATAAATTAAATACAGATAACAATAGATAATCCCATAATGCTGAATTTAAAGACAACCTCAAATGAACGAGTATTGAGTGGTTGATACAAATGTTGTTCTAAAGACAACCTTACACCATAAAAACTAAGAGTTTATGCAGGATAACCTTACTAGAACGGTTTATGTATCAAAAACTCAAACTGATACGAAGGAATAAATAAATAAATAGCAAGAAAAAGAATCTATGCTATTACAACATTCTCCACATTTACATGAAAGAAATTACAACATTCTCCACAATATAAAAAGGAAATTACAATCATCCACAAAAAGAAATAAACATTCAAACCACAAGACCAGAAATTATAGTGGTTCGCTTGTGTGCACACCAACTGTTTAGAAAAACAGCGACATAACTACTCCACTCCTAATATCCTTACACAGTGGATATTAGCGTTCACTATGAAAATAGGTTTTTCCAAGTTCACCTAAAACCCTTACAATTGTGTCTTTCATGTGGGCTTATACAATTCAAAAACCCTACACTCTGAGTTTTCTGGATCACCTTAGACAAACCAAAATAGAGAGTTTTCTAGCACAATCTCAAAAACCAAAATAGAAATTTACAATAATGTAAAATACCTGGATATTCTCTTTTGATGTCGCCCGGAAGAACCAAATCGGAGTAGAATTTCAACGTAGAAGTTCAATGTCCAAACTCACTTATGAAATGGTTCTAGGTTCTAAATTGATTTTAAATTAAATCAAGTTGGGCTAGCTCTATTTGATTTTGATTCCAAGAAAAGGGTAATTCTTAATCCCTTCTTCAAATATGAATGGAATATAGAATACAAAATCAAATGCAACAAAGCTAAATTAAGGAAATATTAAATGAGCACAATATAGCTTAAAAAGAACACTAACTTTTCGCTCAGAGAGGCGTATGGATTTTGCTTGAATTGGATACCAAACTCTGGAATTCGTGCTCTATTTATAAGTAAAGAAATCGCGTTCACCGTTCCATGAATGGTCATAAGCCCTGCACGACCGGTCGAGGGACCTCCGCGACTGGTCGTGACCTGTCCACGACTGGTCATGTGGAACCTGAAATAGTTGCTGGACTTTGAGTCGTAGCTGTAGGACTGGTCGAGAATGAGTCTAGCACTGTTTACACGACCGGTCGAGCTGTCTCCAGGACTAGTCGAGGCTTAACAAAAAATTCTAAAAATTTGAAACAAACTTAAGACTGGTCGAGGAATTTCTTGGACTAGATAAGCCAATGCTAGGACTAGTCGAACAGATTCCTAGACTAGTCGACAAATAGACTATTCACTTATAAAATGATATAATTGAATTTTATATTCAAAATGAGATACCCTATGGTCAATCTAGGGTCATTCATACCTTAAACATGATGTGTGAACATTGAAACTTCTTTTTCTTCAGTTAATAGATGCTCTTTGAAGTTCACAAAGCTTGAGATCTTGTCATAGAATGAAGCTTGAACTCGTGACCTTTCAAAGACTATTCAAACTTAAATTTGTAGCCTTAAGAAGCTTGAACTTGAAATATCTTGAATCTTGAGCTTGAGGTACAAAGTAAAGACTTTGTCTTGACTAGGAGCTTGAATTATGAATCTTGAACATTGAATAATCACTTGATGACCATGTAATCTTGCAATTCTTGAAGTAAAGATCTTTGTTCTTGAGAGATGCATAGTCTTTATTATGTGGATGAGCTACACAAGACACAGATTCCAAGAGAAGTTTTGGCACTACAAAATTTGACAATTATAGGAGCTAGAAACCATAACACTTACACTTACTCAAGCAATACGAGAACTTACAAAATTTATACAAAAGATGGATTCATGTGTTATGATTATAGAAAGGGGGATGCTTCCTGCTCAACCTCTCCCCATTCCTAAACCACAATATGAGATAAGTGATCCAAGCTCTTCAGATCAAATGGAACAAGCTAAATATATCACCACTCTTATGAGTAGGAAGATCATTGACATAAACATTCTATTTAGGGCTGAAAAGCCTAAGGATCTGAAAGTGGACAACAATGATGGATCTATCTATGCTCCACAAGAATTAGAACCGGAACCTCAAGGGAAGCCGATTGCTCCATTTCCCCAATGGTTGGTTGCACCAAAACCTCTCTCTAACTCTCAATACATTCTAGTGGTGTTGAAACAAGTGAAGGTCAATATTCCTTTTACTAGATGCAATTAAACAAATACCTTCATATGCTAAATTCCTGAAAGACTTATGTACGACCAAAAGACGGAAAAATATTCAAAAGTAAAATCTTTTTAACTGAGAAAGTGAGTGTCATCCTAAAGCAAGATGTGCCACAAAAATTCAAAGATCCCGACAGCCCAACCATACCTTATGTAATCAGGAACTATGGAATTGAGCATGCACTTCTTGACTTAGTAGTAAGCATAAATTTGATTCCCTACTCGGTATATAAACAGTCAGGTTTGGGTGAATTGAAACCCACCCTAACCACTTTACAACTTACTGATCGCTCAGTTCGTGTACCAGAGGGATAATTGACGATGTGTTAGTCTAGGTTGATAGATTCTACTATCCTATAGATTTTATCATCCTGAATACGTGTGAGACCCGACCCGAGTTTGCATCTGTGCATATGTGTGTGTGAGTATGCATTCCACCCATCTTGATCCCGCGGCCCTACCAGTCTAATCCTGGCAACCCGTGACCCTTGGATAGTATTTGCGGTCATCCGTGAGCCCAGTCATGAAGACCCAACTCGGATCGAGTTGAGACCTATACCATTGTGACCGCATTGTCGCTGCGGTTCCAACGGCGCGTCTTGTGCATCCATCCGATGTGTAGATCGTAAGTTGGGTGCATTTCATTTTCTAAGCCCTTGATCATGATCATGCGGCCCACCTAGGGGTGGTGTACATGAATTTCTAGGTAGGTCCCATCTCTTAGAACTATTTCTAACACACACTACACACACACACTACCTAGGCCCAATCCCTACACCACCCATCTCTAAAACACTACCCACTAACCTAAAAAGTCTACTAAGCCTACAATATTATTTCTAACTCCCTATTACCATGATTTCTCTTCTCTATCCTAGGTAAGAAACTCATGATTACTTAGCTTAAAAGAGATTTTTCTCTCTTTCCCTCTCATTTCTCTCTCTCTTCTCTTCTTCCCTAGCAACATTCCTCCAAAAATTTCCAAATTCTCCAGCCCCTTCTCCTCCTTTTTCCTCTTAATCCATCCATTAAAAACCTATCTCATCCATCTATCTTGGTTCCTTGGAGCATTTGGAGCTTGATGATCCAAGTTTTGGTGAAGATATTTAGGTGGGTGCTTCTTTATTCCATGCAATATCCCTTCCATAGTGTAGATCTTCTTCTTCTTTCATTCGAAAAGTGTAAGACCCACCAATCAATGGTGGAGATCCTACACAATTCCTTGGATGTGGCCAAATGGTCCATCTTATGCATGCATGTCCCATGCATGGGGTTTCCTCTTGATGGACCCCATCATGGAGGGTTCTCCACATTCCATAACTTGATGGGTCATCTAAACCCTTGCATCATGGTGGAGATGGTATCTCATCCATTCATCTCAAGTGTAGATTATGCATGATGAAGATCTATGGTGAAATATAGATGAAAATGCAATGTATGGGTGTGATTGTGTTGGGGAAGGCTCAATAGTGACGGAGCCTTCTCCCAATGGCCGAAATATTTTTATTTCTCTTATTCTACCTTTCCTATGATTGCTGATGATGTGTGTGGTCCACTTGGTGGGCCTGGACAGTCTAGAAAAGTCCAGCTAGGGTGGGACATCCATACCCACCTACACTATGGTTGGGTATCCCATTTGCTAACCTTTATTGATGCATGCAAGTGTGGTAACCTTGGGATTTGTTTTGGACATTTGTGAGGCCCACTAGGGAGGGCCATAGCACCTAGTTCTTGGAGTATTCCCCTTTTTCTTTAGCTTATATAATTAATTTTATCCAAGTACATGTTGCTGTCCAGAATTTTCTGGACAGTTTCTGATTGATTTTGGACTAGATTTTGGGACTGTTTGGGGGACTATTCATAACCACCAAATATACTTTTCTAAAAGGTGGGGATCTCATCTTGATGTCTCCCAAATTTCAGCCCAATCTGACATTCATAGGGGTCCCAAAGGTGTGGTCCAAGTGAGGTGGACAGTCTGGATTTTCTGCACTGTTCCAGCAGCAATCCACCCTGGACAGGTTGGAATTCCAAAATTTATTAAAATAGTTTTGGGTGTGAAAAAATCATAAAAATTTACATAAAGGTGGACCACCCATGGTGGGACCCACCTACAAAATTTTGAGGCCAATGGACACCTGTACACACCATAGTGATGGCTGGACCGGCCCATTATAACATGGCGTCCAGATCAGTCCAATTTTCAGGACAGATGGATTTCTTTAAATGAATTAAAATATTTACAGATGTCCAAAAATTTTAAAATTTTGTGGGGGTGTGTCCCACCTATGGTAGTGTCACTCTGTAAAATTTCAGCTTTAACGGACCTCATTTGGGCGTCCAAAAGAATGAGCAAAGATAGTTAGACTGCCAGATTTTCTACTGTAAAGTCCAGCAATATGCCGTAATAAAACCATAATTCAAAAATATTTCCTCTGATGGTGGGCCACCTTTTTGGGTTACCTCTCATTGTATGCATGATGAGGGACCTTGGCCCTCAATTTCCAGAGTTTTAGAGGCCCTAGACCCACTCCAATGGAGTGCCCAAATTTAAGACAGCAACATGTTATAATTATGCTTGGCCTTTGGGCTGAGAATTTGAGGAGTGAGGCCCACCACATTGTGAAGATCTTAGAGAGAATAATTTATACCTTTGGTTCTTTAAATTTTGGGCTTAATAAATGCACTTTTGAGGCCCGCCATAGTTGAATTTAATTGGGTCCATGAATGTAGCTAGTTGTTGAACTCTTTAGGCCCAATTGGGCTAGGCCCATTAAACTCTTGGGCTATTTTTACCATACTATTGTGTTGGGTTAGTGGGCCGGATTACACAAGTAGATGGGCCCTTGGTTGCTCACCAAATCAACTTTAATACTTGGGCCGGGTTGTAGGCCCAACTTACTTAATTAAGAGTAGGACATTTGCCCATGTGGTTTAAGCAATGGGCTGCCCACTAGGCCACCACAATATATGGGATTAGTGGCCTTTATGTTGGGCCCTAACCATTCCCCTATGAGCCCATAGTGGTATATATGGGTTGGGCTATGTGTATTTCCCTTGGACCCATATTGTAGATAGGCCTTGGGCCGCCTTTCTGAAGCCCAACATGAGTATTTGTCATATGATCATGGCTGCCCGTTTCTTATTTCTGATGTTGCGTGGGCCTTGGGCCTTGATCCATAATCAGTTAGAGATGAGCTAACTCTTGGGGACCAATTGTGGTTGGATGTCCACACTGGTGGCCCTAGGGTAGGCCCATGGGCTTCTATAGGTGGTTAAAGGCTCACCATAGACCCTTGCTAGGCCCGTTTCATCTATTTAGGCCTATACCATTAGTCTCGTGGTCCTTAGTATAGGTCCTTAGTCTCGTGGGCTACCCCAGGTATATGGGCCCCCACTAGAGGTTATATTCCTTATGAGGAATTGGTTAAGTACCTAGACCCTTCATTGTTAAGTAGAGAGTTCATCTTCACCTCATCGGCACCCCTATTCATCTTCATGGCCCACTCCCATACGCATCATATGCATGATTGGTTGAGGTATGATTGGCCATGGCTGTGTCATTGTGTAGGACATGTTGCTATCTCCTCAAGAGATGGATACTTGGAATTGATGCATGTGTGATTGTGTGATTCATGCATCTGGCATTGCATATCTTGTGGATATCCGCCCTTCATCAGGGCCTTGCCTCCACAGGGGTATTCGTGGATGGCCGTATGTGTGGACACCGAAAATAGTAGTTGAGCATACCGGGTGCATAGGATGCCCATGGGTGAAATTCCCAAAACTTCTATGGTACCAAGGATGTGCTCCAATGCCGTGACCGGGTGGAATGCATGAGCGCACGAGGGCCTTATACCGTTAGGCCGCGACTCCCACTGTCCTGTAGTCGGTTGGATAGAGGTGTGGCCTTACCTGCCTGGTGTGAGGAGGCATTGCTAGGCTGAGTCTGACCAGCTCGTAAATGGGTCCGCTACCTTTAGGCCTTGTTGGTGATTGGTTGTCCACAGGCGGGTAGTGAGGTCTCTTATACTCGCTTGACTGTGCGGGGTCTGCAGAGCAGCGGTCATTCAGCAGTGTAATGGACCTCGGTGATTTTCTTATGATTGAAAATGTACTTGACTTATGGTTTGGATATGAGCACTGACATTACTTGCATCGCATTAGCATTGGCTGTACAAGCCCCCTTCATACATTGCCTTGGTTTGGCACCCATTACTTATTGCATCGCATTCATGTGAAGCCTTGGTAAGACTAGTGATATGTTCATTGATCATGCTTCTCTCCTTATACCTCCCGCTATTCTTTTGTGCACTATTGTCACACACTTACACCACCCTCTAAGCTTCTATAAGGTTATGCACGATTGATGCATGCAGGAGACTCTAGGTAGGCGCTGTAGTAGCAGAGTGTGGAGTAGAGTTGAGCAGTGAGGACTCCAGTATTGCTGATATCTCTCTCTTTTCCTTTTATTCTCACGTATGTCCTTTTGGACCTTTTGGATGATTGTAAAAGTTTAAATTTTTAGTGGATTTTGTGATGTGTGCCTTTGTTATTCTCAGATGTACTTATTGTGATCTTGGGTATGCTCTCATTAGAAGTGATTATACTATAATGAAAATCCTCCTTGTAGGATCCCAGGATCGGAACCTACCTTAGGAGCCGAGAATGGGGTACTACGGAGGCTGTTGCGGCCAGAACCGGCCATCGGGTTCCTTGTGAGTCCGGTTACCGAGTCTGGGGCATGACAATATGGAACTCATTAGTAACATGAGCACTCAGATTCCTGTCATTCTTGGTCGCCAATTCCTTGCCACTTCAAACGAAATCATTAATTATAGGAATGGTGTCATGAGTATGTCTTTCGAGAATATGACATTGGAGTTAAATACCTTTTTTCAATATAGGTAAATGGTTAGAAGATGATGACGATTTTCACGACATTAACATGATTGACTCTTTGGTGGAAGATAGAACACCTTTGTCTTTACCCTCTGATCCTCTAGAGACGTGCCTGGCCCACTCCCATGATTTTGATGATGACATGATTAAGGAGATGGGTGTCATGCTTGATACTGTATTGGTACTTGAAGTTAATTGGTGGAGGCCACAATTTGAAGAGTTGCTGCAAACCGATGAGTGCCTCTACCATCTAGCCTTAAGGCACCGAAGCTTGACTTAAAACCATTGCCCTCTGATTTGAAATATGTCTACTTAGGTCGAGATGAGACATACCCGGTGGTGATTTCTTCCCACCTTGAGTAAGAACAAGAGGGTGTACTCATATCTACTCTCATTGAGCATAAGGGAGCCCTTGGATGGATGATTGCGTACCTCAAGGGAATTGACCCTTCAATTTGTACTCACCGCATTTATCTTGATGATAATGTAAAGACCTCGCAACAATCACAATGTTGACTGAATCCAAACATGAAAGAAGTGGTTAAGGCCGAGGTTCCTAAACTATTAGATGTGGGTATCATATACCCTATATCCAATAATCAATGTGTGAGTCCAACTCAGGTGGTTTCCAAGAAGTCTGGAATCACCATCATAGCTAATGCCAACAATAAACTCATGTTACTGATTGGAGAATGTGCATTGACTACAGGAAGTTAAATACCGTCACGAGGAAAGACCACTTTCCTTTGCCCTTTACTGATTAAATCTTGAAAAGCCTAGCTGGCCATTCCTATTACTATTTTCGTGACGGATATTCGGGCTACAACCAGATAGAGATAGCCCTTGAAGATTAAGAAAAGACCACATTTACATGTCCTTATGACACCTTTGCTTATCAAAGGATGTCATTCGGATTATGTAATGCCCCTGTCACTATTCAGTGATGCATGATGAGTATTTTTTCTGATATGGTGGGGCAATATCTAGAGGTCTTCATGGATGACTTCTCTTTATTTGGTCCATCTTTCAGTGAATGTTTAGAGAATCTTAAATGTGTGCTGAAAAGATGTGAAGAAAAGAATTTGGTACTCAACTGGGAGAAATGTCATTTCATGGTTCGTAAGGAAATTGTCCTTAGACATATCATCTCGTCTAAAGAAATTGTCACGCCCTAAACCCTGAAATCGGATTCACAGGAATCCCGATCGCTGAACTTGGTGCTGACAGCCTCCGTAGTACCCCATTTTCGGCCCCCGGCGTACGTATGCGAGGTTTCGATCCTGGGATCCTATAAGGAGGATTTTCCAACGTACATTTGTCTCATAAGAAGCATAACCACACGTATACCCAAATCATAAAGGCAACATCATCATCACATATCCACTAATATAATCATTTGAATACAATGCTAAAAGGGAAATACATATGTCAAAATCAGAGCTCCAGAAGACAGCTGCACGCTCCACGCTCTACGCTGCTACAACCTAACATCACTTGCACGCATCTATCTTGCATAAGCTTATAGAAAGATTAGAGGGTGGTGAAAGCGTGTGCACAAGATAAGTGCCAAGTATACCCTAAAGCCCATAAATCATACATCATCAGAATAAATGAAAATACTGACAAGCTTATAAATTATACAATATCAGAAAATGTAATGTGGATCGGCTATGCAAATGCGGAAGCCAAATATCAGATGCCGATGATGCAATACAATTATAAATCCTACTAAGTCCGTCTAGGCCATATAAGTGCAAAAACATAGTAACCCAAAATGCTAAGTACTGCGGATGCAATGTAATATGCAGTGCGAATGAAATGACCATGCTGGAATGTGAAGTCGGGATGATAGTACGTAGTTTCGTAGGCTACGAGGTCCACCACAAGGGACTTCTATCCAAACCAGTCCCATACCTAAATTTAGATAGTCAGACTCAATGTGATAAACTCTTGATCTCAGGTTAGTCGCGCCCCCAACTAAAATCTTGGTCATGCGAAGGTACACGTAACGAATAGTTACGCACCACCAGCCCGAGTGGATAGTGAATGAATGGATATGCAATTCCTACTCAATAAGTCCACATATCAGTATGGCTTCTCTTTGGGGAAATCAACAGGGTCTATTACACTCCACTCCGACTACCTCCTCTATAGCTGCATAGCCGAGTGAGTGGAAGAGACCTCACTATCCGCCCAACCAGCAGTCTGTCAATACCTACTCGGCTCGTCGATAGTGGACCCATTTACGAGCTGGTCATACTCAGCCTAGCTTATAGCCCCCTCACTCGGGTGGATAAGGCCACACCCCCTCTCAACCAACCACGACACAGTGGGAGACGCATCCTACTGGTATTCAACACTCGGGCGCTCATGTTTCACTCGGTCTAGACGTTGGGGCTTCTCCTGGCCTCGGAGGTTCTGGAATTTTCACCCAAGGACATCCTAAGTGCCCACATTGCTAGCACTAAATATTTCTAGTGCCCCATCTAGCTATCCAGAATGTGCTTGTGGAGGTTACGACCCTGATGTCGCTAGGGCGTACAATGATCAAGTCATACATATGCGAGATGCATGAGTCACACTGCCCAGTCATGTAGCAATCCTGTGCGTACTGCGCGATAATGTGGGGCACTCCGTCTCATAAGGAGTCCCGCAAATTGTCTGCCCAATGGTGTATGCTATGATTAAACATTTCTTATATCAGGCATACATATGATGCGTATGGGCATAAATCATGGAGTTATACTAAGAATGTTATATGGTGATGAACTATCCTCACAATGAAGATGGGTCTTGATGGCCTACACACAACAAGTATGGGCCTATCAATGGGCCCTAGGGAGAGTTATAATGCGGACATTTAACCAACATTATTCTTACAATGTGGACGTCAAACCAACATTGTTCCCAAGGCATGGCCTGCCATAAATGTCATTACATAACCCATCGTGGAATCACACGATGCAATAGACCTTGTATACAACCCGCTGGGCCTTGACCCATGTGCCTCAAATACATCAAATGGGCCTCATCATATGGTCATCATATATGTCAAGGTGGGCCTCAACAATGGCTGCATACACACCATGGTAGGCCTCAATAACGGGCCTTGAATACATTATAATGGGCCTTAAGCCATGGGCTCTAATACATGATAATGGGCCTTAACCCATGGGCCCTAATACATCACAATGGGTCTTAACCCATGGGCCTTTGAATACATCACAATGGGCCTTGCCCATGGGCCTCAGATTCAAGCAGGTGGGCCCCATCATATGGGCCTCATATATATACCAAGGTGGCCTCAACAACGACCACAATTACATCAATATGGGCCCATCACATGGGCCTTATAAATATCAAGGTGGGCCTCAGCGGATGGCCACAAGTACATATATATATGAATCGTATCAAGAGATCAACCAATCCTCACTTCAAATAACAGTGGTGGGGATCCACTTGAACCACGAATCTGACTCATTCTTTAGCCCCTGCCATAAAATGAGCTTTCAAATTGGTTGGACGGTTTGGATGCAACACATGCATCATGGTGGGTCCCCTAGATGGATGGTGAGGGTGAAACAGGTGGGACCCACATAACTTAGTGACATCACATACACCAGCTACATAGCTGGTGTGTGGCACGCCAGCCAATCTGCTTCATAAGGTGGGCCCACACGTGTGGCCCACCATAACATTTATTTTCCATCCAACGTTGATAAGGTCACACAAACCTAAGGAAAAACAAATTACATAATGATCCAAACTTCCGTGAAAACCCAAAATGGGTTTCAATGGCTAACGTTCAATCTACACTGCTTTTGCGGGGTGGCCCACCTGACTGACGACTAGATGGCAAGGATAAAACACGTACATCACAGTGGGTCCCACCGTCCAGTGTTGTGGATGTTGAGGCAAGAACACATACATCATCAGGTGGGTCCCACCGTCCAGTGCTGTGGACGGTACGAACACAACACATACACCAGGGTGGTTTCCACCGTTCACAGCTGTGGACGGTGTGAATAGAACACATACATCAATGGTGGGTTCCACGTGGGGCCCACCATAATGTTTATATACCATCCAATCCGTTGATAAGGTCACGTGGACCCAGATGGAGAGGGAAAACAAATTTCACACTGATCCAAAACTTCTGGGATACCCAAAAGGGTTTCAAAGGCAGACATTTAATCACACTGTTGCCTGTGATGTGGGCCACTTGAGCTTCCAATATGGCTGATTCTTGGGGTGGCCCACTGCCCTGAAGGGGCCTACAAAATGGACAGTGTAGATTTACAAAACACACATCATGGTGGGGCCCACGGCTGGACGGTGGGTCCTACTGACCATCCGCCAAAATGCTGCTGACGCAGCAGCAGGCGCTGCTTGTATTTGTTTTTTTCCTTTCCTTTAAAAAATTGATTTCTTGAGGATTTTTGTATGTGGGGCCCGCATAAGATGAATCCAGTTCAGCCAATGGATTCTACAGTCCGTAACAAATCCATCAAGCCTAATATTGGGCATCTTTCAGCGTGTAGGAAAATTAAGGTGAATTTAAATGGTGAAAATCATTATTTGCTAAGGTATGGCCCACCGGAAAGTTGGAGCAGCTTCATTTTTCAGATCAACGCTTGAAATGAGTTCGTAAATAGGATGGACGACATGGATTGAATCCATACATCCATGTGGGTCCTATACAAGTGACTCACCCAAATGCTTATGAATCAAGCTAATATTTATGTTTTCGTAGTTCACATCCAGATGCTGGACGGTTCTGGGCAAGAAAAATACATTTAAGGTGGGCCCTGCTTAGGTGGGCCACCACATGGCTAGGTGGTGTGGATACAACACATATAAAGTGGGCCCCACCAATAAATAACTTGGATAAAATACATGCCTCATGGTGGGGTCCATCCAAGTGGGCCACACGACCACATCATAACACATAAAAAATGAAAAAGAGAGGGAAAGAGAGATAGAAAGAGGGAGAGACACATGTGATGGAGGGCTCTGCCACTATGAGCCCTCCCTTGCATTCAGTCATACATCAAGTGGGTCCCAATACATGTGGGCCCACTAAATCAAAGATCAACGGTGGAGATTCCTTCTCCACCCAAAAAGGATGATCTAGATGACCTCTTTAGATCTTAGGAAAGTAAACATCATGATGGGGTCCATGGAGAATGGCCCCATTATGGAATGATAATGAAAAATCAAGGTGGGCCATCGGCCACATCAAGGGTCCCAAGTGAGATCCATATCATTAATCGGTAGGCCTCACTTGGCCCATCATAAAAAAATGAAAATCTAGCCTATAGAAGCACTTGCCGTTCGATCTTCTTGGTCCGTTGGAACGCCGGTCTCCCTATGTTTCACTTTGACGGAAGATAATGAGGTTTGAATGGCTAGGATGAAGGATTTAGGATGGGAAAGTGGGCCACAGAAAATCACTTTTCTCTCTTGGAATGCATGGACGTGTATCTCTCTTCCTTGCTTAGAAAAATGTGTTGAGAAATGAGAGAGAGAGGTGTGGTGGTTGTAAGAGAGATGTGAGTGATGGATGTGAGGTGAGTGATGGGTGAGGTGAGAGATTGGTTGACTTTTGAGCTTGCTTGACTTATGGAGAAAGAAAGCATGGGTGTGTGTATTTGACATGAGGTGATTGATTGATTAATTGATTTGATTGATTGATGGGGCATGTTGTAGAGATTCTCTTGGGATTGCAAACGTGCAGTATTTTCCTCAAAATAAACGCGAGCCCATATCTTTTGACTTGGGTATCGGGTCGGTGCGCGAGTCACAGCGTTGGAACTGCGGAGGCGGTGCGGTCGCAATGATACACATCTCAGATTAAGCAGACTCAAATCTATAAGATACGACTTAGGGTCATGCGCAAATGTTGATCATAGGTCGCAGGTTGCCGGAATTTGACGAGAAGGATTGCAGGAGTCAACAGAACAGTACGGATTACGATACGGGTTTAACAACTCTCCCCACCTAATAAAAATTTCATCCTCAAAAATTAAACTAGAACATGACCAATATAGAGCTCACCAAGGAAGGAAAATCGTATCCGATCACAACATGCGAACATAAAAAAACACTTAAGAGATGGGGACAACGCCTGCGAATCTTAGCCTCTTACTCCCAAAACACCTCATTAACACTACAATGTTCCAACTGGACCTCAGATCCTGATAAAAAATGATCAAAACTGAAATACTATGCAGCCTCACAATCTCAACGATAGGGAGCTATATCAGAAAATCTCTAAGTTATTCGAACTCGGGGATCTAACCATTCTAAATTCTCAACAATCATAGAGTGAAAGGGTAACTATCAGTAAATATGTGATGTGAGATGCTTCTGACCATGATCTCGGGGCGATTTTAGGTCAGAGAAAAGAAAAGAAGCCCTACGTTATTCATTACACAAGTAGAACTCTAAATCCTGCTTAAGTGAACTACTCAACTACGGAAAAGAAACTCTTAGCCATAGTGTTCACTTTGGACAAATTTAGGTCCTACTTGATCGGATCCATGATCGTTGTTTACATAGATCATGTGATGCTCAAGTATCTTCTTTCTAAGAATGATGTTAAGCCCCGCCTGATAAGGTGGGTCCTCTTACTCCAAGAATTTGATTGAGAAATAAAAAATAAAAAAGGCAGTAAAGAACGTAGTGGTTGACCACCATTCCTGCCTTGATCTCCCTAATTCCCTTAAGATGATGTATATCAATGACATGTTCCCTGACGAACAACTATTCAAAGTCTCCCATTCGCCTTGGTTTGTTGATATTGCTAATTATCTTACCACAAGTTTCATGCTGAAACATTGAACTACGTAAGTTAAGAAGAAAATTTTCACCAAGGTACACAAATTCTTCTAGGATGATCCATGTTTGTTTAAATATTGCTCAGACCAAATCTGAAGGAGATGTGTTTTAGACAATGAACATCAAAGTATCATCTCCTTCTGTCATTCTCAGGCATGTGGTGGTCACTTTTCTACTAAAAAGACCATTGCCAAGATTCTGCAGTGCAGCTTTTACTGGCCCACTATGTTCAAGGACACTCATGAGTTTTGTAAGGCTTGTGAGCATTGTCAGAAATTGGGAGCATTGTCCCGTCAAAATATGATGCCCTTGAACCCCATCCTTATCATAGAAGCATTTATTGATGGGGCATCGATTTCATGGGACCATTCCCCTAATCCTTTGAAAATTTATATATTTTGCTTGCAGTATACTATGTCACTAAATGAGTTGAAGCGATTTTGTGCTGGAACAATGACCATCGAACGGTCATTAAACTCTTAAAAGAGAACATCCTTTCCCGGTTCTGAATGCCTCGAGCCATCATTAGTGATGGGGGCTCACATTTTTGTAATAGACCATTTGCAAATTTAATGAAGAAATATGGAATCTCGCATAAGGTAAGCAGTCCATACCACCCACAAACAAGTGGGCATGCTGAGATTTCTAATAGAAAAATTAAACACATCTTGAAAAAGATGGTAACCCTGACCGTAAGGATTGGTCAATCAGATTGACTGATGCTATATGGGCTTACCGTACTACATTAAAAACCCTTATTGGAATGTCTCCCTTTAGACTTGTCAATAGGAAAGCTTGCCACTTGCTTGTGGAGTTAGAACATAGAGCCTACTGGGTGATCAAAAATCTAAATTTCAATCTAGACAACGCTGGCTTGCAACACAAACTTCAGTTGAATGAACTTGAAGAAATCCAGAATGATGCGTATGAGAACTGAAGAATTTACAAGGATATGATAATGGCGTTTCATGACCAATACATTCTTTAAAAACCATTCACATCAGGTCAAAAGGTCCTTTTATATAATTCTCGGTTACATCTCGTTCTGGGCAAACTCCGATCTCGTTGGACTGACCCTTTCACTATTATCAATATTTATCGTCATGGGGTTTTCAAGATTCGGAATCCAAACAATGACAATGAGTTTAAAGTAAATGGACATCGATTAAAGCCATTTGTTGAGAAATTTGATTCAGAGGACATGTCCATACCTCTGAATGATCCTGTGTACCAGGATTGATCTCCTAGTCTGATGGAGGTATAGGTAGGTTTACTGCTTTCATAGGATTAGGGTAGTTTGCTTTATGTCGTTTTATGATAGTCAGCTTTATGTAATTAAGGTATTTTGCTTTCTAAGTTGTTTTAGGATAGTTTGCTTTTGTTTGTTTAACTCTTGTGCTGAGCCACCTTCACGCTGAGATCTTTTGGAAAATCCTCTTGAACGGTCCAAAACCGTCTCAAATGACCAAAAAGGACGGTCATGGACTGTCGTAAGGGCCGTCAAATTTTGACGTGTCGTATTACTTAAAGGGCGGTCGAAAACCGTCATTTTTATTGACGAAAAAAGGACGGTCATGGACCGTCCCAAAAAAGGACGGTCCTGAACCGTCCTTAAAAAGGACGGTCTTGGACCGTCCCCTATAAGATTTTAAAGGACGGCCATCGACCGTCCTTAAAAAAGACTGTCGTTGACCGTCTCTAATAAGTCTTCAAAGGACGGCTATAGACCGTCCTTTAAAAGGACGGTCATGGACCGTCCTTAAAAAGGACTGTCGTAGACCGTCTCTGATAAGCCTTCAAAGGACGGCCATAGACCGTCCTTTAAAAGGACGGTCATGGACCGTCCTTAAAAAGGACTGTTATGGACCGTCTCTTATGAGCCTTCAAAGGACGGCCATAGACCGTCCTTAAAAAGGACTGTCATGGACCGTCCCTTATGAGAATTTGAGAAGATCACCTGTTACAATATATTTCATCATATTCTTCCTAATATACACCTGTTATATAATATATTTCATCATATTCACATTCACATCCATCTAAACAACCCAAACCACATAAATCCAACATAAACTACATTCATCCAAACATAAACTACATCCATCTAAACACAAGCAATCTTATCCACATTACATTCATCCACACATAAATACATATAAGTTTAACATCATAAATAAAAAAAGAAAAAAAATCAGCAACAATTTTCTTTTTGTGTCTTTCACCTGAAAAAAATATTAAACCAACAAAACATTATAATTCAGAATCATGAAAAATTGCATAAACTTCTTCCAAAAAAGTGGACACTTTTTTAAAATAAAACTGATCATTAAAACAGGTTTAGGTTTAGGTTTTAAGTTTTAGGTTTAGGTTTTAGGTTATAGGTTAACATTAAGGTTATAGGTTTAAGTTAAGGTTTAGGTTTTAGTTATAGGTTATAGTATATAGGTTATACCTTTAGGGAATTGAGAATAGGTTAAGGTTAAGGTTTAGGTTTAGGAAATCGGGTCCGAGTTCGGGATCAGGTTTAGGTTTGAGTTATCAAGTTTAGGTTTAGGTTTTAGGCTTATGTTTAGATTATAGGTTTAGGTTATAAGTGCAGGTAATAGGTTTAGGTTTATGTTAGGTTATAGGTTAAGGTTTGGGTTTAGGAAATCGGGTTCGGGTTCGGGTTCGGGATCAGGTTTAGGTTTGGGTTTTCAAGTTTAGGTTTAGGTTTAGGTTAGGGAGTTGAGATTAGGATTAGGTGTAGGTTTAGGTTTAGGGATTTGAGAATACATTTCGATTTTAAGTTTAGGTTTAGGTTTTAGGCTTATGTTTAGGTTATAGGTTTAGGTTTAGGTTAGGTTATAGGTTAAGGTTTAGGTTTAGGAAATCGGGTTTGGGATCGGGTTTGGGTTTGGGTTTTCAAGTTTAGGTTTAGGTTTAGGTTAGGGAGTTGAGATTAGGATTAGGTGTAGGTTTAGGTTTAGGGATTTGAGAATACATTTAGGTTTTAGGTTTAGGCTTAGGTTCTAGGTTATAGGTTTAGGTTTAGGTTAAGCTTTAGGTTTAGGTCATAAGCTATAGGTTTAGGGAATTGAGAATATGTTAATGTTTAAGTTTAGGAAATTGGGTACGGGTTCAGGATCGGGTTTAGGTTTGGATTTTCAAGTTTAGGTTTAGGTTTAGGTTAAGAAGTTGAGATTAGGATTAGGTGTAAGTTTAGGATTAGGGATTTGAGAATACATTTAGGTTTTAGGTTTAGGTTTAGGTTATAGGTTATTGGTTTAGGTTAAAGTTTAAGTTTAGGTTTAGGTTTAGGTTTAGGTTATAAGCTATAGGTTTAGGGAATTGAGAATAGGTTAAGGTTTAAGTTTCAGAAATCGAGTTCGGGTTTGGGATCGGGTTTAGGTTTGGATTTTCAAGTTTAGGCTTAGGTTTAGGTTAGGCAGTTGAGATTAGGATTAGGTGTAGGTTTAGGTTTAGGGATTTGAGAATATATTAGGTTTTAGGTTTAGGTTTGGGTTATATGTTATAGGTTTAGGTTTAGGTTTAGGTTTAGGTATAGGTTATAAGCTATAGGTTTAGAGAATTGAGAATAGGTTAAGGTTTAGGTTTAGGAAATCTGGTTCTGGTTCGTGATCGGGTTTAGGTTTGGGTTTTCAAGTTTAGGTTTAGGCTAGGGAGTTGAGATTAGGATTAGGTGTAGGTTTGGGTTTAGGGATTTGAGAATACATTTAGGTGTTAGGTTTAGGTTTAGGTTATAGGTTACAGGTTTAGGTTTAGGTTTAGGTTAAGGTTATAGGTTATAGGTTTAGGTTTAGGAAATTGAGAATAGGTTAAGGTTTAGGATTAGGAAATCGGGTTCGGATTCGGGATCGGGTTTTGGTTTGGGTTTTCAAGTTTAAGTTTAGGTTTAGGTTAGGGAGTTGAGATTAGGATTAGGTGTTGGTTTAGATTTAGGGATTTGAGAATACATTTAGGTTTAGGTTTAAGAAATCGGGTTCGGGTTCGGGATTAGGTTTAAGTTTGGGTTTTCAAGTTTGGGTTTAGGTTTAGGTTAGGGAGTTGAGATTAGGATTATGTGTAGGTTTAGGTTTAGGGATTTGAGAATACATTTAAGTTTTAAGTTTATGTTTAAGTTATATGTTATAGGTTTAGGTTTAGGTTAAGGTATAGGTTTAGGTTTCGAGTTTAGGTTATAAGCAATAGGTTTAGGGAATTGAGAATAAGTTAAGGTTTAGGTTTAGGAAATCGGGTTTGGGTTTGGGATCGGGTTTAGGTTTAGGGTAGGCGAGTTGAGATTAGGATTAGGTGTAGGTTTAGGTTTAGGGATTTAAGAATACATTTAGGTTTTAGGTGTAGGTTACGAGTTTAGGTTTAGGTTTAGGTTTAGGTTATAAGCTATAGGTTTAGGGAATTGAGAATAGGTTAAGGTTTAGGTTTAGGAAATCGGGTTAGGGTTCGGGATCGGGTTTAGGTTTTGGTTTTCAAGTTTAGGTTTAGGTTTAGGTTAGGGAGTTAAGATTAGGATTAGGTGTAGGTTTAGATTTAGGGATTTCAGAATACATTTAGGTTTTAGGTTTAGGTTTAGGTTATAGGTTACAGGTTTAGGTTTAGGTTTAGGTTAAGGTTTAGGTTTAGGCTTAGGTTTAGGTTATAAGATATAGGTTAGGGAATTGAGAAAAGGTTAAGGTTTAAGTTTAGGAAATCGGGTTCGGGTTCGGGATTGGGTTTAAGTTTGGGCTTTCAAGTTTAAGTTTAGGTTTAGGTTAGAGAGTTGAGATTAGGATTAGGTGTAGGTTTAGGTTTAAACATTTGAGAATACATTTAGGTTTTAGGTTTAGGTTTAGGTTTAGGTTAAAGTTATAGGTTATAGGTTTAGGTTTAGGTTTAGGTTAAGGTTAAGGTTTAGGTTTAGGTTTAGGTTATAAGATATAGGTTTAGAGAATTGAGAATAGGTTAATGTTTAGGTTTAGAAAATCGAGTTCGGGTTCGAGATCGGGTTTAGGTTTAGGTTAGGAAGTTGAGATTAGGATTAGGTGTAGGTTTAGGTTATAGATTTAGGTTTAGGTTAGGTTATAGGTTAAGGTTTAGGGAATTGAGAATAGGTTGAGGTTTAGGTTTAGGAAATCGGGTTCGGGTTCAGGATCGAGTTTAGGTTTGGGTTTTCAAGTTTAGGTTTAGGTTTAGGTTAGGGAGTTGAGATTATGATTAGGTGTAGGTTTAGGTTTAGGGATTTGAGAATACATTTAGGTTTTGGGTTTAGGTTTAGGTTATAGGTTACGGGTTTAAGTTTAGGTTTAGGTTAAGGTTATAGGTTATAGGTTTAGGTTTAGGTTATGGTTTAGGTTTAGGTTTAGGGAATTGATAATAGGTTAATGTTTAGGTTTAGGAAATCGGGATCGGGTTTAGGTTTAGGTTAAGGAGTTGAGATTAGGATTAGATGTAGGTTTAGGTTTAAGGATTTGAGAATACACTTAGGTTATAGGTTTAGGTTTAGGTTTAGGTTAGGTTATGGGTTAAGGTTTAGGGAATTGACAATAGGTTGAGGTTTAGGTTTAGGAAATCGGGTTCGGGTTCGAGATATCGAGTTTAGGTTTGGGTTTTCAAGTTTAGGTTTAGGTTTAGATTAGGGAGTTGAGATTAGGATTAAGTGTAGGTTTAGGTTTAGGGATGTGAGAATACATTTAGGTTTTAGGTTTATGTTTAGGTTATAGGTTATAGGTTTAGGTTTAGGTTTAGGTTTAGGTTTCGGTTTAGGTTATAAGCTATAGGTTTAGGGAATTGAGAATAGGTTAAGGTTTAGGTTTAGGAAATCGGGTTCGGGTTCGAAATCGGATTTAGGTTTGGATTTTCAAGTTTAGGTTTAGGTTTAGGTTAGCGAGTTGAGATTAGGATTAGGTGTAGGTTTAGGTTTAGGGATTTGAGAATACATTTAGGTTTTCGGTTTAGGTTTAGGTTATAGGTTACAGGTTTAAGTTTAGGTTTAGGTTAAAGTTATAGGTTATAGGTTTAGGTTTAGGTTTAGGTTTAGGTTATAAGATATAGGTTTAGGGAATTAAGAATAGGTTAGGTTTAGGTCTAGGTTTAGGTTTAGGGAATTGAGTTTAGGTTATAGGTTTAGGGAAAGGTTCGGTTTAGGTTATAGGTTTTGGGATTTGAGAATAGTTTTAGGTTATAAGAGGTTGGGTTATAAGTTAAGGTTTAGGGATTTGAGTTTAGGTTATAGGATTAGGTTTAGTTTTAGTTTTAGGGATTTGAGTTTAGGTTATAGGTTTAGGTTCTAGGTTTAGGTTTGGGTTTTGGGATTTGGTTTTGATTATATGTTTTGATTTAAGTTATAGATTATAGGTTTAGGTTTTAGGTTTTGGTTTTAGGTTTAGGTTTGTTTTAGGTTTTAGGTTTTAGGTTTTGATTTAGGTTATAGGTTAACGGTTTAGGTTATAGGTTTTTGGATTTGAGAATGGGTTCGGGTTTAGGCTATAGGTTTTGGCTTTGGTTTAGGTTACAGGTTTTGGTTTTGGTTATAGGTTATAGGTTTAGGTTTAGGTTTAGATTATGGGTTATAGGATTTGAGAATGCATTTGGGTTTAGGATATAGGTTTTGGTTTTGGTTTTGGTTATATGTTTTGATTTAAGTTTAGGTTATAGGTTTAGGTTTTAGGTTAAGGTTATAGGTTTAGGTTTAGGTTTAGGTTAAGGTTATAGGCATAGGTTAAGGTTTAGGTTATAAGATATAGGTTTAGGGAATTGAGAATAGGTTAAGGTTAAGGTTTAGGTTCGGGTTCGAGATTGGGTTTATGTTTGGGTTTTCAAGTTTAGGTATAGGTTTAGGTTAGGGAGTTAAGATTAGGATTAAGTGTAGGTTTAGGTTTAGGTTTTAAGTTAAGGTTTAGGTTTAGGTAAGGTTGAGGTTTAGGTTATAGGTTAAGGTTTTAGGTCATAGGTTTTGGTTTAGGTTAAGGGTATGGTCCCTGCAAAGCAAACACAGATATAAACACGGCCATCCGACACAAATGCCAGGCCCTTCCAATGCTGTCCATAAAAAATGGACAGCTTCATCATGGTCATAATAACGGTTCCTTCTTTCCAGGGAACCCCGCTCTTCCGAATAGCTCCGACGCACATCCGGTCCGCTCCATTAATTTCGATCAAATACATAAACACGGCTGTCCAAATGGCCAGGCCCCCTCCAATCTTGTCCATAGGAAATGGACACTTCATCATGGTCATAACGATTCCCATCTTTGAGGGACCCCGCTCAACATCCGAATAGCTCGACGCACATCCGGTCTACTCCATCAATTTCGAGTAAATACATAAATATGGCCTCCAAATGGCCAAGCCACTCCAATGTTGTCCATAGGAAATGGACACTTCATCATGGTCATAATAACAATTCTCACCTTTCACGGACCTCGCTCAACATCCGGATAGCTCCGACGCACATCCGGTCCGCTTATTTAAATAAAATGGATTATCAAGATCATTTAAATAAAATCAGGTCCAATCAATAATCTGACCTGGAGGATTCTGTTAGCATTGTTGACGGCACCTCGAATCTTGTTTTAGGGCCTAGAAAGTCAAAATTAGATACAAAAATTAGAAAAACCAAAGAAATTTAAGAAAGATAGTCAAAGTCCATGTGAATGAGCACAAGTATGCACCTACATATGAATTCTGAAAAGCTATTGCATATCACAAAAAATAATAATAACAATAATAAATAAATAAATAAATAAATAAATAATAAAAAATCCTTGCGTTTGGTTATTCAACAAAATGGGTTAGAATGAATTCATTTACCTAATTCATGGAAACCTTGCGTTTGGATATTCAACAAAATTGAATTGTAATAATTATATTTGGTTCAATAAACTCAGATTTCTAAGAAGGATTTAATGGTTTTAAATCCATGGTTTTCTGGAAAAGGTCCATTTCCTGAACGTCAAATTCAACGGGGAAAGTAACATGGTTAATATTACTTTTCACAGGGCAAAGTTTCAATTATGTCTCTTCTTTACCTTCCATTTTTTTCTTAACAAGAAAATCCATATTTACTAATATTTCCATTTTTCTATTTTTCAAAAGAATGAGTTCGGACTTCGAAAGCGTCAGCTCCAGCACTCGTACTTTCAGCCCAAACCCTAACCAAGGACTCCAAAATTACCAAGTACTCATAAACATTCATTGCAAGCATTTTCTGTCCATGTGCATAACGACCATACTGTTAAAATCAATCCTCTTATTTTCATTTACAGAAACTAGTGGATGACAAATTATGTGTAACTTACAGAGACGGTTCAGCCACTTGTGCAATTAGGGAAGGTTCAAAAGGGCCAGATTTTCACTTTGCAAACCTTGAAAATAGAAGGCAAAACAACTCTGTCAAATTGGACACTAAATAAACAAGCAGCATTATCTAAATCATGAAATGATATACTTCACATAAATAATATGAGAAATATCTGATAATCTATCTGAACATTCTCATTTCAGCTATGTAATCATCCTAGATATTTACACAGTTGTGTCATTTTTTTAAATGATGGAATTTTATTAATAATCCAAAAGGCCACACATATACCTGCAGTTATAAACAAATTACTGTTGCAAGCTTCGCTGCAGGAGGAATCGAACCAACAACAATGTAAGGTAACAATGCAAGGTTTCTCAAATTACTCGAAGCATGAGGAATCAGACCAGTCAGATTGTTTCGTAGCAACATCAACTCAACCAAATTCTTGAAATTCCCTAATTCTTTTGGTAACTCCAACAAGAATGTTGCTACACATTTTAAAAGTCACACTTTACAATTCAGAATGAGATCCAAGTAGTGAATCAGGTGGGCCTTTTCATGTTGCTACACATTTTAAAAGTCACATGATTAGTTAGAACAGTTAACAAATGAACACCCATGGATAGAAATAAGCTATAGCCCGCATTCAACCAGAAAAATCCTCATTAAATGGCTTGAACGATCTGACCATGGTTCTCCATTAGCAAAACTAATTGCTAGGGCAAACATGTCTAAGACCTGCTGGCATAATATATCATCATCATCATTATCATCTAAGCCACGACAGTACTTACCTGATTCCATTTCTAATGCAAGTCAGCCCAAGCAACATCTTCTTGCAACTGGATGGAGTGTGTAAGTGCAAAGAGGCTTGTTGCAGGTGATTCGGTCCTTTTTCATCTGGTAAGCTCGTTCAGATCCTCATGCCACCTATCTTATGCATGCAGCATTTCAACCTGCCATGTCATATATAATTTGCATCTAACACTAAAATATATTGGTTTCATCATCAGGAATGAAAGAATCAGTTAATCCTGGGAATCTGGCATGCTAATCAGCCACAAACAGTCATGCCTTTGTCACTATATATATTAACTTCTTAAATTGTCTTTCATAAAAAGAAAGAAATAGTTACTGACCATATGCAGTGGTGGATTTCATGCATGAGGGTTTGTATGTGGATTTCACAGGTTTGTACTCTCAAGGCAAGGAGTGATGATATACTCTCCTCCATCTCTTTGAGTGTCCTTAACAGTTGCATCACAATCAAATTTTCACTGGTACAATTTGGAATGTACAAAATAACGGAAAGTAGATTACTGAATCACAATTTCATGTAAAATCTTTCTGCCAGCTCTAGATTCCTGAGGTATTTCAAATCTACCCTATGATTAGAAGCTAGATTTGAAGAAAGAACATTATGGAATCAGGTCACAATGTGCACACTGAAAATAACTTAGAAAAGGATGAAGCTTGTGGAGAAAGTTTTTGCAGCTCTAGCAAACCCATTTGTAAGTATTAGATCATTCAAGTGCAAATTATTAAGAAAGTTTTTTAGTGTGGTACATGTGAATTAAAACTGCACTAATAGTAAACTGTTAACTATAAGAGGAACTAAGGCAATGGTAATTAAACGATAAACAAAAAATAACGAAAAAAAAAAGATAGATCTTATCCAAATAAGTGTGTTGGCATGTGTGACAAGCAAGCATATTTGGTTGAAACAGAATATAGGAGTTTTTGTAACATTGCTAGATAGGTCACAGATTCTAATAAGGTTGCAAGTACAAAGGAACATACCAGCAAAAAAGTAAGATTAAGAAATCCTATGAGCCCTTAGGCTCTAATAACATGTTAAGAAGCAGGAGAGAATTTGTGAGAAAAAGAGCATATGGGGCTGGAATGTCCAGCTCACTCTTATTTATAATATTAGAAGAAAATGAAAAATTACATATTATGCCTTATACTAAGGAAAAACTAAAGGGTAAGGGGCAAATAAAGAAGGCATGAAACAAAGATAAATGGCTGAAAAATTGGGGATAAAGGTCCATAACATATATAAAACCCAGGTGTATTTACCTGTGGACCCAGTCATCCTTTTAAAAAACTTTCCTCTTTTAAAAAACTTACTACCTCCACCCATATCCTTTGGGGCCTCTCCCTTAGAGCCTTCAACTTGAACTGACCCACTCCTAATTGTCGCAGTTCTTGGTTTCTTGCTACCTCCATATATATATATATATATATATATATATATATATATATATATATATATATATATATATATATATATATATATATAAAATAAAAAAGAGGCAAAAATATATTTATTTCCTATATATGTTTAATTTAAATCAATCAAGCCAACACATGTTATCCATCATACAAATATACATTTAAGATATTTTTATTACCCTATGATGTTTCATACCTAGGTAGACTGGGTTTTACATCATAGTAGATTGGAATAAATTAGAGAAAAAGAAAGTGATTGCCGTTGCATTGGGGAATGCTAATGCGGACCCAACTGTCTTTCTTCTTTTCAAACTATAGAATGAGAATGACTCCCAGGAATATAATTTAAAAGTGCCCTAAGCTTACACTCGTAAGCTAAGAATACTTATTTAAGATTAGAATCACTCATCAGTTAAACCCCACTTGGTAGATTTCATGGCTCAAAATTGAGGCCTGATGGGATCATTAGATCGGCAATCCATTGTAAAGATCCAATTATATGCCACCCAAACAAATAAGAATTTGTGTGGCCCACCTGATGATTTGAGAGAAATTGATATTTTGTACATCTAAAAGAATTGATGGGGCCGGGTGCACCTGTTGGAAGGGGTGGATGGGTGTTGGGGCCATGATGTTGGACTCTTACCTTATAGGTTGGTCTACTCATCAAAAAGAAAAAGAAAAAGAAAAAGAAGAATGTTGCTATTCTCTCATTTAACCCAAAATAAATAAATTCAACAAATTAAAATTAAAAAAAAATAATAATCCGGATTCAATGAAAAGAATCTGAAAAGCAACATTCCATTCATTAATGCAAGAACAAATGAAAATCACAATAAAATTAAAACATAAAAAACCATTTCAGATTCAATCTAGTGAATGTAAAAAATCACAACTATTGCATTCAAAAAAAAAAAAAAAAAAAGGATGTGAATTTTGCAATCCTTCAAAATAGCATAGTTTTATATATGATATACAATGTTTGTTAAATGGTGCATTTAGAATTGATGTATGTACTTCAAGACCATCCAGATGTTTGGAGGGTAGCACATACCTTGCACATGATTGGAGGGCAGAGTTGCATTCGCAAAATCATCACATATAGCAATTGTATATGATCTTTCACATTTTGCATTTTTTCCCACCAGAGTTGCGTTTGCAAAATATTCAATACATGCAAAAGGTGAGTCACATACCATGAAACTTGTTATAGAAATTGGGCCAATCTACTCATTGGGCAGGCCATAAGTCAAAATTAATGGCCAGCTAATGGAAATCTAGCTAATCACATGACTAAATGTAATTGTCCCGCCGACATGGATTGGCCTAAAGTTCAAACCAAGTAATCAACATTTTGTGAATGTAATTGTTCCGCTGACATGGTAAGTTGACTTCCCAAATATTGAAAAGCTCGAAAGCTACAACAGAACCAAAAGTAGATATACCTTGTTGGCCACCTTATTGCCAAGACCAAATTTATTAGCAGGCTTTCCATCCGGAATCTTGTAATCTCTAAACCGATCCCGAATTGCAATGAGAGTTCCCTGCATCAAAGCAAACTAATAGATGAAATCAAGGGCCAGAGGATAATTCCAAGTTGTGAATGAAAATGACCATTGAATGTATCTCACCTACTTTGAACAAAGTTTTTCATGGTTCAAACCACATCATAAGAAATAAGCAGCAGTCTCCAGACATGTATCAACAAACTCCAAAATGAGACATGTCAGCGTGTATTAGATGATACATTCCATGTGAGTACTGATTTAGTGCATCACTAGAGATGACAAATGACAATACAATGTTGAATCTTCATTTTATCATATGATGGTGGCATCAGTACAATTTCTACATAGCAGGAAAGCTGAAAAAATCATATGAGAAGAAAATGAAGTCAACATTCATTGAAATAAAATATCTATCCATATAATCAAAGTGAAGGAGTCTTATGCATTAGCACACAATGATCAAACATTTGCAAATACGATATATGGATTATGCCACTTCAATCTCCATCCTCAAAAATTAAAAAGCATTAATGATGCAGGACCATCTGACCATCCACCAGGAGACCCAGAGTGGTCTCACTGCTATCATCCAACGAGGACATCTGCATTTCGCAGAAGCAGAGCCCATGTATTCCACAAAATTGACATGATAAGATGGGCTAAACACCCCAATCCTCAAAATCTGCTCCATAAGAATGCAATGATAAAGTGCTGGGTCCAATCTCAATCATTTCTCATCTGCCGGTAAACAAGCTCCCGTCCACATTTGGCATACATCCCATGTGGGCTATGCTCACAGATATCTGGAAATGATTACAAATCCAATATTGTCTCCAAAATCCAGAAAGGACACAACATTATAACTAATCCAACATCTGTAAAATACCTACTATCAAAGGAGAAAATAATGATAATATTTCATACCGGAAAATGTTTCTCAACATCAGCAACATCGTTCACGAGCGAAGCTCTCGGATCATCCAACGATATTGCAACTATTTTCCAATCAAGCTCCCCCTCATCAATCATAGCCAAACCTACTAGGGTCTTGACCTTGAGACATTCAAACGGAAAAAAACTCAAGAAAACCAAAAAAATTGGAAGAAAGAAAATGCAAAAACCGTGGAAAAATCAAATGGCGTATATGAAACCCCAAAAATCGCTGCTTCGGAAAATTTACACCAAAATGCAGAGATTTTCTTCTATTATGATAAATCATAGAAAGAAAAAGAGGAGGAAATCGAAACGAGGTACCTGAAAATCTCCCGATCGCAAATTCCTGGCAACGTAAATGAATGTCTAAACAGGAATTCCAGCGAATTTTGTTTGAATGAAGGCGCGGCCTCCTCTACTTGGAAGATGGATTCGGAAATCCTCTTCTAAAATGAATGTAACTTTCAAATCCAACAGTTGTGAGTTTTTCATCATTTATAAAATAAACTATATTAAAAGCCATACATATAATGGACCATTTACAGATGATTAAGATAGTCTTCTATAGGAAAAAAGTATAAATATTAGCCATTTACAACTAGACCCATCATTTAGATGGTCTGGATAACACCATCTCATTGCCACCATTGTTCTGAATGAGTCACCACCATTTTACATCAAATACAAAACTCACACATTGTCACTGTACAATAAAAAACCAACCGGTTGAGCTTTGGATCCGGTAGCGTTGAGCTTTGAATCTGGTAGGCTCTATGGGTCCCACCATGATGTATATGTTTTATCCCCGCCATCCATCCATTTCTTAACGTCATTTTAGGGTTGATCCCTAAAAATGAGCTTGATATAAATCTCAGGTGGACCACACCCCATGAAAATAATAGTGATTGGATATCCATCACTAAAATCCTCCTAAGGCCCCCTGTATTGTTTATTTGACATCCAATTTGTTTATTAGGTCATACAGGCCTAGATGAAGGGAAAAACGAAAATCATCTCAATCCAAAACTTTTATGGCCTCCAGAATATTTTTAATGGTTCACGCTCATTCGACATTGTTTCCTGTAATGTGGTCCATTTCAGATTGGGATATACCTCATTTTTGGTCTCATGCCGTAAGATGATTTTTAAAAATAGATGGATGACATGGATTAAACACATACATCATGGTGGGGCCCATAGAGCACCAACCACCAACCATTGGCCGGTGTCCGAAGGAGTAGCCAATCCGTTCCCCTTATTTGTGGTGCGGTCCATTTAATCTTTGGATATGATTCATTTTTTGGATAATTCTCTAAAATGATCTCGAAAAATGGATGAACGATGTGGGTTGATCCCAAATTTTTGGTAAATCCAAAACTTAAGTGAACCATGCCACACGAAACAATGTGAAATAATGATTTCCACCGTTATTACCTTCCTTGGGCCCACAATAATGTTTATTTGTCATCCAACCTGTTCATAATATCAAAAAGATATGAATGAAGAGAAAACACAAACATCAGGTTGATTCAAAACTTCTATGGCCTCCAAAAAATTTTCAATGGTAGAGGTTCAATCACACTATTTCTTGTGGTGTGGTCCACTTGAGCTTTGGATATGCTTTGTTTTTGTTCTTTAGACTTCAAATTATCTGTTAACATGGATGAACGGAGTGGATAAAATAAATAAATAATGGTGGACCGCACAGAATTTACTCAATATGCTAAGGGTAATTTGTAACTCACCTAAATGGAGTGGGGAGGGGTTTCCTTAAAACATTCATAATCATATATTGGGCTTGACTAAATGTGATTCACATATCCAACCCACTCATTATGTGTGTCCCACCAAATGCTATTATATGTTTTAGGGATGTCTTCGCATAATTTTACATGCTATGGCCCACCTGAGTTTTGTATACAACTGATTTTTGGACTTAAAGGGAACACATCAAATGCATGGTGTTGATGTTCTACACACATCATGGTTGGGCGCACAGATTAACTTCATGGGAAGTTCCCATGAGGTGACCTTTTATAGTACCATTTCATTATTTAGGTAACTCCTTCGTGGGTGTTACTCTAACCGTGTAGGGCCCACCTTGATATATTTTATATATATCGACTCTGTCCATTCACTCTATTTTACTGATCATTACCCTTAATTTGACTAGTTACTCGCCTCGATCATACTACATATGAGAAAGATATTGGGCAAACAAGATTGATCAACAATTTGAGTGAATTTTGATTTAAACATATGAAGTTATTTACTCTTCATGTTCGGACTAATCAGATTGTCCAAAAACAGTTAAAGGTTGTTCATAATATCAAAAATATATAAATAAATAGAAAATGCAAACATCAGCTTGATCTAAAACTTCTATGGCCTCTAAGAAATTTTAAATGGTAGAGGTTCAATCACACTATTTCTGTGGTGCGGTCCACTTAAGCTTTTGATATGCTTACTTTTTGTTCATTAGACCTCAAAATATCAGTTAACATGGATGAATGGAGAGGATAAAATAAATAAATAACGGTGAACCCCACAGTGGTTTACTCTGGTAAAGGTAACGAGTAACTCACTTAAATGTAGTAGAGAAATGATTCCTTAAACATTCATAATCATATATTGGAGTCCGCCTAAATGTGATTCACATATCCAACCCACTCATTATGTGTGTCCCACTTGGATGAGGGGTCGATCAAGTTTCAACCGCATCCAAAACTCATGTGGGCCCTACCAAGTGCTTTTATATTTTTTAGGATGTCTTCACATAGTTTTAAATGGTATGGCTCACTTGATTTTTGTTTACCGATAATTTTTGAGATATCTCATAACCTAAAGGGGACACATCAAATCCACGGTGTTGATGTTCGACACACATCATGATGGGGCCCACAAAACTTACTAACATCAATTCTTAGGTTCTCACGAGGTCTGTAAGTTGGGTCACAATTTTAACCAGAATATTTGGCCCATTTTACATGTATAGTCCATTCACTCTATTTTACTATCAATAATCTCAATTTGACTAGTTACTTGCCTCAATCAAGCTACATATGAGAAAGATAATGGGCATGCAAGATTGATCAACAATTTCAGTGAAATTTGATTTAAACATCTGAAGTTATTTACTCTTCAATTTGAACTGATTAGATTGTCCAAAAACGATTAAAGGTTCAATTAGTGGATGTGCCTAATAATTTAGTAATTTTATTTTTCACATATAAATTTAACTTCTTTTTTTTCAAAGTGTATATATATATATATTTTTTACTCTTTTAATTAAATATCATTTTTATTATAAATAAATTTAACATTTTTTTTTTACAAAATTTAGTTTTCTTTTTTAAAAAATATATATTTTTACAATTTGTCAATTTTTTCACAATTTGGTTTAATTTTTAAAATTTTCTTTTTAAAATATCATTTTTTTATCGAATTTTTTTTTTCAAAATTATCAACATTATTCAAAGTTCTTAATTTTTTTTTTCAAAATCTAAATTTTTATAAAATTACAGTTTTTTTTTCAAAATTTAAAATTTTCTTAAACATTGTTAATTATTTTTCTAAGCTTCTTAACTTTTTTTTTTGAAATTCATAATTTTTTTAAGCTTCTTAATTTTTGACCTCAGCATTAGAGACGGTCTTTGACAGAGCTATATGACGGTTTAGGACCGTCTCTAATAGAGACGGTCTTTGACAGTCTCCCATAGAGACGGTCTTTGACAGTCTCTAATAAAGACGGTCTTTGACAGGGCTATAAGACGGCTAAGAACCGTCTCTAATAGAGACGGTCTTTGACAGTCTCATATTACAAGTAAAAGACGGCCTATGACCGTCTCTAATAGAGACGGCCAATGACCGTCTCGAGATGACCGCATATAAGACGGTCAAATACCAGTAAGCGACGGCCAATGACCGTCTCGAGATGACCCATATAAGACGGTCAATGACCGTCTTAAATGATTTGAGGACGTTCAAATTTTGAAGACAATATTAAGGACGGTCAGGGGCCGTCTAAAATTTTAGAGACGGTTTATGGCCGTCTCTAAAGCGTCTTTAAACCAAGCAATTTTAGAGACGGTCCAGAACCGTCTCGAAATCCGTCCTTTTTTCCACCTTCACGCTGAGATCTTTTGGAAAATCCTCTTGATTCCTTCCTTAGGTACTACCTTTCCATCACTTCGCCTTTACTTTCATTGTTTCTTGTGCATTGCATGCTTATATCTATTACATTGAGGACAATGTAGATTTTAGGTTGGGGATGGGAGATTAGGTTAATTAGTGTTTTCTCAGTCTTAAACAAAATTTGTGAAAAAAATTCAAATTTTTCTAAAAAATTTTGTGAATTCGAGTGATTTTGAAGAATATTATTGATTTAAGATGTATAAGATATGTAATGTTGGTAATTTATGACTCTTGGATTCAGTTATATGTTAGATTTCACAGTTAATTTCAAATTATTAATCCATGATTAGAAGTTTTAAACATTAATTGAGTCATGATTTCACATGTCACATCTAGCTTGCACATTAAGGTTTAGTTCGATATTGAATTATTGAATTTGTCCATCATGTTTAATGAAAAACAAAAAGAATATCGTCTAAAAAACAGTTCTCATCAAAAATGGCTACCTATTAAAGATCTTTAAAAAGGTTGACACAGCATGAAGCCATCGATGGAAAAATCAAAACCTGGATGAGTAAAAAGGCTGAACTATATGACAAGTTTTGGTTTAGGTTGGGTTATCCAGAATGCTCCTTTTGATTACCAATGATATCATGAAAATTGAGAATTTGACCCTTAATTGTGATAAGTCGAGGTTGCACTATACACCCACGAAACTTAATGTTTAGAATTGTTTTAATCAATGGATTAATTCTTTGAACCTAATATTGAAGTTTACCATGTGCTTGAGTTAGGAGAAGGGAATGCCCAACATTGATGTATCTTGGAATTCTATTATCTAAATTGCTTTTCAAAAGCCACTTGAATTTATAAAAATTTATCTTGTGGTTTTTGGATTGATTTTCGCATATTTTGCTTAGGACTAGCAAAATACTGGTTGGGGATTGTGTTGAGAGTAAAATATTGCATATTATACCCCGGTTATTACTTGGTTTTACATACATGATAATGCTTAATGTTCTATTTTAATCATGTTTGTGTTGCAAGGTGAATTTAAGAGTTTAGATTGAAAAGGTACTAAAGCCATGGATTTGATGCTAAAAAATCACTAAGACAAGGGATGGATCTTAGCGGACCAAGATTAAAGAATTCACACGCCAAAAATTCAAGAAAACCAAGTGATTAAAGATAAGGAAGCCTGAAAATCATCCTGAATGCAAGATCACAGGGTTCCCACCATCCATTTAGCTTGAAACTTTATATTTGGATTGAGGATCATAAAGTAACGGTACACATAAAATTTTATCCATTATATCTTTGTGGAAGTGGTCCAACGGACAAGGTCAGCTATAAATCACTGATTTAGCGCCCACCTGATCTCTGGATATGCCTCAACTTTGGGCTTAACCCTTGAATTTTAAAGATAAAAGGAATGGTCAAGAATATCACTGTGGGGCTCACCCGCGTGCTGCAAGTGCTCCAGAGGGGTGTGCTTGTGGTGCATCGGACCAAAACTCTGGTCAAAGTCGGTTTGACCCAACTTTCTAAAGCCGAGAGAGAGTTTCTCCGAACAGATGATCCGAGCCGTTCAACGAGCCCAGGAGATGATTTCGACCCAAACCTTAATGTTCTTATGCAACCATGCATAAGAACAAGCTCGCAGCAAAGAGAGAAGGTGACACCACGTTCGTCAGCACTACGGCCCACCCAAAACTCTGATCTAGTTCAAACTTCTACTCATGGCTTGAATCGACCCTACGAAGCCAATAAGCATCCTTGATCCACTAAAAAACTATTACAAGTAGGCCCATAGAGGTCAACGCAGCCACCTGCGTAACTCATTATGCAATGCACATCCGATGGCTGTCTGATTTTTACAGTCATTGTACGGCCATGGCAGTGGTTGGACTGTCAATCTGGACCGTCCAAAATCTCAGAAAGATGGGGCCGACTCCATCCATGAAGTTAGATTCCAAGGTCAGGTCGTTAACTGTCTCGAAAATCATTCCAAGCACAAGTCAGTTTCTGATTTTCATTGTGCAATGAAATAGAGCTGCGTAAAGCTCTTCACCACTTCTCTACAGACACCACCGACTCCAAGCCTTCCGACCGACCTACACCAAGCTTATAAAAGGGAGAAAAAGAGAGAGAGAGAGAGAGAGAGGGGCATCTAAGGATGTGGAGTGGACGAGTGAGAGAGAGAGAGAGAGAGAGAGAGAGAGAGATCGTGAGATGGCCATCAGCACCTAGAGTTTTCTCCATCTTCTTTCTTCTTTTTCTTCTTTAATGTTTTTCTGAGATTTAGTTAATCATGATTATGGTTGGCTAAACCTCTTAGCTAGGGCTAAGAGGAGAAGCTTGTAGTGTGATGGGATGTTTCTATGGTTTTGATTCATGTTAAGTTGAACAATCTTTGCTTCTAGTTTAATTATAAGGAATGCTTTTAGTTTTTAACATTTTTTTGTGACTTAAATTACAATGGATCTGTGATAGCTTTGAGCATGTTCTTTTCATTATTGTGATTATGAACTTGGGAACCCTGTTGTTCACCATCATCTCATGGACATGGATGATGGAATCCTTCCTAACATTCACAATTCTCTCAGATTGTTCATGGATTGGTTTAATTCTGTTATTTTCTTTATCTCATGGGCATGGTTTTGTGATGGAATCAATTCTAGTTCTAATATCTCTCGTCTATTAAGAACTAGATCATAGGAAGTTCATAGCTGATTTTTAATGAATTATCTTCCAACTGGATGAAGATAGGATTCTGATTCCAATTGTGTTCATGAATCAAGTATAGATCTCCCTAATCTCTACAAGTAGATCCTTGGAAACCCTAGTTTCCTACATTTGAAATTTACAGGTTTTAGTTATTTGATTTGTAATTATTCTCCTAAATTCTCCTGATTTAGATCACATCTTCTTCTAGTTCTAGTTCTAGTTATTTTTAAAATACGTACAAGATTCAGTCCTTATGGATTCGACCTTGGTCTTACCAAGATTATTACTACATTGCGACCCTATACTTGGGGTGGTGAACAATCGATTCCTTGAATAATGTTCGATGACATCGAAGGCTTCTTCGATGACAACGAACGTAGGTTCGATGACATAGGAGGTTACAGAGTCCGGATGTAGTTACAAAAGCGTAGAAAAAGCATGTATAAAAGACACATTCGATGACATCGAAGCCAGTTCGATGTCATTGAACAAATTGCGTGAATTTACGCAGACTTACGTAAAGTGCGTAAATTTACAGTAATTTCTGAATTTTTACAAGGAGGTGAGAAAGGAGGTGTTGCACAACTATAAATAGGAGTCCCCATGGCATCCCTAGGCATCTATCTAGGTTTTGGAGCAGCAAAGCACAAGGGTGAAGAGTCATTGCCAAATGTTTTTCTTCTTTCTTCCTTAGTTTTTCATCTTTTCTTCTAGGATTTTAGATCCAATCATGTTTATGGTTGGTTAAACCTCTTAGCTAGGGCTAAGAGGTGAAGCTTGTATCATGATGGGATGTTTCTATTGCTATGATTCATGTTTATATTGAACTCTCTTTGATTCTAGTTTGATATTTAAGGAATACTTTTAGTTTTTAATGCTTTATTTTGACTTAAATTACAGTAGATCTGTAATAGATTTGAGTATTTTCTTTTCTTGCTTTGAGATTGTACAATTAGGAAATCCTGTTGTTCACCATCGTCCCTTGGGCATGGTTGGGTGATGGAATCCCTTCTAACCTTCACAATTCTCCTATGTTTGAGTGTGGAATTGGTATATCCATTGTTTGTCATTGTCTCCTGGACATGGATAGGTGATGGAATCACTTCCAGTTGTAACAACTCTCATCCGTTGAGAATTAGGTCAAAGGAAGTTCAAATTTGGTTTTATTGAGATATTTTCCAACTGGATAGGATAGGACTCCAATTCCAGTTGTGTCCTTGAATCAAGTAATAGATCTCCCTGATTGCTATAAGTGGATCCTTAGAAACCTTAGTTCTCACCTTTAAATTTACAGGTTTTAGTTAAATAATTCACAATTACTCTCTCTTTAATTTCTGATTTAGATTCACATCTTTTTCTAGTTCTGCTTCTAGTTGCTTTTAGAATACTCACGAGATTACTACTTGTGGATTCGACCTCGGTCTCGCCAAGATCATATGTCAGGGACTTACGGTTGCATTTTTTTGGGATTAACTAGTTTTGGAATTAGTTTAAGATTAGGGTTTTCTACTTTCTATTTTTAGGTTAAGGTTTTTTTTTAATTATTTTAGAAATTAACTTAGTTTTCTATTTCTAAGTTTAGAAACTTTCTTTTTTCTTTTTTCTTTTTTAGAAACTAATTTACTTTCTACATCTAAGATAGAAACTTTCCTAATTTGTTTTTAAAAACTAATTTTTTAGAAACTTTCTTAATCTGTTTTTAAAAACTAACTTACTTTCCTTTTTTTTAGAAACTTTCCTTCTTTTTTTTTTTTCGAAACTAGGTTGCTTTCTTAGTTCCTTTTTAAAAACTAATTTACTTTCCTTTTTCTTTTGCAGGATCCCAATATAGAAAATTCTAATTTGGTAACTTCTTTCTATTTCTATATTTTTATCTTCCTCTTTTGTTTTAGGTTTAGGTTAGATTCTGAAATTGAGGGCTGAGAGTATTTCATGCCCAAGTGGGTTCGTGATAACACTTGATGTTTCTTGAGTGAAGGAAGATTGGTTGACGGGTTATTTATCCATCACAAGATTAGACATCACTTAAAATTCATCGAGTTAATTGAAGTTATGACTGCCAATCAATCAGTCAATCAACCTCCCTATCCACCTTAACTTAGGGTTAAGGAAATCTAGGATGAGAATGAGTTGCATCAAGCACCCCCGCCTCATACTTTATGAGATTGTTTACAACCAGCGGGGGTGAGCATACCTTCATGCATGGTTTTTCCAAAAAATACAAGACATACTGTAACGACCTTGGAATTTCTGTGCTAATCTTTCCTTAAGTAGTTGTTTTGGGGTAATTAGCGCTTTACTCGATTGCTTGTGAAATCCGCATCAATCACTTTAAATTGTATCTCGCATGGCTCAAAACGTGTAGATTAGTGAGCGCTACGTTACTCAGAATCTGGGATCCATCGCTAAATCCGGTTGTTCGGGGAATTTTTGGAAGATCCGGATCGGACTGGACCGCGCGTCGAAAGTCCGATGGCGATGATCTTAGGCTGTTGCGGTCACCGAGTTGGGCTTGATCTTCACCTCGAAAATCAAGTCGATCTGATGTTCTGGGTCGATTTGCTTGAGCTCGGAGTGAAGAGTGTGAGAACGGTTGGAATTTATTAGGCTTTTATTGAAATCTGAGTCGTGTGGCGTGGGCGACGAGTTTAAGCAATCTGACCGTTGGATTTTGACCCAATTTCACCCTCGGATCAGGAGAGATGGCCCAGGCATATCCTAGTGCTTGTGGACCTGATCGAGTTTCCGTGACCGTTGAATTGAGTGTGGTCCGCCACGGCTGATCTGAAGAGCCGGTCGGTATGAAATCTCAGCTTGACCTAGATCCATGGTCAATGAGCTTAAGTCCGACCTTTCGTGGTTATAGGCCCACCAGAAGTGCTTCGTTGGATCGAGAAAGGCTTACTTTGGTTATAACCTAAGTATACCTTGACCCTGGGGTTATTTCCATCATTTTAAAGGCCTATTTATAGTCCTTAAACCCTAGCTCTCATTTCCATACGAATTTTCTCTAACCCTAGCTTGGAAAGAGAGCGGAAAAGAGAGAGAAAGTGAGAGAGATAAGTTGGTGAATCGTCTTGGTTTCTTCCTTGTTCTTCTTCATCTTCGAACCTTCACTTTGAATCGTTCTTCTGACGATTCTGAGTTCCTTTGGGGTAAGTTAACCTAACCCTAACCTGTGTTAGAGCTTAGACTAGACTTGGTGTTGTTGTATCTCATTTCTATCCTTATTTTAGGGTATTCTAGTGCCGTTGACGAAGATAACTCGTCTAAATCAGCTCGGCGGTTCTTTCTTCGCTTAAGGTGCGGACTTTAAGTGTATAGGTTATGGTTTTCAAGGCTTTCAATCCCAGTTAGTGATTTATTCTTGTTATGGATGAGATTTCACATGTCAAATGTTGTGTTTACATTGCTTTCCTGATATGCATGTGCTATATTGAGATTTGCGTATTCTATGTGTATTTATAAAGTACCGTATACGTATAAAATATGCACTTATGTTTGCCATGATTAATTGTCATGTATGTATGCTAGATGCATGTATGACAACTCCTTGATAAAAGGAATTGTCTAAGTGCATGTATTTCAACATGCGTCATGTATGTTGTTCCATGTATGCTAAGTGTTGGTAGAAATGCATGAATGATCTAAGTGTAACTGATTACACTAATTGCGGGCGTTGAGAAGTGATTCTCAATACTCCTATGGATGCGCATGTTTTCCTTTATGCAGTTACATTCCAAGTTATTGAAATTCAAGCATCTCCTATGCTTACATTTATGTTAAGTTGATATTCTTCAGATGTGTATGTACCATGATTTGAGTTGTTGATCCATTACTGTTTTACATTCCATATGAATATCTGTAGTTGTGTAAGGTGTTTGGGACTATGCCTTAGTCCAGGAAATCGGTAATTGACCCTATATACGTGATTGAGATTGCTTTCGCCACGTAAGACGTATTAGACGAACCCGAGTCGTATTAGAGTTGTCGGCAGTGGTTTGGCCATGCGGAGTATTTGCGCACTCTATGTCACTCAATTCGACATGCGCTCGTGCTAGTCGAGTTCGTCAAGTAACCCGATTGTCCGACGTATGTTAACCATGTATGGACGCTACTGCTTGAATCTAGGGCACCGAACTTACCAGTGAAATCCTAATAACCATGGTACCTGATCCGCTAAGACTCATGAGCCGGACATGGTGGTATGGGACACCGTGGTCGAGCTGTCGGCCTACGCTGGGGTGACGAGCCTCCCCGTAGTGACCAGTGAGCAACTAAACTCGTGAGCCGATTATGGTGGTATGGGACACTATATTCGTGCTGTCGGCCTACATTGATTGGTGACGAGCCCTTTGTAGTGACATCGAGCATACCTCAATACCACAAGGAGGTGACGAGCCGATCTGTGGTAGTAAGGGCATGAAAGGCGTGCATTGATTGGTGACGAGCCCTTTGCTACGACCTCAACTATATGATCGTATGAGATATCTAGGATTGACGACCCTAGTATGGATCACTGTTTGGATGGTGATATGAGGAAGGTATCTTAGCTTCCCAATCCTGTTGTGTGAAATGGACTAATAACAACTTGGTAATCATATCCATGCACCGCATTTGCATGTGCTTTGTAGATGTGGCGCACTTTGAGGCGATGTCATGCGTAACGTAAGATGAAGACGCTGAGGGTGTACGCGTGAGGGCACGCATCATATTGCATTCATACTTGCATTAACAAGAGTACTTAGGATTTAATTACTTATCATGTTTTATCATTACTGTTTGATTGAACTGATAACATGTTAACCAGTGCCTTATTGTTCCACTGAGTTGATCACTCACTCCCACGTTTCTGGGGCGGTGTTACACACCCACCGGACTTCTGTCTTAGGCCCCGATGTTGCCAGATGTGGATGCGACGTCGAGGCAGAGCGGGAGCTGGATGACGACGCCGCCTTCTCCTATATGCAGTTTTTTGACGGGTTCTAGCGAGCCTCGTGCTGATGCTGGGATTATTATTTTTGGGAATATAAATGATGTAACTTGATACTTAAATTTTGATAAATAACACTTTCACATGATCTGGATTGTATATGTAATTCAGGGATTTACACTTGTACACATATTTTATTATAAGTCTTCCGCTTGCTTTATTCACTTATCCCTGAATCATATCTGTGTTTTGGCTTAATCTATTCCATGTTTTATGCACTAATACAGTCAACATACATCCATCATTAAATACGTTGCATAAGTGATGTTTTGGAACTCAGGAGCTGAGTTATGCTCGACCCCCGAATTTCAGGGCGTTACAAGTTGGTATCAGAGCATGATCTGGATTAAACCGGACCTGGGCTATGGTCACACACTGCACGTTGTCGCCACTTTAGTGTAATTGGGTGCGGGTCTATCATCGCTTTGTGTTTGTGCTCCGTAGTTTCTATCGGCGAAGGTTTTCTGGAAACGTTCGCCGAGATCAAGTCTGTACTCTTACCTGATCACACACAGCGACCCGAAACCTTTCCTAGACCCTCTAGTAATGAGTGTAGACGGTCTATCTTCCATTTTTTCACCTTTAAACCTTCCAGAAATCGCTATTTGAAACAGATTTCTGTCAGAATGACCCGATAGGCTTCAAACTACGCAAGGGGCCATTTGGGACATTTCCAGTGGGGCTCAGGGGGGGGACCACTCATTTTAGACCAAGGGGGACCAGGAGGGCCTCGCCAAATCGGCGAGGCATCGCCGATATGTCCAGAGACCGGCGATGCCATCGCCGGTTCGGCGAGGGATCACCGGTCAACGGGCTTGGCGGGCCGGGCCGACGCGGGCTGATCGTCCATAGGCCTTGTGTGGCCCACCCCTCCACGATTTTCATTTTAAAACCCTTCCTTTTACCTATTTCCTTTACAAAACCCACCCCCAAGCTTTCTTTTTCTTCCAAAACCTCTCCAAACTCTCTCAAATCTCTCCCAAATCTTCATCTTCCTCCCATTTTCGTGCAAACCCATCACCCCATTCTCAAATCTTCCAGCCATTGCTGATTTCTTCTTTTTCCCTTCTCATTTGAGCCCTTTCATCCCCTATTTGGCTAATAGTCGTGTGGAAGCTTCACCATCTTCCTATTTCTCTCTTTCTCTCATTTCTCATGGCCCTCTTTGAGATTGTGACGGCCATCTTTTCCATTTCTTCCCTTCTTTCCTTGATGGGGAAGAAGAGAGCGCCCGTGGATGAAGCCGAGCCTAGCCGCCCAACCCGTGCACGGAGGCCGAGAGGTGCCGCCGCTAGCACGTCCGCCACGCGCGAGTTCCAGATGAAACGGGACCTCGATCCTCGAGCTCCTGTCAGTAGGACCTTGTTGGCGGAATTTTCGCATGGAGTCTATGAGGGGCGTAGAGTCCTTTTTGAGGCTCATGTTGATCCGCGGCTCTTTGGTGAGTTCTTCTTGTTGGAGCGCCTTGAAGGGGCTGGTTGGGGTCCCTTGTTCGAAGGCGAGTATCGCGTGAATGCTAGCATTGTTCGGGCCTTCTATGCCAACATTCTGGAGCCTTCGCTGGATCCTCTGCAGTTCAAGATTCCCTGTGGTAGCGGTCGAGTTAGAATTGTCAATGTTGCTTTGATATCCCGACTCTTGAAGGTGCCACTTGGGGAAGTGCATGCCAGCGAGAAGAATGTGGACAGTGTGCGCGAGAGGGATCGTCGCACCCGATTCTTGTGTGGTCGTCTGGTTGAATGGCAGCCGAATAGGAGTCTTCTGGCTTCCTTCATGACGGATGACTTCCGTTTGCTTCACCACATCTTTACGTTCAATGTATATCCAAGGTGGAGCAACCGCAGCGAGTGTACACGCCTGATGGTAGATTTCCTATATCAGGTGGGGCAGGATGTGAAGTTGTGTGTGCCAACATACGTCCTGCGTCAGATTATTCTCATCGCTCATTCGAGTAAAAGGACCGAGTCGCTTCCCTTTGGCCGCCTCATTTGCAAGATCGCACATGAGTTTGGCTATAGGCTTGGAGCTGAGAAGCCGTTCCCTGTTCGCTATATCAACTTGAGGACCCTTAAGCTGATGGAGGTTGGTTCTGGTCGGCTTGCCTCAGAGGGTGAGGCCGGGTCTGAGAGTGGTGATGATGAGAGTTATGCTGAAGGCGGTGCGGAGTCTGGGGAAGGAGCAGAGCAAGGCGAGGAAGAGATTGAGGCACAGGATTCGAGTGATAGCTCTCCTCCTGTGGTGCCAGAGCTGGGCGTAGAGCAGATTGCCAGAGATGCCCGTCTTACACGGCTTGAAGAAGGGCAAGCTACTTTACGCCAGGAGATGGTTGATCTTCGAGGCTTTATTAAGCATAAGTTTAAGAAGATGTCTCAGACTTTGAAGTCTATCCTGTGTTGCTTGCAGGATAAGGGTGCTCCGCCTCCATCTCCGGATCTGACGAGTAGCATCGTCGTGGCGTCTTTACTTTGTTGTGTTTTTCTTTTTGTGTGTAGCCGTTGTTGGCTTGTAGTTGGAGTTGTTGTAGTTGTTGTAGCTGTTAGTGGTTGTTGTTGTTGTGGTTGTTTGAAGTGTTAGATGTTGTTGTTTTCATGCTTTCCTAGTCGTGATTCATGTATTGCTGCACTACTTGTATTGCGACGATTTTGATTAATGGAATGCATGTTGTTTGTCTTTGGAGTTGTGTTGTGCTGTGTTGTTGTTGTGTGGATGGATTATGTGACTTAGAATCTGACAGGTTGCATCCTTTGATTGAATGTAGGGATGCCTCCTAAGGGTTCGAAGACTTCGGCCCGTCTTTCTCTGATTGAGTCGCTTGCTGGGGTTCCTCCCTTGAGCGATAGCCAGTCAGATCCACAGGCGGGTCCATCTCGGGCCGGTGTTGGGTCGACACCGATGGCTCCTCCAGTCACACCCTCGGTTCTGGCGAGCCATGCACCTTCTTACCTTCGCTGTTGATAGGTTTGGCGAGATGATGTTGTTGATGCAAGGGCGGAGCAGCAGACGGCCAGCGCAGCGCAGCAGGAGTTCCTCTCCTCCATGGTTGGCATTTTTTCAATCAGTGAGGGCGACTCCACCTGTTTCACCTATGCCTCCATTTGGGAGTGCCAGTGCTAGTGTGCGGCACATTCGAGCGATTCCGGCGCTTGCGACCTCTTACTTTTGTGGGTTCTCATAGGAACCCAGGAGGCCGAGTATTGGATTGACCGCATCTCTAAGATCCTAAAGCCGCTGCACCTCTGAGGTCGAGCAAGTTGAGCTTGCCACCTTCATGTTTGAGAAGGAGGCCGGTTGTGGTGGGACGGTGTGCTTCGCACTGTTGAGGAGGACTTGAATGGTCGTGGCCGGCGTTTGAGGCGCGCTTCCACGAGAAGTATTTCCTGATCGTTCCGACACGAGAAGGAGAGTGAGTTCCTTCGCCTCCGCCGGAGGGTTGTCGGTTACGGAGTATGAGAACCGGTTTGAGTTGGGGCGGTATGTTCCTTTGATCTGGGCGTCACCCGATGAGGATGCGGCATTTTTGAGGGCTGCGACGAGATCCGATCGAAGATTTCTGCGCATTTCTTCATATGCGGAGGTGAGCATGTCCTTGCGGCGAGCAGACGGAGATAGAGCGTCCCGCATCGAGCATCGATGCCTCCTAGGCCGAGACTTTCCGGGTGCACCTTTCCTCGGCAAGAGGCCGCATGTTGATTCTCCTCTGAGGCGTTCAGCGTCGGCAGATGAGAGCTGATCTGAGATGTTCTTATTGTGGGAAGGTGGGGCACTTGGACCGTTTGCTTCTCCCGTATGCGAGTAGGTGGTTTTACTCCACCGCGAGGGTTAGCCGTCCGATGCCTCGGTGATTTCTCCTCCTCCTCTTCGATCGGCGCCAGCTCATCCTTCAGACCTGCGGTTCCTGGTTTCAGGCCACCTCATCGGCCCATGGTTCCTCCACCGAATCATCAGCGGCAGGCTCGTGTTCATGCACTTTCAGCTGAAGCTATGTCTGACTTGGTGCCGAGGTCCTTTGAGGTGACCGTATATTGAAGGTATTCCCATTTCGATGTTAGGATACACGGTCCACTACTTCTCTTATTTCTTATGCGGCGATTAGGCGTTTGGGTTTGAGATCTGTTCCTATGCGGAGTGACGCTTACTACCGCTACGGGGATGTCCTCTGCCTTGGGCAAGCGTTGTATGGATTGTTTGGTCGATCGGGGAAGTGGATCGATCCGTGTTGATTTGCTAGTCGCACCGCTTTATCACTACGATGTTATTATGGGTATGGATTGGCTCACGAGGATGCGGGCTGAGATTGATTGTGAAGCTAGATCAGTGACGACATGGACCTAAGGGCGAGATTGTTACTTTCCTAGTTCAGGTCAGTTACCCTCTTCGTATTGATTTTTATTCTTCTCTGTTGGAGAGTTCGGCCGAATCGGCGTTGGTTAGTACGCCGGTAGTTCAGGAGTTTGAAGATGTGTTTGAGTCGATTCCTGGATTACCTCCTCAGCGTGAGATTGATTTTGCTATCGATCTTATGCTTGGTGCGGCGCCCATTTCCTTACCCACCTATCGGATGCCTCCGAGTGAAATGGAGGAGTTGAGGAAGCAGATAGATGGTTTCCTGGAATTGGATTTTATTCGGCCCAGTATGTCTCCTTGGGGAGCACCTGTTCTGTTTGTGAAGAAGAAGGATGGTTCCTTGCGATTGTGTATTGATTATCGCAGGTTGAATTTGGTAACTGTGAAGAATAAGTACCCTTTGCCCGGGATTGATGATCTGTTTGATCAGTTGAAGGGGGCACGGTACTTTTCGAAGGTTGATCTGCAGTCAGGGTATCATCAGTTGCGCGTCAAGGATGGGGACGTGCAGAAGACCGCTTTCAGGACCAGCTTCGGTCATTATGAGTTCCTTGTGATGTCGTTGGTCTTACAAACGCACCGCCGTGTTCATGGATCTGATGAACAGGGTATTTCGGCCTTTCCTGTTCCGATTCGTCATTGTATTTATTGATGACATCTTGATTTATTCGGCGAGCGGGCAGAGCACGAGGAGCACTTAAGAGCGGTTTTGGGTACTCTTAGGGAGCATCGACTTTTCGCATAGTTCAAGAAGTGTGATTTACGGAAAGAGGAAGTCAAGTTCTGGGACATGTGGTGTCAAGGAAGGGATAGCCGTCGACCTTGCCAAGGTAGCTGCGGTGCAGGACGACAAACATTCTTGAGGTGAGGAGTTTTCTTGGCCTTACAGCTATTATCGACGCTTTATTCGAGGACTTCTCGAAGATTGCCGGACCGTTGTCGCGGTGACACGGAAGGATTTGAAGTTTGCTTGGAGTGAGCGGGCGGAGTTATTTTCAGGAAGTGAAGGACAAGTTGACGTCCGCCCCTGTGCTAGTATTGCGAGAGCAAGGGGTTAAGTATATTATATATACTGACGCCTCTCGCGTTGGCCTGGGTTGTGTCCTTATGCAGAAGGACGGGGTGATTGCTTATGCTTCGCGTCAGTTAAGGAAACACGAAGAGAATTACCCTACGCACGACTTGGAATTGGCAGCTGTCATCTTCGCATTAAAGCTTTGGAGACATTACCTCTATGGTGAGGAATGAGAGCTCTTTTGTGACCCCAAGAGCCTTAAGTATATTTTCACGCGGCGTGATTTAATATGAGGCCGCGCAGATGGATGGAAACATTGAAGGACTTCAAGTTCGATGTTTCTTACCATCCTGGTAAGGCGAACCTTGTGGCGGATGCGTTGAGTCGCAAGAAGGCTTTGGAGTTTGCGGCTCCGCTGATGATAGTGGGAGATGTTGGAGTTCGTGTGCGATTTTGAGCATAAGCTTACGGTGGTTGAGCCGTATGAGGTTATCGCACACATTCGTGTACGGCCGCTATCGACGAGAGGATCGTTGCAGCCTCAGGGAGATGATGAGCTTTTGGTGAAGATGAGGCGGCGGGTTGGTACGGATGAGAACTCCGAGTGGTGTTAGTTCTGATGGGGGCCTACGTTTTCATGGCCGGTTATGTGTTCCTGACATCCCTGACTTGAGACGTAAGGTTCTCGAGTTAGCCCATAGTTCTAAACTTGCGATGCATCCAGGTAGCTCGAAGATGTATCAGGATATGAAGAGGTCTTATTGGTGGGACAATATGAAGGTCCAGATTGCTGAATTTGTTTCTCGTTGTCTCACGTGCCAGCAGGTCAAGGCAGAGCATCGCCGACCTCCTGGGTTGTTGCAGCTCATGCCCATAGCTGAATGGAAGTGGGTTTTTATCTCTATGGATTTTATTTCTGGGTTGCCGAGGACGAGAAAGGGATTTGATTCTATTTGGGTGATCGTCGATCGATTAACGAAGTCGGCGCATTTCTTACCGATCGAGTCACTTATTCTGCAGACGAGTTGGCTAGGTTGTATATCAAGGAGATAGTGCGTCTGCATGGAGTTCCCCTGGAGATTGTGTCTGATAGAGACACGCGTTTTACATCTATCTTCTGGACTCGTATCCAAGAAGCAATGGGTGTGAAACTGAAGTTCAGCACCGCGTTTCATCCGCAAACAGATGGGCAGACGGAGCGCGTGAATCAAGTCCTGGAGGATAGGTTGCGAGCTTGGGTTTTGGATGTCAAAGACCGTTGGGATGATTGTCTTCAGTATGCAGAGGTCGCGTATAATAATAGTTTCAGGCGAGTATCGGCATGGCTCCCTATGAGGCGTTGTATGGTCGCCGTGCGAGCACCACATTGTTGGGCGAAATTGGTGAGCGTAGTTTGCTTGGCCCGAAGTTGGTGCAGGTGACTTGAGAGAAGGTTGACATCATTCGACGTCGACTTCTAGCAGCGCAGAGCGAAGAGTTATGCCGATACGAGGCGTCGACCGCTTGAGTTTGTAGTGGGAGACCATGTGTTTTCGAAGGTCTCTCCTATGAAGGGAGTTATGTGGTTCGGAAGGGGAAGCTGGCGCCGAGATTTATTGGTCCATTTCAAGTTAGGATCGAGTGGGAGCGGTAGCATACCGCCTTGCTTTGCCCACACCTCTTGCGGGCGTGCATAACGTATTTCATGTTTCTATCTGAAGAAGTACGTTCCTGATCCTTCGCATATTATCGTTGGGAGCAAGTGCGGTTGAGTGAGGATGCCACTTATGTCTGCGGCCGACGCGTATTCTCGACAGAAAGAGCATGTATTGCGTAGCAAGGTTATCCCTCTTGTGAAGGTGCTTATGGACGCATCATGGTGTGGAAGAGGCTACTTGGGAATCAGCTGAGGTCGGGAAGACCTACCCTCTAATCCTCGAGGATTATATGAAGGTATGAATTTCGAGGACGAAATTTTCTTTAAGGGGGTAGATTGTAACGACCTTGGAATTTCTGTGCTAATCTTTCCTTAAGTAGTTGTTTTGGGGTAATTAGCGCTTTACTCGATTGCTTGTGAAATCCACATCAATCACTTTAAATTGTATCTGCATGGCTCTAAACATGTAGATTAGTGAACGCTACGTTACTCTGAAATCTGAGATCCATCGCTAAATCCAGTTGTTCTGGGGAATTTTTGGAAGATCTGGATCGGACTTGGACCGCGCGTCGAAAGTCCGATGGCGATGATCTTAGGCTGTTGTGGTCACCGAGTTGGGCTTGATCTTCACCTCAAAAATCAAGTCGATCCGATTTTCTAGGTCGATTTGCTTGAGCTCGGAGTGAAGAGTGTGAGAACGGTTGGAATTTATTAGGCTTTTATTGAAATCTGAGTCGCTCGCGCGACGATTTTAAGCATTCGACCGTTGGATTCTCGACCCAATTTCACCCTCGAATCAGGATGGTTGGCCCGGGCATATCCTAGTGCTTGTGGACTTGATCGAGTTTCGGGGACCGTTGAATTGAGTGTGGTCCGCCACGGCGATCGAAGAGCCGGTCGGTATGAAATCTCGCTTGACCTAGATCCATGGTCAATGAGCTTAAGTCCGACCTTTCGTGGTTATAGGCCCACCGAAGTGCTTCGTTGGATCGAGAAAGGCTTACTTTGGTTATAACCTAAGTATACCTTGACCCTGGGGTTATTTCCATCATTCTAAGGCCTATATATAGTCCTTAAACCCTAGCTCTCATTTCCATACGAATTTTCTCTAACCCTAGCTTGGAAAGAGAGTGGAAAAGAGAGAGAAAGTGAGAGAGATAAGTTGGTGAATCATCTTGGTTTCTTCCTTATTCTTCTTCATCTTCGAACCTTCACTTTGAATCATTCTTCTGACGATTCTGAGTTCCTTTGGGGTAAGTTAACCTAACCCTAACCTGTGTTAGAGCTTAGACTAGACTTGGTGTTGTTGTATCTCATTTTTATCCTTATTTTAGGGTATTCTAGCGCCGTTGACGAAGACAACTCGTCTAAATCAGTTTGGTAGTTCTTTCTTCGCTTAAGGTGCGGACTTTGAGTGTATAGGTTATGGTTTTCAAGGCTTTCAATCCCAGTTAGTGGTTTATTCTTGTTATGGATGAGATTTCACATGTCAAATGTTGTGTTTACATTGCTTTCTTGATATGCATGTGCTATATTGAGATTTGCGTATTCTATGTGTATTTATAAAGTACCGTATATGTATAAAATATGCACTTATGTTTGCCATGATTAATTGTCATGTATGTATGCTAGATGTATGTATGACAACTCCTTGATAAAAGGAATTGTCTAAGTGCATGTATTTCAACATGCGTCATGTATGTTGTTCCATGTATGCTAAGTGTTTGTAGAAATGCATGAATGATCTAAGTGTAACTGATTACACTAATTGCGGGTGTTGAGAAGTGATTCTCAATACTCCTATGGATGCGCATGTTTTCCTTTATGCAGTTACATTCCAAGTTATTTAAATTCAAGCATCTCCTATGCTTACATTTATGTTAAGTTGATATTCTTCAGATGTGTATGTACCATGATTTGAGTTGTTGATCCATTACTGCTTTACATTCCATATGAATATCTGTAGTTGTGTAAAGTGTTTGGGACTATGCCTTAGTCTAGGAAATCGGTAATTGACCCTATATACATGGTTGAGATTGCTTTCGCCATGTAGGACGTATTAGACGAACCCGAGCCGTATTAGAGTTGGCGGCAGTGGTTTGGCCACGCGGAGTGTTTGCGCACTCTATGTCGCTCAATTCGACGTGCTCTCGTGCTAGTCGAGTTCGTCAAGTAACCCGATTGTCCGATGTATGTTAACCATGTATGGACGCTACTGCTTGAATCTAGGGTACCGAACTTACCAGTGAAATCCTAATAACCATGGTACCTGATCCGCTAAGACTCATGAGCCGGACATGGTGGTATGGGACACCGTAGTCGAGCTGTCGGCCTACGCTGGGGTGACGAGCCTCCCGTAGTGACCAGTGAGCAACTAAACTTGTGAGCCGATTATAGTGGTATGGGACACTATATTCGTCTTTGTCGGCCTACATTGATTGGTGACGAGCCCTTTGTAGTGACCTCGAGCATACCGGATACCGCAAGGAGGTGACGAGCAGATATGTGGTAGTAAGTGAATGAAAGGCTTGCAATGAATGTTGACGAGACATATGATACGACCTCAACTATATGAACGTATCAGATGTCTAGGATTGACGACACTAGTAAGGATCACTGTTTGTATGGTGATATGAGGAAGGTATCTTAGCTTCCCAATTCTGTTGTGTGAAATGGACTAATAACAACTTGGTAATCATATCCATGCACCGCATTTGCATGTGCTTTGTAGATGTGGCGCACTTTGAGGCGATGTCATGCGTAACGTAAGATGAAGACGCCGAGGGTGTATGCGTGAGGGCACGCATCATATTGCATTCATACTTGCATTAACAAGAGTACTTAGGATTTAATTACTTATCTGCTTTATCATTCTTGTTTGATTGAGCGATAACATGTTAACCGATTGCCTTATTGTTCCACCGAGTTGATCACTCACTCCCACGTTTCAGGCGGTGTTACACACCCACCGGACTCTGTCTTAGGCCCCGATGTTGCAAGATGTGGATGCGACGTCGAGGCAGAGCGGGAGCTGGATGACGACAGAGCCTTCTCTTATATGCAGTTTTGAGACGGGTTCTAGCGAGCCTCGGTCGATGCGCGGGATTTTGGGATATATTTTGGGAATTTAAATGATGTAACTTGATACTTAAATTTTGATAAATAACACTTTCACATGATCTGGATTGTATATGTAATTTAGGGATTTACACTTGTACACATTTTACTATAAGTCTTCGCTTGCTTTATTCACTTATCCCTGAATCATATCTATGTTTTGGCTTAATCTATTCCATGTTTTATGCACTAATACAGTCAACATACATTCATCATTAAATACTTTATGAGATTGTTTACAACCAGCGGGGGTGAGCATACCTTCATGCATGGTTTTTCCAAAAAATACAAGACATACAGATATCAACTCCTTCTAAAATTTCATAAACTTGAATTTGAAAATCCATATTTACACTTGAAAGAGTTTGATAAGATCATAGCAACCTTATACTTTTCAAACGTGTCTGAGGACACGGTTAGGCTGAAACTCTTTCCCTACTCTTTGAAAGAGAAAGCCAAGATGTAGTTGCATTCACTACATCCATGATCTATTGGTAAATGGAACGGCATGACAAGGGAGTTCATTAAGAAAATTTTCTCATATCATAAAACCCTTAGGAAGTCGATCATGAACTTTTCCTAAAAGGAAGATGAAACATTCTTCCAATGTTGGGAGCAGTTCAAGGATCTTGTCAATTCATGGCCACAACATGGTTTGGAAGCTTGACGAATAACAATTTTTTATTTTTTTATGATGGGTTGACTTCTTCCATGTGCCAAATGGTCAAAACAATGTGCAATGAGGAATTCATGAAAAAAGAGGTCGATGATGTGTGGGATTATTTTGACAAGCTTGTTTAAATCACACAATTATGGGACATCACCCCAAAATAAAGCACCACTTCTACACCTACTCAATCAAAGGAGAGGGCGAAATTTATCTTCTGAAAGAAGATGATGATATAAATGCTAAAGTGGCTAATCTCATAAGAAAACTTGAGGCCATGGAATTAAAGAAGGATAAGGCTATGGAAATTGTTTGGGGTATTTGTGCTTGCAACATTCACACAACTGAAAATTGTCTAACAATACCTACTTTTTAAGAGGTACTAAATGAGTAATCTAATGCCATGATTAATTATTAAAGACCTTTCAGTAGATCTACTTCAAATAAATACAATCCTAGTTAGAGAAATCATCTAAATTTCAGTTGGAAGAATGGACAGACTGCTACTCCTCAAGGATTCTTTAATCAAATTCTAAATCAAGGGAAATCTCAAGAGGATCTGGTTCTAAAGCATCTTCAAAATCAAGAGTGGTTCAATCAAGGTATGCTACAAGCCTTTCAAGACCTTACAAAGGCCATTCAAGGGTTTGAGACAAAAAAATAGGATTGGAGAAAAGGAAAACCTTCCAGCTCAACCTCTTCCCAATCCAAAACATCAATATGAAGTCAGTAACCCGATCTCTTCAAATCAAATTGAGCAAGCAGAGTCTATCACCACTCTTAGGAGTGGGAAAATAATTGACAAATCTATTCCGGTAAGGACCCGAAAATAGATGAAACTGATAGACCTAGTAACACTCCACATGAGTTAGAACTGGAACCTCAAGGCAAGCCGATTGCTCCATTTCCATAACGATTGATTGCACCAAAACCTCTCTCTAAATCTCAGAACATTCTAGAGATGCTAAAACAAGTGAAGGTCAACATTCCTCTACTAGATGCTATTAAACAAATACCTTCATATGCCAATTTTTTGAAAGACTTATGTACGACTAAAAGACGATAAAATATTCAAAAGAAAATCTTCTTAACAGAAAAAATAAGTGTCATCCTAAAGCAAGATGTGCCACAAAAGTACAAAGATCCCCGTAACGTAACCATTGCTTTTATTATTGAGAATTGTAGGATTGAGCATGCACTTCTTGATTTAGGAGCAAGCGTAAATCTAATCCCATACTTGGTTTACGAACTGGGTCTAGGTGAATTAAAACCTACCTGGACCACATTACAACTTTCTAATCACTTAGTTCATGTACCAAGAGGGGTAATTGAGGATGTGTTAGTCCAGGTTGACAAATTCTACTACCCAATAGATTTTATCGTCTTGGATGCTCAACCCATCGTGGACATGGGCACTCAAATTCTCATCATTCTTGGTTACCCATTCCTTACCACATTAAATGTAATCATCAATTGTAGGAAGGGAGTCATGAATTTCTCTTTTAGGAATATGATATTGGATCTCAATATCTTTTTCAACATGAGCAAACAGACAAAAGATGATGAAAATGCCTATTATGTTAACTTGATTGATTCTTTCGTGGAAAATAGAACACTTTTGACCTTATCCTCTGACACTCTAGAGATTTGCCTAGCACACTCCCATGATTTAGATGATGATATGATTAGGGAGATAATTGTTATGCTTGATACTGTGTTGGTACTTGAAGTTAATCGGTGGAGGCCATAATTTGAAGAATTGGCCCAAACTAATGTAGTGCCTCTATCGTCTAACCTTAAGGCACCATAGCTTGACTTAAAACATTTACCTTCTAATTTGAAACATGTCTATTTAGGTCAAGATGAGACATACTCAGTGGTGATTTCTTCCCACCTTGAGCAAGAACAAGAGAGTATGCATATCTATATTCTCATGGAGCACAAAGGAGCCCTTGGATGGTCGATTACAGACCTCAAGAGAATTGACCCTTTGATTTGTACTCACCATATTTATCTAGAGGATAATGCCAAGACCTCCCGCCAACCATAACGTAGGTTAAATCCAAATATGAAGAAAGTGGTTACGAGCAAGGCACTTAAACTATTGGATATGTGTATCATATACCCTATATCCGATAGTTAATGAATGAGTCCAACTCACGTGGTTCCTAAGAAGTTCAGAATCACCATTGTAGCTAATGCCAACAATGAACTCGTGCCAACTAGAGTTACTACTGGTTGGCGAATGTGCATTGACTGCAAGAAATTGAATGTAGTCACAAGGAAGGACCACTTTCCTTTGGCCTTCATTGATCAAATCTTGGAAAGTGTTGCTAGTCATTCCTATTATTATTTCCTTGACGGGTATTCAGGATACAACCAAATAGAGATAGCCCCTGAAGATCAAGAAAAAACAACATTCACATTTTCCTTTGGCACCTTTTCTTACTGAAGGATGCCATTCGGACTGTGTAATGCCCATATCTAGAGGTCTTCATGGACGCCTTCTCTGTCTTTGGTCCATCTTTCAACGAATGTTTAGAGAATCTTAAATATGTGCTTAAAAGATGTGAAAAAAAAGAATTTGGTACTCAACTGGGAGAAGTGTCATTTTATGGTTCATAAGGGAATTGTCCTTGGAAATATCATCTCGTTCAAGGAAATTGAGATAGATAATGCTAAGATTAATCTTATCTCTAAATTACCTCCACTCAAGAATATACGAGATGTGTGATCCTTCCTAGAAAATACCAGATTTTACGGAAGATTCATAAAGGACTTTAGTCACCTATCCCGTCCTTTATGCAATCTACTTCAAAAGGATGTACCATACGAATAGACTGTGCAATGCCAGGAATCTTTTTTAAGCTTAAGGGCATGTTAACCACCACACTTATCATGCAGCCACCTAATTAGAACCTTCCTTTTGAAATTATGTCTTATACATCTAACTATGCTCTTGGGGCAGTCTTAGGCCAGAGAAAAGAGAAGAAGCCCTACGTTATTCATTACGCAAGTAGAACTCTAAATTTTTTCAAGTGAATTACTCTACTATAGAGAAGGAACTCTTAGCCGTAGTATTCGCTTTGGATAAATTTAGGTCCTACTTGATGGATCCAAGATCATCATCTACACAGATCATGCGATGCTCAAGTATCTTCTTTCTAAGAATGATGTCAAGCCCCGCTTGATAAGATGGATCCTCTTACTCTAAGAATTTGATTTGAAAATAAAAGATAAAAAGGGAGTAGAGAACATAGTGGCTGACCATCTTTCCCACCTTGATCTCTCTGATTCCCTTAAAGACGACGCATATAAATGACATGCTCTCTGATGAACAACTGTTTAAAGTCTCCCATTCCCCTTTGTTTGTGAATATTGCTAATTAATTTGCCACGTGTTTCATGCCAACACATTGGACTGTGCAAGATAAGAAGAAATTCTTTACCAAAGTACGCAAATTCTTCTAGGATGATCCATATTTGTTTAAATATTGCCTAGACCAAATCTTAAGGAGATGTGTGCCAGAGAATGAACACCAAAGTGTCATTTCCTCATGTCATTCTCAGGCCTGTGGTGGTCACTTTTCGGTAAAAAAGACCACGGCCAAAATTCTGCAATTAGGCTTTTATTAGCCCACTATGTTCAAGGACACTCATGAGTTTTGCAAAGCCTGTGAGTGTTGTCAGAAATTTGGAGCATTGTCCTATCGAAACATGATTCCTTTGAACCTCATTCTAATTATTGAAGCATTTGATTGCTGGGGCATCGATTTCATAGGACCATTCCCTCAATCTTTTGAAAATTTATATATTTTTCTCGTAGTAGATTATGTCACTAAATGGGTTAAAGCGATCCCATGCCGAAACAATAATCATCAAACGGTCATTAAATTCTTAAAAGAGAACATCCTTTCCTAGCTCGGAACGCCTTAAGCCATCATTAGTGATGGAGGTTCACATTTTTTTAATAGGCCATTTAAGAACTTAATGAAAAAATATGGCATCTCCCACAAATTAAGTACTCCATACCACCCACAAACAAGTGGGCAAGCTGAGATGTAACATCCTGTACTTTTTCATACTCAGGTGTTACCATTTAAATCAAATATAGGATGAACACATGATAAAACACACATTAACCTATAACTTACACCACGCATGATTACTCATGATCCACCCTTGAATGACCCCTTACGTCTCTATGTAGGATTACATCGACACTAATTGGCAGACCCACGATCCAAATCCAACTGTTGAGGCAGGTGATATCGCACCTAAGTACTCTGAGATCAGCCTATAAACTCAATTGTGCAACAATCTAACCATCAAGAATAATTTGTATCCACCGATCAAACCATTCATCAGTCGATATTAAGATGGACCATCACATCCTTAAAGAAACTTATTTCTAAGATCACAATCACTTTGATAGATAAGTCAAACCACCTATCATTAATATCGAACTCCTAAGACCATTCTAGATTAGGTTTGGTAACTACCTAACCATCATTTCTTTTCTTTTTTTTTGAAAATTAACAAATTTAGACAAGTATAACCACAAATTCCATAATAAATCATAATAAAATTCATAATCATGAAATGTAGCCCATTTATATAATAAGAAATCCTAAACTTAAGGTACCTACCATGAAGTGTAGGTCCCACATGCTAAATATACGGATAAATAATAATAATAAAATAAAATAATTTATAACCAAGTAATAAAATTCTACACTATTCTAGTAATATACTACGTTGCGAAATTCGTAGTAAAAAACAGACATATGATCCCTTTAGGGATTTTTGACCGTTGATTTTCAGATTTGAGCCGATCTAACTGTCGGATCGACGATAATTGGCATCTAACAGTTATATTTCAGTCAATATGGTCTACTTGGGCTTTGGTTTTGCCTCATTTTCAATCTCCTAACTTAAAGTGGTTTTGTAAAATGAATTAATGGATCGGATCCATGAAAGATATCACAATGGACCCCACATTAGTGTGCATGTGCACTAGGGGCAGTGCACCCGCAGTGCACTGGACCGTTAACACGATCAAACGGGTGTTAACCCATGAAAATTCAAAAAATAGAGAATTCCCTCTCTCTTTCCTTCATTTTTCACTAGCGACGAAGGAAGTCTGCTGGTTTGAATTTGGGCCCATCATCAAGTCACAGATCGATGATCCAAACTATCTATCACATTTAGGGCATGGCCCCGACTAAACCCTAAAAGGATTCACACGTTGATTCACATGCGCATGCACACAGTTATAGGAACAAGTCGAGTTACGTGCGGCTACTCTTTTGGAAATGAAATTTCCATTTTTGGTGAGGATGAGCTGGCAATTAAGGAGAAATCTCTCTTTACCATCTTGACCATTCATTTTAAGGGAATCCTAGCCCTAGAAACTAGGTTGTTATAAAAAGAAAGAGAGAGAAGGAGAGAGGAGTTGCGGAAGGAATCTTCCTACTTTTGTGCTGGCGCAATCCCATCCATTCCCACGTCTAACAACCTCCCCAAATACATCCTGGCCCTTGAAACTAGGGCATTCTCAAGCATCCAGCTTGGAGATCTCGCACGAGATCTCCTTATTGCGAGAAAATTGCCCGCGACCGAGAATACTGAGACCTGTCATTAGTGTAAGGATTTTGGTAGCTAATGGTGGGCCCCATAGTGGTCGATGGGCTCATCCAGTCCGTCCAAAAGGACCAGATCATAAGATAAACCATCCATTTGCATTTTTCAATTAATGAAGTCGTCATCTTGTCAGTCTGGCTGAAAACACCCATCCCTGGGTTTGATCATAAAATGTTAATTTGAGACATTGGATGGGTAGGTCAAGGTTCCAAAAATTGATCCAGTATGGTTGATCTGAGTTATGTAAGATACGTTTTATCCGAATCATTCGAATGCCACCATATTGCACTTGGGTTCGCGGCCGACTCGACTAACTAATCCAGTGATTAGTTAGCATTCGAAACTTCTAGATTTAGATTAGTAGAGCCTTTAAAAGGCTTCCTTTTCACTACAAGCAATGTAGTTTTTATCAACGAAACTTTTACCAATGAAATTTTTTTCATCGATAAAAAGGACTTTTACTGACAAAAATTATTTTCGTCGGTAAAAGTTTACTTTTATCGATGAAATTGTAATTTCATAGGTAAAAGTCCTTTTTACTGATGAAAATTCTCATTAATAATAGCTATTTTGAATTTTTGAAAAAAAAATCAAAAATTTACTTTTACCAACGAAATTATAATTTTGTAGGTAAAAGTCCTTTTTACCGATGAAACTTTTCGTCGGTAATGGCTGTTTTGAATTTTTGAAAAAAAAAATTGAAAAGTTTATTATTATCGATGAAATTATAATTTCGTAGGGAAAAGCCATCTTTATCGACAAAAATTTTCGTCGGTAATGGTTGTTTTGAATTTTTGAAAAAAAAAATCGAAAAGTTTACTTTTACCGACGAAATTATAATTTTGTAGATAAAAGCCATTTTTACCGACAAAAATTTTCATCAGTAATGGCTGTTTTGAATTTTTGAAAACAAATTCGAAAAGTTTACTTTTACTGACGAAATTATAATTTCGTAGGTAAAAGCCACCTTTACCGACGAAAATTTTCATCAGTAATGGTTGTTTTGAATTTTTGAAAAAAAAATTGAAAAGTTTACTTTTACCAATGAAATTATAATTTCATAGGTAAATGCCATTTTTACCGATGAAAATTTTCGTCGGTAATGGTTGTTTTGATTTTTTGAAAAAAATCAAAAAATCAAAAAATTTACTTTTGCTGATGAAATTTTGATTTCATTGGTAAAACTATTTTCCTGATGGACATGAAAAAAAAAATCTGATATAATGTTATTACCGACGAAAACTATTTTCGTCGGTACAAGTGTTTTTCTTGATGGACCTAAATTGTCGGCAAAAATCTGGTACAATGTTTTTACCGATGAAACCTTTCGTCGGTAAAAGTGTTTTTCCCGATGAATTAAAACCGTTGGGAAAAGGTTCCCGCCATGGACCAAAAATTCCTGCCCCGTCCGAAAACTCACTTTTACTGACGAAATGTGTTCGTCGGTAAAAGTGTTTTTATCGACGATTAATTTCGTTGCTAAAAAGAAATATGAAATTTTTTCCTGATGGCTGAAAACCATCGTGAATTTTTTTTACCGACAAACAAAACCCGTTAGTAATAATCCTCTATTTCTGTGTGTGTGTGTGTGTGTGTGTGTGTGTGTGTGTGTGTGTGTGTGTGTGTAGTTATTATATTATATGAGTTGAAATTTTTTTATATATAATTAAAAAGTAATATTTAAATGATTTGTAATATCAGATGTAATGGAATATTCAAAAGTTCAAAAATTTTAACAATGTTTGAGAAAATTTTTGAAAACAAAATGATGCTTTTGAAAAAAAAAATCGGCATTTTGAAATTTTTGAGGAAAAAATTAAAATATGAGAAATTTTTTAAGACTTTAAAAATAAAAATTCAGAATTTGTATTAAAAATTTTTTTTGAAATATTTTATAATAAAACATCATGGTGATCCCTGAGAAGATTTCAATGGTTAATGTTTCTATTCTCACCACGTATATGGATAATTTGTGGCCTAACTTAATTTATGTGTTTAATCGATGCCGTTCATCTGCTTTTTCAACTCATTTTAGGTTAAAAGAAAAAAATGAAGTATATCCAAGCTTGTAATAGACGACGCAACAGAAAACTGTGGGAATAATAATGCTCGCAGTTGAAACCTTACTAGGGCCTGTAGTGATGTTTGTTTTTCATCCAACCTGTTGATAAGGTCAGAAAGATGTCGATGAAGGAAAAATGATGATATCAACTTGATTCAAATTCCCACTTTTCCTGTGGTGTGGTCCACTTGAGATTTGGATATGCTTTAGTTTTGGGATCTCGCTCTAGAATTAATGAGCTAAAAACACGGATGGACAGTGTGGATACAAAATACATTTATCAATATGGGCCCCATAGTCAGGATGACACCATGTTGGATAAGACTGAGGCAACATCTAATCCTCTTGCTTAAAAATCCTGCATTTGCTGATGATGGATCAATTAATAGTAATTAAATATACAAAAAAATTTGGCGTTACTTTCATATGGATGAATGCGTTACATTTGCTGGTTTGTTCAGGATGGATTCATATGGATAAGATCTAACATGTCTATAAGGTCACCCACAATGTATTTATATCAGGAATTAAAAATTAGAGGGATTCAAGGGAAAAAATGAGATTAGAAATCTGATAAAATCTTCTTAATTGTGTGTAGGATCACCTTAATATATACACGCAATCCAATCTATTCATCCGATCCTAGACAAAACGAAGATTGAGTTTCCTGAAATTAATTGTATTCAAATGTTCATGTGTGCAAAAATATGAATTTAGATGTTTTATACATGATTTCACACTTTTCACTGTGATGTGATCTACATAACTATTATATTTGAATGAAATTTAAGATACATGGTGAAGATATGATTTATTGTCTAATGGGCCGAATGGATCATGGGTTGCGGACACTTTCGAAGCCAAGATGGATAAAAAAAAGTCCCGACAAAGTGGGTATTAAACGTCCACCATTAAAAATAACATTCATTGAAGTTTTTGATCAAGCTGATGTTGGTGTTTTCTCTTCATTCATATCTTTTTGATATTTTGAACATGTTGGATGTCAAATAAACATTATTGTGGGCCCAAGGAAGGTGGTGGAAATCATTATTCCACACTGTTTCGCGTGGCATGGTACACTTGAGTTTTGAATTTACCTATAAATTTGAGATCAACCCACACCATTCATCCATTCTTCGAGATCATTTTAGAGAATTATCCAAAAAATGAATCATATCCAAAGATTAAATGGACCACACCACAAATATGAGGAACAAATTGGTTACTCCCCCTGACACCATCCAATGGCTGGTGGTTGGTATTCCGTGGGCCACACCATGATGTAAGTGTTTAATCCATGCCGTCCATCTATTTTTAAAGATCATCTTATGGCATGAGACCAAAAATGAGGCATATCCCAATCTGAAACGGACCACATTATAGGTAACAGTGTTGAATGAGCGCAACCATTTAAAACAATTTTAGGGCCATAAAAGTTTTGGATCGAGATGATTTTTGTTTTTCCCCTTCATCTAGGCCTGTATGACCTAATAAATAGATTAGATGCCAAATAAACGGTACAACAAGCCTTACGAGGATTTAAATGATGGATATCCAATCACTATTGTTTTAATGTGGTGTGGTCCACCTGATATTTATATACTCTCATTTTTGGGCCCCACCATGATGTATGTTTTATATCCACACCTTCCATCCATTTGGAGAGATCATTTTAGGGCAATATCCAAAGAACAAGTTAAATCCAAAGCTCCAGTGGACCCCAGCACCAAAAACAGTGGAACAGTGATGCACACCATTAAAAACTTTTAAAGGCAACAAAAGTTTTATATCAAGATGATATTTGTGTTTTCCTTTTTTTAATGTATTTTTTAACTTTTGAACAGGTTGGATTTCAAATAAACATTACGATGGGCATTAACATAGTTTCAATGGTAGGATCACTCTCCCCACTGTTTTCTGTGGTGGGGTCCACTACAGATTTTTATCTGCCTCATTCTTTGGCTCATGACTTAAAATGATATCTCAAAATGGATGGATGGTGTGGATATAATAAATACATCATAGTGGGGCCCATAGAAAATGGTGACGTCAGTTCAAGTAGGGCGTCCAAGAGACGCCCTACACCCAACGTGACCTCTCTCTCACTGACTCTCTCTTCCTCCAGCACTCTCTCCCTCCTCTCCCACCTCTCTCTCGCTGACTCTCTCTTCCTCTCTCTCTAATCTCTCCTCCCTGTCCCCTCTCTATCTCTCTCGCATCCTCTACCTCCTCTGTCTCTCTATATCTCTATTCCTCTCTCTCTCGCGGACTGTTGTCGGATGCCCTACTCATGCACGCCCTCTCTCTCTCTCTGAAGCTCGGTTGACCATGAGGTATCTCTCTCTCTCTCTCTCAATCTCAATATCGATTTAGGGATTTGGGGATTTAGGGATTTAGGTTGGATGGCAAATAAACCTTACATTGGACCCTAGGACTTTTTGGGTTAGACTGATTTTTAAGATCTAGGTGAAAATATGGTGACACATCTAATGGATGAGTGGACTGGATGAAAATTCTCCACCATGCAGCTATATGCTTAACAATGTTTGTTAGTTCCTTACTTAAATTCTCGTATGTATGTGTGGAAGCTGCTTTAGTGCTGGAATTTTTTTTTCCTTGCTTAATATACATGATGGAAATATATTGGTAGGATCATCCAATCAGTCCTACCCAAAAAAAAGTGTGATTTTGCACTGTGGGAATGAAAAGTTAGTGGTCCACATCAGTTGATTTGTATGTCTAGAGGTTTCTAAAAGCTAGCATGGCATAGGGAGCTTCCCTACCCCTCTTGCATAAAAGATCCATCATCATAGTATGTAGAATGTACACGCCTGCTTGCATAATGCTACCACCAGTATGATTTTCTTGAACTGTAAACTCCAAGATGCAGGAAATTGTCTACTCCAAAGGGAGAATTTTCATCTTCGCTCCCTGTCCAAGGCTCCTATTGGCGAAAAGAAATTTGATTTGTTTTATATACTTCCTTATCCAATCATTTTAATGATGGATTTCATTTTTTAAATTCCAGCACTTTTCGAAAGTATCTTTTCATGCAGTTTGATTTTTTTTTTTCTTCTTGTTTGATAGATGATGAAATTAGGGGTGCACATTCAATTGGTTTTTTGCTGGAATTGTAATTAGATTCTTCTCAGCATGTTCGCACTGCTTCCTCCAAGGCTACTCTTAATCAACCAACAATCAAAGTTGTAGCTATAATAGCTGAAGGTTGTAAAGAAGCCTTCACCTACTCTAATGGAGAACACTTAATCAAAAGTGAAAAATAAGCAAGAGGAGCCCAAAGCTAGTGAGATGAAAGTGGTTGGGATTGGACTAAAAGTTAGTTCGAAATTTGGTCAAAATGCAATTCTATAGGCCAATCTTTCTACATAAGAGAGTAGTAATGGTATGGTCTTTCTGATGATTTAATAGGCCAGAACATTGGTTTGCTATGTTCCACTGTGGATGGACTCTGACATGCTCTAAAAATCTACTTAGCCGGATAATCTTAAAGTTTTTATTCAGGAGAATCTCGACCACAAGGTTTCACATGTAAACTCCTAGAAGCCAAATCCTATTTTTTAGTATCCAAAACTTCCCTGCCATTATTTCAAATCATAGGTGATGGACCACAATTTGTGGGCTTGATGTTTGTAATCTAGATGTAAAACACCTCTGTTATGAGTGGTCTAGATGTTGCACAAGTTGATATCGGTTTGTGTACTGCAAATTGCCTCTTCAATCTCTCCTCATGCCAGTCAACCTAGCATTTCTCATTGATATTTTTAGAAATTGACCTTTTTTTGGAGATTTCTTTGGTTGGATTTTTTTTTCAATTTAAGGAATTGCAGTGAGTTGTGAAAAACCATGGTGGATCTATTCTTATTGGATGCTTGTTTTGGTCTTTTCGATATGCATGTATTGAATTTTTGTAACAAAAACATGATCTTTGCACTAACAATAACATGCTTTATAACTTGGCTATGGAACAAACTTTTTGGGAACAAAATTATTAGAACTTAGTGTTCTATGTTTTGGGAACAAAAACTATTTGGCTCAACAAAATAAATCCTACTCAGCCAGAAAAATCGAAACAAGGGAGCTTTACAAATCATTTTCCACTAGAAAGTTTCGAAAAGAGAATCTTACTTCATTGGTGAGATGACATGGCAAGATTTGATTGATAGGGTCGCATGCTTATAGATATACAATAGTGTAAGGTCCACCGATCAAATCTTTCCACATCATCTCACCACCCAATTTAGGTCTTACCTCATAAAATACCGAATCTGTGACTCCATGTATGAGACCATAGATGATGAAATTAGTTGAATGCCACACAACATGGATACCATTTGATATTGAATCTGGACTGTCAATAAATTTTTCATAACTGCTCATTTATTTTGTCCTTGTGTGGCTCAACATGTCTTTTCTGAAAATTTGTTCGTGGGAACATTGTTTGGAGCATTAATTCAGTTTTGAGTTTGTTGTTTATTTCATGCAGGAGCCTGCATCAGAGATATAAGACAGGATTTTATTTATGATTAATAATATTTCAGCTTCAAATATGGATGTGAAAGCAAAAGAATTTACTGATGACTTGAAAGAGTAGTACTATCCATGGTTTGCTTAGTATATGGTGATGAAAAGGTGAGAAAAATCTTATGAATAACCTTTTAGTTTCATCAGCTGATTTTTACTTTACTGAGACATTATATTTGACAGAGTAAGCATTGAGCAAAATTTTCATGGGCTATACTTGAAGTTCTTGAAGAAAGTTAATTCAAGAATGCTGAATAAGGAGATTATCACATCTACTTATGAGAATTGCAAGGTGCCTTAGCAAAACTTTTTTGTTACCCCTGGTTGTCATTGTCACCATACACTTTTTCCCACAAAAAGTCTTAGAATCTCCATCGTTGGGGATGTAATTACTGTCTATATGTAGTTTCTCTTTCACTTGTGAATTTATTTCTAAGCTCTCAGTATGTTGTGGCCCACTCGTTGCAGAGGCATATGGCCCAATCAAATCACTAGGGACCTATCACAAGGCAATCCACTCTCTTGGACCCTTTGAATACGTACCATTAAAAACTTCTTGGGGCCACCAGAACGTTTATTTGCCATGCAACCTATTTATAAAGTCACAAGGACTTGGATGCAGGGACCACACAAATATTAGCTTGATCCAATAATTTTGTAGCCCACATGGAGTTTTTAATGGTGTTTGGATGAGATCATGCCCTAAAATGAGCTGTCAAAACTGATGGACCATGAGGATGTAAGGCACTCTTTCTTAAATCCTCAAAAATTGAAAATTCCACTTCAAACCTTGTACATGGTCAAATTACCCTTTCCAGCTTCAATCCTGAATAAAATGAGAAGAACTCTAATACTCCTATGGATGTTTTTTAGGCCATTAAAATAATGAAACATAGGTAGTATTATCAAACCAAACACATATATATACATGTAGATCAAGCTATCACAATTCATGTCATTCCCCTCAATATCTTCTTATGGATGTTTCTTACTTTACTTACCTTTTATGTTGTTTTTAATCTACTAGAGATAATAATACCTTGTTCCGGTTTTGTCGAATTCTTTATTATATGATGATTGCTGCATAGGTAGTATGAATACTGGTAAGTATATTTGGTTATTTTCATTGGATTATGTTTATGAGAATGAGGGAAGAAATTAGTTATGGAGTTAGTATGAATACTGGTGAGATGATTGTTGTATTATATGTCCTTATAATACCTTTCATTATAATGACTTGTTAGTTTATAGTTGAGACTTATGATTGTGATTTGTAAGTTAGATAATTAGTTACCCATTTGAGGATTTCTATGTGGCCATACATAGATATGGTGTGTTTCTGGTGGCATAGAAATTACTCAAATTATCCCATTTTGGACAGTTCAAGGTTAAATGGATAATATGCTTTCATATAATCGATTTAAATGTTCATGCTTGATCTACGGTCCATCTCCTCATTTCTCTCTATATATGTTTCTTTCATTACGTATCCAATGCCAAATATCTTTACATTGCTTTAGATATTTGACATTAGAATATAATGTAAGATCAACTTATCTGGAGAGGCATGGGGAGATGCTGCTGGATTTTCAGCGTGTACGTTTAAATGGGAATATAAAAGTATTACAATCTATCCAACCTTGGATGGGTAAATAATTTAGGATTTAATTGAGCGGTGGTCCCTGAAAGGTGGGAACCGCTATTATGACCATGACGAATCTATCCATTTCCTATGGACAGTAATATGGGTGGCCTGGCCATTTGGACAGGCCCATGTTTATGTATTAAACATTAATGGAGCAGACCCGGATATGCATCGGAGCTATCCGAATGTTGAGTGGGGGTCCCTGGAAGGTGGGAACCGCTGTTATGACCATAATAAAGTTATCCGTTTCCTATGGACAACATTGGAGTGGCCTGGCCATTAGGACAGACTGTGTTTATATATTAGCTCAAATTTGTTGGAGCAGACCCAGTTGTGCGTCGAAGCTATCTGGATGTTGAGCGGGGGTCTATGAAAGGTGGGAACCACTGTTATGACCATGATGAAACTGTCCATTTTTTATGGACAGCATTGGAGTAGCCTGACCATTTGGATAGGCCGTGTTTATATATTAGCTTGAATTTGTAGAAGCAGGCCCGCGTTTATAAAAATTTTCATTTATGCTCGAGTTAATTTTGTGTAATTTGAAATAAGCTTAACCTTAACCTATAACCTAAACCTTAATCTAAACTTATAACGTATAACCTCAAACCTAAACCTAAACCTATAACCTTAGCCTAAACCTAAACCCATAACCTAAACCTAAACTTAATTCACTTAACTTAAACCTACACCTAAACCCAAACATATAACCTGAACCCGAACCCGAATTCCTAAACCTAAACCTAAACCTAAACCTATAACCTATAACCTTAACCTAAACTTATAACCTATAACCTAACCTAAACCTAAACCTAAGCCTATAACCTATAACCTAAACCTATAACCTATAACCTAACCTAAACCTATTTTAAAATCCCTAAACCTATAACCTTTAACTTATAACCTAAACCTATAACCTTAACCTAAACAAATCACCTAAACCTAAACCAAAACCTTAACCTATAACCTAAACCTATAACCTATAACCTATAACCTAAACCTAAACCTAAAACCTAAATGTATTCTCAAATCCCTAAACCTAAACCTAAACCTAAACCTATAACCTATAACCTTAACCTATAACCTTAACCTAAACCTATAATCTATAACCTAACCTAAACCTAAACCTAAACCTAAACCTTAACCTATAACCTTAACCTAAACCTATAACCTATAACCTAACCTAAACTGAAACCTAAACCTATTCTCAAATCCATAAACCTATAACCAAAACCTAAACCTATAACCTTTAACCTATAATCTTAACCTAAACCTATAACCTAAACCTAAACCTAAACCTTAACCTATAACCTAAACCTATAACCTATAACCTATAACCTAAACCTAAACCTAAAACCTAAACGTATTCTCAAATCCCTAAACCTAAACCTACACCTAATCCTAATCTCAACTCCCTAACCTAAACCTAAACTTGAAAACCCAAACCTAAACCCGATCCCGAACTCGAACCCGAATCCTTAAACCCTTAGCCTAAACCTAAACCAATAAATTAAACCTAAACCTAAACCTATAACCAAAACTTAATTCACTTAACGTAAACCTTCATCTAAATCCAAACGTATAACCCGAACCCAAACCTGAACCTGAATTCCTGAACCTAAACCTAAACCTAAACCTGTAACCTAAACCTATAACCTTAACCTAAACCTATAACTTAAACCTATAACCTAAAACCTAAAACCTAAAACCTAAACCTAAAACCTAAACGTATTCTCAAATCCCTAAACCTAAACCTACACCTAATCCTAATCTCAACTACCTAACCTAAACCTAAACCTAAACTTGAAAACCCAAACCTAAACCCGATCCCGAACCCAAATCTGAATCCCTAAACCCTTAGCCTAAACCTACACATATAACCTAAACCTATAACCTAAACTTAATTCAGTTAACTTAAACCAACACCTAAACCCAAACATATAACCCGAACCCGAACCCGAACCTGAATTCCTAAACCTAAACCTAAACCTAAACCTAAACCTACAACCTATAACCTTAACCTAAACCTATAACCCATAACTTATAACCTATAACCTTAACCTATAACCTTAACCTCAACCTATAATCTATAACCTAACCTAAACCTAAATCTACACCTATAACCTAAACCTATAACCTAAACCTATAACCTATAACCTATAACCTAAACCTAAACCTAAAACCTAAACGTATTCTGAAATCCCTAAACCTAAACATACACCAAATCCTAATCTCAACTCCCTAACCTAAACCTAAACTTGAAAACGCAAACTTAAACTCGATCCCAAACCCGAACCCGAATCTGAATCCCTAAAACCTTAGCCTAAACCTAAACTTAATGCACTTAACTTAAACCTACACCTAAATCGAAACATATAACCTGAACCTGAACCCGAACTCGAACCCGAATTCCTAAACCTAAACCTATAACCTTAATCTAAACCTATAACCTAAACCTAAACCTAAAACCTAAATGTATTCTCAAATCCTTAAACCTAAACCTAAACCTATAACCTTAATCTAAACCTATAACCTAAACCTAAACCTAAAACCTAAATGTATTCTCAAATCCTTAAACCTAAACCTAAACCTAAACTTGAAAACCCAAACCTAAACTCGATGCCGAACCCGAATCTGAATCCCTAAACCCTTAGCGTAAACCTAAACCTATAACCTAAACTTAATCCACTTAACTTAAACCTACACCTAAACCCAAACATATAACCCGAACCCGAACCCGAACTCGAACCCGAGTTCCTAAACCTAAACCTAAACCTAAACCTATAACCTAAACCTATAGCCTAAACCTAAAAACCTATAACCTTAACCTTAACCTATAACTTTAACCTATAACCTTAACCTAAACTTATAACCTATAACCTAACCTAAACCTATAACCTAAACCTAAACCTAAACTTATAACCTTTAACCTATAACCTAAACTTATAACCTATAACCTAAACCCAAACCTAAACCTATAACCTTAACCTAAACCTATAACCTAAACCTAAACCTTAACCTTAACCTAAACCAAAACCTATAACTTTTAACCTATAACCTAAACCTATAACCTAAACCCAAACCTAAACCTATAACCTAAACCTAAACCTATAACCTAGACCTAAACCTTAACCTATAACCTAAACCTAAAACCTAAAACCTAAAACCTAAACCTAAACATAAAACCTAATCCTAATCTCAACTCCCTAAACCTAAACTTAAACCGAATCCTAATCTTAACTCCCTATCCTAAACCTAAACCTAAACTTGAAAACCCAAACCTAAACCCGATCCTGAACCTGAATCTAAATCCCTAAACCCTTATCCTAAACCTAAACCTATAACCTAAACCTAGAATAGTTATAAGAACATAGAATTCTTTCAAAAGTGACTTGTGTTCAGGCTACATCAAATAAGATCTCTTTTGTTTTGGTCAACGAGAGTTGGTTTGAAGGTGTAAAGACCAGGTTTGTGGTGTGCTTGTAAATTACTATGAGTTTCTGCCTGAAGAAGGTGGCATTGGCCTAGGTTGGACAATTTTTGTTTCAATCAGTTATTTGAGGAGGAAGTTTTGACCTTGGAGGTGCCAATCTCAGTGGAGGAGGTGAGGAAAGCGGTGGACTCTTTGGGAAGGGACAAGGTGCCAGGGTTGAATGGCTTTCCTCTGCCCTTCTTTCAAGTCTTATGGGAGACAACGAAAGGGGATTTGGTTAGCGCCATTGCCGAATTCTATGATTGCGGCTATTTAGCATATGAGATGGGGGAGTTTTTTATTGCCATCACCCTGAAGACTTTAAATAGACTCCCATCATATGCGAAAGGAGTGTTCACGATTATTTAAATACTTTTAGATGAAGACTTTAAATAGAATCCCATCATATGCAAAAGGAGTGTTCACGAGTCTTTAAATACTTTTAAACTGCTATCTTTGCCCCTTTAGAAAGTTAAAATTTGTTTTAACTCTAAAGCTCAAAATCTCACTTAGGAAAAAAAAATTCAATGGTGTAAGCAAGAGGTTGTAGCTTACACTCCATTTCTACCTACCCTTGATCAACCCCCCTCCCCCCCACCCACCCAATTTTAGCTATCCATTAGTGCAATTGATAAACATTACCATTTTTTTTTTGATTTGTTTGACGATGAGGATTCATTAGTAAAAGAGAAAAAAGGGACATTATTCATCAAGGTAGGCAACATATATCATCTGAGCATAGGGAATTCTAGTCCACTCTCTCCTTGGACAAACTATCGGCCTAAGAGTTAGCTTCCCTTGGGATGCCACCGAGATTGGCATCGGCCTAGGTTGGACAATTTATGTGTCAATTAGTTATCTGAGAAGGAAGTTTTGACATTGAAGGTGCCAACTCAGTGGAGGAGGTAAAGAAAGCAATAAACTATTTGGGAATAGACAAGGTGCCAGGGCTGGATGGCTTTCCACTGGCCTTCTTTCAAGTCTTATGGGAGAGCGAAATGGGATTTGGCTAGCTTCATTGCTAAATTCTTTGATTGCGGCCATTTAGAATTTGAGATGGGGGCGTTGTTTATTATCATCACCCTGAAGACTTAACTCCCATCATATGCAAAAGAAGCATTCACAAGTCTTTAAATACTTTTGGATTCCCATCTTTGCCTCTTTAGAAAGTTAAAATTTATTTGAACGCTAAATCTCACTTAGGAAAAAAAAAATCAATGGTGCAAGCAAGAGGCTGTCGCTTACACTCCTGGAGTCACCCTCCATAAACAGGCACCGAGAAAAGATTATGAACCAGCTTAAGGCCCCATAATATAGGCCTAATTATATTTGTTGCTAATAAAAAAGCTTCTAATTCACCATGGTTTGAGGCTACCAATTGTGCTGGAAAGCACTAGCCTGATCGTTCCTTTATCACTATGGATGGCACCTCCAATACCGTGTGCCTAGATTTTTAGAAGAGCTGCCATCAATATTCAATTTTCGACCATCCAAGCAAAGTAGTCAAATAACTAGGCTTTTGATCCCTTTTCCACTTATCCATAGCATCAGTTCAAGCAGAGTTGTACCTCACCTAATGCCTTAATGCCTTTAAGGCCTGTTTGTAGTGTGGGAAAAGAAAAGTATAATGATTATTCAATGATGGATTCCCAGGATTTTCATCTGCACTACTAAAACATGGATTTTATGGATTCCATTATTGGGGGCTTTTCTTTGGATTGCAAGTGGAAATCTCATATTCCTCTCCACAAATTTCCCCTTGTATCTTTTATGTGAGATTTTTTTTTAGAATGTGATGTGGATATATAAGATTGTTTGTGTTTGGATGTATGTAGTTTGTGTTTGTATGGGTGTACGTAGTTTGTGTTTAGAAGGATGTGAATGTGAATTTGATGAAATATATTATAATAGGTGTATATCAGGAAGAATATGATGAAATATATTGTAACAGGTGTATATTAGGAATTTTTATCTGAAAATTAGAAGAAAAAAAAAGAGACTTATACTTACAAAATATTTCGTAGGTAAAAGTTTTCCCCACGTTTTTTTACTGACGAAAAATTTTGTAGGTAAAAGTTCCAACCACATTTTTACCTACGAAAAATTCCATAGGTAAAAGTTTTCCCCACATTTTTTACCTATGAAAAAATTCGTAGGTAAGCGTTTTTACCTACCAAACATTTTGTAGGGACAAGTTCAGACAATATTTTCTACTTACAAACAATTTCCTAGGTACATAGTTTTTACCTACGAAAAGTTTTGTAGGTAAATGTTTCATAAATATTTTTTACCTATGAATAATTTTGTACGTAAAAGTCTTACTATTGCTGACGAAAATAGTACATAGTTTTTACCTACGACAATTTTCGTAGGTAAAAGTTTCGTGAAACATTTTTACCAACGGAAAAATTTGTCAGTAAAAGTTATTTATTTACTTTTTACCTATGAAAAATTTTGTCAGTAAAAGTCTTGCAATTGCCGACGATACCCATTTTCATCAGTAAAAGCCTTTACCCTCGGTCTTTTACCAACTAATTTACCAACGAAAAAATTTGTTGGTAAAACTTATTATGTACAAAAACCTGTCATTTAGCGATGAAATTTTTCATCGATAAAAGTGGATTTTCTTGTAGTGTAGGGAAACTCCTTTCAAAAAATGGAAAGGATATCAGAAAGGGATGAAAGTGTGCCGTTCTAGTGATGTAATGAGCTGAGTTGACTCAGTTCGAGTCGCGATGTGTTCGGGTTGAATCCAGGGCTTCACATGGTCTTTTCAACAGAGAAAGAAGAAGATTGGCGAGGAAGGATGTTGTCGACCTTACAACACACCGAGTTAAGTCAACTTGACTCAAGTTGCAGCCGAGTTGTGCATCTAATCCAGGCTTAAGTCTATTTTGAGTGATGTTGAATCTCAGAAGAAACAGAGAGAAAAGAAATAGGAAGAAGAGGGGTGGCGTGGCCATTCTTTCATTCTAGCCACCGAGTCAAACAATGAATCAATTCGTCCTCTAATGGACGCTGTAATGGTAGGCTCATATTGAGCTTTTGGTTGCTGATCTCCTTGGATATGAAGAAGAATGAAGAAGGTCATAGAAACAAGAAGAAAGAAAAGAAGAAGATGGTGAGAAAGAGAGAGAGAGAGAGAGAGAGAGAGAGAGAGAGAGAGAGAGAGAGGAAGAAGAAGAAGAAGAGAAAGTCAAGCTGAGTTGACTCAGTTAGTTAATCCGTTGTGTCAAGAATGAGTTGGGCCTAGCCTGAATTGAGTTTCACAACTAGGTGAGTCGAGTCTCAAATTTCTTCTCTTATACCTGTTAGTAGTATGTTATTAATAATTATTATATTTTTGTTATTATTAAAGTATTAGTATAATAATATTTCTAAATAATAATAATAATAATAATTATTATTATTAAATAAATAAAATAATATTATCATTATTATTTTCATTATAGGTTATCATTATCATTGTTAATATGATTATTAGCATTACTTCTTATTAAACTATTAGTTATGCTAAAATAATATTAGGTATTCTTGGTATATTAATATCAACTTGTGAATTATCATTATTAATATTATCAATCAATACTTTTAATATGAATACTATTTTATTCATTGCACAAAAATTAGGATTCTAGTTCTAAAACCTAAGCTTAAGTTTAATTTGCATGATCTAAACCCTAAGCCTTGTTCCTAACCGTGCAAGTTTAATAACATTGAAATCTAACCCCTCAAATATCCTAATTTTGTTAGATTTGATCCTAGGGCGTGTACAATTAACTCTAGCATCATCGGGAGACGAACCAACTCTTGAAAGGTAAGGATCAGCCTTCAAGCTTTTCTACATCTTGATAATTAGCGTAGCTCGTTTATTTCATCTATTGCCTAATATATTACTTAGTGAAATTGATGATAAATGATAGTTTCTATTTGAGTAATTCTTTATAATGACTGATGGTTAGATTTACATTCAAATATAAACATGCGTTAGGTCATAAATATCCCACTTTACATGTGTAATTACTTTTAACAATGTGCTTGGCTTGTTTTACCAATTGCAGTTATGTAATGGTGTTTGTGGAAGCCCTTGAACTAGTGGCCTTTCTGCCAAATAGGTAAAATTGAATTTCCTTGTCATGGACTTACCATCTTATGGGTCGTTTGTGCCTTTGTGGCTTTTTGGAGACAATCCCTTTTATTGAACCCTTAAATGGACTGTTTGCCTTATATGGCTTTGATTAACTATTTGACCTCTTGCAGATTTTATGGATTATTTTCGTATAACCCTACGATGGTAAGTTCCACTTATTAAACCATGATTGACCATTAGTTGAAGAGGTTACCCTTAAAACATCATATTTGTTAGACTCATGAGACAGGGATGGTGGAATGGGACATTATGCCTGAGCTGTCGGCCTATGCTGGGTGATAAACCCCTCATAGTGACCTTTGAGCTTTCTTAAAATGATTGTTTTATTTTGGAATAACAATGGTTGAGCTAATCATATATTTTCATGGCATGTAGACTTTATCAGGTGGTCGATGCAAGACACAGGGGTTTTCTTTGATCATTATGGGTTGTACCATAAAGTATTTTACCAGGTGATCCTAAATTATTATTTCGTGCATTCGAACCACTATGGGTGTCCTTCTACATGGACTTTTTCGGGTGTCTAGTCCTCCTTAGGGCGTACCTTTGAGTGCTTTTCCGGGAGACTAGTTCACCTTGGGTGTCCTCGTTGCATATTCTTTTTCAGGTGGCTAGTTCTCATTGGGGTGTACCTTTGAGTACTTTTTCGGGTGACTAGTTCTCATTGAGCGACTTTTTACTAGCTGGATGTGCATCCCTAGGTCTATGAGCATGTACATCCATTCATGCATTTAAATAAGATTATCTTTGTAGAATTTATCAAATGAATGCGTATATGAGAAACCGTATCTAATTTCTATGATAATCATTATGGAATATTTATTATACACTATTTTTGATAACTATGTTTAATTATCTTGATGATACGATAAATCTTGTGGGTCATACCCCAATAGGGTAGCCATTGATGCTATCAAACCGTATTTAGTGTGCAGGATACGTGGATGATTTATGAATTGACTCTGGTGCATCGCATGGAGGGATCGATAGCTATACAACTCAAATTTCTAGTTTACTTTTATTATTTGATTGTTCAATGTTAATTATGAGACATTGGTTTGTATAAGTTTTCGGGTAACCACTTGAAATCTTGGTTATATATATTTGGACTCTCTTTTATACTTATTTTATTCCTATCCGCTAGTTCACTAACTTTGATAAAATGAAAAAAAAAAATTATACGTGGAATTTGGGGACACTTGGGTTTTTGAAACGTGAGTAGTGCACTTGAGTTTCAGGAACCTCCATCTTGTAACACCTAGTTCCCAGAACCTGAGTACACTACTCATTTTCCAAAAACCCGAGTATTAACCTTTAACGGTGGCTCAAATTTCATGTATATTTTTTTCTTTATCAGATTTGGAAAACTAGCGGAATAGAAACAATTAAGTATAAGAGAGAGTCCAAATATACAAAACAAAATATTTTAAGTGGTCACCCAAAAACTTATACAAACCAATGTGTAAATGTTTTACACAACATGATAATACAAATTTAATACAAACGAAGTTAAGAATAGAGAGTCGCAAGATCATCTGGCTCCTCCTATTCCATATGAATGCCAACATGCACGTCATCTACGTCTCCCGCACATTGAGTACAGTTTGTTAGCGTCAATGGCTATCCCAGTGAGGTATAACCCCCAAGATTTATCGTATCATTAAGATAATTAAGCATAGTTATCAGAGACAGTGTATAACAAATATTACACAATAATTATCATGGAAATCGGATAAGGTTCATTTGATACGTATTCATTAAATAAATTACATAAGATAATCTTAATTAAATGCATGGATGCATGCACATGCTCACAGACCTAGGGATGCCCATCCAATTGGGAAAAAGTCACCCAAGGAGAACTAGCCACCCGAAAAAGGCTATGCAATGAGGACACCCAAGGTGAACTAATCTCTTGGAAAAGTACTCAAAGGTACGCCCTAAGGAGGACTAAGCACTTGGAAAAGTCCATGCAACAAGGACACCCATAGTGGTTCGAATGCATAAAATAATAATTTAGGATCACTGGGTAAAATACTCTATGGTACAACCCATAGTGATCCAAGAAAACCCCTGTGTCTTACATCGACCACCCGGTAAAGTCTGTATGCCATGAAAATACATGATTAGCCCAACCATTGTTATTCTAATTTCAAACAATCATTTTAAGAAAGCTCAAATGTCACTATGGGGGGTTTGTCACCCAGCATAGGCCGATAGCTTAGGCATAGTGTCCCTTTCCACCATCCCTAGCTCATGAGATTAACAAATATGATGTTTTAAGGTAACCAGCTCAACTAGTGGCCAATTATAGTTCTACAAGTGGAACTTAGCATCGCAAGGTTATATGAAGGTAGTTCATTAAAGCCACATAAGGCAAATATTATATCAAGCCATAAAGGGCGAACATACAATTAAAGCCACATAGGGCACCTAATCAGTCGAAGCCACATATGGTAAATAGTCCATTTCAGGATACAGTGAAAGGGATTGATCTCAAAAGCCATAAAGGCATAATGATCCATTAGATGATAAGTCCACCACAACTAAATTCCATTTAATTTATTAGACATAATGACCACTAGTTCAAGGGCTTCCAAAAATACTATTACGTAACTGCAAGTGGTAAAACAAGCTACGCACAATATCAAAAGCATATACACATATAAGGTGAGATATTTGATACCATTGCATATTCATATTTGAATGTAAATCCAACGATCATTCATCATGAAGAATTACTCAAATAAAAACTAGCATTTATCATCAATTTAACTGAATATCATGTTAGGCAATAGATGAAATAAATGAACTACGCTAACTATCAAGATGTGGACAAACTTGAAGGGTGATCCTCACATTATATTTAGGATTGACCTCTTAAGTGACTGGAATGCAATTACAAGCCCTAGGAATACGTCCTAACCTCTCCTTCTCCTCTAATTCAGCTAGAAAACGAGTGGAATCTTTAATGTGGAAATTTGGTTTTGATCTCCTGTATGAAAATCAAGATTAATTAAATTAATCTAAAATTAAGGTAGAATTAATATTTGCAAAGTAACAAAGTTTAAATCTCTTCATGTAAACTTGGTTTGACGAACCCGATTTTGAACATGGTCCAATTCGGATCTTCAACAAGATGAACCTAAAGACACACTAACAACTTAGATTTCTCCAATTAAAATACTAACAAGAGACTTGAGATTAAATTACCTCAATGTGATCAATTTGGCTTTCCTAACTTGACTAGAAGTTGAGTCCTTGAACACATGGCTTGGACTCGCCTAGCTCCTGGATTGAACGAGTCAGTGAGTCCGTGACTTAGCAACTCGAATGTCATTTCTCTCTTCTTCTCCTACTTCCTCTTCTACTTTCTACCTTTCTTTCTTTCCCTTTTTATTTCCTTATGCTTCTCTCACTGCTTGACTGGAGAAATTATGGACCCGGCCTACGCTCGGTCGTGACTCAAACCGAGTCGACTAGAGCTAGCGAGTCACTGACTCGTCCGCCATCCCTACACTTGCTCTCTATGATCTTCCTCCTTTCTTTTCTTCCCACTCCTACTCTACTACCTGAGTCAGACAGTAAGGAGTTCGGCCTAAGATCTAGCTCACCAGGCCCGCCTTGGTTCAAATTAAAACTCATCCAACTCGGTTTAGCGAGGCTAATCTACCGAACTCGGCCGCAACCCGGACCTTACTTCTCCTCACTCTTTCACATTTTCTTTCCTTCTTCTTCTTCTTTATTTCTCCTCTTTCTGGACAGCTATAAGGTCTGAACAAATCCACACTCACCTAGACTGACTCCGGGATTTGGCTTGACCCAACCTTGATGTGGTTCACCAACCATATTCAGTGTACAGGATACATGGATGATATATGAATTGACTCTGGTGTGTCCTATGGAGAGATCGATGGCTATGCGACTCAAATTTCTAGTTTACTTTTATTATTTGATTATTCAATCTTAATTATAAGACATTGGTTTATATAAGTTTTCGGGTAATCACTTGAAATCTTGGTTGTGCATATTTGGACTCCCTATTGGACGTGTTTTATTCCTATTCCGCTAGTTCACTAACTTTGATAAAATGAAAAAAAAAAAAATATGTACGTGGAATTTGGGGACCTTTAAAGGTTAACACTCCGGTTTTTGGAAAATGAGTGGTGTACTTGGGTTTCGGGAACCGGAGTGTGACATGAGATTTTCAATAGGAAATTAAACATGTTATGGAGAAAATTGTTAATCCTGATCGTAAAGATTAGTTAATCCGCTTAACCGATGCTTTATGGGGCTATCGTACTACATTTAAGACCCCTATTGGAATTTCTCCCTTTAGACTTGTCTATGGGAAGGCTTGCCACTTGCCTATGGAGTTGGAACATAGGGCTTACTACGCTATTAAAAATTTGAACTTCAATTTGGACAATGCTGGCTTGCTACACAAACTTCAGTTGAATGAACTTGAAGAAATCCGAAATGACGCATACAAGAACTCGAGAAGTTACAAGGACATGATGAATGTGTTTCATGACCAACACATTCTGGAAAATCATTTACATCAGGTCAGAAAGTGCTTTTGTATAATTCTCAGTTACATCTTTTTTTAGATAAACTCCGATCTCGTTGGACCGGCTCTTTCACTATTATTAATGTTTATCCTCATGGGACTGTCGAGATTCAGAATCTAAACAATTGAAATATTTTCAAAGTAAATGGACATCGATTAAAGCCATTTGTTGAGAAATTTGATTCATAGGACATGTCCATACCTCTGATCAATCATTTCTACTAAGATTGACTTCCTAATGTGACGGAGGAATAGCTAGGTTTATTGCTTTCATATGATTTAGGACTAGGATAGTTTGCTTTCCGATATTTAGGATAGTTTGTTTTTTGTTAGTTTAATTCTTGTGCTAACCCATCCTCACACTGAACTCATTGAAAGAAAAAGCCTTAGAATTCCTTCTTCAGGTATTACCTTTCCATCACTTCCCTTTTCTTTTCATTATCGCTTTTGCATTACAAGTTTATTTCTTTTATATTGAGGACAATGTAGATTTTTCGGTTGGGGATGGGGGATTAGGTAAACTAATCAGTGTTTTCTCAATTTTGAGCAAAATTTTTGAAAATTTTCAATGTTTCAAGTTGAAATCTATTTGGGAAGCGATGAATTGTGTACTTAAGAATGCTTTGGGTGTGAGAAGATGGAGATTGAATTTTGGATTATTGGAGTATGATCAACTAAGTAATCTATCACCTAAGTTCTTGTGCTCAATTGATTAAGAAGAAGTTTGAATATCATGTTAATCTAAATCACAAGATACATTCAATTTGTCTTTTGTAAGACATGCTAGAAGTTTTGATTGTTAGTATGTGAATCATTGATAGATGGTGAGAATCAAGTTTGGAGAATTTTATCTACCTTAAAAGAAGAAAAGAACCAGTTAAAAAATAGGAGATCGACAAAAAGATCAAGTATTATAAAAAAATAAAAATAAAAGGATTGAAAAGATTGAAAAAGAATACAAAAATAAAGAATGACCGTCGATATAAAATAAAAAAACTAGAAAAAGAAGGAGAAAGAGATAAGTTCAGAATTAGTACTTTTGAGTTTCAAACTGATCTTGAAGTGATGAGCATGGCTAACATGATGAATCGATAGTATTCATATGGGAAGTAAGTTAACTTTCACTGAGCACATTGAATAACTTGATATGTAAATTATGCTTTGATTTAATGGACAAAAAACTTATTTGATTGGTTGCTTATGTGATTGGGTTCTTAGTTTTTAAATTTTCACTTTCATATCTTATTTCTACCCATTCATACTTGAGTGCACAAAAGATTGTTTTCTAAAAAAGGTTTTGGACATTGAGCATTGAGATTTATTTCACACATAGTTTGCACAGGACTAGCAAAATGCTGGTTGGGGATTTTGTTGAGAGTCAAAAATTGCATATTATCCCCCATTTATATCTTGCTTTTATGAACATGATACTGCTTAATGTCCTATTTTACTCATGTTTGTGTTGCAAGGTGAATTTAAGAGCTTGGATTGAAAAATGTACAAAAAGCATAGATTTGACATTCAAAGATCGCCACGGCAAAAGATTGGATCTTAGGAGACAAAGATTGAAGATTTTAAGGTCCCAAGATTCAAGAAAACCATGTGGAGAAGGAACGAAGTCGAAAGAACAAGTGTAGAATTCACAGTGACTATGCCATCAATCACTGTTCGATGACATCGAAGACACATTTGATGACATTAAACACAGGTTGATGACATTGAATTTGTGAAAGAAAATCGAGTTGGTTGTTGGACAAATTGAAGACATTTTTCAATGACTCAAGGACTTGTTCGATGACTCGAAGTCGTGCTCGATGACATCGAATTTTTTATGGATTTTCAACAAAACTTGCTGGACACATTGGGCACAATGTTTGATTACTCAAAGGCCCCCTCGATGATATCAAAGACCTGCTCGATGACATCGAATTTATTGAAGAAATTGAATTAACTCTTTGGACTATTTTGGATGCATTATCAATTCCTCGAACAACGTTCGATGACATCAAAGGTAGGTTCGATGACATAGAAGGTTATAGAGTCCAGATGCAATTACAAAAGCATGGAAAAATCATGTATAAAAGACACCTTCGATGACATCAAAGCCAGTTCGATGTCATCGAAGGAATCGCACGAAGTTACGTAGAGTAACGCGGAGTGCATAAATTTAAGGCAATTTTCATATCTTTCCAAGGAGGTGAGAAAGGAGGTGTTGCACAACTATAAATTGGAGTCCCCAAGACATCCCTGGGCATTTATCTAAGGTTTGGAGGAGCAAAGCATAAGGGTGAAGAGTCGTCGCTAAGTGTTTTTCTTCTTTCTTCCTTAGTTTTCATGTTTTCTTCTTGGGTTTCAGATCCAATCATGTCTATGGTTGGCTAAACCTCTTAGCTAGGGCTAAGAGGTGAAGCTTGTAGCGTGAGGGGATGTTTCTATTGCTATGATTCATATTTATGTTTAACTCTCATTGAGTCTAGTTTGATATCTAAGGAATGCTTTTAGTTTTTAATGGTTTATTGTGACTCAAATTACAATAGATCTGCAATAGCTTTGAGTATTTTCTTTTCATGCTTTGAGATTGTGAAATTAGGAAATCTTGTTGTTCACCATCGTCCCTTGGGTATGGTTGGGTGATGGAATCCCTTCTAACCTTCACAATTCTCTTATGTTTGAGTGTGGAATTGGTATATCCAATTGTTTGCCATTGTCTCCTGGACATGGCTAGATGATGGAATCACTTCCAGTTCTCACAACTCTCATCTGTTGAGAATTAGGTTAAAAGAAGTTCAGATTTAGTTTTATTGAGATATTTTTCAACTAGATAGGATACGACTCTTATTCCAATTGTGTCCTTGAATTAAGTAGTAGATCTCCTTGATTGCTGAAACCCTAGTTCCCACCTTTAAATTTACAGGTTTTAGTTAAATAATTCACAATTACTCTCTTTAATTTCAGATTTAGATTCACATATTTTTCTATTTTTACTTCTAGTTTCTTTCAGAATACTCATGAGATTAGGTGCCTATGGATTCGACCTCAGTCTCACTGAGATTATTACTGCATCACGAACCTACACTTGGGGTTGTGAACAATGAGACATACCCAGCGGTGATTTCATCCCACCTTGATCAAGATCAGGATAGTAAGCTTATTTCTACTCTCTTTGAGCACAAAGGAGCCCTTGGATGGTCAATTTCAGACCTCAGAGGAATCGACTCTTTGATTTGTACTCATTGGATTCATCTTGAGGATAATGCGAAGACCTCCCGGCAACCACAACGTAGATTAAATCCAAACATGAAGGAAGTAGTTAGGGCCGAGGTACTTAAGTTATTGGATGTGGGTATCATACACCCCATATCTGATAAGTAATGGGTGAGTCCAACTTAGGTGATTCTCAAGAAGTCCAGAATCACCATCGTAACCAATGCCAACAACGAACTCATACCAACTAGAGTTACTATTGGTTGGAGAGTGTGCATTGATTACAAGAAATTAAGTACCATTATGAGGAAGGACCATTTTCATTTGCCCTTCATTGATCAAATTTTGGAAAGATTAGCTGGTCACTCTTATTATTGCTTCCTTGACGGATATTTGGGCTACAATCAGATAAACATAGCCCTTGAAGATCAGAAAAAGACAATGTTCACATGTCCTTATAACACCTTTGCTTACCGAAGGATGCCATTTAGACTGTATAATGCCCCTGTCACTTTTCAGCGATGCATGTTGAGTATTTTTTCTGACATGGTAAGGCAATATTTGGAGATCTTCATGGACAACTTCTCTGTTTTTGGTCTATCCTTCAGCGAATGTTTGGAAAATCTGAAAAATGTGCTGAAGTGATGTGAGGAAAAGAATTTGGTACTAAATTGGGATAAGTGTCATTTCAGGGAATAGTTCTTGGACATATAATCTCGTCTAAGGGAATTGAGGTGGACAGGGCTAAAATTGAACTTATCTCTAACCTACCTCCACCTAAGAGCATACGAAACTTGCGATCCTTCCTAGGACACGTAGAATTTTACAGACAATTCATAAAGGATTTTAGTCACCTCTCTCGTCATTTATGCAATCTACTTCAAAAGGATGTACCATACAAGTGGACTAAGCAATGCCAGAAAGCTTTCACTAAGCTCAGGGGCATGTTAACTACCGCACCTATTATGCAGCCACCTGACTGGAGCATTCGTTTTGAGAATATGTGTGATGTGTATAATTATGTTATTGAGACAATGTTATGTTAAAGAAAAGAAAAGAAGCCCTATATTATTCATTATGCAAGTAGAACTTGAAATCTTACCAAGTGAATTACTCTACTATGGAGAAGGAAGTCTTAGCTATAGTATTCGATTTGGACAAATTTGGGTCCTACATGATTGGATCTAAGGTCATCATCTACACTAATCATGTGGTGCTCAAGTACCTTCTTTATAAGAATGATACTAAGACCCGCTTGATAAGATGAATCCTCCTACTCTAGGAATTTGATTTGAAAATACGAGACAAAAAGGGAGTAGAGAACGTAGTGGCTGACCATCTTTCAAGACTTGACCTCCCTGATTCTCTTAAGATGACACCTATAAACAACATGTTCCCTGATGAACAACTGTTTAAACTCTCTCACTTATCTTGGTTTGTTGATATTGCTAATTATCTTGCCATGGGTTTCACGCCAACATATTGGACTATGCAAGATAAGAAAAAATTCTTCGCTGAAGTTCATAAGTTCTTCTAGGATGACCCATATTTATTTAAATATTACCCAGACCAAATTCTAAGGAGATGTGTGACAGACAATAAACTCTAAAGTGTTATCTCCTTCCGTCACTCTCAGGCCTGTGGTGGACACTTTTCTACTAAAAGGATCATGGCCAAAATTCTATTGTGTGGCTTCTATTGGCCCACTGTGTTCAAGAACACTCACGAGTTCTGCAAAGATTGTGAGCGTTGTCAGAAATTAGGAGCGTTGTCTCATTGAAATATGATGCCACCTAACCCCATTTTGATGATTAAAGCATTTGATTGTTGGGGCATCGATTTCATGGGGCCTTTCCCCCAATCCTATGGGAATTTGTATATTTTGCTAGCAGTAGACTATGTCACTAAATGAGTTGAAGCGATCCCATGCGGAACAATGACCATCAAACGATCATTAAATTTTTAAAAGAAAACATCCTTTCCTGGTTCGGAATGCCTCGGGTCATCATTAGTGATGGAGGTTCACATTTCTGTAATAGGCCACCTGTAAATTTAATGAAGAAATATGACATCTCTTACAAAGTGAGCACTCCATACCACCCATAAACAAGTTTACACTAAAAATGCCATTTAAGAATGGTTTCAAACCGTTCTTAAATCCCATAAGAATGTTTTTAAACCGTTCCTAAAAGATGCATCGCAAAAAAACTAGAACGGTCCAAAAACGTATCAAGTACGGTTTCAAATTTTAAGAACGGACTTTTAAGAACGGTTTTAAATCGTTCCTAAGGTTACAAACATTCAGATTTTAAATTTTAAGAACGCTTTTAAACCCTTCTTAATGTTGCCAATAGTCAGATTTTAAAATTTAGGAACAGTTCTTAATGTTGCCAAATGTTATTTTAGGAACGGTATTTTTCATTATTTAGGAATGGCCAATAAAAGCTGCACATTTGTTTTTATATTTAAAAACTAAAGAATATTATATACAATTAAAAATAAATATTGAACAAATATGGTACAACCTTATAATAAAAATTATATATATTTACAACAATAAGTTTACAATTGCCCGAATACATTAAAAATAAATAAAAAAAATCCTTCATGATGTGCTCCACTCCTAGAGAAAACACAAGGTCCCACCATTTATGGGGTTATGTCCTTTGTGGTTGCACCATGACTTGCAATGACACTCTGAAAGAGGAACTTGTCTTTGCATTGCATATTAAGTAGAGCTTCTTTTTAGGCTTGCATTGTAACTATTAAAATCAAAACAAAGACCATAAGCAATTTGATTGGCCAAAAAACAACATGAAGATTCAAAAACTAAACACGCAAAGGAGTGACTATTCAATAACTAAAACTAGAGGATCACAGGTGATGTTGCATGTCGTTGATAATCACTTGAGGAAAAAGGTGTTCTACAAGGGTAGTGGAGATGATGATGTGAAAATATCAGTGAGATCTGAGTCTTTGATCAGGTGGGTCATGAAATTACGGTAATGACCGCTTTAATAGAAGTGGGAATATGCCATTTTGTCCTAGAGGGGGATGAATAGTACTTTTTAGAATTTTACGATGATTTAAAACCTATCAACCCTATCCTAAACTAATATGCAATATCAGGATTTCTTCAATTTAACTCTAATGGCTTCTAAGCCAAATAGAGGATCCAATCATAAGACTATTCAAAACATAAATAAGATGTAAAACATAGTTCATGATGGATATGACTGTGTGTGACATGTGATTCTAATTAGTTCATGTAAACATGCATTATGAGAGCATTCAGATAAATCACACAAGCAGTAAAAGTAAACAGCAATCCCAAACACAGTCATTTTTATAGTGGTTCGACTACATGTCTACTCCACTTCCAGCTGACGCACTTAACCCTTGATTATACCGGATCTCACTAACGGATGTTTCAAATTAAGTTAACCGCAAACCAGTACAACTTACATAAGGCTGACTCTAGGACCTACACAAGGTACCTAACATGTCTCCACGAGACAAAGTTTATGCTCCATACAGGAGCAAGGGTCAACACACAGCTCCCAGATTTTAGGCCACACAAGCCAAGGATCCACATAAGGAACCTAGAGTTTATGCCCTACATAAGAGCAAAGGTCAACACACAACACCTATGTTTTAGGCCATATAGGCCAAGGGTCCACACAAGGAACCTAAAGTTTATGCTCCCATGAGTAAGAGTCAACACATAGCACCCACACGTATTCTCCCATCGGAGGTCTCCTATGAGGACTTGAAAGGGGTGACAATCACCTATGACCTAATTCTACACAAAGGAATGATTAGTAGGATCTCTAGACTCTATTGACTTACAAATAAGTGGATGAGCCCCATTTAGAACGTTGATGAAGATCTCCTCCCTTTATGATGAAGAATCTTCAACTCCCTTGATCCGCAACACTTATGATGCTCCAATGTAAGGTGACAGGTTGGGTCAAGGTTATGTTGTAATCCTACTCTATTAAATGTTTTTCTATATTAGAAACAAAGTAATTCCAAGCATCTATGCATTCAAGATATCTCAGCTCAATGATTTTCCATTAAGGTGGTAGCTGGAGGATCCTTGAATGCGGAAGTTCATTCACTAGTCCACTCTATTGAGTATCAATGATAAGGGTGGATTGAGGAATGAACTCCCATGAGAGAAAAGGGCTTAGGGTAGGTGATCTGAATTAAATACTCAAAAGCTCTATCTATTTTCTCTACAAACAACCTTAGTTAAGCTCTCATTAAATAGGCAAAAATTTCCAACGAAAATAAAGCAGTCATATTTTTTTTACAGAGTTTGATATCATTGAGCAGTATTCGATATCATCGAGCATATACTCTCAATAACATCAAATGGCTGTTCGATGAAACAAATTCAATTTGTCAAATGCTTTTGAACTTTTTTGCCACTAGATCGAGGAAATCGAGCAGGCTTCGATGTCAACGGATTTCGAACTCTGATAATATCGACTCATGGATTGATTCCTCGATATTTGGAAAAACCTATGAGCAAACTTGCCTTAGTTATAGAATAGGTATCGATATGATCGAGTGTCCCTCGATATCATCTGGTTTTGAATATCGATGATATCGATACCAGTTTCGATTCATCGATCTTTTCAAGGATTTTTCCTATAAACTTGCTAGACAGTTTTGTATCCAAATTCGATGCTATCGACCTGGTCTCTATATGATCAATATTTGAATATCAATACCCTTAAGTGATTCTCGATACTTCGAACATTTTGAAAGATTTTATTTGAAAGCTTACTGGACAGATTTGTGTCTCAATCTGATATCATCGAAGATCCGTCGATATTATTGAGGTTTGAATTTTGAGGATATCGAGGCTCTCTTCGAGATATCAAAAATCACATGATTTTCCTTAACTGCATATTAGACACAAACTGACTAGATGTCGATTTTATCAAGCTGTCTCGATGAACTCGAGATTCGAAAGTTGATGATATCAAACCTGCCATCGATTCATCAATAATTCAGTCCAGGATTCATTCTAGTTGCTGGACATCTGAAGTCCCCATTTCGATAACATCGAGCGAGTATCGAGGACATCGATAACAGAGTTCGATTCCATCGAACCACTTATCGATAAATCGACAAATGCTGAAAACTTAGAGATTTTCCTGATTTTGTAAAACAATTTTCACACCTTAAACCCTAAGTTGTTCTATCCATTTTAAGGGTTTTTTTTTTATATCTGGTGTTTTGGGTCAGGGGATGTGAAGCTAAGTTTACCTTTGACGAGTTCGGGCACACATCCTATTGAGGTAGACGCTTAAATGATCTTTATATGGGGCTCACTTATCTTGCTGACTCAACACTCATGCTAATTGACAAACCAGGGCACTTTCAATCTCCCCCTTTGTCAATTACGTGACAAAACACCTGAAATCCTAGAACAACATCTAGACCAATATCCTAAATTGTGTGTACATAACTCTTTACACAATTTTACAATGCTACTGTAAGTTGAAACACACAAATATGTAGTTGCTCCCCCTGTCTTCATGCAGATGCTCCCCCTAACACCTGTACCACCATTTATACATAGATACACACAATTTCTGTGGTGGATTTGTTCTCCCCCTTTTTGTTAGTCATTGGCAAAGGGCAATATTTCAATATTTGTTGACTGAAGTTGTAGCATAAAGATAGGGGAGAATCAATACAGATCCAGATATTTCAATGCATACCAGATACATCTCTAAAATGCATAATCAGTAAGAGACCGATGTATAATAGATAACGACATCTCTATTGACATGGAAACCATTCATGCATACTAGGTCAAAGGAGAGCTATGATTTTAACAGAAAATAGTAGTATAGCTTTAAACTATAGAAATCACAATATAATATGCAGAAGAAGGAAATAAGAGTTTATACCAGTAGTTCATAGAGATTAGGGAAGAATTTAGAGTAGATAATCATGGTAGCAAAGATATATGAGTTATCAAGTAGCCATAAAAAAATATATATCCACAGTGAAAACTACCCAAGCTTGGCAGAATGACATCATCCATCCCAAACCAACACAACCAAATATCTAGCCCAACCATGGGCCGACAAAAATACAAGTATTTTCCTCATGTAGAGGATATCCATAAACTAAAAAATAAAAAAAATAAAAAAACTGTTAGACTTTTCATGTTTGCTAGCCACCACATACACACATAAGAACGTAGAGCATTCAAATAGATACCCATGCCTGTACGTGCAGATGAGTAGTCGGTATATATAGTGGCATGTGAGCTGCTAACTCTAAGGTGCTGGTGCCAAGGACAATGGCGTCGTATCATCTTGATGACATGTCAGTAGATCAATGAGCTGCTGGACCGAGTGTTATACACTAGACACCATTTTCTCCAATGCTGAGAATTGCGCATCATGTCTCTCTAGCTTATCCTCTATTCGAGCCAAACCACGATGCATCGTCCTGACCCTTTCTTGATGACATTTGAAGCGTTGGGTCTTAGTAGAACCAGTCGGAGCTGGAACTTGTTGAGGCTCTAGTGGATCTCCTCCTGGTGGCACTGCAACTTCTCCCATCTCACTATCTCCATGAATAGCTTCCTCAGGTTGATTGTAACACCCTAAAAATTGAGGGTCGAGCAGGAACTCAACTCCCAAGTTCCAACACATCACTTATGCAACATAGATAATGATGATTAAATATTGTCCATATTAGTGCATTAAACATGAGTGGGATTATACCAAATCATCATATCATAATCCAGAGACAGAAATTACACAAGCGAAAGGCTATGATAGATATATAAAACACATAAGTTGTTGTAAGTCTCCAGAGTATGAACATGTTACCAAGTTAAATAATTACATGTATAGTTCTAAAATATACAAGATGATAAAGTGTAATGTCATTTAATCCATATGGTTGTAGTCCCGATGACACAACTCCAGATCTACATAGACCCACTAGAGAGTTGTAGATAGGAGAACTCCTCCTCATCGTCATAGAAGGCAGGCTCCGTCTCGTAAGTCTCGCCATCATCTGAAACTAAAACATAGTCTAGTTGGTGTTTTAAAATACCGTCCCAGAGTGAGAGTGAGTGATTAACTCAGTGGAGCTATAAGGTGAAGGTTAACATGTTATCAATTCAATCAAGCAGTAATGATAAAGCAGTACAACAATCATATCCTAAGTACTCTTATTAATGCAAGGATGGAATGCGATAATGATGTATGCCCTCACCTGCACTCCCTCTGTGACATCATCTCACGGTCGTGCATGCAACACTCCCGCTGTGCTCAACTCCAACGCCAAAGGCACATGCAATGCGGTGCATGTACGTGATTAGCCAAGTTCGTAATTAGATTTATATATACAACATGTTTGGTAAGCTAAGGTACCTCTCTTTATATCATTGGCCCAAACAATGATCCATCTAGGGTCGTCAATCCTAATTAGTCACATACGATGGCAGTTCCAGGTCACTACGGAGAGGCTCATCACATCAGCACAGGCCTAATTTATTCTCGGAGTTACTACAGAAAGGCTCGTTACCTTAGCGTAGTCCTACTGTATACTCAAGGTCACTACGAGAGGCTCATCACCTAATCGTAGGCCGATTGCTCTAATACAGTGTCTCATACCACTGTATTCAGCTTACGAGTTTGGTTTAATCACTAGACACTACGGGGAGGCTCGTCACCCTAGTGTAGGCTGACAGCTCGACCACGGTGTCCCATACTACCATGCTCAGCTCATGAGTCTTAGCGGATTATGGTACTAAGGTTAAACGGGCTTTGCACTGGTAAGTGGTAACTTAGATTCAAGCAGTAGCGTCCATACATAGTGAACATACATTAGGTCAATCGGATTACTTAACGAGCTCGACTGGTATGAGCGTATGTTGAATTAATCGATATGGAGGGCATACGCACTCCTCGTGGCCTAACCACTGCTGATAATCACCGTACGACTCGGATTCATAGAATGTATCTATCGTGGCTAAAACAGTTCAGTCACTGATTATAAACCATTACCGATTGCCTGGACTACATCGTAGCCCCAATCACACTCCAAAATAATAGTATTCACATGTGATAGTCAAAGACAGCATGTGATAACCAATCTAAATATAAATCTTATTTGAGCATTTTAACAAACACATAGTGTACATATTATCATACATAGGCATTTCAACCATAAAGCATGTAGTAGCAATATAGGTTACATGAAGGAAACTGTAACTATAGATAAGGTAATTGAGAACCCTATCTCAACACCCTCATTAAACACATTTCAACAAGCATTTTCTCATTTAGGCATTTTATCAAACACTTAGACTACACATATCACATACATGTAATAAATTGGCTATAACGTATATTATAGCAAATTCTATCACAAGGGAGTTGCCACACGTACAAAAATCATGTATTCCCAAATAACAATCATGGCAAGCACAAATCATAATTCCATATTCATACAAACATTTCAACAAACACATGGAATGCATTAATTTCAACACAGATCATATATATATATTTAATACGTGGAAAACATCGCATCTAAGCATATTTGATAGTAATCAAGTTGGTCATAAATCATTAACTGACATTGAAAGCCTTGAAAACCATAACCTAAATGTTTATAGTCCGCACCTTTCGTCAGTAAACTCGTATCGAACTCAGTTCGAACACTATACCTTTGTCTACGGTACAACGGTAACCTATAACATGAAATAGGTTAGTTATTTCACCGATCTACCTATTTGGATACTTAAAACATATTAGGGTTAGGATTTCTTACCCAAGAACGGAGTTGAAATCACCGGTATAGCGATACAGGTAGGATGATTCAGCACGTGAAGTAGTGAGATCAAATCCCATCAACTATCTCTCACTTTCTCTCACTTCTCCTCACTTTCTCCTTCTCCTTTCTCTCTTCTCTCTCTTAGGGTTTTGAAAAATCATTGGAATGAGAGAGGGGTGGGTTAAGGCCCTTATATAGGCCCAGAACTGATGTTAATGGCCCCAAGGCCATAGTATACTTAGGTTATAGCCAAAGGTTGGCTGTTTCGGGCTAACGGAGCTCATCTGGAGGTCCATTTTCTACATAAAGTCTGGAGAAAGTTCCCTGGTAATGGATCTATGTTATGCTAAAGTTTCGATCTGATCGGATTTGTAGATTGACCGCGGAGGACCAGTTTCAGTTCAACGGTCATCGTTACTCGATTGGGGCCACAAGTATAGTAACCTGTGTTAGGAAATTTCTCTGATCTGAGGGTGTAGTTGGGTCGGATTCTAACGGTCAAAAACCTTAAATTTGACCTGCAAGTGAATGACCAAATTCACTTAAGTTTGAGTCTATTTTTTGAAGATATTTGCATTTCTCACAGACTTCGTTCCAGGTTCAAGTTATGTGTTTCTGGGTACTATTTGAACTTGATTTCCGAGATGGTTGTTAAGCCCAGTAAGGCGGTCATAATCGTATAGCTTCGTGGTAATCAGACTTTTGACGCGTGGTACAAGTCCGATACGGAGTTTCGGGATGCTCCTAAGAGCAATTAGGTTTTGAGATTGATCTTAGATTTTTAGGTAATGTAAAGTTAGTAATTCTACTAGTTTCGGGTCTTACAGTTCGTATTGAAAGTGGTTTGAGCTAATTCGCCAATTAACTTAGTTTAGTACTTAGTTAATTTTCGTTTAATTTATAAAGGATTCAGTCCTTAGTGATTTCTGCCTGAGGTGGTACTCGGGTCTTTGTATAGATTTTTTTGAGACATTATAATCTACCCCCCTTAAAGAAAAATTTCATCCTCAAAATTAATACCTTTTCGTACTCCTCGAGAATCTGAGGGTAGTTCTTGCGGACCTTGACTTCCACTTCCCAAGTAGCCTCTTCCTCAGTGTGAAGTGTCCATAGCACCTTCACAAGCGGGATAACCTTACTACGCAACACCTGTTCATTCCTGTTTAGGATACGTGTCGGTCGTAGTACATAAGTAGCATCTTCACTCAACTGTACTTGCTCCCATCTGATATGTGGGAGGGATCAGGAACGTATTTCTTCAGCATTAATAAATGAAATACGTTGTGCACGCCGGTGAGTGGTGTGGGCAAAGCAAGGCGATACACAACCACACCCACTCGATCTAATATCTGGAATGGACCAATGAATCATGGCGTGAGCTTTCCCTTCTTACCAAACCAAAGGACTCCCTTCATGGTGGTTACCTTCAAGAATACATGGTCCCCAACCTCAAACTATAGCAGTCGCCACCTCGTATCAGTGTAACTCTTCTGTCTGCTCTATGCTGCTAGAAGTCGACTCCTGATAATGTTGATCTTTTCTGAGGTCACTTATACTAACTCTGGGCCAATCAAACTTTTCTCGCCAATCTCTGCCCAGCAATACGGTGCTCTACAGGGATGCCCATATAGTTCTTCGTAGGGGTCCATGCCAATACTCACCTGAAAGTTGTTGTTATAAGCAAACTTGGCATAAGAAAGACAATCATCCCAATTGTCCTTGAAATCAAGCACACAAGCTCGCAGCATATCTTCTAACACCTGATTCACCCGTTCTATCTGCCCGTCAATCTATGGGTGGAACGCGGTGTTGAACTTCAGTTTCACACCCATTGCTTCCTCGATACAAGTCCAGAAGATTGATGTGAATCGCGTGTCTCTGTCCAACACAATCTCTATAGGAACTCCATACAGACGTACTATCTCCTTGATGTACAGCCTGGCCAAATCATCTACAAAGTTGGAAACTCTAATAGAGAGAAAATGAGCCGATTTCATCAACCGGTCCACGATCACCCAAATGGAGTCATATTCCTTCCTCGTCTTCAGTAATCCTGAGATGAAATCCATATAGATGAAATTCCATTTCCATTCTGCTATAGGCATGTGAAAAGGCCAAGCTATATGTCCTAGAGGGGGGGTGAATAAGACTATGCTAAATTTAAATTAATAATAGCGGAATTTAAATAATAAAATAGCCTTATAAACTAATGAATGAAAAGATAATACTTTAAATAAACTACAATACTGAAATGTAAAGTAACCTCAAATGTATGAGTATTGAGAGATTGATGCAAATGTTATTCTAAGGACAACCTTACACCAAAAACCAAGGTTTATGGTAGGACAACCTAATTCCTAGAAATATCTTTGTATCAAAAACTCAAACTAGATACAGAGGAATAAATAAATAAGAGAATAACAAAGAAATGAAATCTAAGTTATTACAACATTCCCCACAATGCTTGAAATGTAAAAGATTACAACATACATCCCACAATATTGAATGATAAAAGATATAGAAAATAAATCACACATCCACAAAACACAAAGAGTTATAGTGGTTCGCCTGTGTGTACACCAAATATTAAACAACAGCCACACAGCTTGCTACTCCACTCCTAATATCCTCACACAGTGGATATTAGCGTTCACTATGAAATAAGCTTTTCTCAGGTTCACCTAAACCCCTCACAATTGTGTCTTTCAAGTGGGCTTACACAATTCAAAAACCCCACTCTGAGGTTTCTAGATCACCTCAGATAAACCAAACATTGAGATTTTTTTGGCTCAATCTTAAAAGAAACCAAATAACAAAAGATTTACACAAATGTAAAATACCTGGATTTCTCCTTTTGTTGCAGCCCGGAAGAACCAAGTCAGAGTAGAAGTTTGAATATAGAAGTTCAATGTCCAATACTCACTTTGAAATGGTTCTAGGTTCTAATTGATTTTAAATTAAATCAAGTTAGGCTAGCTCTATTTGATTTTGATTCCAAGAAGTGGAATATCATAATTCCTCTTTCAAATTAGATTGGAATGTAGAAACAAAATCAAATATAAAAAGGTAATAAAAAGAGAATATCAAATGAGCACAATTTAGCTTAAAATGAATACTAACTTACCTCTAAGAGTGATGCCTTGATTTTACTTGAATTGGATATCATACTCTGAAAATCATACTCTATTTATAAGTGAAGAAATCACGTCTACAACTAGTCCTGTGGACACTACGACCGATCGTAGAACGAACTGATTTTTGAAATTTTGAGCGCCATTGGATAAAACCGTTCCACGACTAGTCATAGGCACTCCACGACTAGTCGTGAGGCCTCCACGACTGGTCGTGAGGAGCCAGGAATAGTTGCTCGAGTTTGAGTCATAGTTGCAGGGCTGGTTGTGAACGAGTCGTGCACTATTCACACGACCGGTCAAGCAGACTCTAGGACTGGTTGTAGCTCAACCAAAAAATTTTAAAAATTTACAACAACTTAGGACTAGTCGTGGAATTTCTTAGACCGGTCAAGCCAGTGCTAGGACTAGTCAAACAGAGTCCAGGACTAGTCGTAGAACAGACCAAAACACTTATAAAATAAGTAATTGACTTATGTATCCAAAATGACCTACCCTAAGGTCAATCTAAGGTCTTCTATACCTTAACCATGAAGTATGAACATTGAACCTTCTTTTCTTCAGATGATGGATGATCATAGAAGTTCATGACGCTTGTACTTAAGATCTTTTGAAGCTTGACTTTGTAATACTTGAATCATGCTTCACTTTGAGTCTTGATGTCACTTTAAAATCATTGAACTTTGAAGCTTAAAGGTGAATCAATGTACTTGATCTAACATTTCTTGAAGTAGATCTTTGTTCTTGACATTGTCCTTATACGTGTGATGCATTGCCTTGAATAGATATATCAATGTGCTACACAAGACACATACTGTGGTTTTAGCACAACAAAATTTGACAATCAAAGGAGCAAGAACCCATAGCACTTACAATCTCCCCCTTTGTAAAATTTGTAACAAAACACACTCCATTAAAAATAAGAGAAGCATTACATGCTCAATAAAGAATCATGTGCCATATATATACAAGAGAGTATAATGCACCAGTCATAATAACCATAACACATCATCACAAAATAGTCAAAGCACACTTCTTACTTACTCCCCCTGAGTAGAACACATAAATATGCTACTACCCACAATCCATATACCCATATATCCATATCCATACCCATACCATTAGAAATAACAAACCATTCTCCCCCTTTTTGTCACAATATGACCAAGGAAGCAACAAAGATATGGAAGAAGGAAAAATGAGCAAATAAATTAAGATATGAAAGATATAAGCAAGTAATGTCTATCCAACATAAATCAGCATAAATCAAGTTCACATAAGTAACCAACATAAACCAAGTTCATCCAAAGTCAGTCTCAAAAACTAAAAGAAAACAAAGTATCATAAGAGTTATTATAGGCCATATGAGAAAAATACTCAATCAGATCCAGAAGAGGGAGCAGGAATAGATGAATCAATTTGGTATAAACCCTTGTTCATGCACCTTATATATTTGCGCATATAAGAAAAGTAAGAATCTTAGGTTACACGTATCTGAGCTACCTGTTTCTCAAGAGAATGCAACCTCTCATTAAAATCAGAAAGATGATAGCCAGGGTCAGCCTCAGAATCTGATTCAATCTCATTGAAGATATCATCCATATTTATATCATCTAGACGTAAATCGCCATGACCGGTCATGCCACGACTGGTCATGGGATGTCCTCGACTGATCGTGCCACGATTGGTCGAGTACATCCTTGACTGGTCGTGTAAACATAAAAACATGTATTTTTCTTATAATTTTAAAATTTAATCAAATAAATTAACAAATATATATACTATAATATAGAAATGCATGATTAATCAATTTAAATTGCTCATACCAAGATCAAATTTCAATTTATTAAAACTACTTTTGTCGAGCGATTTTGTGAAAATGTTTGCAAGTTGATTCTCTGTCGGAATGTATTCCAATGAATTATCTTTTCTTCCACTAATTCACGAATGTAGTGATATCTAATGGCAATGTGCTTGGTTCGTGAATACTGGATTAGATTTTTAGATATATTTATTGCATTAGAATTATCACAATATAAAACCATTGAATCTTATACAATCCAGTAATCGCTTAACATTTTATTCAGCCATACAAGCTGAGTACATACATTTCCAGCTGCGATGTACTCAGCCTCAGCAGTTGAGAGTGATATGGAACTTTGCTTCTTGTTAAACCAAGAAACTAAATAATTTCTAATATAGTAATAACCACCACTGGTTGATTTCCTATCATCGATATTACTAGCCCAATTAGCATCAGTGTACCCAGCCAACTGAACACTAGTATCATATGGATACCAGAGACCTAAATTAGCTGAATTTTTGACATATCGCATAATCCACTTAACAGTAGTTAGATAAGACTCTTTAGGATCAGATTGGTATTTAGCGCAAATTCCAATGCTAAAAGCAATATCAGGTCTACTTACAGTTTAATACAACATACTACTGATCATACTGCGATATAATTTAGGATCTATACTTTTACCTGTAGAGTCCTTTGAGAGTCTTAATTTTGTACTCATGGGAGTATCAAAATTTTTTCCATTCTCAAATTTGAACTTTTTTACTAAGTTCAGATCATATTTGGTTTGAGAAATGAAGATACCATCAGGTTATTGTTTTACTTGCAACCTTAGGAAATAATTTAATTCCCCAACCATGCTCATTTCAAACTTAGATTTCATAAGATCTGCAAACTCAACAGTCATGTTAGCACAAGTAGATCCATAAATAATATCATCAACATAGATATGCACTATTAAGATATGATCGTTATGTTTCTTAACAAAAAGAGTCTTATCTACACTTCCCATTTGAAAATAATGACTTAGAAGAAACTTAGTCAATTTTTCATACCATGCCTTGGGAGATTGTTTTAAACCATAGAGAGCCTTTTTTAGGCGATAGACATAATCAACATTCTTAGGGTCTTCAAAGCCCATTGGTTGTTCAACATAAACTTCTTCATACAGATCGTCATTTAAGAAAGCACTCTTTACATTCATTTGACAAATTTTAAATTTTCTAAAGCAAGCAATGGATATAAATAGTCTAATTGATTTAAGATGAGCTACTGTGGCAAATGTTTCATCATAATCGATGCCGTCAATTTGAGTGTACCCTTGTACAACCAGTTTAGCCTTGTTTCGAATTATATTACTAAGTTCATCAGACTTATTTTTGAAAATCCACTTAGTTCTGATAATATGTTTATCTTTAGGTCTAGGAACAAGATACCAAACATCATTTCTCACAAATTGGTTAAGCTCTTCTTGCATCGCAATAATCCAGTTTTTGTCAGTAAGAGCTTCTTTTAAGTTAACCGGTTCTGTCTGAGATGTAAAGCATATGTAATTACATATATCTTCTAGTTGTCTACGAGTGCACACACCGGTGAGAGGGTTTTCAAGAATTTAAGTGGTTGGATGATCTTTAATAGTCCTTAGTTCAGAGTTATTTTGACTTAATGAAGTATCTGGTTTGTCAATTAGAAGAACTTCATCATTATTTGAACTTGAGGCAGGTGTATTCAGATGATCGTCAATGACCACATTGATGGACTCTTGAATAACACCGGTCCTCTTATTCAGTACTCGATATGCTCGAATATTCAAAGGATATCCTAGAAGGATCTGTTCATCACTTTTAGTGTCAAAGTTGACCAGATTTTCACGGTCACGTAAAATATAGCACTTGCTGCCAAAAACTCGAAAGTATTTGACAGTAGGCTTTTTATCAAACCACATTTCATAGGTCGTTTTATTATTTGACCTAATTGTATAAACTCGGTTAATTATATAGTAGGCAATATTTACTGCTTCAGCCCAAAGATTTTTAGGAAGCTTCAGATTATTCAACATTACATTTGACATTTCTTGAAGCACTCTATTTTTCTTTCAACAATTTCATTTTATTATGGAGTTTTGGGCCCCGAGAATTCATGTGACATTCCTTGATCGTAACAGAATTTCTCAAAACTACTATTCTCGAATTCTGATCCATGATCACTACGAATCTTACTAACTTAAGAACCTTTTTCAGTTTGGATTCGTTTGAGAACTCTTTTTACTTCATCAAGGGTTTCTGATTTATCCCTTAAGAAGGCTACCCATGTGAATTTGGTAAAATCATCCACGATTACCAATATGTATTTTTTGCCACCTAGACTCTCCGTCTTGGTTGGTCCTATAAGATCCACGTGGAGAAGTTTGAGCGGTTTGGATGTGGCATTGGAGTTCACCTTTTTGTGAGTACTCCTAATTTTCTTGCCAATCTGGCATTCGTCACAAATTTTGCCTACTTTCTGTAATTTAGGTAGACATCGTATCAATTCCCTTTTGCTCAATCTATACAAATTGCGGTAGTGTACATGTCTAAGGCATTTATGCCATAACTCAGTCTCATCAGTATGGACCATGTAACACATTTGATTAGATGAGCTAGAATCACTTACAATATAGTAGTTTTCAGAAGTTCTGCGACCAGTTAATATTACAGAACCCTTTTTGTTTAAAATTTCACAACCTTGATTAGTAAATTTTACGTTGTGGTTTTTATCACATATTTGAGAAATGCTTAACAAATTATATTTTAAACCTTCTACATATAAAACATTCTTAAATAAAGGGAGGTTAGAAAGTTGAACCGTACCTTAGCCAATAATCCTGCAGTTGCTACCATCACCAAATGTGACTGAGCCATCAACCATGTCTTTAACATCGGTGAACAGACCTTTATCACCAGTCATATGCCTTGAGCATCCACTGTCTAAGTACCACTTTGAATGACTTGTAACTTTGAAAGCAGTGTGGGCAACCAAGCTAGTAACCTTAGGAACTCATTTCATAACTGTTTTGGGTTTAGGAGTATAGTTGGTCTTCTTGTATTTGTAGTTGTTATAAGAATGACCTATTGAGTTAGATTTTAAGAGCTCGTTAAGCAAATCAACTATCTTCTCAGTTAAAGAGTTTTGATTCTGATTTTTATAGCTGATATGATTACTTTTAAGTTTGAAAGATTGATAAGTTTTAGCATTTTTAGACAAGTTTTGATTTGAACTATTCCGTTTTGAGTTTGAAGACTCTCATTTCACAAACTTAGGAGGAGTATTCTTCTATTTAAGAGGAATATTTCTATCGTAGCCCAAACCAGATTGGCACCACATTTTCTTGATCCAGATAAAACTTTTTCTAACTTTGGATCACCTTGGGCATACCTCCATGTATCCTTTAAACTCAAAAGTGAAGAGAGTTCAGATTTTCAATAAGGGAGGTTTTAAATTCTAAATCACATTTGCATTTTGCAAAACAATCTGAAATGTGAGATTTTTTTAAAATAAGAGAATCAAAATTTTCTTTAAGTTTTAAAAACTTTTCTTTTTGAAGTTTTAGTTTAACAGCAATTTTACAACTTTCCTTGTATAGGGCATTGTAAGCGTCTTGAAGATCTTCTTCATTTTCATGATCACTGTTCAGATTTTCTTCACTAGTTGTATCATCATGATCTAAAAAAGTGAACTTGGCTAGAGTCATAAGGGCTTTGACTTCATTAGTCAACTCTGTTTTAGATTCTTCTGATTCAGAAGAGGCTTTAGAGCCAGAAGATTCATCCCAAGTAGCCAACATGCCTTTCCTTTTAGGTTTGTCCTTCTTAGGACACTTATTTGCTAAATGCTCATATTCTTGGCAGTTGTAACATTGACTATCTTTTAAAGATTTCCAAGTTTTAGATTTAGATCTTTTCTTATCATTAGATTTTTGAAAATCTACCCTCTTTTTACTTTTAAAAATTTTGTAAAACCTTTTACCTAAAAGGGCCATAACATCTTCAAAATTTTCTAAATTAGAATTATTATTTTCTTGAGAAACATTTTTGGAAGATTTAAGGGCAATTAATTTTCCTTTAGGAGCTTTAAAAGATAACTCATAAGTCTATAAAGAAACAACTAGTTCTTCTACCCTCATATTGTCCGTATCACGAAGTTCCTGGATTGCAGTTACCTTAGAATTGAACCGTTCAGGAAGTGAGTGTAATATTTTTGCACACACTTTACTTTCTGGGATTTTATCACCAAGACCCACATAGAGTTCACAATGTCATTCAATCTTGTATAGAAGTCCATGAACATTTCATTTTCTTCTATATGTATTTCCTCAAATTTGGTTGTGAGGATTTGAACTTTAGATTTCTTGACAATTGATGTACCCTCGTGTGTCATTTCTAAAATATCCCAAACTTCCTTTGCAGTATCACAGGATATAATTCTTTTGAATTCATCTGGTGATAGTGCGCAAGTAATTGCATTTAGTACTTTTGCATTGGCACTACTCTCACTTTTTGAAGAGTGGTCCAAGAAAAATAAGGTGAGATTTTCATATATTTGGATTCATCGATACCAGTTACTTCAATTAGGAGGGGTCCATTTGGTCACTGTGGCTTGCCACACGCTCTCATCCATGGATTTTAAGAAAATCCTTATTCTAGCTTTCCAATAAGCATAATTGGTGCCATCAAATGGTGGAGGTCTAGTGATTGAAAAGCTATCAAAATTTGACATCTTATAAATAGCTTAAATTGATTAGTTCGGGAAATAAATCCAAAAAATATAACAATTAGAATGAGCTATTAGGCTCTAATACCACTTGAAAAGGCCAAGCTATATGTCTTAGAGGGAGGGTGAATAGGACTATGCCAAATTTAAATTAATAACAGTGGAATTTAAATAATAAGATAGCCTTTTAAACAAATGAATGAAAAGATAGCACTTTAAACAAACTACAATACTAAAATGTAAAGCAAACTCAAATGTATGAGTATTGAGAGATTGATACAAATGTTGTTCTAAGGACAACCTTACACCAAAAACCAAGGTTTATGGTAGGACAACCTGATTCCTAGAAAGATCTTTATATCAAAAACTCAAACTAGATACAGAGGAATAAATAAATAAGAGAATAACAAAGAAATGAAATCTAAGTTATTACAACATTCCCCACAATGCTTGAAATATAAAAGATTACAACATTTACATCCACACATACATCCCACAATATTGAATGATAAAAGATATAGAAAATAAATCACACATCCACAAAACACAGAGTTATAGTGGTTTGCCTGTGTGTACACCAACTATCAAGCAACAGCCACACAGCTTGCTACTCCACTCCTAATATCCTCACACAGTGGATATTAGTGTTCACTATGAAATAGGTTTTTCTTAGGTTCACCTCAAACCCTCATAATTGTGTCTTTCAAGTGGGCTTACACAATTCAAAAACCCCACTCTGAGTTTTCTAGATCGCCTCAGATAAACCAAACAATGAGATTTTTCTGGCTCAATCTCAAAAGAAACCAAATAACAAAAGATTTAAAAAAAATGTAAAATAACTAGATTTCTCCTTTTGTTGCAGCCCAGAAGAACTAAGTCAGAGTAGAAGTTCGAATATAGAAGTTCAATGTCCAATACTCACTTTGAAATGGTTCTAGGTTCTAATTGATTTTAAATTAAATCAAGTTGGGCTAGCTCTATTTGATTTTGATTCCAAGAAGTGTAATATCACAATTCCTTTTTCAAATCAGATTGAAATGTAGAAACAAAATCAAATATAAAAAGGTAATAAAAAGAGAATATCAAATGAGTACAATTTAGCTTAAAATGAATACTAACTTATCTCTCAGAGTGATGCCTTGATTTTACTTGAATTGGATATCAAACTCTGAAAATCATACCCTATTTATAAGTGAAAAAATCATGTCTATGACTGGTCCTATGGACACTACGACTAGTCGTAGAATGGACTGATTTTTGAAATTTTGAGCGCGATTGGATAAAACCGTTTCACAACTGGTCATAGGCACTTCACGACCAGTCGTGTGGCCTCCACGACTGGTCGTGACCTACCCACGACTGCTCGTGATGAGCCAGGAATAGTTGCTCGAGTTTGAGTCATAGCTGTAGGACTGGTCGTGAACGAGTCATGCACTGTTCACACAACCGATCGAGCAGACTCCAAGACTGGTTGTATCTCAACTAAAAAATTCTAAAAATTTACAACAACTTAGGACTGGTCGTGGAATTTCTTGGACTGATCGAGCCAGTGCTAGGACTAGTCGAATAGAGTTCAGGACTAGTCATAGAACAGACCAAAACACTTATAAAATAAGCAATTGACTTATGTATCTGAAATGACCTACCCTGAGGTCAATCTAAGGTCTTTTATACCTTAACCATGAAGTATGAACATTGAACCTTCTTTTCTTCAGATGATGGACAATCGTAGAAGTTCATGACGCTTGTACTTGAGATCTTTTGAAGCTTGACTTTGTAATACTTCAATCGTGCTTCACTTTAAGTCTTGATGTCACTTTAAAGTCATTGAACTTTGAAGCTTAAAGGTGAATCAATGTACTTGATCTAGCATTTCTTGAAGTAGATCTTTGTTCTTAACTTGAAGCATTGTCCTTGTATGTGTGATGCATTACCTTGAATAGATATATCATTGTGCTACACAAGACACATACTGTGGTTTTGGCACAACAAAATTTAACAATCAAAGGAGCAAGAACCCATAGCACTTACAGCATGGCCTAAAGCAAACTAGGAGGTCGGCGATGTTCGGCCTTGACCTGCTAGCATGTGAGTCAATGGACACTTAATCTGCTTATGGGCCTTCATGTTGTCCCACCAGTACGACCTCTTCATATCTCGATACATCTTCGTACTACCAAGATGCATCACCATCTTCGAATTGTGAGCAGCTTCGAAAACTTCCCTTCTTAAGTCATGAAGGTTTGGGACGTATAGGCGGCCACAATAACATAAACTCCCACCCATACCAACTCTCCATTCTGAGTTTTCATTGTCGTTCACCTGTTCTCTCATTGTAATGACCCAGAAAATTTCGTGCCAAGACCCAAGTACTACCTCAATTTTCCTTAGAAGTTGTGGGTTAATTAGCGCTAAACTCAATTGCTTGTGAAATTAGCACCAATCACTTTAAATTTGATCTGCAGGACTCAAAACCTGTAGAATCGTTAATGCTATGTTACCCTGAAATCTAGGATTCAATGCTAAATCCAGTTGCTCTCGGGAGTACTTGGAAACTTTGTATCGGACCTCGACCGTGCGTCGAAAGTTCGATAGCGATGATCTTATACAATTATAATCTCTTTGTTGGGCTTGACCATCACCTCAAAAATTAAGTTCAGATGATGTCCTGAGTCGATTTGCTTGAGTCCGGAGTAAAGAGTGTGAGAAAGCTGATAAATTAAATATATATTTATTAAATCTGAGTCGTGTCGCTTGTGCGCCAATTCTAAGATTTCTGACCATTGGATTCTAACCCAAATTTACCCTCGAATCAAGAAAGATGGCCCAGGCATGTCATAGTACCGGTGGACCTGATCGAGTTTCGGTAACCATTGAATTGAGATTGGTCCGCCATGGTTGATCTGTAAATCCGACCAGTACAAAAACTCAGCCTGACCTAGATCCATGGTCAGTGAGCTTAAGTCCGACCGCACATAGAGAAAGGACCACCAGAAGTGTTCCGTTGGGTCAGAATAATCGCGATTTGGTTATAACCCAAGTATACCTTGGCCCTGGGGCTATTTTCATCCATTTTAGGCCTATATAAAGACCTCAAACCCTCACTATCTATTCCATACGAATTTTCTAACCCTAGCTAAGAGAGAGAGATGAAAAAAGAGAGAAAGTGAGAGTGAAGTTAGTGAATCATCTTGAGATTCTTCCCTGTTATTCTGCATACCTAAACCATTACTTCTGAATCGTTATTCCGGCGATTCTAAGTTCATTCTTGGGTAAGTCAATCAAACCCTAATCTATTTTAGAGCTTAGAATAGTCTAGGTGTTGACGTAGCTCATTTCTATTCATGCCTTAGGTTTTCTAGTCGTCGTTGACGAAGACTTATCGTCTAAATTAGATCTGTGCGCTTTTTCTGGTTTAAGGTGCGGACTATATTCGTATAGGTTATGGTTTTCAAGGCTTTCAATGTCGGTTAATGGTTTATTATTGTTATGGGTGAAGTTTCACATGCCAAATGCGATGTTTAATTTGCGTTCCTGATATATATAAGATATATTGAGGATTGTGTATTCTTTGTATATGTAGAAAGTGTCGTATACGTCTGAAATATGAACATGTGTTTACCATGATTAATTGTCGTGTAGTTGTGCTAGTTGTATGTGTGTCAACTCCTTGACGAAAGGAATTGTCCAAATGTGTGTTATCACCAACATATGTGATGTATGTTGAAATATGTAGTCTAAGTGTTTGTAGAAATGTCTGAATGATCTAGTGTGTAATATCTTACTCTATTTACAGGCGTTGAGAAGAGATTCTCAACTATCCTATTGGTGTGTATGATTTCCTACATGCAATTTCCATTCTTTGTTGTTTAAATTCAAACGCTGCTTATGTGTAAATTCATGTTAAGTTGATATTCTTCAAATGCTCACATACTATATGATTAGCATGGTTGTTCCATTACTGTTCTAAATTGTTAGTATGAATATCTGTTATAATTGACGATGTTTGGGACTACGGAATAGTCCAAGAAATTGGTAACGAGCTTGAATTTGTGGCTGAGGTTGTTTTCGCCACGTAGGGCGTGTTTGACGAACCCGAGTCATATTAGGGTTGTCGGTAGTGGTTTGACCACACGGAGTGTTTGCGTACTCTATGTCATTCAACTGAACGTGTGCTCATGCTAGTCGAGCTCGTCAAGTAACCCGATTGTCCTGGTGGATGTACACCATGTATGAACGTTATTGCTTGAATCTAGGGTACCGAACTTACCAATACAATCCCGTTAACCATTGTACCTTGATCTGCTAAGACTCATGAGCCAGGTATGGTAGTATGGGACACCATGGTCGAGCTGTCGGCCTACGCTGGGGTGACGAGCCTCCCCGTATTGACCAGTGAGCACACAAGACTCATGAGCCAATTATTGTGGTATAGGACACTATATTCGTGCTGTCGACCTACATTGATTGGTGACGAGTCCTTTGTAGTGACCTCGAGCATACTTTGATATTGCATTAAGGCGACGAGCCTTAGGGTAGTAACTAAAGTATGATAGGCATGCATTGATTGGTGACGAGCCCTTTGCAGTGACCTAGAACCATATGATCGTATGAGATTATCTAGGACCGACGACCTTAGAATGGATCACCGTTTAAAAATTAATATGAGGAAGGTACCTTAGCTTCTCAATCCTGCTATATGAAAAGGATTAATAACAACTTGGTAATCATGTTCATGCACCTCATTGCATGTGCGTTGGCGTCATTGGCACTGCAGGAGGTTTTCATGTGTACCGTAAGATGAAGATGCTGAGGGAGTGCAGGCGAGAGCATGCATCATTCCTACATACATACTTGCATTAACAAGAGTAATTAGGACGTGTTTGATTGTATTACCTTATCATTACTACATGATTGATTTGATAACATGTTAACTTTTACTATATAGTTCCACTGAGTTGATCACTCACTCCCACATTCTGGGATGGTGTTTCAACACCAACCAGACTCTGTCTTAGATGTAGATGATGACGCGACCCCTGAGGCAGAGCAGGAGTATGAGGATGACGAGGACGCGTTTTCTTTTATGCAGTTCTCAGGCGGGTTCATGTGAGCCGTGTCCTGATCTACGGAGATTCTGGGTTTTCTTTGTAATAGATGATTTCATTTTGATACTTATATTTTGAAACCAACACTTATAATTATGACCTGGCAGAGTATACATATTGTAGGGACTTGCACATATACACATATATTTCTTTAAATCTTCCGCTTGCATCTTTCACTTATCCCTGAATTATGTTTGTAGTTTGGCTTAATTTATTCCATGTTTTATGCACTCATACAGACAACATACATCCATCATTAAATATGTTGCATAAGTGACGTTTTGAAACTCGGGAGCTGAGTTATGCTCGACCCCCGAATTTCAGGGCGTTACAAGTTGGTATCAGAGCATGATTTGGATTAAACCGGACCTGGGTTATGGTCACACAATGCACGTTGTTGCCAGCTTAGTGTAGGAGGGTGCGAGATTATTCTAGAATCTGTGTAAGGTTGTCAGTTGCTCTTATCGGCGAAAGTTTACTGAAAATGATCGCCGAGATCGAGTCCGTGTACACTCCTGATCATACACAGTGACCCCAACTCTCTTCTAGACCATCCATTGTCAGGTTTATACGGTGTCTTATCCCTTTCTAGCCATTAGAAAGCCGGTAATAGTGTATTTGTATCAGATTATATTCCTAGTGGCCCGATAAGCGTCGAATCGGACTAAGGGCCCAATCGGGGCAATTCCAGGGGGACCCACATCATTTTTAAGCTTAGGGGCCAGGAGGACCTCACCCAAATGGTGAGTCATCACCGGACTGTCCAGAGACCGGCGATGACCTCGCCGGTTCGGCGAGCCCTCGCCACCCAGCGGGCCAGCTCGGGCCGATGCATGTGGGGTCTAGTGTGGCCCACTCATCTAGGGTTGCACATTGAAAACCCTTTCTAAACCCTCTTTTCTTCATAAAGTCACCCTCCAAGCTTCCCTTTTCTTGAAATTTTTCTCAAAACCCCACAAAAATCCCTCTCTAAACCCTTTCTTCTTCCATTTTCATGCCTACCCATCCTACCCATCTCAAAACCCATCTCCATTACTGTTTTCCCTCTCTTTCCTTTCCATTTGAGCACTCAAATCCTTCCTTTGGGTCTCAAGTTCGTGGAAGCCTCACCATTCTTCCCATTTCCCTCTTTTCTCTCATTTTTCATGGCCTTATTTGAGCTTATTACGACCATATTTTCCATCCCCTCCATTCTCTCTTTCATAGGGAAGAAGAGAGCGCCTGTTGATTAAGCCGGGCCTAGCCGCCCAACCTGTGCATGAAGGCTGAGAGGTGCCACCTCGAGCACGACCGCCACTCGAGAGTTTCAGACAAAGCGGGACCTCGATCCTCAAAATCCCGTTGGAAGAGCTCTATTGGCGGAGCTATCTCATGGAGTTTATGAAGGCCACAGGGTCAATTTTGAAGCTCATGTATATTCGCGACTATTTGGCGAATTTCTCTTATTGGAGCGCCTGGAAGGGGCTGGTTGGTGTCCCCTGTTCAAGGGTGAATACTGTGCCAATGTGGGTACTGTCCGAGCTTTCTATGCCCATATTTGGGAACCTCCGCTGAAGCCTTTGCAGTTCAAGAGACCTTGCGGAAGAGATCAGGAGGCCACGACCAACGTCGCTTTGATATCCCGACTTCTGAACGTGCTGCTTGGCGAGGTTCATGCTAGTGAGAAGAATCTGAGTAGTGTGCATGAGAGGGATCGCCGCACGTGGTTCCTGTGTGGTGGTCTGGTCGAATGATAGCCAAATAGAAGCCTTTTAGCTACCAACATGACAGATGACTTTTGCTTGCTTCACCATATGTGCACATTCAATGTTTATCCAAGGTGGAGCAACCGTAGCGAGTGTATACACCTGATGGTAGATTTCCTGTATCAGGTGGGGCAAGGAGAGAAGCTTTGTGTGCCAACGTACATCTTGTGTCAGATTTTCCTTATTGCTCGTTCGAATAGGAGGACCGAATCGCTCCCATTTGGCCGACTTATCTGTAAGCTTGCACATGATTTTGGCTACAGGCTTGAGGTGGAAAAGCCGGTACCTGTTCGTTACATTAATGAGATGACCCTTAATCAGATGGACATTGGGCCTCATCGACGACAAGCCTCACTTGAAGAAAGTGAGGATGAGACTGAGAGCGATGAGGAAGAGAGTAATGGCGAAAGTGGAACTGAGATAGAAGAAGAGGAAGAGCAGAATGAGAAAGAAGTGGAGGCCCAGGACACAAGTGAGAGTTCTCCTCCTGTGGCACCAGAGCAGGGGGCAGATCAGGCTGCCAGGGATACCCGTATAGCTCGGCTTGAGGAGGGTCAGGCTGTCCTACTCTAGGATATTATGGATCTTCGAGGCCTCGTGAAGCATAAGTTTAAGAAGATGTCTCAAACTCTGAAGTCTATCCTATGTTGTCTGCAGGATAAGGGTGCCCCTTCTCCATCTCCTAATTCTGACGAGTAGCTGCAGATGTAGTCATCCCTTGATCTGTTTTGTTGTTTGTTATTGTGTGTAGCCGTTAGAGGGGTAGTAGTTTAGAAGTTATTTTGTGGTTTGAAGCTTTAGATGTATGAGCTCACATGCTTTCTCTGTCGCGATCCATGTAATGCTGCACTTTTTGTATTGTGACAATTTTGTTAAATGAAATGTATGTTATTTTTCTTGTGTTGTGATGTAAATGCTGTGTGGGTGGATTATGTGAATATTGAATCTCATAGGTTACATCCTCTGTTGAATGTAGGATATGCCTCCTAAGGGTTCGAAGACTTCGGCCCATCTCTCTTTGAGCGAGTCGCTTGTCGGGGTTTCCCCCCTAGGCAATAGCCAGACGGATCCACAGTCAGGTCCGTTTCATTTAAGTGCTGGGCCGGACTCTCAGCCAGCTACTGGCCCCACTGCTGGGCCGCCTCCTGTGATACCACCCATGGCTACACCAGTCACGCCTTCGGTTCCTGAGCCGAACCATGCATCTGCGTCGTCGCCATATGCATCTTCATCCGCTCCGCCTCCTGATAGGTTTGAGCAGATGATGCTATTGATGCAGCAACAATAGATCCAGTAGTAGCAGCACCAGCAGTTTTTGTCTTCCATGGCTGGCATTTTTGCTCAGTCGATGGGGGTGACTCCACTTACTTCACCTATGCACCCATCTGGGAATACTAGTGCTAGCGGCACATTTGAGCGATTCCAGCGCTTACGACCTCCCACATTTGCGAGTTCTCATAGACCCGAGGAGACCGAGTACTGGATTGACCGCATCTCTAAGATGCTGAGGCCGCTTCACTATTCTGAGGCTGAGCAGGTCGAGCTTGCCTCCTTCATGTTTGAGAAGGAGGCCAGTTTATGGTGGGACAGTGTTCTCCACACAGTTGCGGAGGGTTTTGAGTGGATGTGGCAGGCATTTGAGGCACACTTCCACAAGAAGTATTTTCTAGTTATGTACCAACACGAGAAGGAGAGTGAGTTCCTTTGCTTCCGTCAGGGAGGGATGTCGGTGACTGAGTATGAGAACTGGTTTACTAAGCTGGGTCGATGTGCTCCATTGCTTCTAGGTGATCAGCCGATGCAGATGCGGCGTTTTTCTTAGGGGTTGAGGCCTAAGATTCGATTGAAGATGTGTTGTGCTAGCATATCTTCTTATGCTGAGTTGGTGAGCATGTCCCTGCGAGCTGAGCAGGACAGGAATAGGTCATCCCGTATGCGAGCACCTATAGTTCCTAGACCGCGACCTGACTTTTTGAGTACACCATTTCTCGATAAGAGGCCGTGGGCAGATTCTTCTCCGAGACGTGCAGCACCGCCCGCTCAGACGATGCGTTCTGACTTGCGCTGTTCTTACTGTGGGAAGATTGGGCATTCAGATCGTAATTGCTCTACACGAATGCGGGACAGTGGATTTACTCCACCGCAGAGGATCAGCCGTCTGATGTCTCAGGTTATATCTCCTTCACCCCTTCGTTCAGCGCCAACTCACCCATCCTTCAGACCTTCTGTACCTCGCTTTAGGCCACCTCAGCGGCCCATGGTTCCACCGCCGAATCGCCCACAGTAGGCTCGAGTTCACGCGCTTACAGCTGAAGCGCCTGGGGCTGACTTGGCTCCGAGATCCTTTGAGGTGACAGCTCACATTCAAGGTATTCTCGTTTCCTTGTTGGTGGATACAGGGTCCACTACCTCTATTATATCGTATATGCGGCAGTTAAGTGCCTGTGTTTGGGCACTGTTACTATGAAGGGATGACACTCACTACCGCTACAGGGACCTCCTCTGATATTACTAAGATGTGTATGGGTTGTTCGATTGATCTAGGGAGCAGATCGATTCTTATTGACCAAATTGTCGCACCTCTATACCATTACGATGTCATTTTGGGTATGGTTTGGCTCACAAAGATGCGAGCAAAGATTGATTGTGAAGCTAGGTTGGTGACAGTCCATGAACCTGAGGGCGAGACATTTACTTTCCCTATTCAGGTCAGTTACCCTTTCCGTTTTAGTTATTATACTTCTCTGTTGGAGAGTATTGCTGGTTCGGCGCTTGAAAGCACGCCAGTAGTTTGAGATTTTGAGGATGTGTTCGAGTCGATTCCTGGATTAACCCCTCGGCGCGAGATTGATTTTACTATCGATCTCATGCCTGGTGCGACACTTATTTCTTTGTCCACCTATCGTATGCCTCCTAGTGAAATAACAGAATTGAGGAAGCAGATAGATGGCTTGTTGAATTTGGGCTTTATTCGACCTAGTGTGTCTCCTTGGGGAGCACCTGTTCTGTTTGTCAAGAAGAAGGATGGTTCCTTGCGATTATGTATAGATTATCGTAGGTTAAATCAGGTGACTGTGAAGAATAAGTATCCCTTACCCAGGATCGATGATCTATTTAATCAGTTGAAGAGGGCACGGTACTTTTCAAAGGTTGATCTGCAGTCAGGGTATCATCAGTTGCGCGTCAAGAATGAGGACATGCAAAAGACCACATTCAGAACTAGTTTCGGCCATTATGAGTTCCTTGTGATGTCGTTCGGTCTTACGAACGCACCGACCATATTCATGGATCTGATGAACAGGGTGTTTCAGCTATTTTTATTCCGATTCGTTATTGTTTTTATCGATGACATTTTGATATACTCTACGAGTCGGGAAAAGCACGAGGAGCACTTAAGAGCGGCCTTAGATACTCTCAGGAAGAATCAGCTTTTTGTGCAGTTTAAGAAATGTGATTTCTGGAAAGAGGAAGTTAAGTTCCTAGGACATGTGATGTCTAAGGAAGGGATAGCTGTCGATCTCACTAAGGTAGCTGCAGTTCAGCACTGGAAGCAGCCTGGTTCAGTTACTGAGGTGAGAAGCTTTCTGGGTCTAGCAGGCATTATCGACACTTCATAAGAGACTTCTCGAAGATAGTCAGACCGTTGTCTCAGTTGACACGGAAAGATTTGAAGTTTGCTTGGAATGAAAAGGTAGAAATAGCTTTTCAGGAGCTGAAGGACAAGTTGACATCCGCCCCTGTGCTAGTATTACCAGAGCAAGGGGTTAAGTATACGATATAAACTGACGCCTCTCGCATTGGTCTGGGTTGTGTCCTTATGCAGAAGGACAAGGTGATTGCATATGCTTCGAAATAGTTGAGGAAACATGAAGAGAATTACCCTACACACAACCTGGAGTTGGCAGCTATCATTTTCGCATTAAAGCTCTGGAGACATTACCTCTACGGAGAGGAGTTCGAGCTCTTTTGCGACCACAAGAGCCTTAAGTATATCTTCACGCAGCGTGACTTGAATATGAGGCAACACCAATGGATGGAAACATTGAAAGATTTTATGTTCGATATTTCATACCATCCCGGTAAGGCAAACCTTGTGGCAGACGCGTTGAGTCGCAAGAAGGCCATAGAGTTTGCATCTCCGCTAATGATAGCCGAATGGGACATGATAGAGTTTGTGTGAGACTTTGAGCAGAAACTTACGATAGAAGAGCCGTATGAGGTTATCGCCCACATTCGAGTATGACCCCTCATTGACGAGAGGATCATTGCAGCTCAGGCAGATGATGAACTATTGGCGAAGATGAGAGAGCGGGTTAGTACAGATGAGGACTCTAAGTGGAGTGTTGGTTTAGATGGGAGCCTACGATATCATGGCCGGCTATGTGTCCCAAGCATTCCTGACTTGAGATGGGGGGTTCTTGAGTTAGCTGTAACGCCCCGTGTTTTCAGGACCCGAGTATATGACTCATTTCCCAAAAACCCGAGTGTTAATCTTAAAGGATGGTCAAATTCACATATTTTTTTTTCTTTTCTTTATCAGAGTAAGCAGATGAGCGTAGAATGGACAAGTAAGCTAAAAGGGAAGTTTAAATTTTCATTTAGAATATACAAGTGGTTACCCATAATGACTTATACAAACCAATGTCCCCATCCTCACGAATACAAAATGAAATAATATTACATGTGAAATAAATAAACTGCAACAATCTTGAACTGTGAAATCCTGTAGTAACCCTTAGCAAATAGAATCATGCACCCTAGTTAACCATAGCCTGCTCCTCACCAATATATGAGGTCACCTGCACTACCTGTACGGTTGTATATTTGATGGATGAGTGGCCAGCTCAGTGTGAATTCCCCTCAAGATTACACACCGCCACATTAGGTAAGCATAGTTATAAAACAACAAGGCAATCAAAACAATACATGATGCAATCTTTTTAAATGCATGGATGCATGAATGCACATCGGCCTGGGGATCCAATCGGACTTGGGCTCGTACCCATGCAAATCATCGAACTAGGAAAATCATCCTATCGAATAGGTCGATAGTCAGTGGTCGGGAGCTAGCGAAACGATACCCGAAGATCCTAAGGGCACGTGCTACAAGACAGAATTAGCCACCGTCATCGCCAACATGCTATGGATGCATGATTAGCCAAACCGTTATTAGTCCGATTACAATCAGCCAATTTAGGTAAGCTCAAGGTCACTACGGGAGCTCGTCACCAGCGTCGACAGCTCGGGCATAGTGTCCCATTACCACCATCTCCGGCTCATGAGACTACCATCTTAGGATGTTTAATGGAAACTCATCGACTAGTGGTCAATCATATTACAACATATGGGGCTTGCCATCGCATGGTTGCACAGTATAAAAACATCGAGCTCATATAGGGAAAATACCAGGACAAGGACACATACGGCCATATCAAAGCAAGACAAATATCAAAATAAGCCACATAGGGCGAGTATCAAAATCATGCGATAAAAGACCATCCTTGAAAACCGTTGGACACAACAACCCTGTATGGTAAGCCCACATCACTGGTTAATTTAAATCACCATTCAATAACCACTAAGCCGAAGGTCCATTACTATCACAACCAGTCGGGTTACATCCCAGGTATGGGTGTACACATATAGGTGAGGGTTTCCCACTGGTGTACCAATTCAAGTTCCATAAGCAATCCACAAATAATCCATGAACAATCATACAAGATGAACATTAAGCAGGCAATATAGCAATTCAATTTTCACCAGCTAACACATGTGATTATAAGAGAGATATCAAATATAAATTTAAATAAAAACTATAACTTAAGCTAATGAGAAGATAGAAAGCTCAAGGGGAAAAATCATCACCTGACTAGTCGAATTGCCAATGCCAACTAAGGTTGCTAGGAAGCACGTGCCCTTAAAATCAAATCCTACCATAAATCAGGAACTCGTACAATTAGATCCAAGTTCTACCTAATACCTAGGGTTTAGTTTTAGGCTTAGATTCCCGGTTTCAGTTATGGAATTCGAACTCTATTTTGTGTGGTCATTAATGATATTATCAACTGGAATAATAAATGAATAAAATTAATTAAATAAATTGGTTATTAAATTTAGGAATATTAACAATGGCCACTATTATATTAAATTTCCTAACAAGAACCCACCACAAACAATAATACTAATAATTCTAAAATGATTATTAGTATTAACAATATCCCTAATATTAGTTAACGTGACATTAATGATCATTTTGATGAAAATGAGTAGTATGTTCTAACATTAATAGTGATATCTTAAGAATGACAAGGTAAAATATTAATATTTTAACAATCATAACTTTTATATGTATTAACTAATATTTGTATGGATAATTTACTAACGACTAGGATCATAACTTACAGTCCAGATTACGTAAGTTTAGGCTAGGTTTTTAGGGTTTGAACTCTAGGTGGTGAGCACTAAATTTTAATAATTAAAAAAATATTGTTAGCATTAGTGTTATAATTTATATTAGCTAAAGTGATGCTAACAATTATTTTGGTGAAATTGCATAGTATGTCCTAACATCAATGATAATGTCTAGTAATAACAAAATAAGACACTAATATTTAATAATGATAGTTCTTATATGTAATAACTAACATCAATATAGATAGTTTATCAACTGCCATTTATTTATAATACTCATGATTCTAATAATGATGGAAATAGTAATAATGATAAATTTTAATCGAAAGAATTTCATTCAGGAAGGAGAAGGTGAACTCACCTTAGTCGACTCGGTTTGAGTCAACTCGACTCATCACCACTCGCTCTCCTTCACTTCCTTCTTTTCTCTTCTTCCACTCCCTCTTTCCCTCCATTCTCTCTCCTTCTTCATTTCTGCTTCTGGAAAGTCCAGAGGTGGCTGGACTCGACTCAAGGATGGGCCAACTCAACTCAGGTGAGTCGAGTCGACTCGTCAGCTACACAACTCACTCTCTCACCTTGTCTTCTTCTCTCCCTAACTCTCTCCTCTTCTTTCTCTGTTTTCAATAAGCTGGAAACCAGAAATGTCTAGAGTGGGCCAGACGCAAGACTCAGCTCGAATCGAGCTAGTGCAGTAGCTTGGTGATGGTGCAGCCGCACCTATTCTTTCTCCATTTTTTTTTTCTTCTTCTTTCTCTGCTCCTCTCTCACTGACTTCTCCTTTTCCTTCCTCCTCCTGGACGTGCAAAGGACCAGCGGTGCCTGGACTGAATCAGTCCCACGTGTGACTCAATCTGGAGTCGGTCCAGATACGGCCCAGTTTGAGTTGGTTGTGTTGGCGCGGTGCAACAACCGCACCACTCCATCTTCCTCTTTCTCCTTTCTTCCATCTTCTCTCTCTCTCTTTTCCAGTCAAAAATGTCCCATTGAGGACGACAATCCAGCCAGATTCGACTCGGTTTGGGTTGTCAGGTGCGGTGGATCGGTGAGGAAGAAGATGACGCCATTAATGGCGGATCTCGAATGGAGGCTTCTTCCTCCGATCTGACAGCATGGGATGGTTCATATGAACCCTAGGGAGCTTATGGATAAGCTCATTTGAAGCTTTAGGATGATTTGGGTGGTGGGTTCGGGGGTAGAACGGAAACGGCCGGTTTCCTTTGTGTTGCCGCAAGGACAGGAGTTAGGGTGGTTTATCTCCTTTCTTGCAGGGATTCCAACGCCCTTAGGGCCGTTGGATGTGAATGAACAGCTGGGATTTGATCCCAGCGTCCGGTTTCTAAAAACAGCTAAGAAGAGCGGTTTCGGCCGCAGGTTTTCTCCCCTAGTTTCGAAGAACTGACGTCCTCTGTTGGACGGCTAAGATGCACCTTGAATGGACACCTGAGATCAGAGGAATCCTCCTCACTCGGATCGCTGAGCTGGAAAAGAGACAGCTTCCGTTTCTTGAAAATTTTGTGTTTTTGGGCTCAATTGGGGCGAGATTCGTGTGCATGCATACCCGTGAAATAGCATGAAACTTAGGGGTTTTGGCCTAACTTCTGTCCTCTGTCAGATGGATGGTTCGGATCCTCCCAATGGGGCTAGATGGCGGGCCACCAATTTAAACGAACGGACGTCTGCCCGTCCGCTGTGTAAACCGGAGAGAGAGACCTCTCAGTTTCGGGAAGGGAGCTCTGAACGGCTCGAGGTGGTACGGTGCACAGCGGGTGTGCCAAGCAGTGCACACGCACTCCGCTAGGTAGGGTCCACCATGATGTTTGTGGGAAATCCACCCCGTCCAATCTATTTCTTTGTCCCAAGCAGGGCCTCCTACCAAAAATCATGAAGATATAAGCTTTAGGTGGGCCATACGGGTTGATTCCTAGCTCTAACGGTAGATTCTCGTTGATCTAATGGTCAGATTATTCTGAAATTGAACGTCAATGGCTAAAATAGTCCCTGAAATTTACTGGATAATTGGGTCCACATGTTGTAGGGACATGGTAGTGGAAACCACAGTCACTTCCAGTTTCATCATACACTGTTACCGCATGCAGAAAAGTTCTTTTCTATCTCGTTGTTGAAAATAGATGGGGTCCACTTGTGATGATCTTCCAGGAGATCCACTCCATTCACCGTCTTTGGCACGCCGTGTTAACCCGTGGTCTAAAATTTGAAGTAGATCCAAACTTTAGGTGGGCCGCACGATCTGTTAATGTATTAAATGATATTTACCGTGAAATCGCATGCACGTAGAAATTTGAGTGAATTGATATTTTTCGAAAAGTCCACTTTACTGCTTGTAGTTGTACGATCCGCTCTATTCATTATGTTTAATATGCCCTGCTAGGATTAAGGTCCAAAAATGAGACAGATTTGTTGATCGGGTGGGCCGCACGGTATGTTTTAGCTTCAACGGATTATATAATGACATTCAAAAATATTTACAATATTACCATTCATTTCTTAACCAGCTTCTGACGTCCATTACATTGAAGTGCACCGCCCGAATTTCTTGAATTTTAGCAAGCATTCTTCATTTTTCGTGCTCTTTCTCTTGGTCTAGTTTAGGCCCCGATCTCCCAAGGATGTCTAAGATGCTCCTTTAGTGGCTTGCACACTCCGTAATTCAAAATAACATTTATACACCTCCGATTGACAAGTTACCAGGTAGTTGGGACTTAAACTCGAAGATCTCCACAATGACCGATTCATCCTGATATTCGGATGGTCCATTTGGCGGATCCAAACCTGATGGACGGTCAGGTGACTTGTTAAAAATAAGGAAGCTTTATGGTTAGCACTCTAACCATGCATGTGGGTGGATGTATGGTCAGTTTTGTGAATAGGTAAACACAAAGTGGGTTTCCGGAGTGATTAGGGGTAAGACTTATATAACGTTAGATTCGAGTGACTTTCTTATACATGAAAGTTTCTCAGATTCTGATTCTAATGGTGGACTAAGCATTTTCATATGGTGTGAATAAGATGGACAGATCAGAATCTTGATCTGATAAGTGTACGAACGGATGTAGAGGTCAAGTAGTTGATTTACTGTGATCTAAGGCCTGAAATTCGACGTGTACGGTTAATTTTTTGTAATTAGGCATGGTATAAAGTTTCACACGAAACAGATCATGAAAACCTTGTGAGTTGAAATTTAGGATATAGGTTGATGGCATTTTCGTAATTATTGTTGATCTAAGAGTTTTGTGAAGTCTAATGGCTCCACATAGTTCTAAGTATGTTACTAAGAAATTCTTACAAAAGAACGTATATCTAAATTGTTATGGATAGGGAGTTATTTGTCAATTTCTTTAAGGGAAGACACATACGTTAGATCTCATGACAGATAGTCTTACCTTGAAGTTTACGGTCAGATGGCTTGATCTATGAAAGAAGATCATTCCCAATGGTTCAATTTTTGTTGGGGAATGGATGTAGGTATAGGATAGCTAAGTTGGTGTCGTACATATGCATGTATCAAGTTAAACTTCATGGTAACTCTCGAGGACTTTCAATACTCGGGTATTGAAAAGATTGGGTTGTTACATTAGCCCATAATTCTAAGCTTGCAATGCATCCAGGTAGTCGAAGATGTACCAAGATATGAGGAGATCCTATTGGTGGGACAACATGAAGGTTCACATTGCTGAGTTCGTATCTAGTTGTCTCACGTGCCAGCAGGTCAAGACAGAGCATCGCCGACCTCCTTGACTGCTTCAGCCCATGCCCATAGCAGAATGGAAGTGGGACTTCATCTCTATGGATTTTATTTTAGGGTTACCGAGAACGAGGAAGGGACATGACTCTATTTGGGTGATCGTCGACCGATTGACGAGGTCGGCTCATTTCTTACCGATTAGAGTCACAAACTCTGCAGACGAGTTGGCTAGGTTGTACATCAAGGAGATTGTACATCTGAACGGAGTTCCCTTAGAGATTGTGTCTGACAGGGACACGCGATTCACATCTATCTTCTGGACTCATATCCAGGAAGCGATGGGTGTGAAATTGAAATTCAGCACTGCGTTTCATCCGCAGACAGACGGGCAGACAAAACGTGTGAATCAGGTTCTGAAAGGCATGTTGCGAGCTTGTGTTTTGGATTTCAAGGACAGTTGGGATGATTGTCTCCCTTATATAGAGTTCGCATATAACAATAGCTTCTAGGCGAGTATCAGCATGGCTAACTACGAGGCATTGTATGGTCGCCTATGTAGAGTACCACATTGCTGGACAAAAGTTGGCGAGCGTAGTTTGATTGGCCCAGAGTTGGTACAGGCGATTTCAGAGAAAGTTGACATTATTCGACGTCGACTTCTAACAGCCCAGAGCTGGCAAAAAAGTTACGCTGATACGAGGCGACGACCGCTTGAGTTTAAGGTTGGAGACCATGTATTTCCTAAGGTTTCCCCTATGAAGGGAGTCCTACGGTTCGGTAAGAAGGAAAAGCTCACACCGAGATTTATTGGTCCATTTCAAATACTGGATCGAGTGGTAGCGGTAGCATACCGCCTTGCTTTGCCCACACCACTTACGAGCGTGCATAACGTATTTCATGTTTCTATGCTGAAGAAGTACGTTCCGATCCTTCGCATATTATCAGTTGGGAGCAGGTGCAGTTGAGCGAGGATGCCACATATGCACTGCGACCGACACGTATCCTAGATAGGAAGGAGCAGGTATTGCGTAGCAAGGTCATCCCTCTTGTGAAATTACTGTGGACGCATCATAGTGCAGAAGAGGCTACTTGGGAGACTGAAGCTGAGGTCAAAAAGAGCTACCCTCAGATCCTTGAGGAGTATGAGAAGGTACGAATTTCGAGGACAAATTTTTTCTTTAAGGGGGGTAGATTGTAATGACCCGAAAAATTTTGTCCCAAGACCCAAGTACTGCCTCAATTTTTCTTAGAAGTTATGTGTAGGTTAATTAACGCTAAACTCAATTGCTTGTGAAATTAGTACCAATCACTTTAAATTTGATCTACAGGACTCAAAACCTGTAGAATCGTTAACGCTATGTTACCCTGAAATCTAGGATTCAACGCTAAATCCAGTTACTCTCGGGAGTACTTGGAAACTTTGTATCGGACCTGGACCGCACGTCGAAAGTCCGATAGCGATGATCTTAGACAATTATAATCTCTTTGTTGGGCTTGACCATCACCTCAAAAATCAAGTCCAGATGATGTCCTGAGTCGATTTGCTTAAGTCCGGAGTAAAGAGTGTGAGAAAGCTAATAAATTAAATATATATTTATGAAATCTGAGTCGTGTTGCTTGTGCGCTGATTCTAAGCTTTCTGACCATTGGATTCTGACCTAAATTTACCATCGGATCAAGGAAGATGGCCCAGGCATGTCATAGTGCCGGTGGACCTGATCGAGTTTCGGTGACCGTTGAATTGAGATTGGTCCACCACGGCTGATTTATAAATCCGATCGGTACAAAAACTCAGCCTGACCTAGATCCATGGTCAGTGAGCTTAAGTCCGACCGTACATGGAGAAAGGACCACCAGAAGTGTTTCGTTGGGTCGGAATAGTCCCGATTTGGTTATAACCTAAGTATACCTTGGCCCTGGGGCTATTTCATCCATTTTAGACCTATATAAAGACCTTAAACCCTCACTCTCTATTCCATACGAATTTTCTAACCCTATCTAAGAGAGAGAGAGGAAAAGAGAGAGAAAGTGAGAGTGAAGTTAGTGAATCATCTTGAGATTCTTCCCTGTTATTCTGCATACCTAAACCATTACTTTTGAATCGTTATTCCGGCGCTTCTAAGTTCATTCTTGGGTAAGTCAATCAAACTCTAATTTGTTTTAGAGCTTAGAATAGTCTAAGTGTTGATGTGGCTCATTGTTATTCATGCCCTAGGTTTTTTAGTCGCCGTTGATGAAGACTTATCGTCTGAATCAGATCCGTGCGCTTTTTCTGGTTTAAGGTGCGGACTATATTCATATAGGTTATGGTTTTCAAGGCTTTCAATGTCGGTTAATGGTTTATTATTGTTATGGGTAAAGTTTCACATGCCAAATGCAATGTTTAATTTGCGTTCCTAATATATATAAGATATATTGAGAATTGTGTATTCTTTGTATATGTAGAAAGTATCGTATACGCCTAAAATACGAACATGTGTTTGCCATGATTAATTGCCATGTAGTTGTGCTAGTTGTATCTGTGTCAACTCCTTGGCGAAAGGAATTGTCCAAATGTGTGTTATCACCAATATACGTCATGTATGTTGAAATATGTAGTCTAAGTGTTTGTAGAAATGTCTGAATGATCTAGTGTCTAATATCTTATTCTGTTTACGGGCGTTGAGAAGAGATTCTCAACTATCCTATTGGTGTGTATGATTTCCTACATGCAATTTCCATTCTTTGTTATTTAAATTCAAACGCTGCTTATGTGTAAATTCATGTTAAGTTGATATTCTTCAAATGCTCACATACTGTATGATTAGCATGGTTGCTCCATTACTGTTCTAAATTGATAGTATGAATATCTGTTATAATTGAAGATGTTTGGGACTATGGAATAGTCTAGGAAATCGGTAATGAGCTTGAATTTGTGGCTGAGGTTGTTTTCACCACGTAGGACGTGTTTGACGAACCCGAGTCATATTAGGGTTGTCGACAGTGGTTTGACCACACGGAGTGTTTGCGCACTCTATGTCGTTCAACTCAACGTGCGCTTGTGCTAGTCGAGTTCGTCAAGTAACCCGATTGTCCCCGTGGATGTACACCATGTATGGATGCTATTGCTTAAATCTAGGGTACCAAACTTACCAATGCAATCCTGTTAACTATTGTACCTTGATCCGCTAAGACTCATGAGCCGGGTATGGTGGTATGGGACACCGTGGTCGAGCTGTCGGCCTATGCTGGGGTGACGAGCCTCCCCGTATTGACCAGTGAGCACACCAGACTCGTGAGCCGATTATGGTGGTATGGGACACTATATTCGTGCTATCGGCCTACATTAATTGGTGACGAGCCCTTTGTAGTGACCTCGAGCATACTTTGATACTGCGTTGAGGCGACGAGCCTTAGGGTAGTAACTAAAGTATGATAGGCATGCATTGATTGGTGACAAGCCCTTTGTAGCGACATAGAACCATATGATCGTATGAGATTATCTAGGACTGACGACCCTAGAATGGATTACCGTTTGAAAATTAATATGAGGAAGGTACCTTAGCTTCCCAATCCTGCTGTATGAAAAAGATTAATAACAACTTGGTAATCATGTTCATGCATCGCATTGCATGTGCATTGGCGTCGTTGGCACTGCGGGAGGTTTTCATGCGTACCATAAGATGAAGACGCTGAGGGAGTGCAGGCGAGAGCATGCATCATTCCTACATATATCTTTGCATTAACAAGAGTAATTAGGACATGTTTGATTGTATTGCCTTATCATTGCTGCATGATTGATTTGATAACATGTTAACTTTTACTATATAGTTCCACTGAGTTGATCACTCACTCCCACATTTTGGGATGGTGTTTCAACACCAACTAGACTCTGTTTTAGATGTAGATGATGACGTGACCCCTGAGGCAGAGCAGGAGTATGAGGATGACGAGGACGCGTTTTCTTTTATGCAGTTCTCAGGCGAATTCATGTGAGCCGTGTCCTGATCTACGGGGATTCTGGATTTTCTTTGTAATAGATGATTTCATTTTGATACTTATAATTTGAAACCAACACTTGTAATTATGACCTGGTAGAGTATACATATTATAGAGACTTGCACATGTACACATATATTTCTTTAAGTCTTTCGCTTAAGTCTTTCACTTATCTCTGAATTATGTTTGCAGTTTGGCTTAATCTATTCCATGTTTTATGCACTCATACAGACAACATACATCCATCATTAAATATGTTGCATAAGTGATGTTTTGAAACTCAGGAGCTGAGTTATGCTCGACCCCCGAATTTCAGGGCGTTACACTCATCTTTGCCAATAGTTCATCGTCTTCCTGAGCCGCAATAATCCTATCATCAATGAGCAATTGTACCCGAATGTGTGCGACGCTCTCAAATGGCTCCTCTACCGTAAGCTTCTGCTCGAAGTTTCACAAAAACTCGACCATGTTCTATTCATCAATCATCAGCGTAGCCGCAAATGCTATAATCTTCTTGTGGCTCATTGCATCTGCCACAAGGTTAACTTAAGAGGATGGTAGGAGACCTCGAGCTTGAAGTCCTTCAAGGTTTCCATCCATCGTCGCTGCCTCATATTTAGGTCCCTCTATGTAAATCGTACTTAAGGCTCTTGTGGTCGCAAAAGAGGTCGAACTCCTCTCCATAGAGGTAATTTCTCCAGAGCTTCAATGCAAAGATGATGACCGCTAACTCCAGGTCGTATGTAGGGTAATTTTCCTTGTGCTTCCTCAACTGTTACGATGCATAGGCAATAACCTTATCCTTCTGCATCAGAACACAACCCAAACCAACATGAGACGCGTCGGTGTATATCGTATACTTAACCCCTTTCTCTGTCAATACTAGCACAGGGGTGGACGTCAACTTGTCCTTCAGTTCCTGAAAGGCTGCTTCTGCCTTCTCATTCCATGAAAACTTAAGGTCCTTCCAAGTTAGCTGAGACAACGGTCTGCCTATCTTGGAAAAGTCCCTAATAAATCGATGGTAGTAACCTGCCAGGCCAAGAAAACTCCTCACTTCTATGACCAAACCGGGTTGTTCTTAGTCCTGAACTGTGGTCACCTTAGCAAGGTCCACAGTTATTCCTTCCTTGGACACCACATGTCTCAGGAACTTGACATCTTTCTTCCAAAAGTCACACTTTTTGTACTGCGCAAACAACTGGTTCTTCCTGAGTGTATCAAAGACTGCTCGCAGGTGCTCCTCGTGATCCTCCCGACTCTTGGAGTATATCAGGATGTCATCTATAAATATGATGACGAATCGGTATAAGTATGGCCGAATCGCCTGCTTCATCAGATCCATAAACATGTCCGGTGCATTCGTGAGTCCAAATGACATCATAAGGAACTCATATTACCCAAAGCTGGTTCTGAATGCTGTCTTATGCACATCTTCATCCCTGACGCGCAACTTATGATACCCTGATTACAAGTCAATCTTCAAAAAATAATGTGCCCCTTTTAACTGATCGAACAGATTGTCTATCCTAGGCAAAGGATACTTATTCTTCACTGTCACATGGTTCAACCTGCGATAATCAATACACAACCACAGTTATCCATCTTTCTTCTTCACGAACAACACGGGTGCTCCCCAAGGAGATACACTTAGTTGTATGAAGCCTGTATCTAACAGGTCATCAATCTGTCTCCTCAGTTCCTCCATCTCACATGGAGGCATGTGATATGTTGGTAATGAAATGGGAGTCACACCAGGCACAAGATCAAATGAAATGGGAGTCACACCAGGCACAAGATCAATGGTAAAATCGATCTCGCGATGAGGAGGTAATCTAATTATCTTCCTAAACACGTGTGCAAAATCCTGAACTACTGACGTGTTTTCAAGTATCAGACCATCAACATTCTCTAGTAGGGTAGCATAACAACTAATGTAGTAGTACCAACTGACCTGTACTAGGAATGTAATGGTCGTACATCCAGGTCCATGGGCTGTCACCACCCTAGTATCACAATCGATCTCTACCCTCATCTCGGTGAGCCAATACATAACCAACGATCACATCATAATGACATAACGGGGCAATAATCAGGTCGACGAGTATTGTTCTGCTCCCTAAGTCTATCGAACAACCCTTACACATCTTGGCAGTATCTGAGATGGTCCCTGTGGCGGTAAGGAGTCTCAACCCAACCATAGGACTACTTTTCAACCCCAGTCGCTTGACTGTTGCGCATGATATTATAAAGATAGTGGACCTAGTGTCCACCAATAAGAAGATTGGTATACCTTGAATATGTGCCATGACTTCGAAAGCCATCGGTGCTGTATCTGTTGTCTCGGATGCCTTAGCTGCAAGTGAGTGTACACAAGCCTATTGAGAACGGTTCGGCTGCGGTGCCATAGGTCGCTGAGGCCACCTAAATCAAGGTGCAGGTGGCCTATAGGAAGGCTGTGCAGGTAGTACAAAACATATAGGTGGAGCTGAGATAGCTGGTGGCATCTACCGGTTGATCTTCTGAGGAGGCATAAAGTCATTGTCCCTCATCCTGGTGAAACATTAGGTGTCAGCATGGCTCGACCTCTTGCAATAGGTGCACCATATATCAGGTCATCTCGACTGTGTCGAAGGAGCCGTAAGACGAGGAGGAGAATCTGCTCGTGGCCTCTTGCCGAGGAACGGCCTGCTCAGTAAATCTTGTCGAGGCTTAGGAACCATGGGTACACATGTGCGGGATAGCCTGTCTCTATCCTGCTCAGCTTGCAGAGACATATCCACCAGCTCAGCATAGTTGACTATGTTAGCGCAACACATCTTCGAGCGTATCTCGGGTCGCAGACCCTCAGAAAATCACTGCATTCGCATTGGCTAGTCTGCTAATATCAAGGGAGCATATTTGGCCAGCTCTGTGAACCTGTTCTTGTATTCTGCCACGGTCATTCCTCCCTGTCGGAGGTGTAGGAACTCTTCCACCTCATTATGGTAGGTGAGAGGGAAATACTTCCTATGGAAGCACATCTCAAAAGCCTCCCACGTCCATATGTAACCAGGAGCAACTGTCCTAAGGACGCTTTCTCACCAGAGACTGGCCTCCTTCTCAAACATGTAGGTGACCAACTCTACCTACTCTGACTCAATGCAGTGCAGCGGCTTCAGCATTTTAGAGATGCGGTCAAGCTAATACTTGGCCTCCTCGGGTCTGTGAGTACCCGCAAATATAGGAGGTCAAAAGTGCTGAAATCGCTCAAATAGGCCGGTAGCACTCATATTCCCAGTTGGGTGCATAGGTGACGCAGGCGGAACCACACTCATGTTCTGGGCAAGGGCCCCAGCAATAGGGGTCCAAATCTACTGTTGTTGCTGCATAAGGAGCATCATCTGCTCCAACCTATCAGGAGGAGAAGCTTCCTAAGGCACGTGAGGTATCGAAGTAGATGTAAGGTTCTACTCTGGAACCGGTGGTGCAAAAGGTGTTGGCCCATTAGTGGGGCCAGTGGGCGGCTGAGAATCCGATATAGTCTCACGATCCGGGCCCAAACTGGGGTCCATATGGCTATCGCTGAGGGGAGGTGCCCCTTCAATCGAGTCACCAAGTGTAAGACGTGTCGTACTCCGTGTGGCCTTAGGTGGCATTCCCGATATACAACATAGGGTGCAACACGTATAAGATTTCGCATAACAACACTCAATTTCTCAAACCTTTTACCCATTTCATAACAAAAGAGCTGCATACATTTTATTTAGCTAAAATTGTCACAATACATGAGATGTAGTCTTACATTGATTATGACAGAAGATGCATGTGAGCTAATCTAAACAAGCTTTTAAACACTAACACATGCGAACCACTCTACCATATTACTAAGCCTATCAAGGCTATAACATAGAAAGTAGAAAAATAAGGAAAATCCAAAGACGACTACAATATGGGACTAGTCGTCAGAATCTGGTGATGGAGGAGGAGCACCCTTGTCCTGCAGACAAAACAGGATAGCCTTCAAGGTGCGAGACACCTTCTTAAATTTCTGTTTCATGGAGGCCTGACCCTCTTCAAGCTTGGCCCGGGCCTCAATGACTTCCTGTCGCAGTGCGACCTGGCCCTCCTCTATCTGAGTCAAGTGGGCTTTTATGGAAGCCCAATCACGATGGGGCTCATGTGTAGTAGGTGGAGAGCCCTCGCCAGAGTCTTGGGCCTCCTCTTCCTACTCTTCCTCATCCTGGCTTTCTTCCTCTATCTCACCTCTGCCTTCTTCATCACTCTTTTCCTCATCACTTTCCATCTCATCCTCACTCTCATTGAGTCGGGCTTGATGTTGCCATGGCCCAATATTCATGTTGTTGAGAGTAGTGTCATTAATGAAATGGATCCTTTTTTAGCCTAATTAGTAGCCGAATTCACGAGCAAGCTTGCATATCAGTCGACCGAATGGGAGTGAAATGTTTGTCCTAGGAGAGCGCACAGTCTGAACTATCTATAGTAGCACATACATAGGTAGGCACAGTTTGTCTCCTTACCCAGCTTGGTATAGGAAGTCTACCATCAGACACATGCATTCGCTGCGATTACTCCACCTAGGATACACGTTATGTGTGAAGATGTGATGGAGTAGACAGACATCTTGGACGCCAGTAGGCAATTGCCTGGATTCCAGTGGACCAGTCGGCCACAAAGAAATCGCATGCGGTAATTTTTTTCATGCGCACTCCTAAGGTTCTTCAAGCTAGCATGAACCTCTCCATACAGCATCCCCATGATCCGGGCTATTAGGTCCACATTGATAATGGCTTCCTGCCTTCCCATGGGGATAGAGAACTGTAGAGGCTCCAACGGTGGCTCTCGTATATGGGCATAGAAGGCTCGGACAATGCCCTCATTCGAATGAGACTTGCCCTCGAATATGGGACCCCACCTGGCGTCCAACAAGAGATCCATCATCGGATAAAGCCCAAACAGTTTCTCGTTCACATGTTCTTCAAAGAGAACCCTACGGCCTTAAAACCTTCCGTGAGCCATATCCGCCAGTAGAGCCCTTTCGAGAGGAATTTGGGGATCAAGATCCCGCTTCGTCCTTAGCTCTCAATCTGTGCTTGTGCTAGCCTCAACGCCTTTCTACCTCCTTAAGCGGGTAGGGTGGCTAGGCTCGGCTTCAGCCGTGGGAGCCCTCTTCTTCCTCATGAGAGAAAGAAGTGTGGAAAGGAAAAATATAGCTGTCACAAGCTCAAAAAGAGCCATGAGAGAGAGATAAGATGGAGGGATAGGATGGATTGTTAGAACGTGAGACTTTTGAGAGATAAAGTAAGGTTTGTGTGCTCAAATGGAAGGAAATAAGGGAGATAGGAGATGGGTTTGAGGGATATGATAGAGAATGAGTATGTAGTGAAGAAGAAGAAGATAGTATGAGAATGGAGGAGGATTTGAGAGAGAAAAATGAATTTTTTTAGAGGTTTGGAGAGCTTGGAGGGGTGGAAGAGAAGGAAATGAAGCAAATGAGATGGATATAAGGGGTCTCATATAATTTCATGGGCCCCACTAGTGTGTACAAGTGCCGGCACGACCAGCCCATTGCGACTCGACAGCCCCGGATGATCCAAACCGCGAAGCCTCATGGGTGGGGCGATGCCATCACGGTCCACTGGACCAAGGGTGATGGCATCGCCCTGGGTCCGTTCGAGTTGGGCTTGACGTTGTCGTGGCCCAATATTCATGTTGTTGTGAGTAGTGTCATTGATGAAATGGATCGGTGCAAGCCTTTTTTAGCCTATTCTATAGCCAAATTCATGAGCAAGCTTGCATATCAGTCGACCGAATTTGACTAAAATGTCTGTCCTATTAGAGCGCACGGTCTGAACTATCTATAGTAGTACATACGTAGGCAGGCACAGCTTGTCTCCTTGCCCAGCTTGGTATAGGAAGTCTACGATCAAACACGTGCATTCACTGCGATTGCTCCACCTAGGATACACATTATATTTGAAGATGTGGTGGAGTAGACGGAAGTCAGGAGACATATTGGATGCCAGGAGGCAATTGCCTCGATTCCAGTGGACCAGTCAGCCGCAAAGAAACGGTGCAATGATCTTTTTCATGCGCACTCTTGAGGTTCTTCTCACTAGTTTGAACCTCTCCATACGGCAGCTCCATGATTTGAGCTATCAGGTCCACATTGACAATGGTTTCCTACCTTCTCACGGGGATACAGAACTACAGAGGCTCCAGCAGTGGCTCTCGTATATGGGCGTAGAAGGCTCGGACAATGCCCTTCGCACGAAACTTACCCTCAAATATGGGACCCCACCTAACGTCCAACAGGAGATCCATCATCGGATAAAGCCCAAACAATTTCTCATGCCCATGTGCTTCAAAGTGAACCCTATGGCATTGAAACCTTCCATAAGCCATATCCGCCGGTAGAGCCCTTTCGAGAGGAAGCTGAGGATCAAGATCCCGTTTCATCCTTAGCTCCCAATCTACACTTGTACTAGCCTCGGTACCTTTCTGCTTCCTTGAATGGGTAGGGCGGCTAGACCTGGCTTCATCCGTGGGAGCCCTCTTCTTCCCCATGAGAGAAAGAAGTGTGGAAAGGAAAAATATAGTCGTCACAAGCTTAAAAAGAGCCATGAGAGAGAGAGAGATAAGATGGAGGGATAGGATGGATTATTGAAACTTGAGACTTTTGAGACACAAAGTAGAGTTTGTGTGCTCAAATGGAAGGAAATGAGGGAGATAGGAGATGGGTTTGAGGGATATGATGGAGAATGGGTATGTAGTGATGAAGAAGAAGATAGTATGAGAATGGAGAAGGATTTGAGAGAGAAAAATGAAATTTTTTAGAGGTTTGTAGAGCTTAGAGGGGTGGAAGAGAAGGAAATGAAGAAAATGGGATGGATATAAGGGGTCCCACACAATTTCATGGGCTCCACTAGTGTGGACAAGTGCCGGCCTGCTGGGGCCCAACAGGCCCGGATGATCCAGACCGCGAAGCCTCGCGGGTGGGACGATGCCATCATGGTCCACTTGACCAAGGGTGACGGCACCCCCCCGATTTGGGCCATTTGGGCCCTTGAGTCCGTTTGAGGTGTTTCGGGTCCTATCTTGTGTATATGTGAGGTTTTCGGGTTATTTGAGCGTGAGATATGTTAAATTATCATCTAAACCCATCGATTGACAGTCTAGAAGGGAGCTAGAATCCCCTCACATGATCACAGATCCCTACGGGTCCGATTTCAACGGTCAGTTTTACCTGTCAGTGAAACTGGAAATCCTACGACTGTTTCTACATTTTAACGCACCCTCCTAAGTCAAATACGTCAGTATGTGTTGTGTGACCATAACCCAGGTCCAATTGAATCTAAATCATGCTCTGATACCAACTTATAACGCCTTGAAAATCGGGGGTTGAGCAGGAGCTCAACTCCCAAGTTCCAACACATCACTTATGCAACATAGATAATAATGATTAAATGTTGTCCATATTAGTGCATTAAAAATGAGTGAGATTATACCAAATCAGCATATCATACTCCAGAGATAATTAAATTACACAAGCGGAAGACTGTGATAGATATATAAAACACATAAGTTGTTATAAGTCTCTAGAGTGTGAGCATGTTACCAAGTTAAATAATTACATGTATAGTTCCAAAATATACAAGATGATAAATTATAATGTCATCTAATCCATATCCCTGTAGCCCCGGTGACATAACTTCGGATCTACATAGACCAGCCAGAGAGTTGCAGATAGGAGAACTCCTCCTCGTCGTCATAGAAGGTAGGCTCTGTCTCGTAAGCCTCATCGTCATCTGAAACTAAAATAGGGTCTAGTTGCTGTTTTAAAACATCATCCCAGAGTGGGAGTGAGTGATCAACTCAGTGGAACCATAAGGCAAAGGTTAACATGTTATCAATTCAATCAAGCAGTAATGATAAAGTAGTACAACAATCATGCCCTAAGTACTCTTATTAATGCAAGGATGGAATATGATAATGATATATGCCCTCGCTTGCACTCCCTCTGCGACATCACCTCACGGTCGCGCATGCAACACTCCTACTGTGCTCAACTCCAACGCCAAAGACACATGTAATGTGGTGCATGTAGGTGATTAGCTAAGTTCTTAATTAAATTTATTCATACAACAAGTTTGGGAAGCTAAGGTATCCCCCTTTATATCATTGACCCAAACAATGATTCATCTATGGTCGTCAATCCTAGTTAGATGCATACGATGACAGTTCTAGGTCCCAATGGAGAGGCTCGTCACCTCAACGTAGGCCTAGTTTATACTCGAAGTCACTACAGAAAGGCTCGTCACCTTAACGTAGTCCTAGTGCATACTTAAGGTCACTACGAGGGGCTCGTCACCTGATCATAGGCTGACAGCTCGAATACAGGCTGACAGCTCGAATACAGTGTCCCATACCACCATATTTAGTTCATGAGTTTAGTTTGCTCACTGGACACTAGAGGGAGGCTCGTCACCCCAACATAGGATGACAATTTGACCACGGTGTCCTATACCACCATGCCCAACTCGTGAGTCTTAGTAGATCATGGTACCAAGGTTAAATGGGCTTTGCACTGGTAAGTGGTACCTTAAATTCAAGTAGTAGCGCCCATACATGGTGAACTTACATTAGGTCAATCGGGTTACTTGACAAGCTCGAATGGTACAAGCGTACGTTGAATTAATCGACATGGAGCACTTGCGCACTCCTCGTGGCCTAACCACTACCGATAATCACTGTACGACTCAGATTCATCGAACGTATCCGTTGTGGTTAAAACAGTTCGGCCACCGATTGTAAACTATTATCGATTGTCTGGACTACATCGTAGCTCCAATCACACTCTAAAGCAATAGCATTCACATGTGATAGTCAAAGACAGCATGTGACAACCAATCCAAATATAAATCTCATTTAAGCATTTTAACAAACACATAGTGTACATATTATCATACATAGGCATTTTAACCATAAAGCACGTAGTAGCAATATAGGTTACATGAAGGAAACTGTAACTATAGATAAGGTAATTGAGAACCCTATCTCAACACCCTCGTTAAACACATTTCAACAAACATTTTCTCATTCAGGCATTTTATCAAACACTTAGACTACACATATCACATACATGTAATAAATTGGTTATAATATATATTATAGCAAATCCTTTCACAAGGGAGTTACTACACGTACAACAATCGTGTATTCCCAAACAACAATCATGGCAAGCACAAATCATAATTCTATATTCATACAAACATTTCAACAAACACATGAAATGCATTTATTTCAACACAATTCATATATATATATATGTAATATGCGGAAAACATCGCATCTAAGCATATGTGATAGTAATCAAGTCAGTCATAAATCATTAAATGACATTGAAAGCCTTGAAAACCATAACGTAAACATTTATAGTCTACACCTTCCATCGGTAAACTTGCATTGAACTCAGTTCGAATACCATGCCTTTGTCTACGGCACAACGATAACCTATAGTATGAAATGGGTTAACTATTTCACCGATCTACCTATTTGGATACCTAAAATAGATTAGGGTTAGGATTTCTTACTCAAGAACGGAGTCAAAATCACTGGTATAGTGATACAGGTAGGATGATTGGGCACGTGGAATGGTGGGATCGAATCCCAGCAACTATCTCTCACTTTCTCTCACTTCTCCTCACTTTCTCTTTCTCCTTTCTCTCTTTTCTCTCTTAGGGTTTTGAAAAATCGTATGGAATGAAAGAGGGGTGGATTAAGGCCCTTATATAGGCCCAGAATTGATGTCAATGGCCTTAGGGCCACGGTATACTTAGGTTATAACCAAAGGTTGGTTGTTTCGGGCCAACGGAGCTCATCTGGAGGTCCATTTTCTGCATATGGTCCAGAGAAAGTTCTCTGGAAATGGATCTATGCCAAGCTAAAGTTTTGGTCCAATCGGATTTGTAGATCGATTGCGGAGGACCAGTTTTAGTTCAACTGTCATCGTTACTCAATCGGGGCCACAAGTACACTAACCTGTGTTAGGAAATTTCTCTGATCTGAGGGTGTAGTTGGGTCGGATTCTGACGGTCTGAAATCTTAAATTTGGCCTGCAAGTGAACGACCAATTCACTTAAGTTTGAGTCTATTTCTGAAGATATTCGCGTTTCTCACACACTTCGCTCTAAGCTCAAGTTATGCGTTTCTGGGTACTATTTAGACTTGATTTCTGAGATGGTTGCCAAGCCCAGTAAGGCGGTCAAACAGTATAGTTTCGCGGTAATCGGACTTTCGACGCGCGGTCCTGGTCCGATACGGAGTTTCGAGATGCTCCCGAGAGCAACTGGGTTTTGAGATTAATCCTGGATTTTTAGGTAATGTAGAGTTAGCAAACTACTGGTTTCAGGTCTTACAATTCGTATTGAAAGTGGTTCAAGCTAATTCGCCGATTAACTTAGTTTTTTTCATCTAATTTCTAAAGGATTCAATCCTTAGTGATTTCAGCCTGAGGTGGTACTCGGATCTTTATACGGATGTTTCTGAGACGTTACGTTGATCTTCCGGATAGGATGAAATTTAAGGTCCAGTCTTCAAATATTGACCCTATTAAAATGCTTGAGAGGATGCTCAGGATCGTCTATCAGAGGAAGACCGATTGTATCGCATATCACATAAATATGTGGGGAAAGGGCAAATGAACTTCTTTGGACTGGTCGATGATACTTGTCATTTGATGAAGAATCAAGGTAGGTAAACACAGCTTGATTCCGGTGGCAACACAATACATAACCATGACCATGAACCCGGTAAGATCAGCTCTATTGGGACCACGAGGTTAAGCGTTGGAGCAGAATATTTCGTGCGAGACTCGGTATCAAGGGTGCATATATTTAGCTTTCAATGCATTCCCATGGTACCATGGGATATCTTGGTCCTAACACAGTAATTTTGTAATTGTAGACCGAGTGATTGGATTCTCAAGGTCAAGGTCAGACAACCCAACTGGAGACAAAGTTAGACCCAAAATGCTAGCAATGGATTCCGTAGTAATGTCAACGCTATCATCCTTGACTATGACAGCAATGGATGGTGGATCTAATGTTAGAGAATGACAATATGCAAGAAAGTGGTAGGTTCGCTCATCTTGACATGGACCCTCGAAATCAAGAAGAGGCAGCCAGTCGATTGCCTCTAATAGAGTTTCCACATTGTAGGGTTTGATGCATTCCCTGTCAATCTTAAGCTCATACACCAAGCACCTCCCTAAGTACTTTTTCAGAATATGCAGAGGAGGGCCCACAACAGTATGTAGAGGTGCAGGTGCCGCAACCGGAGCTTCCCTACGTGACGATTGCGAAGTAGAGGAGCTTTGTTGGCATGCAGGAGATCATTGGGACTGAGCCCTTCCCCTTTCTTTTAAGGCCACAGTTTTCTTTCTCGCAGGCCTGGATGACTCACTGATGACAAGAGATTTTCCTTTGTCCTTACTCATTTGGACCACAAATAACTCAGACGGGAAAGTCAAAGGAAGGAGAATCTGATAAAACTGAAGATTATGAGGGCCAAACCAAGATTTCCAATTGAAGGTTGTCAATCAATCTAGAAAGACCCAAACATAATGAAGTATACTTTGAGGAATCAAGAGAGTGTGTAAGAGATTACCTGATTCGAATCACCTTAGACGTCTGACAGTCGACAAAGGAGAAGAAATGACCTGAGAAGATGAAAAAAATGAATTTTTCCTGCTCACACACTTTTTATTGGGCGGACCTTCGATATCATCGAGTATTGTTTCAATGATATCGATAAGCATCATTCGATGTTATCAAAATAAGAGTTCGATAACATATCCTTTAGTCTGACGTTTCAGATTCTATGAAGTCGTCGATGATATCGATGTGTGGTCGATGATATCGACAGGTCATTCGATTTGATAATTTCTCTATCAAGGAGAGGATTTTAACATTTTACTTCTAGATATCGATAGACAGACGGACATGCATATCATGCAGTATATTCTTATTAGCTTGTATACCCAACAAAATTTGTACAAACAATTGTACCATCCAAGATTATAAACATCAGTAATGCTTATACACAAAAAGGAGTGTTTGAGGTGTTGCAACCTCAGATATATCATGAAAACCAACAAAAATGTATCATTTCAACTATCCATTCAGGTCTAGATGCTATGACCTGGACTTGTTTTCTATGCTCAATTGTTACTGAGCATATGGAGTAACCTTTCCATTGCATTTGATGACATATAACAGTGGTCACTGGTGCGAAGACCTTCCATAACAGATTTTCCTGATAAGTCCAGGATCTTGCACTTTAGTTTGTCATAGGCAACCACATGTTTACTATCACATATCTGAGAGATGCTCAAAAGATTGTGAGTTAGTCCTTTTATGCAAAAAGCATTGTCATTTTTTGGTATCTCCATTCCTTCTATGGTTCCACGCCCTACTACCTTAGCAGTGCTTCCATCACCATAAGTGACTGTCCCATCATCAAGAATTGAATAGTTTGAGAGAAGGGATTTGTCACCCGTAACATGTCTGGAGCAGCCGCTATCTAGGTACCATTTAGTACTATTGCTTGTTAAATGATTTAAGTGAGTAACAAGACAATTTTTCTTTTCTTTCACTACCCATGTTGTGACAGGTTTTCTTGAGGAACTGAATCAGTTTTCCTTGTTTCATTAGATTATTTGTTTTCTGATTCAGGTTAGCCACTTCATTCAATAGCTCTTCCATTCTTTTGGTCATTCCGGGTGGAGATGGATGTGTTGTACCTTTTTCAATATTGTTAGTGGACTCTTGGCATTCTGTACTTTTTTTCTAGTTTGTTTGTATTTACCAATATGATTCTGACCAGAATTAGATTAAGTCCACCTAGGAGCAATACATTCAAATTTAAAATGGCCCGAGTCTCCACACGAATGACAGATAGAAGTAGCTTTTGTTTTACTTCCTGATGCAGTTAATTTCTCAACCATTGGTGTTGTATTTTTGGAACTTAGTTTGAATTTTTCATATCCTAATCCACTCTTGTCTTTTCCAGGTTTTCTCATCCCTAAGCATTTTTCTAATTTTTCACTACTCTAGGAGAATTTGTAATTTAGTTCAACCGAGTTCCTAAATTGTTCTGCATCATACCTAAGTGTGTGGTTTTCATTCTCAAGATGCATATTTTGATCTTCCAATAGTTCAATCTGTTTAGTCAGTTTTAAGTATTAAAATTTGAGGGATAAATTGATTCTTTCCAGCTTATCATTTTCAGAGTGGTATTACTGAAGATCATTAATCAGGTGAGTATTGATTTTTAAAGTTTTATCTAGATCCATTTGCAGCAATTTATTCTTGTTTTCACTAATCCAAAGTCTTTTAAGGATATTGGTGCTATGTATGTAGAGTTGATTATAGGCATCCTATAATTTATCATTTTCTTCTTCTTCTTTCTTTGTTTCCTCATCATCAGATGGAAATGATCATGTGGCTTGAGGTTCTTTGATATTCTCAGTCTTTATTGGAATGTTGGAGGAAGTATATGTCATAAGAATTTTTAAGGATTTTTTATCTCCATCACTCTCTGAGTCACTACATTCTGAATTTGACTCTTCAGTATCGTCCCAAGTGGCTGCCATCGCTTTTTCTTTTTTTTTTCTATTTAGGCACTCGGTGGATAGGTGTCCAAACTTTCGACAAGTGTAGCACTGTGGCTCTTTGGACTTTTTACCAGTTTTACTTGGATAATGCTTGTTGTCCAACTATTTTCCTTTAAATTGTCGGCCACGGTTTTTATGAAAGAATTTTCTGAACTGTTGAGCCAACAGGGCCACTTCTTCATCTTCATTCTCCCTTTCACTTTTATCTTCCTCAGTATTAGGCTTTGAAGTTTTGAGCATAGTATTTTTGGGTTAAAGAGTTTGCTTGGAGTGTAGTTCAAATGTTTGTAAGGAACCTAGTAATTCTTCTACTTTCATTTCATCCATGTTTCTACATTCTTCAATGGTTGTAACTTTTGAGTTGAACCGTTCCGGTAGGGATCTCAGAATTTTTCTAACGATTTTTGGAATCGGAACATTTTCTCCTAATTCACCCATGGAGTTGCAGATGATGTTTAGTTTTGTGAAAAACTCTATGAAAGTCTCATGCTCTTCCATTCTGAGACTTTCAAATTGTGATGTTAGGAGTTACAGTTTGGATGTTTTCACTGTGTTGGTTCCCTCATGAGTTGTTTCCAATAAGTCCCATTCTTCTTTAGCTGTTCCACGCATACTAATTTGATTAAAGATTTCTTGGGACATAGCACAGTAGATAGCATTCATTACTTTAGCTTTAGACGTTTGTTTTTCTTTATTGAATGTTGTCCACATTTCTTTGGATTTTGGTTTGGCAATAGTTGTGCCATTTTCAAGTATTATTTTTTCGGTTGATGGCACATATCCTTTTTCAACAATGTCCCAAACATCATGGTCTAAAGATCTTAGAAAGTAGTGCATTCTAGCCTTCCAATAAGCATTATTTGATCCATCAAATCCAGGAGGTCTAGTTACAAATGAACCCTCTCCTTTGGCCATATTACCAACTTCAGTCAAGATCACTCTCTATGTGGTGAAGCCCTTAAGAGAGACCTTCTCTGATACTAATTGAAATTGTAGTAATGACTGCTTTAGTAGAAGTAGGAATATGCCAAGACGTCTTAGAGGGGGGTGAATAGGACTTTTTCTAATTTTACGATGATTTAAAACCTATCAACCCTATCCTGAACTAATATACAATATCAGGATTTCTTCAATGTAACTCTAATGGCTTCCAAGCCAAATAGAGGATCCAATTATAAGACTATTCAAAACATAAACAAGATGTAAAACATAGTTCATGATGGATGTGATTGTATGTGAGATGTAATTATAATTAGTTCATGTAAACATGCATTATGAGAGCATTCAGAGAAATCACACAATTAGTAAAAGTAAATAACAATCCCAAACACGGTCATTTTTCTAGTGGTTCGACTACGTGTCTACTCTACTTTCGGCGGACGCACTCAACCCTTGAGTGTATCAGATCTCACTAACGAAGGTTTTAAATCAGGTTAACCTCAAAGCAGTACAACCTACACAAGGCTAACTTTGGGACCTACACTAGGTACCTAACATGTCTCCATGAGACACAAGTTTATGCCCCACACAGGAGCAAGGGTCAACACACAGTACCCAGATTTTAGGCCACACAGGCCAATGATCCACATAAGGAACCTAAAGTTTATGCCTTACACAAGAGCAAAAGTCAACGCACAAGCCCTCGGTTTTAGGCCACATAAGCTAAGGGTCCACACAAGGAATCTAGAGTTTATGCTCCCATAAGCAATGGTCAACAGATAGCAGCCACACGTATTCTCCCATCGGAGGCCTCCTATGAGGCCTTAAAAGGGGTGAGAGTCACCTGTGACCTAATCCTACACAAAGGAACGATCAGTAGGGTCTCTAAAATCTAATGGCTTACAGATAAGTAAATAAGCCCCATTTAGCATGGTGATGAAGATCTCCTCCTTTGATGATGAAGAATCTTCAGCTCCCATGATCCGCAACACTTATGATGCTCCAATATAAGGTGACGGGTTGGGTCAAGGTTATGATGGAATCCTACTATATTAAATGTTTTCTTATATTAAAAATAAAGTAATTCCGAGCATTTATGCATTCAAGGTATCCTAACTCGATGATTTGCCATTAAGGTGGTAGCTAGAGGATCCTTGAATGCGGAAGTTCATTCTCCAATCCACTCTATTGAGTATCAATGATGAGGGTGGATTGAGGAATGAACTCCCATAAGGGAAAAGGGCTTAGGGTAGGTGATCTAAATTAAACACTCAAAATCTCTATCTATTTTCTCTACAAACAACCTCAGGTAAGCTCTCATTAAATAGACAAAAAGTTTCAATGGAAATAAAATAGTCATATTTTTTTACAGAGTTCGATATCATTGAGCAATATTCGATATCATCGAGCGTATACTCTTGATAATATTGAATGGCCGCTCAATGACACAAACTCATTCTGTCAAATGCTTTTGAACCTTTTTGCCACTAGATCGAGGAAATCGAGTAGGCTTCGATGTCATCAGATTTCGAACTCCGATAACATCGACTCATGGATAGATTCCTCGATATTTGAAAAAACGTATGAGCAGACTTGCCTTAGGATCAAAATAGGTATTGATATGATCGAGTGTCCCTTAATATCATCTGGTTTTGAATTTCGATGATATCGATACCGGTTTTAATTCATCGATCTTTTTTAGGATTTTTTCCTATAAACTAGCAAGACAGTTTTGTGTCCAAATTCAATGCCATCGACCTGGTCTCGATATGATCGATATTTGAATATCGATATCCTTGAGTGATTCTTGATACTTCGAACATTTTGAAAGATTTTACTTGAAAGCTTGTTGGACAGATTTATGTCCCAATCCAATATCATTGAAGATCCGTCAATATCATCAAGGATATCGAAGCTCTCTTCGAGATATCAAAAATCACATGATTTTCCTTAACTGCATATTGGACACAAATTGACCAGATGTCAATTTTATCGAGTCATCTCAATGAACTTGAGATTCGAAAGTCGATGATATCAAACCTGCCATCGATTCATCAATAATTCAGTCCAGGATTCATTGTGTTTGTTGGACATCTGAAGTCCTCATTTCGATAACATCGAGCGAGTATCGAGGACATCAATAACAGAGTCTGATTCCATCGAACCAGTTATCGAAAAATCGACAAAGGTTAAAAACTTAGATATTTTCCTGATTTTGCAAAATAGTTTTCACACCTTAAACCCTAAGTCATTCTATCCATTTTAAGGGTTTTTTTTTTTTAATACCTGGTGTTTTGGGTCAGGGGATGTGTGGCTAAGTTTATATTTGACAAGTTCAAGCACACATCCTGTTGAGACAGATGCTTGAATGATCTTTCCTATGGGGCTCACTTGTCTTGCTGACTCAACACTCACGCTAATTGACAAGCCAGGGCACTTTTAGGTCAAACATAAGTGAAAGAAATCACCTACTGGAAGAAGATGTTGACTATCTATGTATATTCAATATACACATTGGCCCACATATCATGTGGGTCAAGACCTATTTGTGGTGGGTCTCACCTAATAAGTGGCCTGGATTTCATACAAATGTGCCACACTAGTATGTATTTCGTAATGAGAAAACCTAAGTGCAACCATGGCGCTTTAGGAAAAATAACCCGGACAATCCGAGTCCGGCCCATGGTTTAGTCAGTCTGGATTGACTTAGATGTATGCCATGGTAGTTATGAAGAAGAAAACTGACACCAATGGGTCTCTCTTTGATCTATAGTTCCCTTTTGAGATTACATTTGAACACAAGAGAATTGAATGTTACATTTAAAATACAACAAATCCCATATCTGTTAATGAACTGCATCTTGTTCCTTTTTTTTATCATACGATCCGCGCCATTTAAAATCAGGTCGATGGCATGCAGCCCATTCAAGATGAAGCATATAAACCATTTAATGGAAGACACTACAACAAAATGGGCCTTTCCCGGCGGTTAAAACTGCTGGCAAAGGTCCAAAAAACAACCGATAAATCTTTTACCAGCTGTCAGCCAACAGCCGTCAAAGGCTCGGTCGGTGAAGGTTTTACTGGCGGTTTTGTGGGCCACCCCTAGATCATAATTTTGAGCGAAAAATGGGAAAAGGCTACGGATTTTATCCGTAGCCATAGAGAAACCTTTCTGGTTTTAATCCGTACCCATAGAGCATAAATAATAGTGAATATTATATGAAATCTACTATCCAAACTACTGTATTGTTATTGAAATGCATTGTTGGATTGAATATTTTGGCTTATTTTCTTTTTATTGTATCAGTACATGAAATTGTCATTGACCCTTTCCTGCATCAAACTTGAGTTGCAATTATAGTATGGACACCCGAATTCATTGCTGTAGTGTCATATTTAAAAAGATCATGTTATGGCCATCTCAATGGCACATACACGTCCACCCCAATGTAATGCATTTAGGGCTATTGCACCTCTTTTCATTCTACTTCTTGTTGCATTTATGAATGGTTTTTTATTGAGGCACACTTCATGTAGTACCCTATTTAATTTGAGTGTTGGGAAACAACAGCCACTGAGCTGGCATCATTAATTTGAATAAACCAACAAAATAGTGATTTAGGCAAAAAAGCAACTTTGATTTACAAGCTAAGGAAAATCCCCCCCCCCAAAAAAAAAAAAAAAAACAACAACAACACCACCCTAACAATCCATAAGACCACTTCAATATCTTTGATTTTGCCCTCCTAAAAGTGTCTTCAAAGCTAACCGCATAGGTTCCTATTGCAACGATTATTTTGTTCTCCCCGTAGAGTCTACAGCCTGGCCAAGAAAGGTAACATCTCATATAATCAGCCACGAAGTCGTAAACTTCAACATTAGAGTACTCTTGTGTCATGATGCAACAAACATGTTTAGACATTTAAGTTTTCAACAAAACTATAAATAGCTTAGGATGATGAATCGAACCTTGATACAAAATTGTGCAAGAGGAAGGTCACGAGGGGCTTAGGTGCCTAATACTATTGATGGGCTCTTAGGCACCCACCATGGATGGACAATCCTCAAAATGATAGGACAACTTTACATTATTAAGAAAGATACATTACCATTTCAACATCAACTCGAAAAGCCAACATTTGGGCTACAATCTTCCAATATGGGAGATCTTTTGGGAAGTCCATCCATGATGGGTCGGATGAACTCAATTCAATGGTCTGGATCATTGAACCATGGGGCCCTACTTACATAGTTGTAAGCAAATCAGTCAGTTTCGAATGACAGTGGCAGAACAGACGAAGGCAAAAGAAAAGCATAAGCCACATATATCTTCTGGTTAAAACTTATAGATATGTTAGACTCTCCAGCTTCTGGAATTTAAATGGAATGGAACCATTCAATCGGTTGCCATGCACATTACTAAAACAAGATATAATGGGATCAGAAATGAACAAAATTTTCTTATAAACAAATCTGAAATCAAAAGACTCACAATTGATTCAGTGAAGTGTAGGAACCGATGTTCGGAGGAATCGGTCCTTCAAGGTTGTTGTTGGTAAGATTCTTGGCATGATAAATTAAAATATGCACACAAAAGGTTAAAATAAGATGATAAAAATAAAGGAGACAATTTTAAAAATATCTATAAGAAGAACTTTATCAAGATCAAGAAGAAAAGAGCTTTATCAAGATTAAGAAGAGCTATCTGAAAAACTCCTGAACTGATGTAGGACGGCCTAATCCAACCTTAAATGAGCATGGTATATGAAAGGGGCAGATTCATGCAATCTTAACAAACAAATAAAATATTAGCCTGCCTTGTACATCATAAACACAAGAAAGAAATAAGGTTAATTTAGCATTGATTAGGGCTATCCATCACAAACACGAAGTATTGAATCTTAAAATCTGAATTTAGTTGGATCCAGTGAAAGATAGAACTTTCATCTTGCAATAGGTCTGTCTAACAATCCAAGTGGATTTTCTAATCCAGAAAAATAGGAATTTCCTGGATTTGGAAATCTGGAAAATTCAGAAAAAAAATGGTGGTTCTTCAAATTTACATTTGGGTGATGGGTTTTATGGGGGGATGAAAATCTTTTGAGATTTAATGATCTAGATAAAAAGAAACAAGATTTGGCTTCTAGATCTAAAGATTCTAGGAGAAAAGGAAGAGACTGAGGTTAAAAAAAGAGTACCTTGAGAAAAGAAAGAAGGAGAAAGAAGTAGAGGATGAGAAATCGTTTACCTAGGCCTCACGCCCACTTCCAATCACTGGAAGTCGAAGACGAGATTGTCAAAAGCAAAAAAGTTTTTTTCTTTTTCATGAACATAACATCCATGCTATGGGTTTAGGGCAACCTTTATAAATTTGTAATTACATGAAATTACCAAAATATCTCTACTAAAAAAGTTTCAAAAAAAATAAATTCTCACAAAATTGTGCATAAACTCTCTCAAAACTTAATTAATTCAAATGTTCATAAATAAAATGTAAATTTAAGATGCCCGATGGGCCCCAATGATAGTGCCGTGAAGCTGGTGTAATGAAGGTGGGCCGTGTCGATCTAACGGTCCGATCACACCATTCTCGCAATCCAATGGTCCAAATATCTCCTCTAAGCAATTTACACATGTCACAAACACATGTGGAAGTTCTTCAACCTCTAGAGATCCGACCCGTATCAGTCATCTAACTACATTGACATAGGTAACGAATGCCTCCTCCAAATATCTCCTCTAAGCAACTTACACATGTCACAAACACATGTGGAAGTTCTTCAACCTCTAGAGATCCGACTCGTATCAGTCATCTAACTACATTGACATAGGTAACGAATGCCTCTTGCATTGATATACATTGAATGACCTAGTGTCCGCATCAACTCCCCTCGGCTGAGAAGATTTTGACTCCGGCGAGATAAAACTTTTGTGCTTTGCTAACAAATCTGGATCTAGTCCTTGCAACTCTGCTTCCGTCTACCATGTACAGTCGGATGATGGTCTATTCTTCCACTTTCCTAAGTACCTCTGAAATCTACTGTCTCGAGTAAAAATAATTTGCTCATCCATAATTCCTTCAATTTCTTCTCTTATCTCAGGTATAGTACGCATAGGTGGTGTAGGTTAGAAGGAAAATTCAGAAATTGGCTAATGGTTTGGAACAAAATTAGGGTCTATGGGATGGCTTGAACAAGGCATTAGATCCTCCACATTGAATGTTGAACTAATCCCCATGCGAGGTGGAAGATCTATCACATACGCATTAGACCCAATTTTTTTTTCAGAATCTTAAATGGTCTAGCACTGCGTGCTTGTAATTTCTTAACGGTACCTTGTGGGAACCGTTCTGGCCTCATCCTAACCATTACATAATCACCCTCATTAAATTCTTGAATTTTATGATGCAAGTCAGTTGAAATTTTGTATTGTTCATTACTAGCATTTATCCGCCTCCTAATCTCTGCATGCAACTCATGAATGTGATGGGAAAATGCATCGGCTAACTCTGAGGTCCTCTGAGTGACTGATATAGGTAACAAATCTATGGGTAGTCTAGGTTTATAACCACTAACAATCTCGAATGGACTCGTACCCGTAAACCTATTAACTGAACTGTTATATGCAAACTCGGTGACTGGCAGGACTAAGTCCCAAGTTTTAATATGTTCACCCACCAAACATCATAGTAGATTTCCATGACTTCAATTCACAACCTCAGTTTGGCCATCAGTTTGAGGATGGTAGGCAGACGAGAACTGGAGTCTCATACCCATCATATGTCATAATGTCTTTCAAAAATAACTAGTAAACCAGACATCCCTGTCAAACACTATGGTCTTAGGCAAACCATGTAATCGAACCACCCCCTCAAAGAAGATCTTAGCTATGTTGGACGCATTTGAGGTTTTAGAACAAGGGAGAAAGTGGGTCATTTTTTAGAAATGGTCCACGACCATAAAAATGGAATCGTGCTTTTTAATTATCTTGGGAAGTCCAAGCACGAAATCCATACTGATGTCTTGCCATGGTGTGTATGGCACTGGCAATGGCATGTACAATCCAGTATTCTGCTTCTTCTGTTTTGTCAGTTGACATGTTCGACATTGCTCTAAAATTTTGGCTACGTCTCACTTCAGACTTGGCCAATAAAATCGATCCTCCATTAGGGCAATGGTCTTTTCTCGACCAAAATGGCCAGTAATACCTCCAGCATGAAGCTCCCAAACAAGAAAATCCTAGAGGGAAGTGCAAGGAATATAAAGTCGGTCTCCTTTGAAAAGAAAACCATCTTTCAGCACGAACTCACCCGAACTATGCTAGGCACCTAAGAGTGACATGTATGTTCCCCCAAAATTTGGACATATGGGATACTCATCTTTCAATTGATCAAACCCGACAACTTTTACACTCAAGGAGTTGAGCAATGTCTCTCTCCTACTAAGGGCATCGGCTGGTTTGTTCTCGATCCTGGCTTTATGTTTTAGGAAAAATGAATATTCCTGAAGAAACGCTACCCACTTAGCATGCCTTGGGTTAAGCTTCTTTTGGGAATTTAAATACCTCAAACCCTCGTAATCAGAAAATAAGACAAATTCTTGCGATAGAAGATAATGACGCCAATGACATAGCAACTACACAACTACATAAAATTCTTTGTCATAGGTGGAATACTTTTGTCTTGCCTCATTCAGCTTCTCACTGAAATAGGCAATTAGATGACCCTCTTGGCTTAGTACTCCTCTTATACCTATGCCTGAAGCATCATACGCTACTTCAAAGAGAAAAATTTGGAAGACACATGACGGGAGCCTCTATCATCTTACCCTTAATATCTTTGAATGCCTTAGCTGTGGCCTTAGACCATATGAACTCTCCCTTTTTAATGCAATTAGTAATAGGAGCCATAATAGTGTTAAACCCTCAAATAATAGACAATAAATTATGGCTAAGCCATGAAAGCTTCTCACTTCATGTATGTTTCGCGGTTCAGGCCAGTCAACTATGGCCTTAACTTTTTCTGGATCTACTCGCATCCCTACAAATGACACTATGAACCCTAAGAAGACAACCCTATCAGACAAGAACGAACATTTCTTAAGGTTCATACATAACCTCTCCGCCCTCAGGACACTACAGACCTACCTCAAGTGGTTGAGATGCAGCTCTTTAGTGGTACTATATATGAGTATGTTATCAAAATAAACCACTAAGAACTTCCCAATAAAGGGTCTCAAAACCTAGGTCATCACACGCATAAAAGTACTGTGTGCATTAGTCAAATCAAAGGGCATGACCAACCATTCGTACAACCCATCCTTCGTCTTGAAGGCTGTCTTCCACTCATCTCCAAGGCATATGTGTATCTGGTGATACCCGCTCTTGAGGTCTATCTTGGAAAAAATGGTAGATTTGGCCATCATATCTAACATATCATCAAGCCTCGGTATCGAAAACTGATATTTGATCGTGATCTTATTAATGGCCCTATTATCCACACACATCCACCACATACCATCTTTTTTGGCGTTAATAGTGCTGGTACGGCACACGGACTCATGCTCTCATGGATGAAACCTTTTTACAAGAGCTCATTTACCTGTCTATGCAACTCTGCATGCTCTGCAGGATTCATCCTGTAATGAGGAAGGTTCGGTAAAGTAGACCCCGGGATGAAATCAATGGCATGCTAGATGTCCTGCATAGGTGGAAGCACATTTGGTAAATCCTTAGGGAATACATCACTGTACTCCTCAAGAACCGAAGTCATCTCAAGGGGTAACTCTACATGAACCTCGAGTGTAACTTCCCAAGCCATTAGGGCGTACACTATCGAATCATCCTCTGTCACTTTCTCAAACTCTTTTGCATTTATGATATGTAGAGACTTCGGAATAGATTTCCTCACATCTTTCCTTGACTCACTTGTTTTCACATACCTAGCCTTGTCCGTGTGGTTCTTGGGTGGCAACGGAATAATCTTGATTTTTTTACCCTTATGCATGAATGTACACATGTTCGAGCGATCAAAAATTGTGACATCTCTATCATAAAATCACGGCCTCCCTAGAATGATGTGACCTACATCCATAGGTAAAACATCACACCACAATATGTCTTTATATAAACCGATTTGCATGGGGACTAAACACTGCTAGGACACAGGCATAGAAGATGTGTCAACCCAAGAAACCTTGTAAGGTTGAGGGTGAGGGATGGGCTTCAAACCCAAACGAGTGACTGTGCTAGTTGAAACCACGTTGGTGTAACTACCACTAACCACGATGACTTTGTAATTTTTGTCACCGCTCTTGATAAACCTGTAGAAAGTTGTGCTTCTGCGCCAATCATCACTCTCTTTGGCCTGCACTAAAGCATATCTAACTACAGCTAGTGGTTCAGTCTAGTTCTTCTTCTTCATAATCACTAGCACCTATCTCTTGGTGATATTCCTCAACTTCATAATCACCCATGTCATCCGCATTTTCATTTGACTCATCTATGACTAAGGCTTTCCCTTGAGTCTTTGCCATGCACTGGTATGTGAAATGACCTGTACCTCTACACTCATAACATCTCAAGTGACTACCACTGCTAGGATTGGTACTAAGGACACCTTTGTCCTTATCATCCATGGGCTTAGGCGGTGTACTAGCCTGCGCCCTAGGCTAACTTCTAATGTTAGGTTTGGTTCCCTAAAAACCAGATCTAACAGTAGACTCTCGAGACTCAAAGCACCTCATGACAGGAGACTTTAGGTAAAGCTCTAACTCTTATACAACTTGGTAAGCCTAATCTAAGTCACTCACTACATGGGTCATAAGCTCACGCTGCAGATCCATGTAAAGACCCACCTTAAAATGAGCGAGTGTCACTAAGGGATCCAACTGAATATCACACTGCATCATATACTCCCCAAATTTTATGTTGTAATTTGCAACCGACATAGATCCTTTGCTTGCCATTGATCTAGGAGCTTTTGATGGTAAGAGAGAGGAAGATATTTTTCCTTTAATAACTCCTTCATCTCTACCCAATGTGCAAGTGGGACACCTCCTGATCTCTCGATCCTATACTTCGTATTTGTCTAAAACAATTTAGCTTGACCCACAAGTTTCATTTTCGTAAACCGCACCTGCCAGTTCTCAGACATTTCATACCATTTGAAATAATGGTCCATATCCGCTAACCAATCAAGGAATGCTTTTGGGTCAAGACGCCCATTAAAACTAGGAGCATCTACTTTAACACTCCTTAAGACCCTCTCATCGACATTATAACGGTCTTGATACTCGACAGCGGGCTACGGATTTTGCACCCCTCCACATCCTACCCCTCGATACGACCTGTACCACGATTTCCTACCCGTTCCTCAACTGCTCCCCCTGTGTGAGACTACTCATCCCCTCCAATGTCAGAGATTTCTCTTAGGGATGCTTCTATCTGATCCATACGGGTATTCGTGTTCCTAAATCGTGCCTCAATGGTGGCCAAACATTGGCTGATCGTGTTCATCATCTCAGTCAATTGTTCCATATTGAAAATCGGGTGTAAACTAAATCCTCTACCAGTTCGAGTGGGCATACACAATAAGACTCAACTTAGGTTTCCTAAAACACAACTCTAAGAGATTGTTTTGACACAAGAGTATGGACACCAACGATCCTAATCTTAAGAATGATGCAAATGTGGAAAATTTTAGATCTAGACCTTTTTTTTAATACAAATCTAAAAATTTCAAATCTAGACTCTATATGCAATGCATGAAACCCTAGAAAAAAATAAAAAATAAAAATCTAGACTCTTGATAACTTGATCTAAGACGAGCCAATCCAAGAACCTAAGTTTTGATACCAAAATTGATGTAGGACGGCCTAATCCAACCTTAAATGAGCATGGTATATGAAAGGGGCGGATTCATGCAATCTTAACAAACAAATAAAATATCAGCCTGCCTTATACATCATAAACACAAGAAAGAAATAAGGTTAATTTAGCATTGATTGGAGCCATCCATCACAAACACGAAGTATTGAATCTGAAAATTTGAATTTAGTTGGATACGGCAAAAGATAGAACTTTCGTCTGAAAAATTCAGAAAAAAAATGGTGGTTCTTCAAATTTAGATTTGGGTGATGGGTTTTGTGGGGGGATGAAAATCTTTTGAGATCTAATGATCTAGGTAAAAAGAAACAAGATTTGGCTTCTAAATATAAAGATTTTAAGAGAAAAGGAAGAGACTAGGTTAAAGAAAAGAGTACCTTGAGAAAAGAGAGAAGGATAAAGAAGTAGAGGATGAGAAATCGTTTACCTAGGCCTTAAGCCCTCTTCCAATCAGTGGAAGTCGAAAACGAGATCGTCAGAAGCAAAAAAGCTGTTTTTTTTCATGAACATAACATCCATGCTATGGGTTTAGGGCAACCCTTATAAATTTGTAATTACATGAAATTACCAAAATATCCCTACTAAAAAAGTTTCAAAAAAAGAAATTCGCACAAAATTTTGCATAAACTATCTCAAATCTTAATTAATTCAAATGTTCATAAACTAAATGTAAATTTAAGGTGCTTGATGGGCCCCGATGATAGTGCCATGAAGGTGGTGTAATGAAGGTGGGCCATGACGATCCAACGGTCCGATCACACCATCCTCACAATCCAATGGTCCAAATGTCTCCTCTAAGCAACTTACACATGTCACGAATACATGTGTAAGGTCTTCAACCTTTAGAGATCAGACTCGTATTCGTCATCTAACCATATTGACACGGGTAACGCACGCCTCCTGCATTGATATACTTTGAATGGCCTAGTGTCTGCATCATGAACTCAAAATGGTTATTTATTGATCTGATAGCTATATGAAAGTAAGGGACTCTCTTCTAATTGGTAATAGTTGTCGATTATCTTAATGGATAGCTTTCCTTCTTTCAATTAATTTTCAATAAAAATTTCATCATTCTATCAAAAACGATCTTGAGAGTTTCAATGAAAGATTTTCATGTGGAACAGTGGAAGCAACTCATGAGACAATGGATTATTTGCAAAGCTATTTATTTTCCTACGAGAAAAACTCAAGTAGAGAGTGTCATTCCCTATATCAAGCATGCTCTTGACATTCTTTATGCATGTATTGTTTTATTATTGGTATGTGTGTGCAGGTATTTGTTCTATTTCAGAACTCATCACCTGTTTGTTGAAAAAGGAAAGGGTTGCAGCACACCAGTAAAGGTCTTCCTTGAGTGCTGATTTCATGCTAGATTGCAATATAACAACAAACTGTAGAAGGCCTGCAACAACCATTGCGTGAAGCCACACCTAAATATAAAACAGAAGGGGGGCCCAAACCCCTACTCTATGGACATACCTCCCCCAGCACACCCCTGACTTTTACAATCCACCCTCCTAACAGCCCTATAGCAGACAACATACAGCAATAAGACAACCACCCATAAATCCATACATATAGCAAACACCAACCTTGTGAGCCCAAACATCCAGCCTCTAGTCTTCTACACAACTGCACATCAGCCAAACTACAAACATACCCGTATGGTGGTGCATGATATGGAAACCTCTATAATACCTTTGGAATAGCCCATAAGCTGAAGTGGACTATGTACTCATCGCTTGTCATCAATCACGTCGAAATCATGAATTCCTCAATCACGTAGGATTCACATCAGCCCTCGAGACCATGCTATGAAACCAAAGATATTAATCAATCATATGCTTCTTATGATTAAGAAAACTAGATAAAATCAACTCAATGAGGGATTTTAAGAGGTTTTAACCTCTTATCGTTATCAGCAATTTCATCTATGCGAAAAACTACATATGAATCAGAGAATCATGTTAAATAGAACAAAAGGAAAGAGATATCAGGAGTGATAGCTTACAAAAAATCATCTCAATCATAGTCAAATGGTTGGGAAGATTCGTTTGGGAGAGAGTTATACTCTGTACTCAATGCCCTTGACCTACACACAAACATAGATTTATGCCTAATTGAGAAGATAATGTCATCAATTAGTTTTTGTTTCTCTAGTCTTGACTAGAAGATTGTTGGATTCTTTCCCACAATCTTTTTCTTTTCTTTTATCTATTTACATTCCCCTTTATGGTTGCATCATCATATCAATTAACTTCACTAACTCCTAGGTAATTATAGTTTGAGCCAAATAACAGTAAAATCAAATGAAGAAACCTATTCTCCACAGTAGGTAATATGAATCCTAAAAACAATAGTGCACTTTTCGATTAGACAGCTTGGAAAGCAAGCGTTGGCATTACTAGCTAGGTTTTATTGCAATCATAGCTCCTTCTTACTATGATGCAACAACGATCTGCATGTTCATTTGTTTCCCTACCTTCAATGTTTTGAGCTGCATTACGTGATCAAGAATACTCATGAGGCGATTAAACAACTCTTCTAATATTATTCTTTGGCTTGACTGCTGCAACCATGGAAATAGAATGCTTCAATTTCTCCCATGAACACCATCAGTTTCTCAACAAAAGCTGAAAGGAGATACAATTTCACAAATGTTACCAAGTACCAAAGGCATTATCTTTTCTTTCTTTTTTTTTTCTCTTTTTTTTTTTTCAATTTCTCTATCTTTTCTCTACATCTTCTGTTTCCAAGGAAAGAAATTCTCTATTTCCAAGGAAAGCAATTATGTAGAATTAGATTGTTCATCTTCAGAGAATAATACATTTTCTTTAAAAATAGGGGATGTCTCATTACAAAGTATGATAACTAAACATATTACTGGGTTTAGTACTCAAACCCAAAACCACATCACATTTCTCAATAGCAGGTATTGTACTATGCTCAAGATGAGAGTTTGTATATGTGAGGCCCATGATTCAGTGATCCGCACCGTTAATATTGCTGGTCGATGTGGACGACCATGCACCAAAATGTCCCAGATGGTTAGAAATCCTAAGCCTTCAATAGGTGGACATTATAGCAACCATGTTTTAGTAGTTCTCATGGAAAACATCATAGAACAATTATTATTATTTCCTTTCTTTTCCTTTGGATTCACATATCCAAACATGTCTTTAAGGAAGAAATACAAAAACAGTTCACATTTAGCAAAAAGAAGAAGAAGAAAAAAGGGCCAAATATTCTATAGCTACAATCTTCACATCTATGTGATATTTGGTGAATGTGTAATTGACCATAGGGTCCACTAAATTACATCCCATTTTTTTGGAAAGGTGACAATAAGTCCCATCAACTCAACGGTATGGATCAATGAACCATGGGCCTTGCTCATACAAACCAGAAACCTAAATGTACATTGCAAACTCTTGGCCAATCATTCTATGACAACCCTTTTAAGGACAGCCAACAATTCAAAGAACCCACTGAATTCATACTATGAATGCAACCGCTTTTCATGTGCCAAAAATACAGTGGAGCCATAGAAATCCCAAGGAACCCCAACAGTATTCTCATTCAAAGGTAGATAACATAAACAAATTGCAACCTATAATGCACTAGTCTTGAGAGGTTGATACAAACTTTGTTCAAAGGACAACCTTACACCAAAAACCAAGGTTTATGATAGGACAACCTAATGTCTTGAACTTAGTAAGGATAAAAAACTCAAACTAATACTAAAAGTAAAAAATAATAAATCTAGCTATTACAACATTCACCACATGTACATGAAAATAAATACAACTTTCAACACATCACAGACATCACCATCATCATCATCATCATAATCATCATCCAAACTCTAGGAATTATAGTAGTTGGGGTATACACCAATTGTTCTCAAACAGCCACCCCACTCCACTCCCAATATCCACAACCCACAGGATATCGGCTTTCACTAAGAAAGAAGGTTTTCCAAAGTTTTCCTTAAAACTTTTATAATTGTGTTTTCAGTGGGCTACCACAATTAAAAACCCCACACACTGAAATTTTCTAGCTATTTCAGTGAAAACCAAAATGAAAGATTTTTTAGCAATCTTACAAACCATAATATAATAAATGAAATATACTTATCTGAAGATTCTTCTTCGATGTAGCCTGATAGAACCAATTCTTTGTAGATGTAGATGTTTAATGTTCAATCCCACAAATGAAACGGTTCTACGTCTAAATGAATTTTAATTTAAAATCAACCTTGAGCTAGCTTGATTTGATTTCTTAGATCTCAAAAGGGTAAAGTAAAATTCCATTTTTAATAAGTATAATCGAATAACAAGAGATTAATAAAATCAAAACAGCTATAAAAGAGTCTAAAATTACTGAGCAATAGCTTCACTATAGCGGGGACTTAATTCTCAGAGAGAAGTCTTGATATAGCTTGGAATTAATAAATAAAGCTAAGAAATGTCCTCTATTTATAGGGTGAAATTCGGTTCTCTCAACTAGTCTAAGGTCTGCCTCGACTGGTCCAAGCAGCAATCAATTTTTAAAAATTCTAACACGATCAGAAAAACCCGTTACTTGACTGGTTAAGTGGCCTGCTCGACTGGTCGAGCATAGCACTCGACTAGTCGAGTGGGCTCAAAATAGCTTGCTGGACTTTGAGTCGAGTCCTGCTTAACTGGTCAAGCCAGTCTCCATGACCAGTCGAGCATGGTGCTCGACAGGTCGAGTCCTCAACAGAAAATTCAAAAATTTTCAAATAATTCCTATACTAGTCGAGAAAAACCCTAAACTAGTCGAGTCAGTGCCTGGACTAGTCGAACTAAGACTAGGACTACTCAAAGCAAGGTCCAAATTAAGTACTATGACCTAAATTCTATATGTAATAAGTATGACCTATTCCTAAGGTTTTTCTATGGTCATGTATACCTGAAATGTGAGCATTGAACTTGTCAACTCGGTCGCTTCAGTAGATAAAATACTTGAAGTACTTTGAAGGTTGAACTTGTACACTTTGAAGCTTGAGCTTAAATGCTTGATTTTAAGCTCGAGTACTTGAGCTTGAGCTTAGGCTTGAGCTTGTGTACTTGTACTTGAGCTTGGACTTGAGCTTATGTATGAAGTTGTACGTGCACTCTAACTTGTATATGATCTTTGGAAGTTGAACATGCTCTTTAATTTGAAGATGTAGAAGCTTTAGATTGTTGATTAGATGACACAAAAACTCATCTTCTAATGAAGGTGAACTTTCCATTTATCAAACAAGTCAATCACTCTCAAGTGGTTTGTCATTACAAAATTTGACAACATAGGGTGTTAAATCTAAAATATAGCACTTACAATCTCCCCCTTTGTCAAATTTGTGACAAAACCAATTTAGAAAAATCAACCTATTCAAACTCTCAGGAGTTTCAACACTCGGTCAAGGGTTCGAGTATCCATAGGTGGTGAAACTCCACTGCCACATGAGTGTGTGGGGTGTGTGTGCAAGTGTAAAAAAAATAAATCAATATACAGATTCACAATCAAATCAATCTTACAAAATTCTTCAAATCTCCCCCTCAATCTACTCCCCCTCACTATGAGCTTGGTGACTTATAGAGACCTGTATTAACAAATACATTTCCAAAAAAATAGTATACATACATGCATCATGCATCTCAACATTCACCAAACACATATCCATCATCTACACAAATATCTTCCCCTTTTTGTCACAATATGACAAAGGAAGACATATAGAACTAAGCATAGACATGATAGGATAGATAAAAAGGAGAAAATAGAAAGAGAATAAAAGCATAAAAGATTAAACCATAAATTATGAAAGTATCAACTTATAAGCATTATACATGTCCAACTATCACGAAGTGAAAGTAATATTTAATACAAGTCTAAAAGAAAAATATCAAGCAACACATACTAATCAGAGCCAGAAGAAGATGGAGGTGGGATGAACGGATGTATCTGATGCAATCCATCAGTAATGAGTCTAAAATACTTACGCATATATTTCATTTGATTTGCTTAGGATATTCTCAAACCATCCACCTTCTCTTCTAAGATTCTAAGGTGCTCATCAAAACTAAAAGGTTAAAAATCAAGATCAGCCTCAACATCATCAGATTCCAATTCATTAAAAATATCATCCATATTAGCATTAGTTAGTAGCGTATCTTCCTCTCCAACTTCTTCTCTAACATCTCCATCATCCCTATCTATGTGACCAGGTGCTAACTTCAAATTCATCTTGTTGATATTTGAATTGTTGAATGGAAGATGAGAAGTAGGAGTTTCTCCAGGTGGCATGTGAGATCCGACCCTAGTTTGCATGTGTGCATATGTGTGTGTGAGTATGCATTCCATCCATTTTGGTCATGCAATCCTACCGGTCAAATTCCAGCGACCCGCGACCCTCAAATTATGTTTACGGTCATCCTTGAATCCGGTCACATAGGCTCACTCGGATCGACCCTAGACCTATGCCATCTCGATCGTATCATCGCTGCGGTTTCAATTTCGTGTCTTGTGCATAAATCCGACGTGTCCATCAAAAGTTGTAGGCCGCACATTATTTGGGCCATCGATGATGAAGTGGAGTCCACTTTAGCCATGTGCATGTTTTTTCATGTGGGCCCACCTTAGGTTCCATGTGCCTAGCCTAGTCTAGTGCCTAGCCTATCTACACCTCCCTATAGCTAGCAATGATAGAAGTTCTCTAACCTAGGCAAGGATGGCCTCTTTTCTAGAAACTCATGATGTGTTGCTCTAACCCAAGTCCTCTTTTCCAACAAAAATCTGGATTTTTCTCTTTACAAGACAGAAAACTCATCATTCTCCTCCTCTTTCCAGAAATCCCATCATTTCCTTGTTATACCTCTCCCATTCCTCCTCTTTCTCTCTCTCATTCTCTCATTCTCCTCTCCTCATAGTAAAAACTTCCAACCCCTTCTCCCCTCTTTTCCAGCCCTTTCTTCCCATTTCCTCTCCATCTAGCCATTAGTAACCCATCTACAACCTTTAATCATCTTCCTCTTGAAGCCTAGTACTTAGATCATGGAGTTTGAAGGCATATTTCTAGGTGGGTGTTCTCCTTAGCTTCTTCTCTCTTCCTTCTCTTTTCTTTATTTTCCTTGCATGCATGGAAGCATGTTGGACCCACCAATCCATGGTAGAGGTCCTACATGGTTCCTAAGATGAGGCCATGGGCCTAGATCCTTCATGTTTCTATCGAAGGCGGGCCATTCTCCATGGACCCACCATGATGCTTTCTCCTTCTCATTTCTTGCACCCCATGGGCCATCTAGGCCTTGCATGCATGTGGGAAAAAGGATCCCTACCCTCTAGCAAGTTCCTTTGATGTATTATAGCATGCATATATCATAACATAGTGGATAATGTGGATTTGGGTGTGGGAGGTCCATTAGTGGCGGGACCTTCCACCAATGGCCGATTGCTTCTTCCTTCTCCCTTTCTCTTTATTTTTCACCTGTGTATTCTGATGATGTGTGGCCCATCAAGGAGAGGTCAATAACATCTCAGACCCTTAGCTAGATGGGAAGTCCAAGCCCACTTTGACTAGATGTCCAAGCCCACCATGCCCACCAAGAATGCATGGTTCGGGTGGCCTCCAAAATGGCTTTTTCATGGAGGTTTGAGTGAGCTCATGGGTCTGGAATTTCTTTTAACCCATCAAAGTGGACCCCACATATTGAATCAAGGCCATAAACCCTTTGATTAGTTTATATGGGCTGAAATATGGACAGCATATGTTGCTGTCCAGATTTCAAGCCCAGTTTGAGCATGACTTTTGAGCTAATGTTTGGATCTATTTGCATGCCCTTTTCTCTAAAATTTCTTTGGATTTCTTCTGAGGCATGGACCCCACCTTAATTTAGTATGGGCCCCACATCATTTAACCCTTGATTGAGGCCTATGGGATACCTATACTCACCATGAAAATAGCTGAACCGCCGACTATATTCTGGTGTCTAGATCAGGTAGAATCTCAGGATAGATTATTTTCTTAAAATGAATTAAAATATTTATAGTTGTCTAAAAATCTTAAAATTTTTCATATAGGTGTCCTACTTATGGTAGGAGCCACCTACAAATTATTGGGTCCAATGGACCCCTGTGCACACCATGGCAAGGGCTGGACTGACCCACCACGTTGGGACGTCTAGGTTAGTCCAATTTTCTGGACAAACTAAATTCTAGAAATTAATTAAAATACTTTTATTTCTCTAAAAATCATGAAATATTGTGGAGGTATGTATCATTTATAGAAGTATCACCCTAAAAAATTTCAAACCCAACAGACATTTGAGCTGACTGTGGTGCAGCCAGGGGTGTCCCACCAGTTAGGGACGCCCAGGCCGAGGCGTCCAGCCTACTTCGTGGGCCCACCTTGATGTGTTGTATACCCCACCATCCATCCATGTGGGGTTCTTACGGGATTTATCATCCTCTCATTTTTTTTAGTATTCAATTTGGGCCCAATGGGTGGATTTTTGGGCTAGATACCCCGGACCCATAGGGCTACCTGCACATGGGACATCCCTGCCTTAGGCTACTGCTAGGCCTGCATTCCAACGGCCTGGCCCACTTGATATATATATTTCATATCCTCTCTCATCTGTTGGGGCCCACAATGATGTGTGTGGGCCATCAGGGATTAAATATACTAAGAAATACTTTTATTGTTGGACTCCAACCAACCTTGAAATTTGGGTGGGCTAGAATTTGGCAATGGGCCCAATGTTGCCACCAATAAATGAATTGGGGTAGCATGGCCCACCAGATGTGAGGAGGACTTAGATCAATTAGCTTACCCTTTCTCTACAGCATTTTGGGGTATGATTAGGTCTTAGCTGAGGCCCACCCAAGTTAAGTTTTATTGGAATGTTGCATGTGATTAGTTGATTAATTCCTTAGGCCTTGTGGACTAGATCCTTTTAGTAGGCCCACTGACCTGTGGGCGTATACTCTTCTACTTATTGTGATGGGTTTAAGGCCTATAGTATGCAAGTAGTTGGGCCTTTTGGTTGCCCACTAAATTGACTCTATACTTGGGCTAGGATCTGAGGCCCAACTCACTTGTGTTAAGTGCAAAATGGCCCATGTGAATGAACTACTGGGCCGCCCATGAGGCCCACCACAATATGTGGACTTATGATGGTTAGCCCAAACCTTACTTGAGGGCCCACCATACTGTCTATGAGTTGGGCTCGTGTATGGCCCATCAGGCCACATATTACTTGGGCCTTAGACGTTATTTTATATGCATAGAGGGCTACCTTTTGAGACCCAGTTGAGGTTGGATGTCCTCCTTGGTTGCCCTAAGTTAGGCCCATAAGGCCCTTATAGGTGGTTAAAGGCCTAACTTAAACCTTGTTAGGCCCGTCTCCTCCTTGAGGCTTTAGGATTCTCCTAGCCTGTGGGTTATCATAAAGTATTGGGCCCCCACTAGAGGACTTCGCTTCTCCTTAGTACCTGTCTATGTACCTAGACCTTATCCCTCCTTAGGACAGAGCAATACATTCTACAGGTAGCACACTTACATCATTATCACCCATATGCATCATCTGTATGAATTGATTGCATTGTATGGTGGTCATTGAGAGATAAAGTTTCTTTCCCTGTACATATTGAGTGCCTGAAGCTTGTGCTTGATCTGTATGTATGACTCTTGCATTGGCATCACATTTCATGATGATACCGCCCTTGCTTCATCAAGGCCTTGCCTCCATAGGGACATTCGTGGATGACCGTATGTGTGGACACCAGAAATATTACTTGAGCATATCGAGTGCATAGGATGCCCATGGGTGAAATTTTTATAACTTCCATGGTACCAAGAATCTGCCCTAACGTCATGACCGAGTGGAAATTATGAGCGTACGAGGGCCTTATACCATTAGGCCACGACTCTCACTGTCGTGTAGTCGGTTGGGTAGGGATGCGGCCTTATCTGCTTATGAGGGAGGGCATTGCTAGGCTGAGTCTGACCAGCTCATAAATGGGTCCACTACCCTCAAGCCTTGCTGGTGATTGGCTGTCCACATGTGGGTGGTGAGGTCTCTTACTCTTGTATAATTGTGCAGGGTCTAAGAGTGACAGTCATTCAGTAGTGTAATGGACCCTGATGATTTCCTTATATTTGGAAATGTATTTGACGTATGGTTTGGATATGAGCACTGGCATTACTTGCATCATTTTAGCATTGGCTGTATAAGCCCCTTCATGCATTGCCTTGGTATAGCACCCAGTACTCATTGCATCATATTCATGATAAGCCTTGAAAAGCTAGTGATATCCTCCTTGAGCATGATTCTCTTTTTGCATATCCCACTATTCTTTTATGCACCGTTGTCACACACTTTCACCACTCTCTGAGCTTCTATAAGCTTATGCATGATTGATGCATGTAGGTGATCTAAGGCAGGTTCTATAGAGTGGCAGAGCATAGATTAGAGCTGAGCTTGAGGACCCAATGTTGCTAACTTTCTCTCATTTTCTATTATATTCTGTATGTCCTTTTGAATATGATGTAAACTTGTAAAAGTTCGAATTCATAGTGGATTTTGTGATGTGTGCCTTGTTATTCTCAGATATACTTGCTGTGATCTTGGGTATGCTCATATTAGAAATGATTACACTGTTTTAAAAATCCTCCTTATAGAATCCTAGGATCGGAACCTACCTTAGGAGACGAGAATGGGGTACTATAGAGGTTGTTGTGGCCAGAACCGCCATCGGGTTCCTTGTGAGTCTGGTTACTGAGTCTGGGGCTTGACAGGAGTTGGTATCAGAGCGTGGCAAGTAATTCTGGAATAAATCGGGATAACATCGCATGTCTGCTTAGGGCATAGGACAAGTAGTGTCCCAAGACCTTTCCTTTTGCTCTGTATCGAGCCTGTAATTGTACTAATTCTTCGCGTCGTCATTGTTTTGTAGACGATGTTGCTTAGAAGTAGCACTCGAGGTCGCGACACCCGTGTCATGTTGCCAGTGGACGAGGCACTCGAGATACCCGTCCTACTCGAGTACATCTTGCTCCCGTTGTTGAGGATCCGATTCCCGAGGTCCCGATCTAGCCTGTTCCTTCGGTTGAGCCTATAACACCCGCTCCTTTAGTTGTTCCAGCTCCCCCACCCGTTCCCCCTCCTCAGCCTGCTGTTCCAATTACAGAGGCTCCTACCCTGTCAGCCGCATCTGTGCCTCCGGCAAAGGTGAGTTTTGCCCCTGCTTTTCTGACAGTACCTATAGGAGCCGAGCATTTCTGACAGTTGATGTAGCTTTTAGCTACTGCATTGAAGACCCGTCAGCCTACTACTGCCGAGGTTTCTGGGCAGTCTGACCTTCCGCGTGCTAGTGCGATAGCTCGAGAGTTCCAGCAGCATGATCCCCCAAGGTTTAATGGTGATCCTGACCCTTTCGCTACCGAGGTATGACGTACTGAGGTTACAAGGATTTTTGACACTATACAGTGTCCTACGAATCAGAGAGTATCCCTTGTGACCTATCTTCTTTAGGGTGAGTCCCGTCACTGGTGGTCATCTGTATCAAGGATGGTCGGGCCTCAGTTCGTTTGGACATGGGAGGAGTTCATGGTCCATTTCGACCCGAAGTTTTTCCCTAAGCATGTTCAAATCCAATGGGTGATCGAGTTTGAGACCCTAGTGCAGGGTGATTTATTTGTATCTCAGTATGAGGCCCGTTTCTTAGCCTTGTCTAGATTTTCTCCTCATCTCACCAGCGATGAGAAGATGAGGGCCTGTCATTTTATGACTGGCATGCATCCTGCCCTTCGCAGCCTTGTGGTAGGGCAATGTTTGGAGACATTTGACCAGGTCATTCATCGAACACTAGTTTATGAGGAAGACTAGGCCATGACCTAAAGGTCGAGAGAGCAGAGTTCCGGTGGAGACCGGAAGAGGAGATCTCCAACTGGCAGTTCCAGGTAGCACCATCAACAGAGATGGAAGGGCAGATCAAGGTTTCGACAGCTTATAATTCAGACAGTAGCTTCACATCATCTTTAGCACTGCCATCCGCTTCATCTTCCGGCCCCTTTTCTGGTGTATGCTCTGGTTGTGGACAGGCTGGGCATCAGATGCGTGAGTGCCCTCTCCCCATTCAACAGCAGAGGCCACCGCAGTTGCCCCCTCCTTGTTTTTCTCAGTAACAGAAGAGAGCACAGCTTCCACCCACCACTCCCAGGGCTCCTCCTTAGCAGCAGAGGCAGCCAGACAGACCTCCTCAACAGAGATAGCAACAGCAGAGAAAGTAGCACTCGTAACACCAGCAGAGGGGATATCCGTATGTCCGGTCCCTGGGTTCAGTGTATATAGCAGCCCAGCAGGCACAAACTCAGGACCCTCAGTCTTTCGGTTTGCTTCCCTTACCAGCTCAAGGATGATTTTATCCCGCGCAGCAGGCGCCAAGCCAGGACCCGCAGTTATCGACCGGTGGAGTTGTCGAGGGTATTCTTCTTGTTTCTTCTTGCATTGCTCATAATTTATTTGATTCTGGTGCCTTCCATTCTTTTGTGGCCAAGTAGTTTTACCGATCGACCAGTATTCCGTCAAAGCCCATGTCTGAGGCCTTGGCCATTTCGACTCCCATGGGGAAGTCTGTTGTGTTGACTCGTCGCTATCCTTCTTGTCCGATGTTAGTAGGCGAGGTGTTCCTTCCTGCTGATTTGTTCGTGATGCCGCTATCAGGCTTTGATGTTATTTTTGGTATGGACTGGCCTATGGAGTATTGTACCATCTTAGACTGTGCTGCGAGGACGGTTACATTTTTCATTCCAGGCTTGCCAGTATTTCAGTTTATCGTCGAGCCCAGAGGAGAGATGTTATCTAGTTTCTTAGCTTCGAGTATTAAGGATTCTGTGGCAAAGAGTTTTGAGCAGCTGCCAGATGTTTGTGAATACCCGGATGTGTTCCACAAGATACCGGGTTTACCACCGCATCGGCATGTGGAGTTCTAGATTGATTTGGTGCTCGGTATCGCGCCTATCTCAAAAGCCCCTTACCGGATGGTGCCGTTGGAGTCAAGGGAACGACAGGATCAGTTGGATGAGCTCTGAGAGTTAGGTTTCATTCATCCTAGCAGTTCGCCTTGGGGAGCCACGATATTATTTATGAAAAAGAAGGATGGTTCGTTGCAGCTCTATGTGGACAATCACAAGCTCAACATAGTCACTATCAAGAATCGATACCCGCTTCCCCATATTGATGATTTGTTCGATCAGTTGCAAGGTACACACTATTTTTTCAAGATATACTTCCGCTCTGGTTATCATCAGATTCGGGTCCGAGAAGAGGACATTCCGAAGATGGCTTTCCAGACGCACTATGGTCACTTTGAGCTCCTGGTCATGTCGTTTGGACTGACCAATGCACCCACCATATTCATGCAGCTGATGAACAAGGTTTTCCGACCGTTCCTCAATCAGTTCTTGGTGGTATTCATTGATTATATTCTTATATATTCGAGGACCTGAGAAGACCATGCTGAGCACCTGCAGATTGTGCTTGAGACCCTCCGTGCCCACCAGCTATATGCGAAGCTGGAGAAGTGTGAGTTTTGACAAGAGGAGGTGAAGTTCCTTAATCATGTGGTGACGAGGGAGGGTGTCGCTATGGACCCCTCGAAGGTTGATGCAGTGTGTCAGTAGGACCAGCCCGCGAACGGGTCCGAGATCCGTAGCTTCCTTGTTTAGCGGGATATTACCGGTGGTTTATCGAGGGTTTCTCCCATATTGCAACACCGCTAACCCGGTTGACGCGGAAGGGCTTCGAGTTCGTTTGGAATGATGCCTTCAAGGAGGCATTTACAGAGTTGAAGGACCGCCTCACGTCTGCTCCTCACTCTTCCTGATGGGAGTGAGGGTTTGTTGTTTTCATTGATGCTTCCAGAGTTAGCTTAGGTGCTGTACTGATGCAGCACGGGAAGCTAGTGGTGTATGCCTCACGCCAGCTCAAAGTTCATGAGCTGAACTACCCCACTCATGATTTGGAACTTACAGCAGTTGTCTTCGCATTGAAGGTGTGGAGGCATTATCTATATGGGGTCAGGTTCGAGCTCTTCTTTGATCATAAGAGCTTGAAGTATCTATTTTCGCAGTCCGAGTTGAACCTGCGTCAGAGGTGATAGATGGAGCTATTGAAGGAATATGATTTTGACTTTCAATACCACCCGGGTAAGGCGAACATGGTGGTAGACACGCTCAGCCGTCAACCATGAGGCCTGGTTCGACAGTGGCAGATGCTCGAGGATGTTTCGAAGTATGACTTTGAGTTCGGTCTGTAGTCTTCCATTGTTCAGCTTTTGAGCTTATAGATTCAACCCTCTTTGGTGGCTAGGGTGATTAAGGCTCGGCAGACGGACGAGTCACTTCAGGAGTACTAAGCAGAGGCTGCATCCGTGGAGCAGTAAAACTGGTAGATTGGTTCCGATGGTGGATTATGCTTTAGAGGCCGATTATGTGTCCCGGATGTGCCAGAGTCGCACCGTGATCTAATGACCGACGCACACCGATTGAGACTTACTATTCACTCGGGCTCCACGAAGATGTATCGTGATATGAGGAGGCAGTATTTTGGGCAGGGGATGAAGCACCAGATCGCTAGTTTCGTGGCCAAGTGTGATACATGCCAGTGTGTTAAGGCCGATCACCAGAGACCTCCTGGTCCCTTGCAGCCGTTGAGTGTTCCAGAGTGGAAGTGGGAGCATGTATCGATGGACTGCATCACAGATTTACCGAGGACTCAACGTGGTTATGATACTATCTGGGTTATCTTCAATCATCTGACGAAGTCGGCTCATTTCATTCTAGAGCGTGCTTCATGGTCTATGGACCGGTTGACAAGGATATTCATTGAGGAGATAGTGACACTGCACGGCATTCCAATTTCGATCGTTTTAGACCAAGACTCCAGATTTATATCACAGTTTTGGAGGAGTTTTCAGCAGGCGTTGGGGGTCACCTTGCGTCTCAGCACCGCTTATCATCCGCAGACGGATGGGCAGACCGAAAGGGTCAACTAGATCCTTGAGGATATGCTCAGGACTTATGTGATCGACTTTATAGGAAGTTGGGATGAGCATATGCACCTCGCCGAGTTCACGTACGACAACAGCTATCAAGCGACTATCGGCATGGCTCTTTTTGAGGCACTTTATAGCAGACTGTGCAGATCTCCTAGTTGTTGGACCGAGGTTGGAGAGCGTCGTCTCTTAGGTCCTGAGCTTGTGTAGTAGACGTCGGAGGCTATTAATGTTATTAGGCAGAGGATACGCACAACTAAGAGCTGGTAGAAGAGTTTTGCTAATCATTGACGTTGACCATCGAGTTCACAGTTGGGGATATCGTATATCTCAAGGTCTCACCTATGAAGCGTGTGGTATGCTTTGGTGTGAACGGCAAGGTCACCCCGAGATTTATTAGACCTTTTGATATTACAGAGCGCGTGGGTGTTGTGGCCTATAGGCTTGCCTTACCTCCTGAGTTGTCCACGATCCACGATGTGTTCCATGTTTTTATGTTGCAGAAGTGTGGGTCAGACACTATTCTTGTGATTGATTGGCAGCCACTTGATGTCTGTGAGGATGCTTCCTATATTGAGCAGCCGATTCGTATTCTTAATCGGAAGGAGCAGGTCCTTAGGACCAAGGTCATTCCCTTGGTGAAGGTGCAATGGAGTCATCATTCAGAGGCCGATGCATCTTGGGAGCGTGAGGCCGAGATTAGAGAGCGTTATCCTCATTTATTCGATGATTGATTGCTTGTATTGCTTGCATTGCCTTCTCTTATGTTTGATGATTGAGGTATATATATATGATGATGTTTATACATTTTATTGTTCCGGTTTTATCAATTTCGAGGACGAAATTTCTTTATTGGTGGGGAGGATTGTGAGATCCGACCCTAGTTCTCATGTGCGCATGTATGTGTGTGAGTATGCATTCCATCCATTTTGGTCCCATGGTCCTACCGGTCAAATTCTAGTGACCCACGACCCTTGGATTGTGTTTGCGGTCATCCTTCAGTCCGATCACGTAGGCTTGACTCGGATCTACCCTAGAGCAAGCCATCTCGATCGTATCGTCGCCGCGGTTCCAAAGCCGCATCTCGTGCGTAAATCCGATGTGTCCATCAAAAGTTGTAGGCTGCACATTATTTGGGTCATCGATCACGATGTGGGGCCCACTTTACCCATGTGCACATTTTTCCATGTGGGCCCACCCTAGGTTCCATGTGCCTAGCCTAGTCTAGTGCCTAGCCTACCCTACACCTCCCTATAGCTAGCAATGATAGAAGTTCTCTAACCTAGGCAAGGATCGCCTTTTTTCTAAAAACTCATGATGTGTTGCTCTAACCTAAGTCCTCTTTTCTAGCAAAAATCTGGATTTTTCTCTTTTCAAGAGAGAAAACTCATCATTCTCCTTTTCTTTCTAGAAATCCCATCATTTCTTTGTTATACATCTACCATTCCTCCTCTTTCTCTCTCTCATTCTCTCATTCTCCTCTCCTCCTAGCAAAAACTTCTAGCCCCTTCTCCCCTCTTTTTCAGCCCTTTCTTTCTTCCCTCATTTCCTCTCCATCTAGCCATTAGCAACTCATCTACAACCTTTAATCATCTTCCTCTTAAAGTCTAATACCTAGATCTTGGAATTTGAAGGCATATTTCTAGGTGGGTGTTCTCCTTAGCTTCTTCTCTCTTTCTTCTCTTTTCTTTATTTTCCTTGCATGCATGGAAGCATGTAGGACCCACCAATCCATGGTGGAGGTCTTATATGGTTCCTAGGATGAAGCCATGGGCCTAGATCCTCCATATTTCTATCTATGGTGGGCCATTCTCTATGGACCCACCATAATGCTTTCTCCTTCTCATTTCTTGCGCCCCATGGGCCATCTAGGCCTTCCATGCATGTGGGAAAAAGGATCCCTACCCTCCAACAATTTCCTTTGATGTATTATAGCATGCATATATTATAACATAGCGGACGGTGTGGATTTGGGTGTGGGAAGTCCATTAGCGACGAGACCTTCCACAAATGGCTGATTGCTTCTTCCTTCTCCCTTTCTCTTTATTTTTTTCCTATGTATTCTGATGCTGTGTGACCCACCAAGGAGAGGTCAACAACAACTTAGACCCTTAGCTAGATGGGAAGTCCAAGCCCACTTTAACTAGATGTCCAAGCCCACCATGAATGCATGGTTTGGGTGGCCTCCAAAATGGCTTTTTTAGGGAGGTCTAAGTGAGCTCATGGGTCTGGATTTTTTTTAACCCATCAAGGTGGACCCCACATGTTGAATTAGGGCCATAAACCCTTTAATTAATTTATATGGACTGAAATATGGATAGCATATGTTGCTGTCTAGATTTCAGGCCCAGTTTGAGCATGACTTTTGAGCTAAGGTTTGGATCTGTTTGCATGCCTTTTTCTCCCAAATTTCTTTGGGATTTTTCTGAGGCATGGACCCCACCTTGATGTAGGATGGGCCCCACATCATTTAACCCTTGATTGAGGCCTATAGGATGGGCCAAAGTAGGCTAGACGTCGAGAAATTTCTGGACAGTCCAACAATGTTGCATGTTAGAGAGGAGCCTATTGTACCTTGAATTTGGGGAAGTGGGTCACTCCAGTAGACCCCACCTATTGTCCTTACATTAGAGTACCAAATCCACTTATTTTCCCAATGAATTGAGAGACCTATGCCCACCCCATGAGGTGTCAATCATGGGGAGGACAACATTGTGCAGTAGCAGATTTTTTTGGAAAACATTGTTGTCTACAATTTATATCAATTAAAGAAAATACGTTTACCACTTAAAAAATTCTAAAATTTTTCAAGGAGAGGTAACATCTATATTAGGACACACTTACAAAATTTCAGGGCAAATGGATACCTGTACTCACCATGGAAATATCTGAACCGACCCACTATATTCTGGTGTCCAGATCAGGTAGAATCTCAGGACAGATTATTTTCTTACAGTGAATTAAAATATTTATAGTAGTCCAAAAATGTTAAAATTTTGCAAAGAGGTGACCCACTCATGGTAGGACCCACCTACAATTTTTTGGGGCCAATGGACCCCTGTGCACACCGTGACAAGGGTTGGACCGGCCCACCACGTTCGGATGTCGTGGTCAGTCCGATTTTCTGGACAAACTGATTTTTATAAATTAATTAAAATACTTTTAGCTATCTAAAAATCAAAAAATTTTGTAGAGGTGTGTCTCACCTATTAGAGTGTCACACTAAAAAATTTAAGACCTAACGGACATTTGAACTGACCGTGGTGTGGCATGAAGTGGCCAACCAGTCAGGGACGCCCAGGCTGGGGCGTCCAGCCTGGGCTGGCCATCCAGCCTGCTTCGTCGGCCCACCTTGATGTATTTTATACCCCACCATTCATCCATGTGGTGTCCTTGGGTGATTAATCATCCTCCCCCTTTTTTTGGTATTCAGTTAGGGCCCATTGGGTGGATTTTTGGGCTAGATACCCCGGGCCCATAGGGCTGCCTATACATGGGACATCCCTACCTTAGGCTACTATTGGGCTACATTCCAACGGCCTAGACCATTTGATATATGTGTTGCACATCCTCTCTCATCTTTTGGGGCCCACTGTGATGTGTGTGGGCCATCAGGGATTAAATATACTAAGAAATACTTTTATTATTGGACTCCAACCAACCTAGAAATTTGGGTGAGCTGGAATTTGGCAATGGGCCCAACGTTGCCACCCATAAATGAATTGGGGCAACATGGCCCACCAGATGTGAGGAGTTAGATCAGTTATCTTACCCTTTCTCTATAGCATTTTAGGGTGTGATTAGGTCCCAGTTGAGGCCCACCCAAGTTGAGTTTTATTGGAATGTTGCATGTGATTAGTTGACTAATTCCTTAGGCCTTGTGGACTAGATCCTTTTAGTAGGCCCGCTGACCTTTGGACGTATACTCTTCTACCTATTGTGATGGGTTTAAGGGCTACAGTATGCAAATAGTTGGGCCTTTTGGCTGCCCACTAAATTGACCCTATACTTGGGCTAGGATGTGAGGCCCAACTCGCTTGTGTTAAGTGCAAAATGGCCCATGTGAATGAACTACTGGGCTGCCCATGAGGCCCACCACAATGTGTGGACTTATGATGGTTGGGCCCAAAGCTTGCTTGAGGGCCCACCATATTGTCCATGAGTTAGGCTCGTGTATAGCCCATCAAGCCACGTATTTCTTGGGCCTTAGACCTTATTTTATATGCTTAGCGGGCTACCTTTTGGGACCCAGTTGAAGTTGGATGTCCTCATTGATGGCCTTAAGGTAAGCCCATAAGGCCCTTATAGGTGGTTGAAGGCTCACCTTGGACCTTGTTAGGCCCGTCTCCTTCTTGAGGCTTTATGATTCTCCTAACTTGTGGGTTATCCCAAAGTATTGGGCCCCCACTAGAGGACTTCACTTCTCCTTAGTACCTGTCTATGTACCTAGACTTTGTCCCTCCTTAGGATAAAGGAATACATTTTATAGGTAGCACACTTACATCATTATGACCCATATGCATCATCTGTATGAATTGATTGCATTGTATGGTGGTCATTGAGGGATGGAGTTTTTCCCCTTGTGCACATTGAGTGTCTGAAGCTTGTGCATGATCTGTATACGTGACTCTTGCATTGGTATCACATTTCATGATGATACTACCCTTGCTTCATCAGGGCCTTGCCTCCATAGGGACATTCGTGGATGGCCATATGTGTGGACACCAAAAATCTTACTTGAGCATACAGGGTGCATAGGATGCCCATGGGTGAAATTTCCAAAACTTCCATGGTACCAAGGATCTGCCCCAACGCTGTGACCGAGTGGGAACTATGAGAGCATGAGGGCCTCATACCGTTAGGCCATGACTCCCACTGTCATATAGTCAGTTGGGTAAGGATGTGGCCTTATCCGCCTTTGAGGGAGGGCATTGCTAGGCTGAGTCTGACCAGCTTGTAAATGGGTCTGCTACCATCAGGCCTTGTTGGTGATTGGTTGTCCATAGGTGGGTAGTGAGGTCTCTTACTCTCATTTGACTGTGCGGGGTCTGTAGAGCGGCAGTCATTTAGTAGTGTAATGGACCCCAACGATTTCCTCATGATTGAAAATGTATTTGACATATGGTTTGGATATGAGCATTGGCATTACTTGCATCGTTTTAGCATTGGCTGTATAAGCCCCCTCATGCATTGCCTTGGTATGGCGTCTAGTACTCATTGCATTGTATTCATGATAAGCCTTGAAAAGGCTAGTGATATCCTCCTTGAGCATGATTCTCTTCTCGCATATCTCACTATTCTTCAGTGCACCGTTGTCACACACTTTCACCACCCTCTAAGCTTCTATAAGCTTATGCACGATTGATGCATGCAAGTGATCCTTGGCAGGTTCCGTAGAGCGGCAGAGCGTGGATTAGAGCTAAGCTTGAGGACCCACTGTTGCTGACTTTCTTCCCTTTTCTATTATCTTTTGTATGTCCTTTTGAACCTGATGTAAACTTGTAAAAGTTCAAATTCATAGTGAATTTTGTGATGTATGCCTTGTTATTCTCAAATATACTTGTTGTGATCCTTGGTATGCTCGTATTAGAAATGATTACACTATTATGAAAATCCTCCTTATAGGATCCCAGAATCAGAACCTGCCTTAAGAGCCAAGAATGGGGTACTACGGAGGTTGTTGTGGCCAGAACCGGCCATCGGGTTCCTTGTGAGTCCGGTTACCAAGTCTGGGGTGTGGCATGGCATGATCACAGAACTGTGTAAAGCAATGGTGGTCTTCAAATAAGTGAATGGAGTATCACTATACCCTGGATGAAGTCAAAATTGGATAATGAAATAACAGATTAATGAAGGAAGACACACTGGAATGCCAGACACAACAGAATGAAGATACGCACCATAAAGGTAGTCAGTTTGGCCTTGTTTCCAGATCTAGGGTAGACATTAGAAATAAAGATGCGATATAATACTCTGTATCTGGGCAACATCTGGTTGGTTTGGAGGGTATTTTCAGAACTCCATTCCGAGTTCATGTTGCATAAATTTCTGGTTAATAAACATTTTTCCGACTTATTCAATCTTTCAGTCAATGTCGTAATAGGAATGCCTTCATCATTCACTTCAATGTCCATCAACATAGAAATTAAGTGATGATCTACTTTATATGAGCCTTCTCTAAACATGATAGTTAATGTCAAATCTTCAATAGAAACATCACCTGTACACGTATACATTGCTTGCGCAATAGAGCGGTATGCCGATCCGCCCTAATTCAGAATGTTATCTCATCCTACAACAAGGAGGGGAATAATGTTGAATTGAACAAGATGATTTGCATTGACGGTCCACTCAACAATTATGTTGTGGTGACGGATATCCTGCATATATTCTAGGTCCTCTTTGGGTGGTCGAAGAGTACACACAAGTGTGGAATGAGAAGAAGATGCTCTAGTACGTTTCTTCTTCGGTCTACCTTCCATTGCAAGTGTAAACAAGAAAATACAAGAAAGGATTTAAGGGTTTCAAACCCAACAAATTTTTCTCTAAAACACCAAGGAAATCATAAGGAAACTTGAAATCAAGCCAAGAATCAAGCTAATAACAATTAAGGAACCCAAATCCAAAAGCAAAAGAAAATGATGCACATACCAGGGAGTAATTGAAGGTGGGTTCGATTGGTTGAAGATGGGGCCGATGAAGAAGAAAGAAATGGAGAAAAAGTGATTTTTACACATTAAAAAGCCCTCTAACCGTGAACCACGACTGGTCAAGTGTATACTCAACTGGTCGTGCCACGACTGGTCGTGCAAGCACGAAAATGCACAATTTTATTAATTTTTAAAATCTAAAAGTCTGCATAAAAAATATACAAAAATAGAACATGCAAGCATGATAAACTCAGATTGAATTACACATACCAATATCCATTTTTAATTTAAAGAACTTATTTCTATCCAAGTAGTTTAGTGAATATGTCTGCAAGTTGATTTTCAATTTGAACATAATCCAATAAAATAATTTTATCTTCCACTAATACCTGAATTTAATGATATCTAATGTCAATTTGTTTGGTTTAGAAATGCTGGATGGGATTCTTAGAAATATTAATTGTACTAGAATTATCACAACACAAAATCATAGTATCTTGCGCAAATCCATAGTCATTCAACGTTCTTTTCATCCACACAAGCCAAGTACATGCATTTTCGGCTGCAATATATTCAACCTCATCTGTGGATAGCGATACAGAACTTTGTTTCTTGCTATGCTACGAAACTAAATAGTTCCCGACATAAAAACATCTACTGCTGGTAGACTTTATATCATCTATATTCCCAGCCTAGTCAGTATTTGTATAACCAACTAATTGAACATTAGTATCATGTGGATACCATAGGCCTAGATTGGTCAAACTTGTGACATATCTTATAATTCGCTTGACAATAATAAGGTATGATTCCTTAGGATCTGATTGATATCTAGCATAGATGCCTACACTAAATGCTATATCAGGTCGGCTCGTAGTTAGCTGTAATAAGCTACCAATCATACTGCAATATAATCGAGGATCTACACTTTTACCTATTGCATCCTTTGAAAGCTTAAGAGTTGTACTCATAGGAGTATCGAAGTTTTTTCCATTTTCAAATCCAAATTTCTTCACTAGATTTAGAGCATACTTAGTTTGAAAATGAAATACCATCGTCAAGTTCTTTAACTTGTAAACCTAGAAAGTAATTCAATTCTCCCACCATGCTCATTTCGAACTTGGATTTCATAAACTCTGCAAACTCAATAGACAGGTTAGAACATGTAGAACCATATATAATGTCATCAATGTAGATATGTACTATAAGTATGTATTCATTATGCTTCTTAATAAAAAGAGTTTTATCAACTCTCCCCATAACAAAATCATGACTTAGCAAAAACTTTGTCAATTTCTCATACCATGCCCTGGGAGCTTGTTTCAAACCATAAAGTGCCTTTTTAAGGTGATACATATGATCAGACTATTTAGGGTCTTAAAAACCCTTAGGTTGTTCAACGTATACTTCTTCATATAGATCACCATTCATGAAAGCACATTTCACGTCCATTTGATAGATTTTAATCATTATAAAACAAGCAATGGATATGAACAATCTAATAGATTCAAGACGAGCTACTGGGTCAAAGGTTTCATCATAGCCGATTCCTTCTATCTGAGTGTACCCTTGTACAACCAGTCTAGAGTTATTTCTTATAATGTTTCCTGATTCATCAGATTTATTTTTAAAAATTCACTTGGTTCCTATAATATGTTTATCAGACAGTCTTGGAACCAATACATTATATCATTTCTAACAAATTGATTTAGTTCATCTTGCATGGCAACTATCCAATTTTCATCAGTAAGTGCCTCTTTTACATTGGCTGGTTCAATTTGGGAAGTAAAACATGCATAATTGCATATGTTTTTCAATTGTCTATGAGTGCATACACCAGTGAGAGGGTTGCATAGGATTTAATCAGTAGGATAATCTTTGACTGATCGTAGTTCATAGTTGGTTTGATAAGATGAGGAGTCAAGTTTACCAAATATAGTGACTTCATCGTCTTCTGAACTAGATATTGGTGTGTTCAGGTGATCATCAATAACCACATTTATAGACTCCTGAATAATAAATGTTCTCTTGTTTAGAACACAATATGCCTGACTATTCAAGGCATAACCTAGGAAAATCCCTTCATCACTCTTACTGCTGAACTTCCCTAAATTTTCCTGGTCTCGTAAAATATAACACTTACTACTAAAAATTTGAAAGTATTTTACAATAGGTTTATTATTAAACCATAATTCACAAGTCATTTTATCTTTTGATGTTCTAATGTAAACATGGTTTTTTATATAACATGCAGTATTAACAGTTTCAGCCCATAGATTTTTAGGTAACTTCATGCTATTCAACATAATATTACCCATTTCTTGAAGCACTCGGTTTTTCCTTTCAACAACCCATTTTGTTGAGGTGTCTTAGGTGCAGAAAACTCATGCGATATTCCATGATCACTACAGAACTTCTCAAAATTACTATTTTTAAACTTCGATCCATGGTCACTTTGGATTTTAGAGATATTCATTTCCTTTTCAGTTTGGATATGCTTAAGTATCCTTTTCACTTCTTCGAGAGTTTCAGACTTTTCTCTCATGAAAGATACCCATGTGAATCTGGTAAAGTCATCGACAATTACCAAGAAGTACTTTTTACCTCCTCTACTCTCTGTTCTAGTTGGTCCTATTAGATCCTAGTGGAGGAGTTCAAGGGGTTTGGATGTGGCGATGGAGTTCACTTTCTTATGACTACTCCGTGTTTGTTCTCGAATTTGACATGCGCCTCATATTTTATCCATTTTCTTCAATTTGGGCAGACCCCTAATTGGATAAGCTTTGCTCAATTTATATAGATTCTGGTAGTTTACATGTCCAAGGCATTTGTGCCATAAATCACTATCATTAGTTTGGACCATGGAACATGATAATTTAGATGAGGAAGATTCAATTATGATATAACAACTCTCAGACGTTCTATGGCCATTTAATATCACACAGCCTTTCTCATTTGATATCTCGGATCCTTGATTAGTAAATTTAATACTATGCTTGTTATCACATATTTGAGATATGCTTAAAAGATTGTGCTTAAGACCTTCAACAAATAAAACATTTTTAAAAGGAGGAAGGTTAGAGATATGAATGGTACCTTGACCAATAATTTTGCAGTTGCTTCCATCACCAAATGTGATTGAACCATCAATCATATATTTAAAGTTGGTGAGCAAATCTCGGTCACTGTCATGTGCCTTGAGCAACCACTGTCTAGGTACCACTTTGATTGACTCGAAGCCTTGAAGGTGGTGTGCGCAACCAAGCAAGTAACCTTAGGAAACCATTTCATAGTTGTTTTGGGTTTTGGAGTACTATTGGTTTTTCTTCCCTTATAATTACTATTAACCCTAACATTAGAGTTAGATTTGAAAAACTCTTTAAATAAATCCACAATTTTTTCAGCTAAAGTATTATAAGATTGTTTTCTAAAGCTGAAATTTTTAGAATTAACTTTAGGTGCTTGAAAAGTCTTTAAAATTCTAGAATTGTTATGATTATTTTGTTTCAAGTCCCTTCTTTTAAGTTAGAGGATTCTCCTTTGATAAACATGGGAGAAGTGCTCTTATTTTTAAGAAGCATGAATTTATCATGGCCCAGACCCGATCTATCTCCACATGTTCTAGATACAGTTAGTAACTTTTCAAGTTTAAGGTCTCCTTGGGCATACCTCCATGTATCCTTTGAACTCAAGAAGGAAGATACTTCATTTTTTTAATTTCTCATTCTCTAATCTTAATTTTTCAAGTTCTGATGTTTTGAAATTCAAATCACATTTGGTTTTTTCTAAACAATCAGAAATATGAGACTTTTCTAAAATAACATCTTCAAAATCCTCTTTTAACTAGAGGTGGGCATCGAGCCGAGCCGAGTCGAGCTGTGCTAAGCTTGGCTTGGCTTGTCCATGGTGTACTCTAGTTCGAGCTCGAGCTCGAGCTCGGCCTCGAGCTCAACATTGAAGTTTAGCTTGTTTGCCGAAGCTATCGAGTCGAGTTCAAGTCGAGCTAGTGGTTCGAGTCGAGTCGAGTTTACCTCGAGTCGAGCTCGAGCTTGTTCATATCATTCATCATAGATTAAGTTATTAAAATTTTGGCTAAAAAATGCATATTAAATGCCATATTACTAAGACATAAATGATAAACCTCTAGATACTATCAATATCATCCTACAAAAACATAATTTGTCCTCAACAATCAACATCAACATCAATTCAAAATAGTTAAAATATATTAAAAATTATAAATCCATTCATGAAAATTTTTAAAGCTTTCATTCCTTCAAGTATTCTAGCCCACGCTTTCAATTTCATTGTCCTCTTCATACTCTTCAGCATCGAAAGTGCTACCGCCCCAAACTGGATGCAACCAATCTTGCGTACATATCAGTTCTTCAACTGTATTCGAGGCGAGTGAGCTTCGATACTTGCTAACTACCCTGCTGCCAGTACTAAAAGCTGATTCTGATGCCACGGTCGAAATTGGAATTGATAAAATGTCTCGTGCCATTAAAGAAAGTCTAGGGTATTCACGAGCTCGAGACTTCCACCATTGCAAAACATCGAAATCATTATCTTTTATCCTTATGACCGGTTCTTTTAAATACTTGTCCACTTCGGATTTAGTTTTCTGCGTCTCCGTTTCTTCTTCGTCTAAAAAAGACATAAAGTCATGAAGTCGCCCGCTAGTAGTAGAAGAACTATTCGCAATTTGAGAAGTACTTATTGCACTTGATGGATCGGCCGAATTATCAACATATGATGCAAACAGCTCTTCAATTGCAGCATTAATAATGGCGGTCTCCGCTGAGACTCTTTTAGAACTGAAATAAAGTGATCTGAAAACAAATCTAACCATTGCTATCTTGTATCGTGGATCCAGGACAACTGCAATAGCCATTAACAAGTAGCATTCACCCCAATACTTATCAAATTTCATCTGCATTCCTAGAGCCATCACTTTTAAAAATTCCGGACCATCAGCAACACATTTTTTAAGCGCGTTCATAATGAAAATATTTTCAGGAAGAAATAGATTTGCCGTGGGATACTTATTTCCTGAAAAAATCTTCGTGCAGTCGTAAAAAACTTTGAGAAACCGATGAACATCTTCAGCTTTCTTCCAATCTTCATCACTTGGCACATATGCGTACATTTTATCACGCGCCGCAAGTTCAGGGAATGCAACTTTAAATTGTATAGCCGTATCCAACATTTCATAAGTGGAATTCCAGCGAGTGTAGGCATCTAACTTCAACTACTGTTTAGATTTCAAATCCAAACGTTGGATTATGTCATTCCACGTACTCATTCTTGAAGGTGACCCCCTTATATATTTAACGCTATCTCGTATGTTTGCAATCATTGAATCAATTGCTTTAAGCCCTTCTTGCACAATCAAGTTGAGTATGTGAGCACAACATCTAACTTGAAATATTTTACCTTCGAATAATTAATTTCCAGCAGCCTTGAACTGAGTACATAAGAAAGAAATCAACATATCGTTAGACGAGGCATTATCTAAAGTAATTGAAGAAATTTTCTTTTCAATGCCCCACTCAACAAGACAGTTGTAAATGCAATCAGACAGTACCACACTGGTATGAGGAGGAGGAACATGGCGGAAGTTTAAAATCCTCTTTTGTAGTTTCCAATCCACATCCACGAAGTGTGCGGTTAATGACATATATCCTTCTCTCTGATTTGAGGCTGTCCACATATCAGATGTCAAGCTTATTCTGGATACGGATTCAAGGAGAGCTTTCAAGTTAGCTTTCTCAATGGCATACATCTTCATGCACTCTCTTTTCATAGTAGATCGAAAGGCCTTCTCACATCTGGGATTTAGAAATTTACAAAATCCCATGAAAACCTTACTTTCCACCATGCTGAATGGCTTCTCATTGACTATCACTAACCTCACAAACCACTCATTTAATTTATTCGGGTCATACTTATATGTTGACAGTGCAGCTTTAGAGTTATCGTCTTCATAAATATTAAATGAAAGCAGTTGCTGCAATCCACCCTTCGATGTTCTTAGTCTCTTCACACATTTATCTAGATGCCTCTGATAGTGAGTTGTAGAAGAACCAGAATGCTTGCTGTAAAGAGTCTTACAAAACTTGCATCTAATCTTGACAGAACCATCTGGTTGCGTGATCTCATCAAAAGATTCCCATATTGCCGATCTTTTTTTCCCTTTTACAGAACCTGAAGTTGTTTCAACTTTATTATCTAATTTTTCTTCATCCACAGAAAAAGGAGAATTGATTGGCACACCAGGGCCAGGAGTACTTGAGTTTTCTTCAGTAGTCATCTAAAAATCAAAAGTTAACAAGTATAAATATATAATACAAACAATATCGGCAGCACTTCCCTATATTCTCCGAATATATGTAAAATTCGATACTAATTAGTTGCCACAGTCACATGTAATTCATCAAGTGGACTTTAAAAGATATTTGTGATCATCACAATTTTATATTGTATTGTATGGAAAAAAATATTTGTATAATATTTTTTCTATTAATTTAATATTTTAGTAATGTAAAAATATTATTATTATGATTTTATCACTTATATTCAAATATAAAAATGGTTAGTCAAGTTACGTTAGAATAAATAAATAAATCAAAGAGAGATTGTAATTTGTAATTAGATTGTAATTTGTAATTATTATATTTTTATGATATCTTACAGCCGGTAATTCTAATTAAGTCAATTACTGCCAACATAGCTACCTTCCCGTGTACTTTTTGTACAATTGTTTAAATATTGATGACTTATTAACCATGTAAGTGGCATGCATGTCTGTTAATCCAGACCATCCAAAATAACTCACTTAGGATACGGCCTTAGCTATAAGGTTTGGACCATAGATGATCATCTTTTTAACTGTCCATTTGGTGGCCATACTTAGATAATCAGGACCATTTGATCAGTGTGACTATTGGGGGCCGTGATTTGGGCACTGTATATCAATGTAAGTGTGCATCGTGGATGAAAGAGAAATGATCACCTGTACAGTTGGTTTTTCCTCATAGGATCTACCCTCGTTGAGTTACCATCCAAAAATCAGATTAGTTGAACAATCCTGGCCTTTGATTCTTAAACACTTGTTAGATTATCTAATAATCTCAATTTTGGATCCATGATACATAAAATCCAGTACCCAATATTTGAATGGTTTCATGTGAATTATTTGTATACCAATGTAAACTCAGAGAGAGAGAGAGAGAGAGATGGGAAATTACTTGATACTCTACTTGCCTACCTATGATGCTTGATATGCAGTCACTTAAAAATGGTATATTTTTAGAATATATTGACTCAAATTAAACAAATTAAATTGCAGAATTCACCGTATCTTAAAAAATCATAACCTCTGAGTGGTAAACACTTGTTTGTTGAAATCAAACCATATGATAGGATTAATTTCTAGCTCTCTAATATTTTTTCATAAATTTGATATTAGATGATCAAGTGGGCATAATTTTTTCCTAAATATAAACTGATACCCATAATTCAGACGGTTTAATTTGAACTAATTTTATGCCATGTATGCATGTCTCAAGTGCATGCGTATCGTCTACGATACTTCGCCAGAGCATCAAAGGTGTTTCTCGGTGAGAGATCCAGGCATATTAATATAATGGTAGGTTGTGGAGCCCAAGCACTCTGAGCCCCACCATGATGTATGTGTTTCATCCATGCGGTCCACCCATTCTTTCATATCATTTTATGATATAAGCCCAAAAATGAGTTCGATCCAAATCTCAAGTGGACCGCACAGTGTTGATTGAACGCCCACCATTAAAAACCTTGTGGGAGCCACAAAAGTTTTGGATCAAGCTGATAAATATTTTTTACCTTCTTCCAAGTCTTTATTACCTAATCAATGGATTAAATGTCAAATAACCATTACAGTTGGCTCTAGGAGATTTTTAATGGTGTAGTTCAATCACTACTATTTTCCCACGGTGTGGTCCACCTGAGATTTATATCTACCTCAATTTTGTGATCAAGCCCTAAATTTATATTTCAAAATGGATGGACGGCATAGATAAAACACATACATCATGGTGGGCCCCAAGTAGCACCAACCACTGGGCACACAAAATCCTTTCCTCCAGCATAGATTCCAAGGAGGAGCTTCACAGCCATGCCTGAGATGACGTTTCGACAGTTCTCTTTTGACTTATTTGAAACGGATGGGCTACTCATGGTCGGTGCTCTGTGGGCCCCATCATGATGTATGTGTTTCATCCATTCCGTCCATCTATTTTTCTAGATCAATTTATGGTAATACACAAAAAATGAGATACATTCCGGTCTCAAGTGGACCACATTACAGGAAAAAGTGTTGAATGAACTTCGACCATTAAAAACCTTTTCAGGGCCATAAATGTATTGGATTAAGTTGATCTTTGTTTTTTCCCTTCATTTGGGTCTTTATGACCTAATCAATAGATGGGATGTCAAATAAACAGTACAGTGGGCCTTAGGAGGATTTAAATCATGGATATCCAATCACTGTTGTTTTCCTATGGTGTGGTCCACTTGAAATTTATATCCCCTAATTTCTGGGATGAAAACCTACAATGATATTTAAAAATGGACAAACGGAATGGATGAAACATATACATCATGGTGGGGCCCATAGAGCACCCACCACCACCTCTGGGGCTCGTGTCAGGGGGAGTAGCCAATCCATATCCCTGTTCTCTGGAAAAAAAAACTGCATCCCTATTCTCCAGGGAGTAGCCAATCCATTCCATCCTTTTCACCTCCAACCTCCTACATCCTACCATTGTTCTTATACCCATGCTATGCTAGGCAGATACATGAGAGATCTAATCCATTCACTCATCAGGCGGGCCATCACGGAACCCGATTCGAGATCCAAGCCACTCATCAGGTGGACCCCATTCTCCAACAGAATCAAGAAAGAGGAAAAAAGAAGAAGAAGAAGAACTCACCTTAATGATGTTGGTCGGGTGGGCGTGCGGCGAGCAGGGGCAGCGGGCTGGGTGGGGACCGTGGGGTAGAGATGAGAAAGAGAAGAAAATTAGAATAGGGAAAAAGGGAAAGGGAGGCAGTTGCGGGTGGGGTGGGGACGTGAGGTAGGGTTTTTAATTTTTACGATTATATATATATATATATATATATATATATATATATATATATATAAAAACTATTTCTAACAAGCCGAGTCGAGCACGAGTTCGAGTTTCGAGTCGAGTTCGAGTTCGAGTCGAGTCGAGTTAAAATGGGTCATGGTCGAACTCGGCTCGTACTCACCTCGAGCTGCAGTATTTCAGCTTGGCTCGGCCCGACTCAGCCATTCAAGCCGAGTCAATCCGAGCTGACTCGAGCCAAGTCGAGCGAGTTATTCGAGCTAGCTCGACTCGTGAACAGCTCTACTTTTAACACAAAAAATTTCTCTTTTTGAAGCTTATGTTTGACAGTAATCTTACAACTCTCCCTGTATAGGGCATTATAGGCATCTTGAAGATCATCTTCAATATCGTTTTTAGGGTCACTCCTCAAATTTTCATCATCGATTGAATCACAATTATCTGGGGAAGTGACTATGGCTAGAGTCATTAAAGCCTTGACTTCATTTGAAGTTTAGGGTTCTGATTCATCCAACTCAGAAGAGGCTTCAGAGCCGGATGATTCATCCCATGTGGCTAACATACCTTTTCGCTTTAGTTTGTCCCTCTTTACACACTTGTTTGCCAAATGCACGTATTCATGGCAGTTGAAACATTGCCTATCTTTTAGAGATTTCCAAGTTTTAGTTTTTCCCTTTTTCTTCTCAAAGGGTTTTTGAAAATCAACTCTTTTCTTACTCTTAAAAATTTTTTAAAACGTTTTCACAAGTAAAGCCATATCATCCTCTGAGTTTTCACAATCAAAATTATTATCTTGAGAGAGATATTTGGATGATTTAAGAGTGATAGATTTACCATTTGGAGCTTTGAAATTCAACTTGTAATTTTGAAGTGAACCAACAAGTTCTTCCACTCTCATATTATTAGTGTATCTAAGTCCCTAAATGGTAGTTACCTTGGAATGGAATCTCTCACGAAGTGATCGCAGTATTTTTGCACAAACTTTGTTTTCTGGGATGTTGTCTCCAAGACCCCACATTGAGTTAACTATGTCATTCAGTTTTATATAGAAGTCCAGGAATGATTCATTTTCTTTCATACGTATTTCTTCAAACCTAGTGGTGAGGAGCTGAAGTTTTGACTTTTTTATGATAGTCGTACCCTCGTGTGTCATTTCTAAGATATCCCAAGCTTGTTTTGCAGTATCACAAGATATAATTCTTTTGAACTCATTAGGTGATAGTGCACAAGTTATTGCATTTAATGATTTGTCATTAGCACTACTCTCATTTTTCTGAGGTGTGGTCCATAAATAATAAGGCAATACTTGTATGGACTTGGTTCCATCACTGCCTAGAAATTCAGTCATTAGTGGTTTCTAAAAAGGCCAAGCTAAGAGTCCTAGAGAGGGTGTGAATAGGACTATACTAAATTAAAAATTTAAGCTCGAAATCATAAAGAAATAATCAAAGATAGCACTTATCAATTCAAATAGCAGAAATGAATAGCAACCTCAAATGTACAAGTATTGAGAGGTTGATACAGAAGTTGTTTTAGGGACAACCTTACACCAAAAACCAATGGCTTATGGTAGGACAACCTAATTTCTAAAATGTTCTATGTATTAAAAACTTAAACAAATATAGAGGAATCAAGAATAAAATAGAAATGAATTTCTACTATTATTACAACATTCACCACATGTGCAAAAAGTAAATTACAATCATTCACCGCAGATGCTGAAAAATAAATCACAACATTCAACCACTTAATCACATGCAACCATTCACCACAACTCTAGCAATTATAGTGGTTCTCTTATATGTATACCAACTATTAAAGAATAGCCACACAACTACTCCACTTCCAATATCCTCACATAGTGGATATTGGCTTTCACTGTGAAATAGGTTTTCCAAGGTTTAGCTAAAACCTTCACAATTGTGTTTTCATAGGGCTACTACAATTAAAAACCCCACTTACTGAGATTTTCTGGCTATCTCAGTCAAAACCAAAATTGAAAGATTTTCTGGCAATCTTACAAACCAAATAATGAAATTAGAAATGTACTTATGTGAAGATTCTTCTTTTGATGAAGCCTGGTAGATCCCAGTCGATGTAGATGTTCAATGTAGACTTTTAATGTACAATCTCACATATGAAAGGGTTCTTAGATCTAAATGATTTTTAAATTAAATTGTCTAGGGCTAGCTTGATTTGATTTTGACCTCAAAAAGGGTAAAATCAATATTCTCTTTATAAAAGAATTAGAATAAAATGGAGATCACAAAATCAAATACAAAAAAGTTATTAAAAGAATCTTAAATACTAACCAATTAGCTTCTCAAATGTGGGAATAAGTTTTCTCAGATTTGTGACTTGAATATCTTGGAATTGAATAAAAAACTCTGAAAATCGTCCTCAATTTATAAGCAAAAATACTGTTCACTCAACTAGCCCAGTGGTCGGTTCGACTGGTTGAAGGACTAACAAGAATTCAAAATTTTGAGCATGATAAGATAAGATCGCTACTCGACTGGTCAAGTAGCCTACTCGACTGGTCAAGTGGCCTACTCGACTGGTCAAGCCCTGCACTCGACTGGTCGAGTGGGACCCAGTTTGGTTGCTAGATTTTGAATCAAGCCTACTCGACTGGTCGAGCACTGTTCACTCAACTGGTCGAGCAATCTCCATGACTGGTCGAGTGTCCAATAGAAAATCCCAAAAATTCACAACAAACCTTGGACTGGTCGAGCTAGTGCTTGGACTAGTCGAACATAGGGTAAGACTAGTTGAGATAAAGCCTATAAAATTATATAATGACCCAATTTAAGTATACAATCAATATGACCTAACCTATGGTCAATCTAGGGTCATTCATACCTTATCAGTGAAGATTGAACATTGAAACATTGTTCGCTTCGGTTGATAGATTATCATGAAGTACTTGAGCTTGTCATCTTGAAGTACTTTGAAGCTTGAGCTTGAGAGCTTGTAACTTGAGTTTCAACTTGAGTATATGAGCTTAAGCTTGAGAATATTACTTGAGCTTGAATTCTTTAAGTAATGCACCTTGTCTTGATATAGTTGAAACTTAAAAACTTGATCTAGTACTTGAACATCTTGTTCTTGAACTTCTAGATCTTGTACTTGAGCTGCTTGAACTTCTTGTTCTTGAACTTGTACTTGATTGTAGGCAAGGATGATATAACGTTGAGCTACAAAAGATACAGATTCCAAGAGGTTTTGGCACTACAAAATTTGACAAATCTAAGATACATTTATAGTCTCCCCCTTTGTCAAATTTGTGACAAAACCAAATAAATAATATGATACACATAGTAAACATATGCATAAAGAATCATGCACTAGTTACAACCTGGTCAAAGAATCATGCATCAGTACTCAAAGAATCATAATCATGCACCAATACTCCCCCTCAGTACATTACTCCACGAAATCCAAGAGGAGAGGAGAAACTAGTACCTAACCACTTCTCTTCTCCACATTTTTAACATACATCCACTCCATAGAATCTAATATCATAACAAACATCATTATCATAAATTTCAATACAAATTCTCCCCCTTTTTGTCACTATATGATAAAGGAAAGAATGTAAAAATGATGATGGAAACAAGAGAGCAATGAGTAACGATAGAGAGAAGTTAGGTCAAGATAACATAAAGATTGCAAGATAAACATTCAAACAAATCCACAATAAGAACAAAACATGTCCAAGCATACAAAGTAAGAGATATCCACGTATAAAAGTTATTACAGATTAGAAATCAAAACTAATCTGAACCAGAATAAGGAGCAGGTATGGAAGGATTAATTTGATGTAGTCCCTTGTTAATGTGCCTTGGATATTTGCGCATGTATTTAAATTGATTCTCTTGGGACACATGCATACCTTCTATCTTTTCCTTAAGAGAATGTAAACGTTCATCAAAATCAGATGATTGAAAATCAAGATCTGCTGCAGAGTCAGATTCAATCTCATCAAAGATGTCATCCATATTGACATCATCCAGATGCAAAGTACCCTCCTCTTCATTTGCATCAGCTACTCCACTAGCACCCTCATCAACTTGGCATGGGGCCAGCTTCAAATTCATCCTATTAATATTAGAGTTGTTGAATGGTAGATGGTGAATTGAAGCTTCTCCAATAGGCTTAACCACTAAACTATGGGTGGCTAATACAGTCATAAGATAAGCAAAAGGTATATCACTATGACCTAGATGGAGACGGAACTGAATCATGATATAACAAATCAGTGAAGGAAGACACGGAGACTCCAGAAACAATAGAGTGTAGAATGTGGACCATGAACGTAGTAAACTCGATTTTGTTACCATATCTAGGGTAGACATTTGAAATGAAAATTCTATGAAGAACCCTGTATCTAGATAACATAAACTTGGAAGCGAGCGCATTTTTAGTACTCCATTTTGCATCCATATTACATAAAACTCTAATGAGCATATGCTTCTTAGATTCAGAAGGTTTTGCTACAAGAGAACTAATGGGAACACCATCATCATTAATTGGATGGTCCATTAATCCAGAAATGAGGTGATGGTCCACATCAATTGGACCTTCTCTAGTAGAAATTGTAAAAGTAAGATTCTCAGTAGAGAAGTCAGTAATACAAGCATACATGGCTTGCACAATAGAGCGGAATGCCGGACCACCCCAATGTAAAATGTTATACCATCCTACAGATTAAAGAAGTAGAAGGATACCAAAAGGAGCCAAATGATCAATGTTAACTGTTCGTTCTACTATCACGTTGCATAAGCGAATATCCCGCACATAGTCGGGATCTTCTTGGGGTGACCGAAGATATCGCAACGTGATAGGAGAGGAACGAGAAGAAGAGGGACCACGAGATCCTTTCTTCTTATTTATACCTTCCATTGCAACAAAGAAATCAAGGAATACAAGGATTGCAAAAGAGGTAAGAAGGGTTTCAAGCAAAATAGATTTATAACTAGAAAACCCACCAAATAACCATAAACCATGAAATAAATAACACAAACAAGAAAATGGAAGATCAAAGAACTTAAATCTACATGGAAATTAAAAATAATGCACTAACCATGGAGAAATCGAAGATCGGTTCGACCGGTCGTAGTAGGGCTTGTTGGAGAAGAAGAACAAAGTGAAGAAAAAGGTGTTTTTCTCCAAATAAAAAGCAAAACTCGAGTTTCACGACTGGTCATGTACATACTCGACCGGTCGAGCCACGACTGGTCAAGTTTGTACTCAACTGGTCATGCAGCACTAAAAATTTGTAATTATTCATTAATTTAAAATTTAAAATTTTAAAATAATAAATATATACATTATGATACAGAAAGGCCACTTCATATTGCACATGACAAGATCAAATTTCAATTTTGCATCAAGCTATTTTGTGAATATATCTGCAAGTTGATTCTCAGTCGGAATATATTTCAATGAAATTATCTTGTCTTCCACCAGTTCACGAATATAATGATACCTAATGTCAATATGCTTGGTTCGTGAATCTTGAATTGGATTTTTAGAAATATTAATTGCGCTTGAATTATCGCAATATAAAACTATGGATTCTTGCGCAATTCCGTAATCGCTTAGCATTCTCTTCATCCACACAAGCTGAGTGCATGCATTACCAGCAGTAATATATTCAGCCTCAGCTGTGGAGAGCAATACGGAACTTTGTTTCTTACTCAGACAAGAAACTAAATAGTTCCTGACATAGAAACAACCACCGCTGGTCGATTTACGATCAGCAATGTTACCAACCCAATCAACATCTGTGTAACCAGCTAATTACATACTAGTATCATGTGGATACAAGAGACTAAGATTATCTGAACTAGCGACATATCACAAAATACGCTTAACAGCAATCAAGTGTGACTCTTTAGGGTCCGACTGATATCTAGCATAAATTCCTACGCTAAAAGTAATATCAGGTCAGCTCGCAGTTAAATAAAGTAAACTACCTATCATACTGCGATACAACTTAGGATCCACACTCTTACCTGTTGAATCCTTAGAGAGTTTTAGAGTGGTACTCATTGAAGTATCAAAATTTTTCCCACTCTCAAATCCAAACTTTTTAACTAAGTTCAGAGCATATTTGGTTTGAGAGATAAAGAAATCATCAGGGAGCTGTTTGACTTGCAACCTTAGGAAATAGTTTAGTTCTCCAACCATGCTCATTTCAAATTTACATTTCATAAGATTTGCAAACTCAACAATCATGTTAACACAGGTAGATCCATAAATAATGTCATCAACATAGATTTACACTATTAGTATGTGATCATTATGCTTCTTTACAAATAATGTCTTATTAACACTTCCCATTACAAAGTTATGACTTAGTAGAAACTTAATCAACTTTTTGTACCATGCCCTGGGAGCTTATTTTAAACCATAGAGTGCCTTTTTCAGGCGATCGACATGATTAGCATGCGTAGGGTCTTCAAAACCCATTAGTTGTTTAACATACACTTCTTTATGTAAATCGTCGTTTAAGAACACACTCTTTACATCCATTTGGTATATTTTGAATTTTTTAAAGCATGCAATGGATATAAATAGTCTAATTGATTCAAGATGAGCTATTGGAGTAAAGGTCTCATCATAATCAATGCCTTTTATTTGAGTGTACCCTTGTACAACCAACCTAGCCTTGTTTCTAATAATATTACCAAGTTCATCAGACCTATTTTTAAAAATTCATTTTGTTCCGATAATATGTTTATCTTTTGGTCTTAGAATTAAGTACCAAACATCATTTCTAACAAACTGATTTAGCTCTTCTTGCATTGCAACAATCCAGTTTTCGTCAATAAGAGCTTCTTTTACGTTAGCCAGTTCTATCTGAGATGTAAAGCACATGTAGTTGCACATATCTTCAAGTTGTTTACATGTGCACACACCAGTGAGAGGGTTTCCAAGGATTTGATCAGATGGATGATCTTTAACTGTTCGCAGTTCAATATTATTTTGACTTGATGAAGAGTCTGGTTTATCAAATAAAAGTACTTCATCATTTTCTGAACTTGAGATAGGTGTATTCAAGTGATCATCTATAACCACATTAATAGACTCTTGAATTACACCGGTCCTCTTATTAAGAGCCCGATACACTCGACTATTCAGAGCATACCCTAAAAATATCCCTTCATCACTTTTGGTGTCAAATTTACCTAGATTTTCTCGGTCACGTAAAATGTAGCACTTGCTGACAAAAACTCGAAAGTATTTGACAGTAGGCTTCTTATCAAACCATATTTCATAAGCCGTTTTACTATTTGATTTTCTAGTATAAACACAGTTAATTATATAACAAGCAGTATTTATAACTTCAACCCAAAGATTTTTAAAAAGCTTCATACTATTTAACATTACATTTTCCATTTCTTGAAGCACTCTATTTTTCTTTCCATTACACCATTTTGTTGTAGTATTTTGAGCACAGAATATTCATGTGATACTCCCTAATCACTGCAAAATTTCTCAAAACTGCTATTTTCAAACTCAGAACCATGATCACTATGGATCTTAATGACTTGTTATTCTTTTTTCAGTTTGGATACGTTTAAGTACCCTTTTTACTTCGTCAAGAGATTCCGATTTCTCTCTTAAGAAGACTACCCAAGTATACTGTAAGTGCTATAGTTTATATCCCTGTCTATTGTCAAATTTGTGGTGCCAAAATCACTATTATGTTATAAGTGAAGCTCTCTCAAGGATCAACATTCATGATCAAGCTAAGCTCACAACAAGTAAAGCTCTCAAGTACAAAGGATCAATCTTGAATGAAAGAACAGCTCACAAGACAAGACTCAAGCTGCAAGACTTCAAGAAGAGTTCAAGGCTGTTTGTACACTTTCAAGATTGAGCTACATCAAGGTTTGATCTACATCAAGATTACAAGGCTCATACTTCAAGGTCACAAGTTCCAAATGTTTCAATGTCCATACTTCATGGTTGAGGTTTAATTGACCATAGGTTGACCTTAGAAGTAGGTCATTTCGGATACATAAACCGAATGTTTATTTTACATGTGATTAGTCTGTTCTTCGACTAGTCCTAGGTCTTCTTCGACTAGTCCTAGACTTGCTTCGACCAGTCTAAGAAATTCCTCGACCAGTCGTGAGTTTGTTACAAATTTCGGATGAAATCTGTTGGCCTTCGACTAGTCCTGGAATCTGTTCGACCAGTCGTAGGAACAGTGTCAACTGATCTTTGACCAGTTGTACAACCTTCAACTCGAAGTCTAGCGATGGTTTATAGGACCTACGACCAGTCGAAGGTGACCTACGACCAGTCGTAGAACGGTCAAAGCATATCCCGCAGGATTTTTCAAATATCTGTTATTGCTTCGACTAGTCGAAGAGCACTCTAGACCAGTCGAAGACCCGATCTTCTCACTTATAAATAGTGCACGAATCTCAGAAGAAATTATCGAATTAATAAAAGTATTCAAGCCAATCTTCATCGAACTTCTGAGAGATAATTCTGTGCTCCATTTAAGCTAAGTGTGCTTATTTAATATTCTCTTTCCTTAGCTTTATTTAATTGATTTTGTTTCTGTTATTCCAATCTGATTTGATAAGAGGAATTGTTATTCCCTTTCTTTGGAATCAAAATCAATTAAGGTAAGCCCTGTTTGGTTTAATTTAAAATCTATTAGAATTAGAACCATTGTAATCGAGTACTGGACATTGAACTTGGACATTCAATCATCTACTTTGATTTGGTTCTACCGGGCTGCTACAATGAAGGAGATATTCAGGTATTTTACATATTGTAAATTCCTTTCTATTATTTTGGTTTCTTTCAAGATTTGCCAGAAAAATCTTGTTATATTAGTTATCTGAGGAGAGCCAGGAAAACTCAGAAGTGGGGTTTTTTTAATTGTGTAAGCCCACATACAAAGACACAATTGTAAGGGTTTTGGGTAAACCTGGGAAAACCTATTTTTAGTGAACGCTAATATCCCCTGTGTGAGGATATTAGGAGTGGAGTAGCTTTTTGTGTGGCTGTTGTTTAACAGTTGGTGAACACACAGGCTAACCACTATAAACCCTTGTGTTGTGTTTGAATGATTTATATTTCTAATTTTTTATTCTTTTGTGGGATGTATGTATGGTGGTGAATGTTGTAATTATTTAATTCAAGCTTTGTGTGAATGTTGTAATAGCTTAGAATTTATTTTCTGCTATTCCTTTATCGCTTGATTTTCAATTTCATTTGAAAGTTGTTCCAGCAAGGTTGCCCTGCCATCTTTATGGTGTATGGCTGTCCCTAGAACAATACATTTTTAATTACAAGTTATTTCAATTCAGTTTATATTTATTATTGTATTCCTCTTCGGTTTGAGACTTGATACAAAGATCTTTCTAGAAATAAGGTTGTCCTACCATAAACTCTGTTTTTGGTGTAAGGTTGTCCTTAGAACAACGTTTGTATCAACCTCTCAAGATCTGAATTTTGAGGTTATTTTAATTTACTGCATTGTGATTTACTTTGGCTATCATATTTATTTTAATTCCGCTGTTATAAGTTTTAATTTGGCACTGTCCTATTCACCCCCCCTCTAGGACATATAGCTTAGCCTTTTCATATACCTGGTAAAGTCATCTATAATCACCAGAATATACTTCTTGCCACCTTGACTCTCATTCTAGTTGGTCTATTGAGATCCATGTGGAGGAGCTCAGTGGTTTAGATGTGGCATTAAAGTTCACCTTTTTGTGAGCACTCCTGGTTTGTTTACCAATCTGGCACTCGCTACATATTTAATCCACTTTCTTTACTTTGGGTAGCCCTCTTACCAATTCTCTTTTGCTTAATCTATACAAGTTGCGATAGTGTACATGTCTTAGGCGCTTATGCCATAAATCAGTCTCATCGGTTTGGACCATGTAACACTATAGCTTAGATGAGCTTGAATCATAAACAATATAGAATTTCTCAGAAGTTCTGCGACCAGTTAATATTACAGAACCATTCTTATTTAAAATTTCACACCCTTGGTTAGTAAATTTTACACTATGACTATTATCGCATATTTGAGAGATGCTTAATAAATTATGTTTTAAACCTTCTATATATAAAACATTCTCAAATAGAGGGAGGTTTAAGAGTTGAACCATATCTTGGCCAACAATTCTGCAGATGCTACCATCACCGAATGTGACTGAAGCATCAGTCATGTCTTTAAGATTGGTGGATAGACCTTTGTCACCTGTCATATGTCTGGAGTAACCATTATCTAGGTACCACTTTCAATGGCTCGAAGCTTTGAAAGCAGTGTGGGAAACCAAATAAATAACCTTAGGGACCCATTTCATTACAGTTTTGGGTTTAGGAGTATAGTTGGTCTTTTTATGTTTATAGTTGTTATAAGTCCTACCCACTGAGTTAGATTTTAAGAGCTCCTTAAGTAAGTCAACTATTTTCTCAGCTAAAGGATAACGATTTCGATTTTTATAGTTGATATGGTTACTTCTAGGGTTTGAATTTTAAAAAATTTTAGTATTTTTAGAATTATTTTGATTCAGAATTTTTCCTTTTAAGTTAGAAGACTCCCCTTTAACAAATTTAGGAGTATTCTTATGTTTGGGAGGAATTCTTTTATCGTAGCCCATTTTAAATCAATCGTCACATTTTCTGGATCTGGATAAAAGTTTTTTAAATTTAGGATCACCTTGGGCATACCTCCATGTGTCCTTCAAACTCAAAAGTGAAGAGACTTGTAGTTTTAACTTTTCATTTTCAAATTTCAAGTTCTCAACTTGGGACATTTTGAAATCTAAGTCGCACTTAGTTTTTTCAAAGCAATCTGAAAAGTGTGATTTTTTTAAGACTAGATTATCAAATTTCTCTTTTAGTTTTGAAAACTTTTCTTTTTAAAGTTTTAACTTTACAGCTATTTTGCAACTTTCCTTGTATAGGGCATCATAAACATCTTGACGGTCTTCTTCATTTTCATGGTCACTATTCAGATTTTCTTCACTGGTTGAATCATCATTATCTGAAAAAGTGAACTTGGATAGCGTCATTAGGGCTTTAACATCATTAGTAAACTTAGTTTCAGAATCTTCTGACTCAGAAGAGACTTCAGAGCAGGAAGATTCGTCCCATGTAGCCAACATACCTTTCTTTTTAGACTTGTCCTTCTTAGGACATTTGTTTGCTAGATGCCCATATTCATGGCAGTTGTAGCATTGACTATCTTTTAAAGATTTTCAAGTTTTAGATCTAGGTCTTTTCTTTTCAATAGGTTTTTGCAAATCAACCCTCTTTTTACTTTTGAAAATCTTATAAAGCTTTTTGGCTAAAAGAGCCATATCATCTTCAGAAGTTTCTAAATCAGAATTACTATTTTCATGAGAAATACTTTTAGAAGACTTAAGGGCGATAGACTTACCTTTAGGAACTTTAAAGTTTAACTCGTAAGTTTGTAAAGAACCAACCAGTTCTTCTACCCTCATATTATCTGTATCTCGAAGTTCCTGAATCGTGGTCACCTTTAAATTAAACCGTTCAGGCAATGAGCGCAATATCTTCACACAGACTTTACTTTCTAGGATCCTATCACCAAGACCCCACATAGAGTTGACAATGTCATTTAATCTTATATAAAAGTCCATAAATGTTTCACTTTCTTCCATATGTATTTCCTCATAATTAGTTGTGAGGAGTTGAACTTTAGATTTCTTAACAATTATTGGACCCTCGTGTGTCATTTCCAAAATATCCCAGGCTTGCTTTGCAGTATCACAGGATATAATTCTCTTGAATTCATCGGTGATAGTGCGCAAGTAATTGCATTTAAAGTCTTTACATTTGTACTACTCTTACTTTTCTTAAGAGTGGTCTAAGAAAATTAAGGTGTGACTTTTACAATTTTAAATCCCTCAGTACCAATTACTTCAGTGGTAGTAGGGGTACAATTGGTCACTGTGGCTTGCCACATGCTTTCATCCATGGATTTTAAAAAAATCCCCATTCTGGCTTTCCAATGAGCATAATTAGAGCCATCAAAAGGTGGAGACCTAGTGATTAAAAGGCTGTCAAAATTTGACATCTTAAAAAGCTCAGATCGATTAGCTCAGGAAATTAATCCAAAAATTAAAACAAGCTATTAGGCTTTGATACCACTTGAAAAGGCCGAGCTAAGAGCCTTACGGGGGGGTGAATAGGACTATGCCAAATAAAAAAAATTTAAGAGCAGAATAATAAAGAAATAATCAAAGATAGCACTTATCAATTTAAATAGCAGAAATGAATAGCAACCTCAAATGTACAAGTATTGAGAAGTTAATACAGATGTTGTTCTAAGGACAACCTTACACCAAAAACCAATGGCTTATGGTAGGACAACCTGATTTCTAGAACGGTCTGTGTATCAAAAACTCAAACAAATACAGAGGAATAAAGAGTAAAATAAAAATAAATTTCTACTGTTATTACAACATTCACCACATGTGCAGAAAGTAAATTACAATCTTTCACCACAAATGCTGAAAAATAAATTACAACAATCAACCACTTAAGCACATGTAACCATTCACCACAACTCTAGGAATTATAGTGGTTCGCTTGTGTGTACACCAATTGTTAAAGAACAGCCACACAACTACTCCACTCCCAATATCCTCACACAGTGGATATTAGCTTTCACTATGAAATAGGTTTTCCAAGGTTCACCTAAAACCTTCACAATTGTATTTTCAAAAGGCTACCACAATTAAAAAACCCACTTACTGAGATTTTCTAGCTATCTTAGTCAAAACCAAAAATGAAAGATTTTCTGGCAATCTTACAAACCAAATAATGAAAATAGAAATGTACTTATCTGAATATTCTTCTTTTGATGAAGCCCGGTAGAACCGATTCGATGTAGACGTTCAATGTAGACGTCCAATGTACAATCTCACATATGAAAGGGTTCATGAAAGGGTTCTTAGATCTAAATGATTTTTAGATTAAATTTTTCAGGGCTAGCTTGTTTTGATTTTGATCTCAAAAAGGGTAAAATCAATATTCCCTTTACATAAGAATTATAATAGAAAATAGATCAAAAAATCAAATACAAAAAAGCTATTAAAAGAATCTTAAATACTAACCAATTAACTTCTGAAATGTGGGGACTGTTGAGGGTCAAATATTGCATATAGACTCTGAAAATCGTCCTCAATTTATAAGCAAAAATATTGTTCACTCGACTGGCCCATTGGTCAGTTCGACTGGTCGAAGGACCAACAAGAATTCAAAATTTTAGGTGCGATAAGATAAGATCGCTACTCGACTAGTCGAGTAGCTTGCTCGGCAGGTCGAGTGGCCTGCTCGACTTGTCGAGCCTTGCACTCGACTGGTTGAGCATTGTTCACTCGACTGGTCAAGTAATCTCTAGGACTGGTTAAGGGTCCAATAGAAAATCCCAAAAATTCACAACAAACCTTGGACTGGTCGAGCTAGTGCTTGGACTAGTCGAACATAGGGTAAGACTAGTCGAGATAAAGCCTATAAAATTATATAATGACCCAATTTAAGTATGCAATCAATATGACCTAACCTATGGTCAATCTAGGGTCATTCATACCTTATCGGTGAAGATTGAACATTGAAACATTTTTCGCTTCGGTTGATAGATTATCATGAAGTACTTGAAGCTTGTCATCTTGAAGTACTTTGAAGCTTGAGCTTGAGAGCTTGTAACTTGAGTTTCAACTTGAGTATATGAGCTTAAGCTTGAGAATATTACTTGAGCTTGATTCTTTAAGTAATGCACAATGTCTTGATATAGTTGAAACTTGAAAACTTGATTTAGTACTTGAACATCTTATTTTTGAACTTCTAGATCTTGTACTTGAGTTGCTTGAACTTCTTATTCTTGAACTTGTACTTGATTGTAGGCAAGGATGATATAATGTTGAGCTACAAAAGATACAGATTCCAAGAGGTTTTGGCACTTCAAAATTTGACAAATCTAAGATAACATTTACAGTTTCCATTTGCTAACCGTTGCTTGCCACACGCTTTCATCAATGGACCTCAAAAAGTTCCTCATCCTGGCTTCCCAATAAGCATAATTGGAGCCATTAAATGGTGGTGGCTTATTAATAGAAAGACTATCAAAATTTGACATATTGAAAGCTCGAGATCGATTAGCTTGAGAAATAAGTCTAATGGAATGAGCTATTAGGATCTGATACCACTTGAAAAGGGTGAGCTCTCAGTCCTAGAGGGGGGGGGGGGGGGGGTGAATAAGACTATGCCAAATATGAATTAAATGCAGAATATAAGGCAGATAGCATAAATAAATTGCAACCTCTAATGCAATAGTCTTGAGAGGTTGATATAAACTTTGTTCAAAGGACAACCTTATACCAAAAACCAAGGTTTATTATAGGACAACCTAATGTCTTGAACTTGGTAAGGATCAAAAACTTAAACCAATACCAAAGGAAAATAAAATAAATCTAGCTATTACAACATTCACCACATGTACATGAAAATAACTACAACTTTCAGCACATCACATACATCACCATCATCATCATCATAATCATCATCCAAACTCCGAGAATTATAGTGGTTCGGGTGTACACCAATTATTCTCAAACAGCCACCCTCCTCCACTCCCAATATCTACAATCCATGGGATATCGACTTTCACTAAGAAAGAAGGCTTTCCAAGGTTCACCTAAAAACCTTTACAATTGTGTTTTCAATGGGCTACCACAATAAAAAGCCCCACACACTGAATTTTTCTAGCTATCTCAGTCAAAACCAAAATGAAAGATTTTTTTGGTAATCTTACAAACCATAATATAATAAATGAAATATATTTATCTGAAGATTCTTCTTCGATGTAGCTCGGTAGAACCAATTATTTGTAGACTTAGATGTTTAATGTTCAATCTCACAAATGAAAGGGTTCTAGGTCTAAATGAATTTTCATTTAAAATCAAACTTAGGCTAGCTTGATTTGATTTCTTAGATCTCAAAAGGGTTAAGCAAAATTTCCTTTTTAATAAGTAGAATTGAATAACAAGAGATCAATAAAATCAAAAGAGCTACAAAAGAGTCTAAAATTACTGAGCAATAGTTTCACTATAGCAGGGACTTAATTCTCAGAGAGGAGGCTTGATATAACTTGAAATTAAGGAATAAAGCTAAGAAATGCCCTCTATTTATAGGGTGAAATTCGGTTCCCTCAACTGGTCTAAGGTCTGCCTCAACTGGTCCAAGTAACAACCATTTTTTTAAAATTCTGGAGCGATCGGATAAACCCGTTACTCGACTAGTGGAGTGGCCTACTCAACTAGTCGAGTGGGCTCAAAATAACTTGCTGGACTTCGTGTTGAGCCCTGCTCGATTGGACGAGTCAGTCTCCACGACCGATCGAGCAAGGTGCTCAACTGGTCAAGTCCTCAATAGAAAATCTGAAAATTTTCAAATAATTCCTAGAGTTGTCGAGAAAAACCCTGGACTGGTCGAGCTAGTGCCTGGACTAGTCGAATCAAGACAAGGACTAGTCGAAGCAAGGTCCAAATTAAGTACCATTTCCTAAATTCTATATGTAATAAGTATAACCTATTCCTAAGGTCTTTCTATGGTCATGTATACCTGAAATGTGAGCATTGAACTTATCAACTCGGTCGCTTCGGTAGATAAAATACTTGAAGTACTTTGAAGCTTGAAACTTATACACTTTGAAGCTTGAGCTTGAATGCTTGAACTTAAGCTTGAGTACTTGAGCTTAAGCTTAGGCTTGAGCTTGTGTACTTGTACTTGAGATTGGACTTGAGCTTATGTATGAAGTTGTACTTGCACTCTGACTTGTATATGATCTTTGACAGTTGAACATGCTCTTCAACTTGAAGATGTAGATGCTTTAGATTGTTGATGTGTATGACACAAAAAATCATCTTCAAATGAAGGTGAACTTTTCATCTATTGAACTTGAAGGTGAACCTTCCATCCATCAAACAAGTCAATCACTCTCAAGTGGTTTGTCATTACAAAATTTGACAACATAGGATGCTAGATCTAAAATATAGCACTTACCAGTAGTACTGTGGAATGCATATAACAAATAATTGAAAAACAAAATCAAAGATGATGCAGAAGAAGACCTCTTAATATAAAAAACATTAAAATTATTCTCAATTCTTTATAGATTGAGGTTTTTACAGGGATGGTTTTGAGGTTTCGGAAGGAGATGGGTTTGAGGTTTCAGAAGGAGATGGGAGGGAGATAGGGGTTTTGATAGGGGCTGGGTGGGAGGCATGCTTGGCGAGTTCGCCAGGGAGGATGAGACGAATGGATGTTTAGATCTACCTCGATGTGATGATGGGTTTCTCGTTGTAGTGAGCCAACCTTGACGATTCCTGGGCCAGCATCTCAAAGATGTCGTTAATAAAGTTGTTTATGATTCCCATGGGCATGCCGGAGATCCCAATGTCGGGATGGACTTGCTTCAAGGCCTTGAAGATGTAGATCTTGTAAGTTCTAACGTTCTTCTTCGATCTCTTCTTCTTCTTCTCATCTTCAGTCGATCCTCCTTCCTTTGGAAGCCTCTTCCTTACTTTTGGCTTCTTTTCTACAGGAGCTTTCTCCTCCTTCTCTACAGTGGGCTTCTTCTCTGCTAGCTTTTTGGCAAGATGGTGAAAGTGAAGAAAAGATACAACTGTAGTGAGGATTGAAAAAGAAAAGATAGGGGAGAAAGAGCAACAAAGATTAAGGATTTCTCCAAAATACAGAGCTAGAAGGAACTATGTTTGCTACAGTGTGAGGAAAAAGGGAAATGACATTCTTTAGGGTTTCCTAGAGAGAGGGAATGAAAAATGCCTTTTTACGGGAGGTTAGGGGTCTTTTTAGGTTTGGTACATGGTTTAAAACGATTCCAATTTTGAAACGGCCTTAAGCTGTTTGAGAACAAAAAATGTAGGCATTCTGGAATAGAAATTTTGGTGTAGTGAGTGGGCAACCTGAGATTTCCCATGGGGAGATTAAACATATTTTGGAGAAAACGGTTAACTTCAATAGTAAGGATTGTTCAATCTGTCTGACCGATGCTTTATGGGCATACTATACAACTTTTAAAACTCCCATTGGAATGTCTCCCTTTAAACTCGTCTATGGGAAACCTTGCCACTTGCCAATGGAATTAGAACATAAAGCATACCGAGACATTAAAATTTTGAATTTTAACTTGGACAACGCTGGCTCTCTGCGCAAACTTCAATTAAATGAACTCGAGAAAATCAGGAATGACGCATACAAGAACTCGAGAATTTACAAGGACAGGATGAAGGTGTTCCATGACAGGAACATCCTTTGAAAATCATTCTTGACTAGTCAAAAAGTCCTTTTGTACAATTTTCGGTTACATCTTTTTTCGGGGTGAACTCTGATCTTGTTGGATCGGCCCTTTCACAATTACTAATGTTTAGCCTCATGGGGCCATTAAGATAAAGAATTCGAACAATGGTAATGCTTTTAAAGTGAATGGATATTGTTTAAAGCCATTTGTTGAGAAATTTGATTCAGAGGACATGTCCATACCTCTGATTGATCCTGTTTACCAAGATTAATCTCCTAGTCTGATGGAGGTGTAGTTAGGTTTATTGCTTTTATAGAATTTTGGATTACGATAGTTTTCTTTCCATTTGTTTAGTCTATTTTTAGTGACCCATCTTCATGTTGAGATACTTAGCAAAGCTTCAAATTTTCTTCTCCAGGTACTATCTTTTCCATCACTACTCCATTTCTTTTCGTTGCCTCATATGCATTGCATGCTTATTTCTTTTACATTGAGGACAATGCAAATTTTAGGTTGGGGGTGTGAATTAGGTAAACTAATTAGTGTTTTCTTAATTGTTAAGAAAAAAGTGAAAATTTTCAAATTTTCAAACTAAACCCATTTGGAGATCGATAGTTTGTGCTCTTAAGAATGTTTTAAATATGATAATAAGATAGAGATTCAATTTTGAATTGTTGGAGTTTGATCAACTAAGTAGTTTATCACTTACAGTTCTTGCACTCAATTGATTAAGAAGAAGTTTGAATATCATGTTAATCTAATTCACAAGACACGTTCAAGTTACTTTCTATGAGTAGTTGTAGAATTTCTAATTGTTAGCATGAGAATCATTGACAAATGTTGAGAATTGAGTCTGAAAAATTTTATCCACCTTAAAAAGATGAAAAGAACCAGTTAAAAAATAAAAGAATAACAAAAAGGTCATGAATAATGAAAAGACTAGACTAAAAAATAATGAAAAAGAAAAAAATGTACAGTCTGAAAAAGAATGAAAGAGACCGTCAATATAAAATCAAAAACTGAAAAAAGAAGAAAAAGAGGATAAGTTCGGAATCAGTACTTGAGTTTTCAACTAATCTTGATATGGTGATCATGACTAACATTATGAAATGATAGTATTCTTATGAGAAGTAAATTTATTTTCACTAAGCACATTTAAAACCTTAATACATGAACTTATGCTTTGATTTAATCAATAAAGAACCTATTTGATGGATTACTTATATGATTCGGCTCTACGTTTTCAAAATCCCACTTTCTCTTCTTAATTCTACTCATCCATACTTGATTGCACAAAGGATTGATTTCTGAAAAAAGGTTTGAACATTGAGAATTGAAAATTACTTCATGCATGTTTTGCTCGAGACTAGCAAAATATTGGTTGAGGAGTGTGTTGAGTGTCAAATATTGCATATTTTCTCCTATTTATATCTTGGTTTTATGAACATGATAATACTTAATGGGTATATTTTATACATATTTGTATTGCAAGGTGAATTTAAGAGCTTGGATTGAAAAGAATGTTAAAAGCATGGGTTTGATGCTCTAAAATCACCAAGGCAAGGAATGGATCTTACAAGACCAAAATTGAAGAATTTACATGTCAAAGATCTAAGAAGACTAAGTGAGGAATGAAGAGAATCGAGATTTGAAGACTTAGTGAGAATGGATCTAAGATTTGAAGTGAAGAAAAGGAATACGTGTGAAATTCGACTAGCCCAAGTTTTAGTTCGACTAGCCTAAGCTTTGGTTCTACTGGCCCAAGAAACTTCGGCTCAAACTCCAGCAATATTATCTTTTAAATTCACACGATTCTCGACCAGTCAAAGATTTCTCTCGACTTGTAACACCCCGTACTTTCCAGTACTCGATTGTTACCATGTAATCTAATTTAATGTAAATAAAAGCATATCTTAAGTGAACATTCACGTTCATTCCGGCCTAAATCCAATCATTGAAAACAATCCTCATCCATATACCAAGCTATCCATCCGTTGTCGTTCGAGAAGGGCCATCATATCATTAGAGGGACTTTTAGGATTCTAATCTCATCAATAGAAAAATCTGATCGACCATCATAGATTTAGAACTTTTGATCATCGTGACCGTCTGAATTTAGGCTAGAACAACCTACGACGAAACTGTAAGGTCTAAAGTCAATCCACCTTGAATTGATCCTCGATTGTACGTAGTAGGATTACATCATAAACGATCATCCAATCGACCCATGATCTAAGCAGATAGTTGAGGTTCGCAGTGTCACATTCATTTGATCGCAAGTATAAATCAAACCTCAAATTTCTTTATCCCAAACTAATGAGTATAACCTTTCAATCCAACCATGAATTAGACAACTCATTTAATCGGCCATAAGATCCACCCATGGGGGGTAATCTTCGTCGTGACCATGAAATAAGACCATTTATGCGTTCTACCTCAAGACTAGCCTATAAATTCTACCATAAATCAATCTAACCATCAATGACACTTTTCATCCATAGTTCAAGTCATCTAATCGATTTATTCTCTAGATGGACCTCTACATTAGGTTTAGAAGTCTGAATCACGAGATCAATCATTCATTAAGTCCACAACGTTCTGTCGATCAATCTAATAATTGATGTCCCCTAATTCAACTAACGGGTTATGAAATCAACTTTTAGGTTGTAATTACGCAGCCCTCTAAACCATTGAAACCGTTCAATGTGGACCATGGAAGGCCTTGACCACAAATCATCTTAACATTTGGACCCAACTCACTATATCCACTCTTTATCAAGTTTATGGCATCTTGTTCAATGATCAAGCGTTAGATCGTGTGAATTTGACTACTTGACGGTAACACTAACTGATCATGTGCATCTAAACTAGGTTGGAGTTCTTTTAGGACTGTTGATCATTGACAGTGAGTCAATCTGACCGTCAAACTCCCTTTAAAATGGACTAGGGTCCTATATGAGCCTTGGAAATCATATTTAAAGATGATCTAACCGTCGAATTGATGGAAACCCCCAAATAGGACCCAAGAGTCATGTAGTGACGCCCACCTGTGGTTTAGATATGCCACATCCCTACTTAAGTGTCCCACAACATGACAATATATATATATATATATGATAGTAATAATTTTGTAATAGTAATATACAACACTTTAAACACATATTAGGGCATCTAATCCCTAATTCAACCACTGATTCCCAACTGAGTGGTCTCTAGGACCCTTTTAACTGCTGGCATTCAGATTCGCAATCATCCGACCATTAGATTGATGGAAAAACACTGTTAGGACTAGAAATCAATTCGTATGGCCCACCTAAGCTTTGGATCTGATTGATCTTTGGTCAGAGGCCCTTATTGGGACCTCTAAAGAGAATGGTCGGTGTGGATCTCACATAAGCATCATGGTAGACCCCACCTCAAAGTGTGAGTGCACAAGAGGAACGTACGCATGTTGTGCACGGGTCCAGGGACCCCAGTCAACACGGGCTGACCCGAAATCTCTCTAAAAAGAGAATTTCTCTTTCTTTCTCTTTGGTTTTTGACAGCGGGCGGATGGGCATCCGTTTCCTTGATCAGTGACCCACCTACCTGGCCATCTGAACGATCCCAATCATCCATCTAATTCAGGCAGTGGGCTCGACCAAAACCCGACTGCTACAATAGGTTTTTCAGTACATGTCGACACACGATTCTTGATGCAAGTAGGGCCTACAAGCACAATGTTTCTGAAAATGGAAACTGCTTTCACTGCCAGCTTAGCGATCCGCATCGGGAGAAATCCTCCAATCTTAGTCTCCATTCAGGCATATCTCAGCCATCCATTCCTGCTCATGTGGGTTAGGGCTTTTGGTCGAAACTAATCCCAAAACCACTGTTTTGGTTAGCTGTTTTTAGAGATTGGATGGCGGGATCAAATCTCGGTCGCTCATTGTCCATCTAAAGGCTGTTAGGAAGTTAGGGTTGTAATAAGAGGGGAGAGGATGTGCCTCTCTCCCGTCACTTGCAAGGACCTGAGAAAATAGGCCGCCATCTTCCAAACTCAAACCACCAAAGAAGAAATCATGGAGCTTGGATTTCAAGCATTCACGAGCTTCATAAAGCTCATTCGAACCTCCCATAATAGTCATTAGAAGAATGATAGCCCATGTTCAGATCCACCATTGAAGCTTGTCTTCTTCTCTGTCGAGTCTGTCGAGTTACAGGAGGGATTTTGACGTATCTAGCCATGTCTGAGCATAACTGGGGAGAAAAGAATGGAGGAGAAGAAGAAAGAAGAGGAGATGGGAGGAGGCGGCTGTTGCACCACACCGAGCTGCTGGGTGCTGCACTACACTGACCCGACCAAGTTCGGTTTGGGTTGGCTTGTAGGCCCAGTCGGTCAATGCTAAAGAAAGGAAGAAGAGGGAAGCAGGAAGAAAAGATAGAAGAAGAAGAAGACATGACAGAGAGAGGAAGTGAGTCTGAGTGGTGCGACTGCACTAAGTTGTTGCACCAACTCGACTCAGTTGGGTCATGGCCAGGTCAAGTCCAGATGTTTGTGAGAGTCCTGAGTAAAGAAAGTAGAAGAGAAAGGGGAGAAGGGGAATCGAGAGAGGAGGAGGTGGAGGCACATCAAGGGATTATCAATTGTTGGTGCAACTTGTTGGAATGCAACTCAGCAGCAATCGAGCTCACTCAGGTGTGAGTTTCAAGCCTCGAGTTGCTGGCTAGCTACACCGAGAGGTCGGGCTTCCAACGGACTGCAGCTGCCATATTAGGTCGAGTTAACTCGCCCTCAACTGTGGAGGTCAAATCGAGTCCCTAGCTGAACTCAACAACTCGATTCCACTCGACTCGCTGTAGCAACAACTATAACCAGCAGCATGATCTTGCACCGCCTCAGCTCAAGTAAGACTAACTTGCCACATTCGGGTTCTCTTAGATGAAAACCCAACTCGAGCATCACCACTAAAACCCCCATGGGTTGATGTCAGATTTGGCTCGACTCAATGAGTCGACTCATCACGATCACAGCTGTAGCCCCTGGGTTGTTCGTGCCCCCTCTTTATTATTGACTTGTGGATTGATTTAGCAAATGTTGGACTTGGTTCCGACTTGGTTTTCTTGTCTATGTCAAATGAACCCAAAAAAACCTCCATCAGTGAAAGTCTCACTTGTTTTGATCATCTTAGCTGCATTATTTCTCTTCGGCAACAACCTGGCCAAGCCAACTCGGATCAGCTTGGTTAAGCCCATTAATTGAGTTCATGATCAAGCTTGGAATCATTTAAATCAACAAGTTATTGGGGCCGGGCAACTTCCAACCTTGCATTAAAGTTTCTCTTAAATGCAAGTAGGATGCTGCAGGTTCTAATCCCACGTAGAATACTAAGTTCCCATGTTAGTAATAACTATAAGCTAGCTTGGGGTAGAGTATCTCTCCCTCCCTTGACAAGGAATCAATTAAGTCTTACTTAGTCCTAATCTTACTTGAATGATAGGTGATTGGATCTTCCTAAACTCTAAACACCCTGAAACCAGAAGCACTCTCTCAAAGGTGATGGCTTCTCACCTTGGGCTTTCCATCTCTAACTTAAATCAATGATAGCTTTTATATTGATTATGAATGTTGCCTTAGAGCTTGATTAATTACATGATTATCTTACTTGGATATGTGTTTGAGAATTGAGCATGAATATCAAATGCATATGCTAGATTCATTTAATAGTTCTTGAATTGTATTTACATTCATACTTAAGTTTTACTTTATTAGGATGGTCTCCTAGTTCAATATGCCATTTGGATATGCTATTGGATTGTTTGTAAGACACATATAGAATTCAAATCTCTCTAGACAATTAGGGGAAAACCTCTATTTATGAAGGAGAATCTGTACTTAGGGTGTAATGAGATTGGTTGTACTGAGAATAGACCCTCAACATGGAGGTTATGTTAGTGGCAATCTAATTCATGGGATTTACCATCTATGGGGTGATTCCATCTACCTAACTATGGGATGAACCATTTGACCTTTTTATCGCCATTGCTTAATCATATTTGAAGCATACATGCCGACTCATTTTAATCGTTGTATTTGGTATCTTCGACATTTCATTCCCACTCAATATATGATGGTAGCATCTCATACATTGAGAGTTGATTGGTCACGTGTTGACGGGTTCTATAAACACCCTAAGGCAATAGAATCATGGGTTGGGGATGGTGGATTGGGACACTATGCCCGAGCCGTCAACCTACGCTCGGCGACGAGCCTCCCGTAGTGACCTTGAGCTTTATAAAATCGGCTGATTGTAATTGGACTAATAATGGCCTGGCTAATCATGCATACATGGCATATTGGCGATAACGGGTGACTATTCCTGGATGTTGTAACACGTGCCCTTAGGTTTATTGGGGTATCATTTTGCTAGCTGCCAGACCACCGACTATCGATCTACATATGTGATGTACGATGGCTTAGTCATTATGCAGTATGTGATGTACGCACGTGATGTGCTTTGCTGATGACCAGTCTTTTTTGCATGCGTAATGAGCCAACTGCTGACTGGATGAGCATCCCCAGGTTGATGATGCATTCACGCATCCATGTGTATAATAAGACTACATTTTTTATGTTTTGTATACCTTATTGTTTTCATGTTATACTCGTCTAAGGTGACGGCGTGTAATCTTGAGGGGAATTCACACTGAGTTAACTACTCATCCATCAAATATACAACCGTACAGGTAAAGAGGTGGCCTAGATGATATGCATATTCAGACTTAATGAGGAGCGGGGTACAATAGCCAAAGATGCATGGCTGTATTTACGAAGAGAAGCTGCGCGATCTTACGACTCAAGATTACGTGCATTTATTATTTCCCTTATGTAAATTATGTAATTTTTGTAGTTGCTATTACATGAGACATTGGTATGTACAAGTCATTATGAGTAGCTGCTCATATATTCTTAGAATGTAAATGCAAGATTTCCTTTACATTTGATTTGTCCATCTTTCATTAAACTGCTAACTCTAAAAGGAAAATATATACACATATATATATATAATTATATATAATTTGGCTTTCTATAGGTTAATACTTGGATTTTTGAAAAATGAGTCATATACTTAGGTTCTGAAAACACAGGGTGTTACACGACTAGTCAAAAATGACTCTCGACTGTCGAAGATTGCTCTCGACTAGTTAAATGTTTTGTAGATTTTGCACGGACTACGTAAATTTGAGACTATTTTTACACTTTTCCAACTCGGTGTGAAAGTTGGAGTTCCCCAACTATAAATATGAGCTCCTAGGATGCTCTAAAGCATCTTCTAGGGTTTAAGGAGTGGAGAAAAAGGGGGGAAGAGCTGCCACTAAGAGTTTTCTTCTTATTCCTTAGTTTTTTTAAAAAAAATGTTTTCCTTAAGAAATTTTTGTTTTATCATGTCTATGGTTAACTAAACCTCTTAGCTACGGCTAAGAGGTGAAGCTTCTAGTGTGATTGGGATGTTTACTTTTCTTTGATTCATGTATATATTGAACTTCAATAATTTCTAGTTGATTTCAAGGAATATTTTCAATTTTCTATGGTTTGTTGTGACTCAAATTACAGTAGATGCTGCGATAGCTTTGAATATTTTCTTTTCTTATTTGAGATTGTGGGATTGAAAAATCCTATTGTTTGCCATAGTCTCCTGGGCATGGTTAGGTGATGAAATCCCTTCCAAATCTTCACAATTCTCATATCTTGAGACTGATTCAATGAAAGTTCAGAGATTTGATTATCTCTTCTTCCAACTGGATAAGAGAGGACTTTGATTCCAGTTGTGTCTCTTGAATCAAGTAAGGTAGCATCTTGATAGCTACAAGTGGATCCTTGACACCCTAATTCCCACCTTTAAATTCACAAGTTTCAATATACAATATTCACAATTACTCCCTTTATTTCAGATTTCTAATTTAGATCTTCTTTTAACTCTAGTTCTGGTTACTTTCAGAAATGTATGAGATTACTTCCTGTGGATTCGACCTCGATCTCACTGAGATTATTACTACATCGCGACCCTACACTTGGGGTTGTGAATAGTTGCGCGGCTACGCAACATGCTAGAACTAATCAAGTGTTACAACCATGTAACAAGGTTATTGCACTTGCATAACTATGCCTTGAGTTACACAGAAAGGGGGCTTCACATGGAATGGCTATAAATACCCATTCAGTCCTCTCATTTGGACACTTTAAACTTTCAGGAGCTCTCCAAAGAGAAGATCCATGGAACTTAGGTATTAAAATGATTTGTGGAACATACCCTCCCTCGGAGTCATGCACTGACCATAGTCAATTGCATCCTAGGTCGGGAGAACTGACAGAGTAGAGGGAACAAAGAAAAGAAGAAAGCAGGGCCCAAGGCCGGTTACGCGATCACATAATAGAGTAACATGTCCTGACCATTATGGTGCTTGTGCAATTGCATAAAGGGGCTATTGGTTGCGCTGCAACAAGGACTTTATACCCCCAATTTGGGTTTATTCACCTCATATGCTAACATGAAGAAAGGGTTTCAAACCTACACAACTCTCATGTCATTTGGATGAACATTCAATAGGGGCTTGAATGCTACCGAAATTATTCTTTTTAATTGTTAATTAATATTGTACAATTAATTATATCCTATTATAGAATCAAGGGAAATGCAATGAATGTAATAAGAACTCAGATAAATGAAATATTTGAGAATGAGCATTCTTTCCTCTAAGTTCCCTTTGTTATTCATTAGATAGCTAATTTCTCAATCCCCAAACCAAAAAAAAAAAAAGGCGTCATTTTATTTCTAAAAAAATGTCGACTCTAATGGGGATCAAACCTGGAATCTTTGGTTAGGAATTAGAATATTTGTGTCTAGTGACAGTAGTGGAATAGTTGGAAGATAGTCATCGTCAAAAGCGATCGTGAAGGTGCCAAAGTGGTGACTCTCATCAGGAACATTCCTCCATTCAAATTTTTAGATTTTCTTAATTGTATCAAGAGCCTCTTCGATCAAATCAAATAGGACCAAAACAATCCAGTGAGCAATTGGGGAAAAAATCAAAATTTCTTAATCGAATCAAGGTGTCGATCCTATCGAGATTTCCTCTTCAGCATAGATTATAGTCACCTGATTTCAACATAAAACTCATACTTTTGTTATCCACCATTGGTGGCAAAGGTCAAGTTCAATGAAGATGATGTCGTGGCACTTGGGTCTTCTGCTCTATCTTGCCCTCCGTATTCACTCTTTAAAATTGGGTGATAGGATATGGGACCAAGGCTGCTACTTTATATGGTTGGAATAGGAGTGGAGGAGTCCTACCCATTGCTAAATTTCTCCCTGCCACTAATACCTTGACACCTTTCTCTCATATGGGGATAAAGAGCTCATTGGAAAGAAAAGGATTGTGTACTGAATAATAGAGTATGTTATAAAAGGAGTTGACTCTATGGGGATCACCATGATGTATGTGTCTTATCCACATTATCAATCCGCTTTACCTTCTCTTTTTAGCGCATGAACCCTGTAGGCACCCCACCTTAACAAGCCGTACACTTATTTTTAACTCGAATAGATAACTTGTGAGCTTGGAACTCTCAGAAAGCCTGTACGAAACGTTCCCTAATTAACCCTCCATATGCTTCGTTTTTTGTGTGAGTACATTACCGGTGGAACAAATCGACGAGTTTTGATCGTGAGCCTATTTTAGTACCGCAATACCTTGAGACTTATACCCTAGCAACCGCGCCGGCACCACGATTCCAATGTCGCGTAGCACACCCTATTATGATCCTAGATTAGAAGTTACAGTATTAGCATAATCTGAGGTGGGCTGTGCAATGCACACGGGCCTCACTTGCATAAATCTCGATGTTGTTAAATCAATTAATCCATCAATCAATCAATCCATCAATCCATCAATCAATCAACCCATCCATTACGCATGTCATTCTCTCTCCATTAGTCAAACAAGCCCATGCCTTTCTCATGCAACCCATACCCTTACCCATGCTAGCAATCATTCTTTCCTTCTTTTTTCTCCCAATTTTAGCCCTCTCTTTTTATAATTCCCTATCTACCCAAAAATCTTTACCATAAAAACTCCCTAACTCCCTCTCATTTCTACCATTATCTAGCAAAGATTAAAGATAATGAGGGAGAGAGAGAGAGAGAAAAGAAAGAAAGATTAGGGAGAGATTAAGAGAAAAAAGAGAGAAAAGAAAGAAAAATTAGGGAGAGATTACGAGAAAAGAGAGAGCTTGAGAGAGGATTTAGAAGGATCAAGAGAGTAAGAGAAAGATAAAAGAGTAATTAGAGAATGTTAAGGGTGGAGAGAAGCGTGGTGGACCGTTCGATCATTGATCCGAGCCGATTCAACCATCTATCCTTTAAGGTGAGTGCACGGGAGGGTCAAAACCCTCACTTTCTATGTGATTTTTCTATTTTGGTGGGTCCACAAGGGTGGGACCCACCTTGATCATGTATAATGTGTATGGTGGACCCCTTCATTGGAGGGTCAAAACCCTCCTTCATTTGCCTTTTCTTTCCATTTTCATTCCCTCTATTTCCTTACTTTCATATTATTGTGGGGCTCATAAGTGGGCCACGCTATTAGAAAGCTTGCCCCGTACACTGTCACAGTGTGGACCACCTTATGTATCCCACTATGATTTTTATTTTCCATGTAACCTATTTATTACATTACCCATATTTGGATGGTGGAAACACACTAAGATTAGGTTGATCCAAATCTCCATGAGCCCACCTCAAGCTGGCCCACCTAATAGACAGTTCGAATTTCCTACGAGGACCCCGTATATAACAATTAAAATAATAATAATAATAATAATAAATGGGAGAGTGGACTTTCCAGACGTTGGATGTTCTCAGCGTCAAAGACGTCCAGCGTCCAGACACCCCAAAGTGAATGGAGAGCGGGACCTCCACTTGTGGATCCCACCATAATGTATAAATTTAATCCATACTGTCCATCCACTTTTCCAACTTATTTTAAGCGTTGAGCCAAAATTTAAAGTCGAGTTGAGTAACTAGTGGGCCGCACCATAATGATCTAAGGGGGAAGGGACTTTTAGGTCAGTGACGCTGCTTGTATAAGTAGCAGGGGAATGGGTTCCACTTATGAGATCCACCTTAATGTATTCATGAAATCAATGCCATCCATATGTTTTTCTAAGTCATTTTAACCACTGAGCATAAGTAATGGGCTGATCCAACCATCTAGTGGATCAAACCACAACCAATAGTGGGGCTGGGAACACCCCCTCATGTCAACCATGTGGACGTGGGGTGGGGGTGTCTTGGTAGTGGATCTCACCTCGATGTATATGTTTAATCGACGCCACTCACCATCTTCTCCATGTCACGCCCCAAACCTGGAAATCGGATTCATAGGAATCCCAATCATCGGATCCAGTGCCGATAGCCTCCGTAGTACCCCATTCTCCGCTCCCAAAGCTCATATGCCAAGTTTCAATCCTGAGATCTTACAAGGAGGATTTTCCAACGTACATTTATCTCGTAAGAAGCATAACCACAAGTTTACCCAAATCACAAAGGCAACATCATCATCACATATCTACTAATATAAACATTTGAATATAATGCTGAAAGGGAAATACATATGTCAAAATCAAAGCTCCAAAAGTCAGCTACATGCTCCAAGCTCAATGCTGCTGCTGCCTAAGATCACCTGCACACATCTATCGTGCAAGAGCTTATAAAAAGCTTAGAGGGTGGTGTAAGTGTATGCATAAGGTAAGTGCCAAGTATTTAATACAATGCTATAATCATACAATATCAGAAATACTGGTAAGATCATGAATCATACGATATCAGAGTATGCAATACAGATTAGCTATACAAGAGAGGAGTCATAAAGAGCTAAATATCAGATGCCGAAGATGCAATGTAATATATAATTCCTGATGAGTTCACGAATACCATCAGCCGTATATAGACCATATATATGCAGAAACACAGTAACTCAAAATGTCATTTGCCCCGGATGTAATACGATATGCAGTGCGAATGGAATGACCATGCTGGATTTGATGTCGGGATGATTGTACGTAATATTGCAAGCTATGGGGTCCATCACAAGGGACTTCTATCCAAACCAGTCTCATACCTAATTTACATAGTCAGACTCAATGTGGTAAACTCCTGATCTCAGGTTAGTCGCGCGCCCCAACCGAAATCCTGACCATTGCGAAGGTACACATAACAAATAGTTACGCACCACCAGCCTGAGTGGATAGTGAATGAATGAATGAGTATGCAACTCCTGCTCTACAAATCAGTACTGTACATCTCTGGGATCATCACCAGGGTCTAACATACTTTACATGTAAATCGCCACACTAACGGGCGACCATGCAAGTAGAAGAGACCTCACTATCCGCCTAGGCAGTAGTCAGCCAATATCTACCCGGCACATCGATAGCGGACCCATTCACGAGCTGATCAAACTCAACCTAGCTATGCTCCCTACTCTCGAGTGGGTATGGCCACACCCCCTCCCAACCGACCATGACATAGTGGGAGACATGGCCTCTCGGTATTCGGCACTCGGGCGCTCATGTATCCACTCGGTCTCGACATTGGGGCGTCCTTGGCCTCGGAGGTTTAGGGAGTTTCACCCACGGACATCTAAAGTGCCCAGATGCTCGAACCAAACATTTTATGTGTCCCATCTAATCATCCATGACATACCTATGGAGGTCACAGCCCTGATGTCGCTAGGGCGTATAGTAATCACTATCACATAATGCAAGATGCATGAGTCATGTAGTCCAATCATGCATCAATCCTGCGCATACCATGCGCTCATGTGGGATAACTCCACCTATCAGGGAGTCTCATAAATCATCTGTACTATGACGTATGCAATGATCAATCACATCTCACAATAAACATGCAGATGATGCATATGGGCACGTATCATGATGTTATGCTGTCACATACTCATAATCGGAATCAATAACCGGCATCGACAATCGACGTCGACAATGTGGACATTTAACCAACATTACCTCTAAGGAATGGCCCGTATAAAGCCTAACATATAGTGGACCCATGGCCTCACACAAGGGCCTGATATACGACATCATGGGCCTCACTTAAGAGTTTAATATACATCACGATGGGCCTCTCACATGAGCCTAATATACAACACAACGGGCTTCATCGCCTGGCCCTCAAATACACCACAATGGGCCTCATCACATAGGCCTACATACATTACAAAAGCCTTAAATGCATCAAGCCGAGGCTGAATACTCATCAGAATGGGCCTTAAATATGGGCCCGCATATACATCACAATGGGCCTCAGTAATCGACCTCGATATCCGTTCTCAACAATCAGAGTTGACCTCGATAATCAGAATCAACCTTAGTAATCGGAATCGGCCTCGACAATCGGATCGGCCTCGTTAATCGGCATCGATAATTGGCCTATAAGGAAGGCGGGGTCCATATATGAACAGCCGACCGAACCATACTATAAAGATCAGCCCTCGGCCGTGGCTATATCAAACCCGATAGCGCGAAACCATCCGTCTATGGCGAATGGGGGCCCACTGATTAAGGTTAACCTACGAGAAAATGATGAGGAAGGGCCTAACAAGGCCTAAGGGAAGGTCACAATGTGAGCGTCCAACCATCATTGCCCATCAATGTGGACTTTTAACCAACATTGATCCCAAGGAATGACGTTCATAAGGTCAATCATATAATGAGTCCATGGTCTCATATAATGGTCTAATACACATGATCATGGGCCCCATTTATGGAGCATATACGCATCACATTGGGCCTCACTCATGGGCTAATGTATATAACATCGAGTCGTATTAATGGGTCGAATCAAATGGGCCAAATCAATTGGGTCGAGTCAATGAGCCGAATCAAATGGGCCAAAGTCAATTGGGTCGATCAAGTGAGCCGATATAAATGGGCCGAGTCAATGGGCTGAATCAAATGGGCCAAGTCAATTGGGTCAATCAAATGGGCCGATACAAATGGGCCGAGTTAATGGGCCGAATCAAATGGGCCGATTTAAATGGGCCAAGTCAATTAGGTTGATCAAATGGGCTGATACAAATAGGCCGAGTCGATGGGCCGGATCAAATGGGCCAAGTCATTTGGGTCAATCAAATGGGCCGATACAAATAGGTTGATTCAAATGGGCCGAATAAATTGGGCCGATTTAAATGTGCCAAGTCAATTGGGTCGATCAAATGGGCTGAGTCGATGGGCCGAATCAAATGGGCCAAGTCAATTGGGTCAATCAAATGGGCCGATACAAATGAGCCAATTCAATGGGCCGAATCAAATAGGCCGAATCGAATAGGCCAAGTCGAATGGCCGAATCAAATGGGCCGGTACCAATGGCCTGAATCAATTGGGCCAATCAAATGGGCCGAGTCAAATGGGCTGGTACAAATGGGCCGAATCAATTGGGCCAATCAAATGGGCTGATCAAATAGGCCGAATAATGGGCTAAGTATATCACAGTGGGCCTCTATCCATGGGCTTCAAATACATCACAATGGGCCTCTAACCATGGGCCCCAAATACATCATATTAGGCCTCTCAAATACAACAAGTGGGCCGCACTACTTGGGCCGCACCATTCATCCATCTATAGAGATCATTTTAGAGAATTATCCAAATGATAAATCAGATTAAAAGATCATCTGGACCATACCATGAATAACAGTGCTGATAATGATTTCCACTGTTAAAATTTAGAGGGCCCACCATAACATTTATTTCCCATCCAGACTGTTCATAAGTTCACCAAAAACCTGAATAGTGAGGGAAAATAAAATTCATATTAGTTCAAAACTTCTGTAACCCAAAAGGGGGTTTTAATGGTGGGTGTTCAATCCACTGTTTCCTGTGGTGTGGTCCACCTGATAACTAGATCTGTCTTATTTTTAGTCTCAAGCCGTGAGATGAGGTGGTCCAAAATAGATGGACAGTTTGGATGTAATACCAACATCAGGGGTGGAGTCCACGTATGTGGCCCACCAGACGACTAAATCTACTTCATTTTCATCTTGAGCCAAAGATGAGCTCGCCAGATGAATGGACGGCGTAGATACAAACATACATCACAGTGGACTCCACCTGTCCAGCTTGCTAAACAGCGTGGATATAAACATACATCATGGTGGACAACACCCGTCCAGATCGCTGGATGGCGTGGATACAAACATACATCAGTGGTGGGTCCTATGCACGTGGCCCACCTTACATATATTATAATAACCTAAACCTAACCTTTCCCTAAACCTATAACCTAAACTCAATTCCCTAAACCTAAACCTACACCTAATCCTAATCTCAACTCCCTAACCTAAACCTAAACCTAAACTTGAAAACCCTAACTTAAACCCAATCCCGAACCTGAACCCGATTTCCTAAACCTAAACCATAACCCATTCTCAAATCCAAAAACCTATAACCTAAACCTAAACCAAAACCAAAACTTATAACCTAAACCCGAACCCATTCTCAAATCCCAAAACCTATAACCTAAACCCAAACCCATTCTCAAATCCAAAAACCTATAACCTAAACATAAACCTTAACCTATCACCAAAACCTAGAACCTATAACCTATAACCAAAACCTATAACCTAAACCCGAACCCATTCTCAAATCCCAAAACCTATAACATAAACCTAAACTTAAACCTAAACCTTAACCTAAACCTATAACCTATAACCCAAATCAAAACCAAAACCAAAAGCTAAAACCTAAACCTATAACCTATAACCTAAATCAAAACCTATTACTTTTCGCTAAACCTTAACCTAAACTTATAACCTATAACTTAAATCAAAACCAAAACCAAAACCTAAAACCTAAACCTATAACCTATAACCTAAATCAAAACATATAACCAAAACCAAAACCTATATCCTAAACCCGAACACAATCTCAAATCCTATAACCTAAACCAAAACCAAAACCTATAGCCTAAACCCGAACCCATTCTCAAATCCAAAAAACCTATAACCTAAACCTAAACCTTAACCTAAACCATTAACCTATAACCTAAATCAAAACCTATAACCTAAACCAAAACCAAAACCTATAACCTATAACCTAAACCCAAACACATTATCAAATCCCAAAACCTATAACCTAAACCGAAACCAAAACCTATAACCTAAACCCGAACCCATTCTCAAATCCCAAAACCCAAACCTAAACCTAAACCTAAACCTAAAACCTAAACCTAAGCCTAAGCCTATAACCTAAACTCAAATCCCTAAACCTAGACCTAAACTTAAACCTATAGCCTAAACTCAAATCCCTAAACCTTAACCTATAACCTAACCTAAACCTATAGTTATAACCTAAAACTATTCCCAAATCCCAAAACCTATAACCTAAACCTAACCTTTCCCTAAAACTATAACCTAATCTCAATTCCCTAAACCTAAACCTAGACCTAAACCTAAACCTATAGCATAAACTCGAATCCCTAAACCTTAACCTATAACCTAACCTAAGCCTATACTTATAACCTAAAATTATTCCCGAATCCCAAAACCTATAACCTAAACCTAACCTTTCCCTAAACCTATAACTTAAACTCATTGCCCTAAAGCTACACCTACACCTAATCCTAATCTCAACTCCCTAACCTAAACCGAAACCTAAACTTCAAAACCCTAACTTAAACCCAATCCCGAACCTGAACCCAATTTCCTAAACCTAAACCATAACCCATTCTGAAATCCAAAAACCTATAACCTAAACCAAAACCAAAACATATAACCTAAACCCGAACCCATTCTCAAATCCCAAAACCTATAACCTAAACCTAAACCTTAACCTAAACCTATAACCTATCACCTAAACCAAAACCTATAACCTAAACCAAAACCAAAACCTATAACCTAAGCCCGAACCCATTCTCAAATCCCAAAACCTATAACATAAACCAAAACCTATAACTAAAACCAAAACCAAAACCTATAACCTAAACTTGAACTCATTCTCAAATCCCAAAACCTATAACCTAAACCTAAACCTTAACATAAACCTATAACCTATAACCTAAATCAAAACCTATAACCTAAACCTAAACCAAAACCTATAACCTAAACCCGAACCCATTCTCAAATCCAAAAACCTATAACCTAAACCAAAACCTATGACCTAAACCAAAACTAAAACCTATAACCTAAACCTGAACCCATTCTCAAATCCCAAAACCTATAACCTAAACCTAAACTGTAACCTAATCCTATAACCTAAACTCAAATCCCTAAACCTTAACCTATAACCTAACATAAACCTATACTTATAACTTAAAACTATTCCCAAATCCCAAAACCTATAACCTAAACCTAACCTCTCCCTAAACCTATAACCTAAACTCAATTCCCTAAACCTAAACCTACACCTAATCCTAATCTCAACTCCCTAACCTAAACCTAAACCTAAACTTGAAAATCCAAACTTAAACCCAATCCCGAACCTGAACCCGATTTCCTAAACCAAAACCATAACCCATTCTCAATTCCCTAAAGCTATAACCTATAACCTAAACCTAAACCTAACCTAAACTTATAACCTTTCCCTAAACCTTTAACTTAAACCTAAACTTAAAACCTAAATGTATTCTCAAATCCTTAAACCCAAACCTACACCTAATCCTAATCTCAACTCCCTAACTTAAACCTAAACTTGAAAACCCAAACTTAAACCTGATCCCGAACCCGAACCCGATTTCCTAAACCTAAATCTTAACCTATAATCAAGTTCCCAAAAGCTATAACCTATAACCTAAACCCAAACCTTAACCTAAACCTAAACCAAAACCTATAATTTAAGCCTTAACCTATAACCTAAACTTAATTATAACTTATAGCCTAACCTTAACCTAAACCTAAACCAAAACCTATAATCATATGGTGAGATCATTTCTTTTGTATCAATTTCATTCCTCTTTGAGTTTTTTTTTTAATTCATTAAGAAAAAAAAAAGTGGTTGTACGTGATGCACTTCTTTCACTGTCTTTCTTTTTCCCAATTGGCATTCTAATTTATGAATGACATGACTGTTTATAGGATGATGGAATATACGAAGCTAATGAAATTTCAGGGTGAAGTCGAGCACATTTCTCTAATGAAGCCAAAGATTTGTATTTTCAACATTATTGTAATTGTAACTGTAATCGATTGTAATTGTAATTGATTGAATGAAGGATTGTAATTGTACTTGATTGAAAGGATTGTAATTGAATGAATGAATGATGTAACTGATTGAATGAAGGATTGTAATTGAATGAATGAATGATTATAATTGAATGAATGAATGATTGTACAGGTGGTAATTGAATGAACAAAGGATTTAAATTTTCAGTGTACAATATAGCTACGGATATTGACCGTAGCCACTAATCAGACTGGTGTAACATTTTTAATTTTGGCATATTGCTACGGACTTTCAGCTACAAATAATATCCGTAGCTGTTTGAAAGATTTCGCTACAGATATAATTGCTACGGATTATATCTGTAGTTGTTTAACCTATAGCCACGGATTAAATCCGTAACCATAGGTTCCCGACCTATTGTTACGGCACCTACGATGACGGTCGTGTTACAGACTAGCTACGGACTAAAACCGTAGCCATAGGTCTATGGCTACGGATTTTATCCATAGCCTTTGTCCCTTTTTTTGGTAGTGGAGCTTGGACGTTGGAGCTCTCATGGGATTTAGAAAATTGCTAGAGAATGAGAGAGAGAGAGAGAGGAGTGATGGGATGGGTGTTGTAAGGAAAGGAGATGGAGAGGTAAGGTTTATTTTGAAAGTTGGAAAAAGAGGGATGGGTAGGGGAAGAGAGAGTTGACTTGGGAAAAAGGAGGGATGCATTGCTTGAACTTGAGGTATGGAGTGTACTTGACTTGATTGATTGATGGGACATGATGTAGAGATTCCCTCGAAATTCATAACACGCAGCATTTTCCTTGAAATGAACGCGGGCCCCCAAATCCTAGCCTGGGTATCGGATCGGTGCACGAGTCGCTGCGTTGGAACAGCGGCGACGGTGCGGTCGCTAAGATACAAGTTTCGGGTCGAGCTGACTTCGGTATGCAGGTCTCGACTTAGAATTATACGCAAACGTCGTATACAAGTCGAGGGTTGCCAGAATTCAACCGGGAGGACAGCGGAAGCCTACGGAACAGTACGGTTTAGGATACGGGTCTTACACTCTATGTCATTTTAGGCTATGGGATGAAAAATGAGACAGATCCAAGTCCTATGTGGACCGCACCAAGGGAAAAAATTCCACTGTTGTAACTTTCTAAAGCCCACTGTTATGTGCCTGTGTGATGAAATCTTCCCAATCCTGGACTCCTTTGGTCGAAGGAGAGTTGACTAACAATATGGATGGAGTGGATCATCCACTAGTGGGCGTCACTCAACATTAAACAAAAAAAGGGGAAAAACAAAAAGGAAAGGGTTTACGTGCTAGGCATTGCTTGGTGGCGGTAGCTCAACCTAGGCATGAGCAACTGATATATTTATTTAATCCATTCTGTTCACTAGATTCTTTGGATGATTTTAGGCTGTGGGCCAAAATATGAGTTAGATTTAGTAGGTCGTACTAATGAAAACAATGTTCATCTGTTGAAACCTTTTGGGGCCCACCATAGAGTCCCTAATCGTCCAAAATAGTCCTAGTCAGAGTCTATTGGACCTCATTCGAGCTGGATAAGATGGTGAACAGAGTAGATCATCCATTTGGGGCCCACTATGATAGTGTATAAAAAAATATGTATATAATAATAATAAAAAGGCCATGCATGGTGGGCATTTACCCATTCTGTTGGGTCTCAGATGTGGGACCCATATTGATATATATATATATATATAATTTGATCCATCCACCGACTTCCCCAGATCATTTCAGGCTATGAGGTGAAATATGAGGCAGATACTAATCTCTAGTGGGCCGCACGGAGGGAATCAAAATCCTATTGTTGAAACATTCTAAGGCCTAGTGTGGGGTCCCCGTTTATCTAAACTAGTCCTAGTCATGCCCATTGGGCTTCGCTCGAGTTGGCCGCACAGTGCTTTCTTTATATTGATGCAACACTATTTTATGTTAGATGTAGCATTGTTTTTACATTCGAGTTAACATTGCTTTATATTGATTTAGCCTTCTTTTATACTTACTATGGTATTACACACCTCATGTATATTGGTTATGATCGTATGCTATCATATCTCATTTACATCATATGTGCATTAGTTGGATGATGGCTAATTCATGATTTCTGGCTTGCCTATGTGTAGCGAGGCCGCGTTAAAGACTTTACAACTTTGGGCATTTTCAGGGGACCCATAAGAGATGGGGCCGCCTTTCATGTATGCAGGACTTGAATAACATGGTTGCATGACTCGGATGATGGTCTCATGCATTCACACATTGCATGATGTATTTGCATTCACACCTTAGCGACATCAGGGTTGTGGCCATCATAGGATTATCGTGGTTGGTAGCTTGAGTATGGACATCGGAACTCTGGTTACATTTACAGGGCACATAAGATGTCCTTGGGTGAAAGTCCCTAAACCCTGTGGGCCAATAAGATGCTCCAACGTCAAGACCGAGTGGATAACATGAGCGCTCGAGTGCTAAATAGCAATAGGCCGCGTCTCCCACTATGTCGTGGTCGGTTAGAAAGGGGTGTAACCTTACCGGGTGAAGGGGGCTATATGCTTGGTTGAGTCTGACTAGCTTATGAAATGGGTCCACTATTGGCAAACCAGGTGGGGATTTACATACCACTGATGAGGTGGATTGTGAGGTCTCTTCCACTCGCTGTGTCATGCACGTGATGGGGTGGTAGGGTAGTTTAAGAGTGTACTAGATCCCAATGATTCCAAATGAGAACTGTACTGAGATGTGGATAAGACATCAGGATTTACATATTGCATTGCATCCTCAGCATATGACATTTATCCTATTATCTTTGCATCGTATAGCCTGGATAGGGTTGATGGTATTTATGGACTTGCCAGGATTTGCATATTACATTACATCATCAACATATGATATTTGACCCATTATATCTTTGTATCGCATAGCCTGGATAGGGCTGATGGTATTTATGGACTTATCAATCTGGCCTCCATCATTCCGCTTACTCTGATATTTGTATGCTTGGCACGTGCATTATGTACACATGCATGCACTCTCTAAGCTTCATAGTAAGCTTACACACATTCGTTACGTGCAAGTTATGTTAGACCACAAAAGCATGTGCCTGACCTTTTGGAGTTTTGTTATATCATGTATTTTCATTTCCAACATTATACTCAAAGATTATATTAGTGGATATGTGGTGATGATGTTTTTGTGATTTAGGTACTGTTCACAACCCTAAGTGTATGGTCGTGATGGAGTAACAACTCAGTGAGACCGAGGTCGAATCCATAGGGACTAAACGTGTACATATTCTGAAAATAATTAGAACTAGAACTAGAAGAAGATCTAAATCTAAATCTAGATTAATTGAGAGTAATTGTGAATAAAGTATCAAATATCAAAGGGGAAACTAGGGTGTTAAGGATCCACTTGCAGCTATCAAGATGCTACCTTGATTCAAGAAACACAATTGGAATTCGAGTCTTATCCTATCCAATTGGAAGATGAAGCAATTAAACCAAATCCAAACCTTTCATTGACCTAGCCACAGATGAAAGAGTATTTTTATGATTGGAAGGGATTCCATCATCCTACCATGCCCAGGAGACAATGGTAAACAACAGAATTTACTGATCTCACAGTCTCAGAAAGGGAAAGAAGATATTTAAAGCTATCACAACATCTATTATAATTTGAGTCACAATAAATCATAGAAAACTAAAAATATTCCTTAAATTCAAACTAGAAATCAATGAGGTTCAAGAGAAATAAGAATCAAAGCAAGAAATCATCCCAACATACTACAAGCTTCACTTCTTAGCCTTAGCTAAGAGGTTTAATTAACCATAGACATAATTAAAACTAAAACCCTTAAAGAAAACATTAAAAATAAATGAGGAAGGAAGAAAAATTCTTAGGCGGCTGCTCCACCCTTTGGCTCTACTTCTTAAAACCTAATTCATCCTTAGAACTCCTTAAAGAACCCATATTTATAGCCTTTGTCCGACCGTCTTTGAAAACTGACTAAAATTTACTCACTCTGCATAACGCCTTCGATGTCATCGAACAACCTTCGATGTCATCAAACTTAACTTGAACTCGAAAGTCACGCCTTTTCATAATGTGTATCGCCTTTCGCACTACGTAACTCTTCATGTCATCGAACATACCTTCGATGTCATTGAACTGCCTTTGATGTCATTGAAGGGTGTCCGAGTAATCGAGAATGTGTTTAGAATGTTTCAACGAGTTGCTCTAAAAATCCATAAAAATCTCGATGTCATCAAACTGCCTTCGATGTCATCAAACAGGTCTTCACTATCATCGAGAACTACATCCAATTTGTCCAGCAACTAAACTTGATTTTCATGTAATTCTTCGATGTCATCAACCCATGCTCGATGTCATCGAACACTGGCTTTAATGTCATCGATTGGTGGTCGATGACATAGATAGTAAAGTTCAAATTCTCTGAATTTTTGCACTTTGCACTTTCGACTTCCTTCTTTCTCCACTTGGTTTCCTTGAATCTTGGGGTCTTAAAATCTTTAATTTTGGTCTCATAAGATCCATGCCTTGCCTTAGTGATTCTTAAGCATTAAATCCATGCTTTTAATATTCTATTCAATCCAAGCTCTCAAATTCACCTTATAATACAAACATATATAAAATATATCCATTAAGCATTATTATGTTCATAAAACCAAGATATAAATAGGGGAAAATATGCAATATTTGACACTCAATAGGTACACTTGTGGTTATGCTTCTTTACGAAAAAAATCACCTTGAAAATCCTCCTTGTAAGATCCCAGGATCGGAACCTGGCGAATAGGAGCTAGGAGCTGAGAATGAGGTACTACAGAGGCACAGAGGTTATCGGCACCAGATTTTGCGGCTACAAATTTTGTGAGCTCAGTTCCTAAGTTTGGGGTGTGACAAAGCCTACTAATCCAACCTAAAACCCAAATCCATAATAAGGCCCAAGTTCCATTTGAGCCATCAAATTTCAGAAACAAATTTCGAAGGCAAACTATACCAAGGCGATAATGATATTGCCGCCCAAGGCCATTTTAACAGTTTAAGGACATGGCAGGTCATCACAAAGTTACATCAAGCACAAAGGCAGCAATAATATTCTTACATAGACCCATTTCAGCAAGCCTAAGTATGCAAATAGTCACCCTAAGGGTCACTAAGTTAAAAAATATAAAAAATGTAGGTAGGGAGCAATATTATTGTCGCCCATATCTTTGCATATCGAGAAAGATCCTAGGATCTCTCTCATGATCTCTCCATATGACTATAAAGAAAAGCCGGCGGATGGGTGGCAATAATATTATCACCAAAGGGTAAAACAACTATTCTACCTCCCTTAAGAGGTGAAATTACTTGTCTTACCACTTTGTCAAAGTAAATATGTGATGCTACGTATCCCCTAGCTAATTATATCACTTCACATGTCATGTTTTCCCTCCAAGTTGCTTCTAATTCCAGAAAATCAAGCCAACCTCTATAAATAGAGGCCCACGCTCTCATTTCTACAATACAAAATTTGGTGCTTAATAACAAGCCATTATCTCTACCCATGGGGAGAGTGAGAGTAGAGAAAAAAAAAAGGAGCGAGATCAAAAGAGAGGGAGTGAGTGTCCATTGAAGCCATCTACTCAAGTTAACTACTTCATCTAAGCATTTTAACCTAGTCTATATAAGCATTCAAGTCATCTCTATGGCTCAAGTTCATTGGAGAAGGGCTAAGACTTGAGATTTACAATCATCTCCTTTTAGGAAGAGTATCATATCTCACTTCTTCTCCTCCACATCTCCACATGCATGGGCGGTGATCTGACCATCCATTTTATTTTATTTTATTTTATTTTTGCATTGCATATCTCACTTCTCATGCACCTTTTCTTAACATTCAGGTGACTCTTGACTGTATACTCTATACCTTGTCGAATCTTTGGATATGGTCTATTAAAAATCAAGTGTCCCTTAATTTACACCCTGATCCATAGCTCAAGTGGTAGACTGAGTGAAGGATAACTCGTTTCGACACTGAGGTCTTGGTATCGATTACCTAGTGGGGGTGGCTAACTATGAACTGACAGTGGGGTGTACTAACAAGCTAACAGAAAAAAAAAAGTGTCCCTTAATTTTATGCTTCATATCTCCCTAAAGTTTCCTCATAGGTTGGGACATTGTGATATTCTTTGTAGTGGTTTGCGTGAATAGTGGTTTATTTGTGAGTTTTTGACGTTATCTATAACCAGCTAGTTAGTTTAAATAAGGTCATTTGGAATCCAAAAACCCCTAAAAATTTCAAATCCCATAAAGCAAGACCTCATGTAAGTGCGTAAAGAGAAAGGTACCTAACCTCTTCTTTTTCTGTCACCCAAATTCTTACCTAGAATTGTCAGTCGCAAACTTTATCCGAGAATCCAACCTAAGGAGATTCTACAAGTCCAACCGACCATAGATTCTATTGTTTTGTGGGTTAGTGGTGACGCAAAGTCATTCAAACACCATTTTTAGTTCACACCATATATATCTAAAACCAAGTCACCAACTACAAAAAGACCCATTTTATTGCCCATGTTGGCCCGCGGGATGGCTTCACAAGACCAAAATTAAAGCATATCCAAAGCTCAAGTGGACCACCATAGGAAACAGTGGGAATTAAACAAGTAATGTTGAAAACTTCTTAAGGGCTACAAAAGTCTTGGATGAAGCTGATATTTTTATTTTCCCTTCATCCATGTCTATACGACCTCTTGAATAGGTTTTGGATGAGAAATAAACATCACTGTGGGCTATTGGAAGGTTTCAACTGTGGACATCATTAGACTCACTGTTTCCAGTGTAGTCCACTTGAACTTTTGCTATGCTTCAGTTTTCGAATCATGCCCTAAATAAGCTGGTAAAATAGATGATCAACGAGGTGCATAAGACAATACATCATAGTGGGTCCCACAGAGTTTACTTAGTATCCCTCGGTCCTATGGAATCAGTGTATTGATCACGGAGAAATTTACAACTGTATGACCCATTTATGGCCCATTTACGAGATGAAGCCCACCTCATTTTACCTTACAAGAATAAGACCCAGCTATACGGACACCTTCCCAAAGGTCGAAAATGCCCCTACTTTTTCCCTCAAGCGGGAAGACAAGCGCTGACGCTCCTCAAACTCCTAGTTGTACGAACGGTTCAAAAGAGATCAACGTTACATGGGCCCCACAGTTATGTATTTATTATATCCATAACATTCATCCATATTTCGAGATCATTTCGGAGCATTATCCAAAAAAAAAAAAAAAAAATCATATCCAAAGATCAACTGGACCACACCACAAAGAGCAGCGGGAAAATTACTTTTCACCGTTAAAATTTTTGTAGGGCCCACCATAACATTTATTTTCCATCCAATCTATTCATAAGGACACAAAGACTTGGATGAAGAGGAAAAACAATTTTCATAATGATCCAAAACTTCTGTAACCCCTAAAAGGGTTTCAATGGTAGACGTTCAATTGCCCACTGCCTTTTAAAGTGTGTTCCACTTGATAGTTAGATCTGTTTTATTTTGTCTCAAGCCTTAATATGAGCTCGCCAAATAGATGGACGGTTTGGATATAACATAGATCTCATGATGGGACCCAAAAAACAATAAAGATTCGACGTTTAAAAAAAAAAAAAAAGCAGATTTTTATTTTATTTGATACAAAGAGATTGGGCTACGGATTATAACCGTACCATACCTACCAAAATCCATAGCCAAAGAAGCTTGTCCGGGGTGGGCTCGCCGAACTAGCGGCCCCTGTGCCAGTCACTAACCTATCCGGCGGGGCCGCGCCGATTTGGCGGGGCCACGCCCATTTGGCGGCCCCTATAGCTATGGATTATAACCGTAACCATAGACGGACTGCCATGACAATAGTCTATGCAAATTATTTTATTTTATTTTTTACATGGAGAACTTTATTCTATCTACAATTTTCTCAAACACATATTTATATAAATATGTATATATAAGCATATAAATATTTTTTCCTCTCCTTTTTTCATTTCTTTTTTTATTCATTTAAAAAGTATATCTTCTAAACCAAAATTAGTTACTCGATGAACTCTATATGATTTTGTGGTAGGAGAAGCTACTTTAGCCAAGCAACCTGGTTATTTATAAAGATTCCATCAGGTCGATGACCGTGAAAAGCATGGAAATCACCGTGAATCAATATGGAATCACCGGGAATGACTGTGAAATGCATGGAAATGATGATGAAGTGAAGCGAATTGACCGTGAAATGCGTGGAAAAGACCGTGAAGTGAAGGGAATTGACCATGAAATGCATGGAAATGACCGTGAATCAACATAGAATCGCCGGGAATGACAGTGAAATGCATGGAAATGATCGTGAAAATTGACCGTGAAATGCGTGAAAATGACCGTAAAGTGAAGGGAATTGACCGTGAAATGCATGGAAATGACCGTGAAGTAACACAGAATCATCGGGAATGACCATGAAATGCATGGAAATGACCGTGAAGTGAAGCGAATTGACTGTGAAATGCGTGGAAATGACCGTGAAGTGAAGGGAATTGACCGTGAAATGCATGGAAATGACCATGAATCAATACGGGATCGGCGGGAATGACTGTGAAATGCATGGAAATGACCGTGAAGTGAACGGAATTGGCCATGAAATGCATGGAAATGACCTTAAATCAACACGGAATCATCAGGAATGATCGTGAAATGCATGGAAATGATAGTGAAGTGAAGCGAATTGACTGTGAAATGTGTGGAAATGACCGTGAAGTGAAGGGAATTGACTCTTAAATGCATGGAAATGACCGTCAATCAACACGGAATCGTCGGGAATGACAGTGAAATGCATGGAAATGACGGTGAAGTGAAGCGAATTGATCATGAAATGCGTGGAAATGACTGTGAAGTGAAGGGAATTGACCATGAAATGCATGGAAATGACCGTGAATCAACACAGAATCGCCGGGAATGACCATGAAATGCATGGAAATGACAGTGACGTGAAGCGAATGGACCGTGAAATGCGTGGAAATGACCGTGAAGTGAAAGCAATTGACCATGAAATGCATGGAAATGACCGTGAATCAACATGAAATCGCTGGGAATGATCGTGAAATGCATGGAAATGACCATGAAGTGAAGCGAATTGACCGTGAAATGCATGGAAATGACCGTGAAGTGAAGGGAATTGACCGTGAAATGCATGGAAATGACCGTAAATCAACACGGAATCGCAGGGATTGACCGTGAAATGCATGGAAATGATAGTGAAGTGAAGCGAATTGACGGTGAAATGTGTCGAAATGACTGTGAAGTGAAGGGAATTGACCGTGAAATGCATGGAAATGACCGTGAATCAAAACAGAATTGCTTGGATTAACCATGAAATGCATGAAAATGACCGTGAAGTGAAGGGAATTGACCGTGAAGTGAAGGGAATTGACCGTGAATCAACACGAAATCGTCGGGAATGACTGTGAAATGCATAGAAATGACTGTAAATTGAAGTGAATTGACCATGAAATGCATGGAAATGACCATGAAGTGAAGGGAATTGACCGTGAAATGCATGGGAATTACCGTGAATCAACGTAGAATCGCCGGGATTGACCATGAAATGCATGGAAATGACCATGAAGTGAAGTGAATTGACCGTGAAATGCATGGAAATGACCATGAAGTGAAGGGAATTGACCGTGAAATGCATGGAAATGACCGTGAATCAAAACGGAATTGTCGAGATTGACTGTGAAATGCATCGAAATGACAGTGAAGTGAAGTGAATTGACTGCAAAATGCGTGGAAATGACTGGGCATTCTGTCAATTCGCTTCACTTCACAGTCATTTCCATGCATTTTACGGTCAATTCGCTTCACGACACGATCGTTTCCATGCATTTCACGGTCAATCGCAGCAATTCCATTTTGATTCACGGTCATTTCCATGCATTTCACGGTCAATTCCCTTCACTTCACGGTCATTTCCATGCATTTCACGGTCAATTCACTTCACTTCACGGTCATTTCTATGCATTTCATGGCCAATCTCGGCGATTCCGTGTTGATTCACGGTCATTTCCATGCATTTCACGGTCAATTCCCTTCACTTCGTGGTCATTTCCATGCATTTCATGGTCAATTCACTTCACTTTACAATCATTTTCATGCATTTCATGGTCAATCCCGGCGATTCTGTTTTGATTCACAGTCATTTCCATGCATTTCACGGTCAATTCCATTCACTTCACGGTCATTTCCATGCATTTCACGGTCAATCCTGGCGATTCTGTTTTGAATCACGATCATTTCCATGCAGTTCACGGTCAATTCCCTTCACTTCATGGTCATTCCATGCATTTCACGGTCAATTCACTCCACTTCACGGTCATTTCCATGCATTTCACGGTCAATTCACTCCACTTCGCGAATGCATCGAGATGTTGGCAGTGACGAAGCGCGTTTATTATTTTATGCCACAGGAGATAGGTCTGCGTTGGAAGGAAATGCTTAAACGGTCAGAGAAGATACCTCTATACCTAAGCAGATGAACGGATATGACTGTGACATTTTTGTCATGAAATATATCAACATTTTATGCAGCGATCACATTTTGTCAGGGAGAGACTTGCAGCAATTCACTTCCAGCTTTACAAAGTCAATAACCTATGATTGCCTGAGTGACCTCAAAATATGATATATTCGTATTAGGCATGAGAGGAATCAGGAAATTTTGTGAAATGTTGTAAACTGTTGTAAATGATCCACTGTAAAACGTTCATGCTAAAATGATGTAAATGATGTGTTGTATATTTTGTAAAAACTTTGTAGCAAATGATGTATTCGTAATTGTGATTTCATTATGAATGGTGAACACATCATTTTACAGCAAATGATAACTTCTCGTCACCATCATTTTTGAGCATTTCACGGTCAATTCGCCATACATCACGGTCATTTCCATGCATTTCACGGTCAATGCCGGCAAATCCGTTTCATTTCACAGTCATTTCCACACACTTCACGGTCAATTCGCTTCACTTCACGGTCATTTCCATGAATTTCACAGTCATTACCGGCGATTTCGTGTTGATTTACGGTCATTTCCATGCATATTAAGGTCAATTCCCTTCACTTCATGGTCAATTCCATGCATTTCACCGTAAATTCACTTCACTTCACGGTCATTTCCACACATATCACGGTCATTCCCGGTGATTTTGTGTTGATTCACGATCATTTCCATGCATTTCATGGTCAATTCCCTTCACTTCACGATCATTTCCACGCATTTCACAATCATTTCGCTTCACTTCACGATCATTTCCATGCATTCCAAGGTCATTCCCGGCGATTCAGTGATGATTCACGGTCATTTCCACACATTTCATGACCAATACCCTTCACTTCCCGGTCATTTCCATGCATTTCACAGTCATTTTGCTTCACTTCACGGTCATTTCCATGCATTTCACGATCATTCCTAGCGATTCCGTGTTGATTCATGGTCATTTCCACGCATTTCATGGTTAATTCCTTTCATTTCACGGTCATTTCCACGCATTTCACGGTCATTTCGCTTCACTTCACGGTCATTTCCATGCATTTCACAGTCATTCCCGTTGATTCCGTGTTGATTCACGATCATTTCCCTTCACTACACGGTCATTTCCACGCATTTCACAGTCAATTCGCTTCACTTCACGGTCATTTTCATGCATATCACGGTCATTTCCCTTCACTTCACGGTCATTTCCTCACATTTCATGTTCATTTCACTTCACTTCACGGTCGTTTCCATGCATTTCATGGTCATTCCTGGCGATTCCGTGTTGATTCGTGGTGATTTCCACGCTTTTCACGGTCAATTCCCGTCACTTCGCGGTCATTTCCATGCATTTCACACTCATTTCGCTTCACTTCACGGTCATTTCCATGCATTTCACGGTCATTCCTGGTGATTCTGTGTTGATTCAAGGTCATTTCCACACATTTCATGGTCAATTCCCTTCACTTCACGGTCATTTCCATGCATTTCATGGTCATTTCGCATCACTTCACGGTCTTTTCCATGCATTTCATGGTCATTCCCGGTGATTCCGTGTTGATTCACGGTCATTTCCACGCATTTCACGGTCAATTCCCTTCACTTCAAGGTCATTTCCATGCATTTCACGGTCATTCCCAGCGATTCCGTGTTGATTCACGATCATTTCCATGCATTTCACGGTCAATTCCCTTCACTTCATGATCATTTCCACGCATTTCACAATCATTTCGCTTCACTTCATGATCATTTCCATGCATTCCACGGTCATTCCCGACAATTCCGTGTTGATTCATGGTCATTTCCACACATTTCACGACCAATTCCCTTCACTTCCCGGTCATTTCCATGCATTTCACGGTCATTTCGCTTCACTTCACGGTCATTTCCATGCATTTCACGGTCATTCCTGGCAATTCCGTGTTGATTCATGGTCAATTCCACGCATTTCACGGTCAATTCCCTTCATTACACGGTCAATTCCACGCATTTCACGATCATTTCGCTTCACTTCACGGTCATTTCCATGCATTTCACGGTCATTCCCGGTGATTCCATGTTGATTCACGGTCAATTCCCTTCACTTCACGATCATTTCCACGCATTTCACGGTCAATTCGCTTCACTTCACGGTCATTTCCATGCATTTCGCGGTCATTTCCCTTCACTTCACGGTCATTTCGTCGCATTTCATGTTCATTTCGCTTCACTTCATGGTCGTTTCCATGCATTTCACGGTCATTCCTGGCGATTCCGTGTTGATTCGTGGTCATTTCCATGCTTTTCACAGTCAATTCCCTTCACTTCACGGTCATTTCCATGCATTTCACGCTCATTTCGCTTCACTTCACGGTCATTTCCATGCATTTCACGTTCATTCCTGGTGATTCTGTGTTGATTCACGGTCATTTCCACACATTTCACGGTCAATTCCCTTCACTTCACAGTCATTTCCATGCATTTCATGGTCATTTCGCTTCACTTCACGGTCTTTTCCATGCATTTCACGGTCATTCCCAGCGATTCCGTGTTGATTCACGGTCATTTCCACGCATTTCACGATCAATTCCCTTCATTTCATGGTCATTTCCCTGCAGTTCACGGTCATTCCCAGCGATTCCGTGTTGATTCACAGTCATTTCCATGCATTTCACGATCAATTCCATTCACTTCACGTCATTTCCTCGCATTTCATGTTCATTTTGCTTCACTTCGCGGTTGTTTCCATGCATTTCAAGGTCATTCCTGGCGATTTCGTGTTAATTCATGGTCATTTCCACGCATTTCACGATCATTTTGCTTCACTTCACGGTCATTCCCGTTGATTTTGTGTTGATTCACGGTCATTTCCATGCATTTCACGGTCATTTCCCTTCACTTCCCGGTCATTTCCACGCATTTCATGGTCAATTCGCTTCACTTCACGGTCATTTCCATGCATTTCGCGGTCATTTACCTTCACTTCACGGTCATTTCCTCGCATTTCATGTTCATTTCGCTTCACGTCACGGTCGTTTCTATGCATTTCACGGTCATTCCCGGCGATTCCGTGTTGATTCGTGGTCATTTCCACTCTTTTCACGGTCAATTCCCTTCACTTTGCGGTCATTTCTATGCATTTCACGCTCATTTCGCTTCACTTCACGATCATTTCCATGCATTTCACAGTCATTCCTGGTGATTTCGTGTTGATTCACGGTCATTTCCACACATTTCACGGTCAATTCCCTTCACTTCACGGTCATTTCCATGCATTTCATGGTCATTTTGCTTCACTTCACGGTCTTTTCCATGCATTTCACCGTCATTCTCGGCAATTCCATGTTGAGTCACGATCATGTCCACGCATTTCACGATCAATTCCCTTCACTTCATGGTCATTTCCATGCATTTCACGGTCATTCCCAGCGATTCTGTGTTGATTCACAGTCATTTCCATGCATTTCACGGTCAATTCCCTTCACTTCACGTCGTTTCCTCGCATTTCATGTTCATTTCGCTTCACTTCGTGGTCGTTTCCATGCATTTCACGGTCATTCCTGGCGATTCCGTGTTGATTCACGGTCATTTCCATGCATTTCACGGTCAATTCCCTTCACTTGACGGTCATTTTTGCACATTTCAGGGTCATTTCTCTTCACTTCACGGTCATTTCCATGCATTTCACGGTCATTCCCGGCGATTCCATGTTGATTCACGGTCATTTCCACGCATTTCACGGTCAATTCCCTTCACTTCATGGTCATTTCCACACATTTCACGGTCATTTCGCTTCAATTCACGGTCATTTCCATGCATTTCACGGTCATTCCCGGTGATTCCGTGTTGATTCACGGTCATTTCCACGCATTTCACTGTCAATTCCCTTCACTTCACGGTCATTTCCACACATTTCACGGTCATTTCGCTTCACTTCACGGTCTTTTCCATGCATTTCACAGTCATTTTCAGCAATTGCGTGTTGATTCATGGTCATTTCCTTGCATTTCACGGTCAATTCCCTTCACTTCAAGGACATTTCTACGCATTTCACGATCAATTCGCTTCACTTTGCATTCATTTCCATGCTTTTCACGGTTATTCCCGGTGATTCCATGTTGATTCGTGGTCATTTCCACGCATTTCACGGTCAATTCCCTTCACTTCACAGTCATTTCCATGCATTTCACGGTCATTCCCGGCGATTTTGTGTTGATTCACGGTCATTTCCACGCATTTCACGGTCAATTCCCTTCACTTCACAGTCATTTCCATGCATTTCACGGTCAATTCCCTTCACTTCACGGTCATTTCCACGCATTTCATGGTCAATTTGCTTCACTTCACCGTCACTTCACGATCATGTTTATTATGTTATTTCATTATATGATATATGTTCTAATTTGGTATGTTGTTTATAAGTACCATGTATTGGCATGCAAATGTCGACATTGCGAATGTATCGAGATGTTGGCAGTGACGAAGCACGTTTATTATTTTATGCCACAGGAGATAGGTCTGCGTTGGAAGGAAATGCTTAGACGGTCAGAGAAGATACCTCTATACCTAAGCAGACGAACGGATATGACTGTGACATTTTTGTCATGAAATATATCAACATTTTATGCAGCGATCAAATTTTGTCAGGGAGAGACTTGCAGCAATTCACTTCCAGCTTTACAAAGTCAATAACCTATGATTGCCTGAGTGACCTCAAAATATGATATATTCGTATTAGGCATGAGACGAATCAGGAAATTTTATGAAATGTTGTAAACTGTTGTAAATGATGGACTACAAAACGTTCATGGTGAAATGATGTAAATGATGTGTTGTATATTTTGTAAAAACTTTGTATCAAATGATGTATTCGTAATTATGATTTCATTATGAATGGTGACCACATCATTTTGCAGTAAATGGTATCTTCTCGTCACCATCATTTCCGAGCATTTCACGGTCAATTCGCCATACATCACAGTCATTTCCATGCATTTCACGGTCAATGCCAGTAAATCTGTTACATTTCACAGTCATTTCCACACACTTCACGGTCAATTTGCTTCACTTCACGGTCATTTCCATGAATATCACAGTCATTCCCGGCGATTCCGTGTTGATTCACGGTCATTTCCATGCATTTCATGGTCAATTTCACGCATTTCACCGTCAATTCACTTCACTTCACGGTCATTTCCATGCATATCACGGTCATTCTCGGCGATTCCGTGTTGATTCACGATCATTTCCATGCATTTCACGGTCAATTCCCTTCACTTCACGATCATTTCCACGCATTTCACAATCATTTTGCTTCACTTCACGATCATTTTCATGCATTCCATGGTCATTCCCAGCGATTCCGTGTTGATTCACGGTCATTTCCACGCATTTCACGACCAATTCCCTTCACTTCCCGGTCATTTCCTTGCATTTCACGGTCATTTCGCTTCACTTCACCGTCATTTCCATGCATTTCACGGTCATGCCATTGATTCCGTGTTGATTCACAGTCATTTCCACGCATTTCACGATCATTTCCCTCCACTTCATGGTCATTTCCACGCATTTCATGGTCAATTCGCTTCACTTCATGGTCATTTCCATGCATTTTGCGTTCATTTCCCTTCACTTCTCGGTTATTTCCTCGCATTTCATGTTCATTTCGCTTCACTTCACGGTCGTTTCCATGCATTTTATGGTCATTCTTAGCGATTCCGTGTTGATTCGCGGTCATTTCCATGCATTTCACGCTCAATTCCCTTCACTTCACGGTCATTTCCATGCATTTCACACTCATTACGCTTCACTTCACGGTCATTTCCATGCATTTCACGGTCATTCCTAGTGATTCCGTGTTGATTCATGGTCATTTCCACACATTTCACGGTCAATTTCCTTTAGTTCACGGTCATTTCCATGCATTTCGTGGTCATTTCGCTTCACTTCACGGTCTTTTCCATGCATTTCACGGTCATTCCTGGCGATTCCGTGTTGATTCACGGTCATTTCCACGCATTTCACGGTCAATTCCCTTCACTTCGTGGTCATTTCCATGCATTTCACGGTCAATTCCCTTCACTTCACATCATTTCCTCGCATTTCATGTTCATTTCGCTTCACTTCGCGGTCGTTTCCATGCACTTCACGGTCATTCCTGGCTATTCCGTGTTGATCACGGTCATTTCCACGCATTTCAAGGTCAATTCCCTTCACTTGACGGTCATTTCCGCGCATTTCACGGTCATTTCACTTCATTTCACGGTCATTTTCATGCATTTCACGGTCATTCCTGGAGATTCCGTGTTAATTCACGGTCATTTCCATGCATTTCACGGTCAATTCCCTTCACTTCACGGTCATTTCCACACATTTCACGGTCATTTCGCTTCACTTCACGGTCTTTTCCATGCATTTCACATCATTCCCAGCGATTCCGTGTTGATTCACGGTCATTTCCATGCATTTCACGGTCAATTCCCTTCACTTCAAGGTCATTTCCACGCATTTCACGATCAATTCGCTTCACTTCGCGGTCATTTCCATGCATTTCAGGGTCATTCCCGGCGATTCCATGTTGATTCGTGGTCATTTCCACGCATTTCACGGTCAATTCCCTTCACTTCGCAGTCATTTCCATGCATTTCACGGTCATTTCCATGCATTTCACGGTCATTCCCGGTGATTCCGTGTTGATTCACGGTCATTTCCACGCATTTCACGGTCAATTCCCTTCACTTCACAGTCATTTCCATGCATTTCATGGTCAATTCGCTTCACTTCACGGTCATTTCCATGCATTTCATGGTCATTCCCGGTGATTCTATGTTGATTCACGGTCATTTCCATGCATTTCACTGTCAATTTCCTTCACTTCACAGTCATTTCCACACATTTCACTATCACTCGCTTTACTTAACGGTCATTTCCATGCATTTCACGGTCATTCACAGCGATTCCATGTTGATTCATGGTCATTTCCATGAATGAAAGGAAATGAAGGGAATTGACCTTGAAATGCACGGAATTGACCATGAAATGCATGGAATTGGCCGTGAAGTGAAGGGGAATCACCGGGATTGACCGTGAAATGCATGGAATTGATTACGAAGTACTTGTAATGAATGAAATTGACTGCGAAATGATTGAAATTGACCGCAAAGTGAATGAAATGGATTTTTGACTATCTACCTAATTGAATCTTCGAAAATAACTAGGTTGGTTGGCTAAAGTAGCTTCTCCTAGCCCAAAATCATATAGGGTATACCAAGTAACTAATTTTGGTTTAGAAGATATTCTTGTTAAATGAATAAAGAAAGAAATGAAAAAAAGAGAAAATTTTTTTTATATGCCTATATATACATATTTATATCAATATGTGTTAGAGAAATTTGTAGGTAGAATAAAGTTCTCCATGTAGAAATTTTTTTTAAAAAAAAATGCATAGGCTAATGTCAGGGTGGTCCGTCTATGGCTACGGTTATAATCCGTAGCCACAGGACAATCAGATCGACATGGCCCCGCCAGACAGGCTAGCAACTGGCACGAGGGCCGTTAGTTCGGCAAGCCCACCCCAGACAGCCCTCTATAGCTACGGATTATGGTATCTATGGCAACAGTTATAATCCGTAGCCAGAGGTCTGACCGTAGCATACAACATTACCATTCTGCTTTGAATGTCTATCGTTGAAACCATTTTAGGGGCTACAAAAGTTTTGGATCATTATGAAATTTATTTTTGCTCTTCATCCAAGTCTTTGTGACCTTATGAATAGGTTGGATGGAAAATAAATGTTATGGTGGGCCCTACAAAAGTTTTAACAGTGAAAATCAGTTTTCCATTGCTCTTTTTGGTGTGGTCCAATTGATCTTTGGATATGATATTTTATTTTTTTTTCTGATAATGCTCCCAAATGATCTTGAAATATGGATGAACGTTGTGGATATAATAAATACATAACTGTGGGGCCATGTAACTTTGATATCTTTTGAACCGTTCGCACAACTCGGAGATCGATGAGCGTCAGCGCTCGTCTTCGAGCACCAGCCGATGCACTTGAAGAAAAAACCAGGAGCATTTTCGACCTTTGGCAAGTCGTCCGTACAGCTGGGGCTTATTCTGGTAAGGTAAAATTAGGTGGGCTTCAACGGGTAAATGGGCCATAAATGGGTCGTACAGTGGTAAATTTCTCTTGATCACGTCTCCATGAACCCTACTTTATATCCATTAGAGCTATTCAAATCGTCCATTACATTGCCCACATGAATATGCATTGTGTGGCCCAAAAATTTTTACATTTAAATCATGCATGGATCACCAATCGTGAACATGGGTATTTATAGTGTTGGGGAAAGCCTAACAACCCAATTAATAGCATGAAAAATGGACGATCAAGATCCAAGAATAAAGTACATGACATCGATTCAATAAGCTCCACCATGGATTCCTTATAACTCTTGAGGACAATCACTTTGGTTTCGATGATCCTTAACCATAAGAACCATGGCTCTTAAAAAATTCAACCAGGCACGTGTGGCTTCCTTGCGATGACCCTCCGACAACATGTGGTAGGTTAGTGTTGTAAATGACGAATGCAGCACTAACAAATCATTATTGAGTCACATGAAACACGAGAAGACCCCACATATTATAACCCTTGTATATATAGTGATAGCGTTGGACGTGTCTTCTTCTCTTTTGCAAAAAAAAAAACCCCACCGTATCATGGGATATCAGCTTTTTCTTCAGACCTCAACCAACATGTGATGCCATCGTGCATGCATGATTAGATGAGGAGCTGGTTTTCACCCTCCGGCTAATGGTTATGCAACACGTTCACACATTATAGGGCCCGACTCCCACTATCATTGATAGTGTGCCACCGGCCATCCTTTGTTTATTTTAATGTCGTCTTTTGGAGTCTAAAAGTAAGGCTAGTTCAATACTCAGGTGGGCCACACCATAGGAAAATGGTCACCATCCTTTGTTATTTTAATATTGTCCTATTTGTATTGGCACTTCGGTTTGTTTTCGGTCACGTGTAGTGCATTTGGGTGCGTTAGAATTGATAAATTTGTTCGATCCAAATCAATCAACTTTTACCCCAAGTACCAAAATAAGTAGATATATATAATATGAACATATCTGAGTAGATTTTGGGAAGATTGGTCGCTTATTCAGCTACTTGTAGAATATTATAATGATCAGGCAGTGATGAGAGGGTGGGGTTCTTTCTCCGAAGATGGATTACTTTATGTCTTCCATAAGAAAAGACTTTTAGAATATCGGTGCAATCAAACAAATGGAAAAACTCATAATCAGTCACTAGGAACAACTGCAAGAATGCGTCTCTTGAAAGAAGTGTGTGATAGTGTATAAAGGACAAATCTAGCGTATGAGTGTAGGTTTAGATTACAATTAAATATTATAGTTATGAATTATGACAACTCCTATGATAAGCTGAGATAAAAAAACAAAAAAATAAATAAAAATTGATATATTAGATGTATTCTTTTTAAGATTTTTGAAATTTTTGAGATATTTTGTTATGTTGAATTCCTTTACTATTTGTAAAGTTTTGTTGCAACCTATTCTTCTACATCATTCTTCAATTATTGCACGGTTATAGTAAACGAAAAGCCTTTCTCTAAATTCATTTTTTAATGTTTCTCTTTTGTGATTGTTTATCTCGGTCGCCCAAACTTTCGTCCTCTTGGTCATCTTTTTTGTATCTCAAATTACTCAACCACATATCGGCTGCATCACTTTTATCGATCGGTCAATCGCTCTCCGCATCTTTTCATGCAACGGCTCGACTGAACTTTTCGAACGCATTCCATTTCTTGACTTATCTCGGCCATTCAGTATCCTTTTGGACACCTATCGATTGTGCCTCTTATATGTCTCATGACACTTGATTTGCTTTTAAATACATCATCTCTGCTCATTTTCTTATCATTATGCCAATTGTGATTTCATAAAAATCATTTAAAATATCCTTAAATATCTTTGACATGCTATATCTTCTATTTACTATTACACGTGTTCTTTCCAATTAAATTTATGAAGAACGGTCAAAAATAGAATACAACAATTTAATTAATGAATGATCACTACAAAAAACATCTTCATTATCTTAATAAAAAGTTTCCTAAAATCATACAAGCTTAGTATACAAATATCACCTTTAATCTTTGTTTAATGTCATTTAGTAAACTTTTACGAGCTGAGAAACATTTGTGATAGAGTCCAGAGGATAGTTTAAAGTGGGAAAACCCTTATTTTCACGTTAGCTCAATTTAATTAACACTTGATAATTACAAAGTTGCTATGCATTTCTTAATCCAAGGATGAGTTGAATGCGATCGATCTGATTTTTATTTTTTTTATTTTTTTTATTTTTTCATTCTGCAGGGACCAACGCTAATGCCATATATTTGTAGAGGCATACTCTAATGGTTCGGTAGCATCATAAGCTTATGGTGGTACTGGGCAGCTATAGGGGCCTACATGATATCTGAACACCATCCAACCTGTCCATCATATGCATAGCTTTTACTTGCTTCAAGGGCTTACAACTCAACCAGATACAAAACTCCGTTGGACCACAGAAATGGAAACAATGTACAAGGGGATCCACCCTTTATTTTCATCAGGGCTCCTTTGAGTTACAAACCTGTCTTATTTTTGGCCTGACCCTTCATCCAGTCAAGATGAAGGGTATGAATGGCCTAGATTATAAATAAACAACACGGATGGCCCCCAGCAAATAACTGGTGGGCATCCACTCCCAGCTTCTTCCCTATGATGCGGCAGACTTAGGCCTTGGACCAAGCTAGTTTTGTATATCTAAACTACAGAAGACAAATGGGATGCGACGTCCTTGATAGTAGACTACCACAAGGTTTTCTTGGGGAACACGTAGTATTTATAATGAATATGATCTACCCAATAAATATCTTCATTATCTTAGTAAAAGTTACCTAAAATAATGCACATTTAGTATAGAAAAATCTACTTTAATCTTTGTTTATTGTCATTTAGTAGATTTTTTAGCTAAGACACATTTGTGACTGCGTCTTTAGAGGGCACAGCTTCGGTAGTGGATCCATGACTATTATGTATTTTCCTTTCAGTCATGCCGTCCATCCATTTTGACAGCTCATGGCATGATCCCCAAAATGGAAGCAGATCAAAATCTCAGTGGATCACAGCATATGAAAGGGTGTTTATTGACCATTAAAAATTTATCATGGGCCACAAAAGTTTTGGATCAAACTGATATTTGTGGTCCCTTCATCCAGGTTTTTGTAACGTTATCAGCAGGCTGGATGCAAAATAAACCTTCTGATGGCCCCTAAGAAGTTTTTAATGGTAGGTATTCAATCACCACTATTTATTGTGGTGTGGTCCATCTAAGATTTGGATTTGCTTTGTTTTTTTGGATACTGCCTTAAAATGATATGTCAAAACGTATGGATGGCATGGACTAAGGCACATACATCAAGCTGGGCCCCACGGTCAGGGATCCACCCAAGCCCTGCCCGTCCAGAGGATGTTTTAAAGTGGGTAGACCCTTTGAATTTAATGTTATCCCGATGACTCGAATGCGACCAATCTGTATGTTTATTTTGGGGGGACCAAGGGTATTGCTATATATTTGCAGAGGGTTTAATCCAATGGCACCGATAGCAACATTAGCTTACGGTGGTACTGAGCAGATACGAGGGCCCATGTGATAGCTGAACACCATCCAACCCGTCCATCAGACGCATCACCTCCAATTGCTTCACAGGCCTCTAACTCAGCGCGATCCAAATTCCGGAGGACCACAGAAATGGGAACAGTATAGGAGGGGACGCCCGCCTCATATTTTTATCGGGGCTCACGTAAGTTGCGAATCCGTCTGATAATTTTTAGGCTGACTCTTCCTTCTTCAAGATGAAGGGTTTGAACGGCATAGATTATATAAAAATAACAAGGTCGGGCCTCAGTTAAATCAAGGGTAGGCATCCACTCCCAACATATTCCCTGTGCTGTGGCAGACCTGAGTTTTGCATCGAGCTGAGTTTTGTGTCCATCGTGCAACTTGACGTGAGACATCTGATGGACGGGTTGGATTACGTGAAGAAATCACATGGGGCTGTATCGTCCCAGAACCTGCACGACTGAAGGGCGACCAAAAATACATGGTTAAAGCCAAGGAAACGGATTGGCCACTCCCCAGCCACCAACCTGGTGGCTGGTGGTCGGTGCTCTGTGGGTCCCAACATGATGTATGTGTTTCATCCATTTTTACAGATTATTTTAGGGCTTGATAACAAAAATGAGAGGGATATAAATCTCAGGTGGACCACACCACAGGAAAACAATAGTGATTGGATATCCACCGTTAAAATCCTCCTAAGGCCCACTGTACTGTTTATTTGACATCCATGATTAGGTCATACAGGCCCACATGAAGGGAAGAAACAAAGCTTAGCTTGATCCAAAACTTCTGTGGCCCTCAAAATTTTTTTAATGGTCGACACTCATTAAACACTGTTTCCTGTAATGTGGCCCACTTAAGATTTGAATTTAACTCATATTTAGTCCCATATCATAAAATGATTTGGAAAAATATATGGATGGCGTGGATGAAACACATACATCATGGTGGGGCTTACAGAGCACCGACCGTCAGCCATTGGCTGGTGGCGGGAGAGTCGCCAATCCGTTTCTTAAAGCCAACGGGTGTTTTTCGCTCGGACAAGCACTCCTGGACTTACAAGTTGTGGTGGGGTCCACATTTCAGTGCTGTTATTCCATCTGGTGGGCCTCAGGAGTATGGTCTATGCTGCTAATATACTACTCCACTGAATAATTATGAACATCTGATAGTAGGCTTTCAAATGCATGGATGGTCCGAAGTAAATTATAGCTAATGGTGTTAAAATTGTTATACATAAATCATTAGAGGTTTATTCTCTTTTCTGAGCTTATATGACTTATATTTTATATGATTATGGGTTTATTCACTTTTATGAGCTTATATAACTCATATTTTATATGATAATAAGGACTAGGTGTTAGTGGACCCTTGGAGGAGAATTTTTATGTTTCCTTGTTAAAAGGGTGGCTTTTAGTGTAAGTTATGTTAGAGTTAAGATAGATCTACGATTTTTTATTGTTTTGGGTGTGTTTTGAGAGGGGTGAGAGGGCTAGTTTTTTTTTTTTTTTTAATAATAATTATTTTAAAGTTCTCTTCGACCCTGTAATCTTCTTTGAATAATATATTAATCGTCATTGTGCTGTGGTTTTTTTCCGTATAGGTTTTTCACATAAAATTTGTGTTATCTGTGTGTTTGTTTAGATTTTTATTTTCTCTTATTTGTTTCAATCTATATTAAAGTACTTTCGTGGGGTTTGGATTTGAGATATGGTGCCAAGGAGATCAAATGCGAAGTTCAAATTAGAGAAATTAACAAGTAAATACAATTTTAAACTATGGAGATTGAAGATAAAAGCCCTCCTACTTCAACAACCCGCACTATGTACTACATGGGAAAACGCATTGTCCAGAATCTGTGAAGGAAGAAGATTGGGATGAACTATATCAAATGCCAATTAGTACAATTTAATTGTGCTTGGCTAATGAAGTCTTTTACAATGTCATAAATGAAATGACTATTGCAGGTTTATGGGCGCAGTTATAGAGTATTTGCATGACGAAATCTCTCACCAGTCATTTATTTCTGAAGAGACAATTTTATACTTTGAAATTTGTGAAAATGTTAGATTTATATAAACATATGAATATATTCAACAAACTAGTTTGCAAGTTGACGAGTGTTAAGGTGAAGATCAATGAAGAAGACCATGCCCTAATTTTGTTGACATCTCTCCCCAAGTCGTTTTAGTATATGGTTGATATCTTTGTCATAGTAGGAATACTTTGGACATGGAGACTGTTATAGAAACCCTTGAGTCGAACCATATGTAACAACAAAGTAACAGTGAAAGTGATTTATGGATACATTGTTTGCTTCGGAAAGACTGTCTGAGCGAAAAAAGCCAAAAACTATGATATACATCCAAGTCAAGATGCAAAGGAAAGTTGAAGTATTGGAATTGTCAGAGAATTGGATATTTTAAAAAAAGGACTATTAGTTTTCCAAATCCCAAAACGATGAAAAGTCAAATGATTCGCTAAAGGAAGCTAATTCAGTTGAATCTAGTAAAGGCTCATATGGTTATGATGTATTGACAATGACCAAGACCAAACTTTTTTACCAGAAATGAATATTGGATGTGGGGGCATCGTACCATGTGTTCTCATTGGAGTTAGTTTACTACATATAGTAAGTATAATGGTGGGTTGACTCTTACGAGCAATGATCATGCCTGCAAGATTATTGGAATTTGTTATATTCATATCAGTGAGATGGGGCGTACTCTGATAGATGTCAAGTATGTTCCAAACTTGAAGAAGAATCTAATATTTAAGGGAACTTTAAATGTAATTAGTTTCAAGTTCACTAGTTATGATAGTGTATTGAAGGTTTCAAATAGGGCTCTTATAGTAATAACGGCTCATTAGAGTGGTAATATTTACCAGTTGATAAGAAATACCATATTTGGTAGAGTTGCAATATCTATAGTGGATTCCACATCGACACGTTTGTGGCATGTGCACCTAAGCCACGTGAGCAAGCAAGGTATGAAGGTACTTCTCAATAGTAAGTTAATTCCTACTTTTAAAAATTTTGATTTGGATGTATGTGAGTATTACATATATAGGAAACAGTCAATGTTGCATTTTAAAATCAATAAATATGTCAGTAAAGGGAAGTTTAATTGTGTGAATTTAGATATATGGAGGTCTTCACCCACTGTTTCCTGAGGAGGATCATCTTAATTTATCACATTTATAGACGACTTTTATATAAAGGTTTGAAATTATATTTCAAAATATAAATCAGATGTGTTTAACACTTTCAAGATATGGAAAGCGATGATTGAAAAACAAATAAGGGCAGAAAGTGAAAATTCTGAGGACATTTAATGACGAAAAGTTTACTTAGAGAAAATTTGATCAATATTATAAGAATAAGCGAATAGTCAGACAAAACACAACGAGCTTACTCTAGAGTAAAATGGTGTGACAGAACATATGGACCGAACTCTTCTGGAAATGGTTTAGAGTATGTTGAGCAATTCTGAGTTGGACAAACAGCTTTGGGCTGAAGTTTTTTTTTTTTTTTTTTAATTTTATAACTCTTGTTATCTGGTGAACAAGTCTCCCTCTACAATTATTGATTGTAAAATTTCTGAGGAAATATGGAGTGGTCAAGCAGTTGATTACTCGATTTTGAGTAATTTTTGTTCTGATGTTTATTCTCATGTATTGTATGTTGAGAGATAAGTTAGACCAAAGACATAAAAAGTACACATGTATTGGATCTAGTGATGGGGTGAAATGTTATAGGTTGTTAGAACGTACTGCACAGAAGATCGTTATTAGTCAGGATGTCAAATTTGATGAGGGTTCCTTGTTTTGAAAATATGAGCAAAAGGAAATGAAAACATTAGTTGTTAATGTAGAATTAGACAAGGGTAAGACACTTAAGGAATTTTAGCCATAGGTTGAGATACAAGAAGAGGTGGAGCCACCACCTGTCAGGAGAAATCAACCGAGAGATTGTAGAATATCATTGAAATACAGGGATGACTCTAATCTTGCATTTGCTCGTTTTTTATGAGGGGGATCCATCTACTTTTTACGAAGCGTTAGAAGATAAAGATGCAGAAAAATGGATGATAGTTATGCATGAAGAGATCGATTTTATGTATAAAAATCAAACGTGGGAGCTAGCTGAGCTACCTATTGGGAGGAAAGTGATTAGGTCCAAGTGGATATTCTGGAAGAAACTGGTTAGGTACATGGCCAAATTATTAATGAAGGGATATGCTTAAAAGAAATGTGTTGAATTTTATGTTAGTAGTAAGGTATCTATTAAATTTGTATTAGCTCTCATTGCCTAATAAAATCTAGAATTAAATTAGTTGGATTTAAAAACTGCATTTCTACATGAAAAATTAGAAGAAAATATTTACATGAAGCAACTAGAAGAGTTCGAGATACAAGGAAAGAATGATTTTGTTTACAGGTTGAAGAGGTTGTTGTACAACCTATAATAGTCACCTAGGCAATGATATAAGAAGTTTAATTCCTTCATGTTTAGCCAGAGTTTTACTAGAATTGAACTTGATCTGGACCGCTCTTGGGCCTAATAGGTGGTGGTATCACACCCTTCTCAAAGGAACCGTATGTGACACTCTCACGTCATACGGCTCCGTCCCGGAATCTGGACCTCCCCTTTCCTTAGATCAACGGGTCCTCGAACTAACATGTCCTCGCAGGTTCCAGGACAGGGTCAACGCAAGATCTTACTTCGAAGCAATCTCTGGAGTTTGCCCTTATCCGAACGGGTCTCACAGTAAAATATGATTAGAGCACTAACTAGTATGGAATTTATCATTATAGTGTTATATGTTGATGATATGCGTATTGTCAGTTATTGCATGTTTGAAATCAATATGTTAAAGGCTCATATATCTAGGACATTTGAAATGAAAGATTTGGGGGCTACAAAGATAATTCTTTGCATTAATATACACAATGACAGAGAGATGAGCAGGTTATGTTGTCTTAGGAGGAATATCTTGAGAATGTTTTAATCAATTTCAGACTGAAAATTGTAAAAATGGGTAGTACTCCCCATCTTGCTCTTTTTCAACTTTCTTTGAAATTATATCCTACGTCAGATGAAGAAATGCGGTATATGTCTTGGGTGCCCTATTCGAGCGTAGTTAACAGTCCTATATATGTCATATCCATATGAGACTAGATATTTCACATCTAGTTGGTGTTGCGAGCAGATACATGTCAAATGCCCGATAAACAACATTGAAAAGCAATGAAACGGTTACTTCGGTATATATGAGGCACAACGGACTATATATGTCTAATGTTTTAGAGATTCAGAGGAGAGACGTGTAGGCTATATTGATTCGGATTATGCAGGGAATGTGAAAATAGAATGTCTACTTTGAGTTACTCGTTTATGCTAATGGGTGGAGCTATTAATTAGATGTCTAAGCTTTAATCCCTGTTTGTACTTTTCACTACCGAAGTATAATACATGGCATTAATGAAGGTATTCAAGGAAGTTTGGTTGAAATGGATGATAAATGAATTAGGGTTTTAGAAGAAAGTCATGCTTGTGCATTTATGACAACGAGAACATGATTAATTTGGCAAAGAACTCGTTACATCACTCCCCAACTAAGCACATTGATGTTCGTCGTCACTTTATCCAGTAAATACTAAAAGAGTGAGATGTTAGTCTTAAAGAAGATTTACACCAGTGAGAATCTGGTGGACATGGTTTCGAAGGTTGTTCCTATAAAAAAGTTCAACCTTTGCTTGATTTCTCTGGGCTTAGCAAGAAAGGAATAAAGATGGAGTATGCATGAAGCAATGATGGTGATGCTTAGAAGAAGATTAGAAAGGCAAAGAGGTGATTTTGTTATCAAGTGGAGATTATTAAAATTGTTACACTAAAATCATTATGGGTTTATGCAGTTTTATAAGCCAATATAACCCATATTTCACATGCTAATAAGGCCCAATTGTTATTAGACCTTTAGAGGGGTATTTTTGACATTTTCTTCCTAAAATGGTGGCTTTTAAGGTAAGTTATGTTAGGGTTAAGATGGAGTTGCGATTTTTAGCTGTTTTGGGTGTGTTTTAAGAGCCTTCAAGGGGAGAGAGAGTTGTTAGTGCACTAATTTGTGCACATTGTTTATCAATCATGTGAGTTTGTGGGTCATGTAGTTGGTTGATCCTTTGGAAGCTAAAGACGGGAGACATGGGAGGACCTGGAGCATCAAGGAGCAAAGATCAGGTATATTAGGTTCCTTGGTCACCCTAACCTTGACCCAAAAACAACCCTTAAACCTCTAGATAATCCTAACCTTAAGAGAACCTTATTGAACATCCCTTAGCCTTAGAAGCATAATTAAAATATGATAAGGTTAGAAGATGTGTGAAGCTGCTGTGAAATCGTGTCCAAAATAATAATTTTTGAGTGGTCATTGATCCTATCGACAGGCAGTTGATGAGACTCGATGAAATCAAAAGACCAATCGATCTGATCAAAGAATCAATCCAGCAATCCAATAATTTAATTCTTGGATTTTCTAGATGGATCAACGGACTTTTTGATCCTATCGAAGGACCTTCGATCTCATCGAAGGGCCTTCCAATCGGATTGACAGAGCTATTGACTAGTCATTTTTATAGCTGTTGCAAATTATTTTATTTTTTTTATAAAAGAGCATTCAGTTTTCAAACTAAATGATGGTTTTTTTGTGCAATGGAAGCTTAAGAGATTTTGTCACGCCCCAAGTTCAGTATTCAGGTTATCCAATCCAAAGCACCACCCATCCCTCTCTCATCCAAAAGTCAACTCTCACCTATTTCTCTGTTACACACACCCATCCCTCTCTTACACACATCCATCCCTCTCTCCTTACATCTCCTCTCTCTCTCTCATTTTCTCCACCATTTTTCCAAGCAACTAAAGAGAGGAACGTCCAAGCTCTAACCCAAGTGTGTAGCCCACTTCCTACCACAAAACTCTCAATGCAACCCTTCAATTTTCATCATCCTCCATCAAAGAGGAAGCTTAGGAGCTAGGGATTCCAAGGAGCCATGAAGAAGTATAATAGGTGGGTGATCCTAAGATTTCCACCATGGACTTTTTTTTTATTTGTGGGTGGGCCCACATGTGGTGGGACCCATTTGATGTATGTATTGTATTTCTAAGGGAGGGCTCATAGTGGCGGAGCCCCTCCACCTCTCTCTCTCTCTCTCTCTCCCCTGTTGATGGCCCACCATCATGATGCATGAGTTTTACTATGCTGTCCATCTAGCGGGTTGACCTATTGTCCATGAACGGACCCATCTTACTGCCCATTTTCGGGCCGGCCTAGACTAAGGAAAACACAAATATTAGTGTGGTTCCTAGCTGTGCGGACCACCTATGTGGGCCCCACTATAATGTATTATATCCACACTGTCCAGCCTAACAAGCCAGTGGCCAGCAGGGCTGGAAGTCCAGGGTAGCAAGCCCACTTGATGTGTATCATCCATGCCGTCCAGTGGACAGGGCCCACTTGGCTGTCCGTCTGGACGGGCCTGGATGAAGGGAAATAACAAATATCAGTTTGATCTACAACAAGTGGGCCACGTACACGTGGACCCCACCTTAATATAAGTATTGTATCTGCACCGTCCAGCAACAGGCGATGTTGGAGAGGCAGAACACAAATATCTGCTCGATTCCAAACTGGGTGGGCCACGTACATGTGGATCCACAGTGATGTATATGTTGAATATCCACGCCGTCCATGCATGGGACATGGGGCCCACCTTGATGATGTGTTGCATCCAGCACATGGGACTCACTTGAGGCATGTGTTTTATCTCCGCCGTTCAGTACATGGACAGTGGGACCCGCTGTGATGTATGGTTTTGATCCACACCGTCCAGTCCAGTGTGGACGGTGGGTCCCACAATGATGTATATGTTGTATTTCCACACCGTCCAGCATCTGGACGGTGGGCTCCCACTTGATGCACGTGTGGCATCCACACCGTCTAGCAAGGGATGGTGGGATCCACCGTGATGTATGTCTTTCATTCACACCGTCCAACTAGGGCGGTGGGACCCACCAGACACGTATTTCATCCACGCCATCTAGCCCATCAGGCCCACCTTCCATGTATGCAGGGCCCACCTGCTGTGCACTCATGGCCCACCTGCTGGTTGTGCAGGGCTCACCTACTTTGCAGGACCCCCTTGCTGTGCCAGGCCCTCCGGCTGGCGATGTAGGGTCCACCTGCTATGTATGAGGCCCATTATGAGGCCCTTGTGTGAGGCCCATTGTGATGTATATGAGGCCCTTGTGTGAAGCCCAATGTGATGTATATGAGGCCCTTGTGTGAGGCCCTTGTGTGATGCCCAATGTGATGTATATGAGGCCCTTGTATGAGGCCTATTATGAGGCCCTTATGCAAGGCCCAATGCGATGTATATGAGGCCCTTGTGTAAGGCCCAATGTGATGTACATGAGGCCTATGTGATGAGGCCTAATTGTGATGTGTGATTCCACCATGATGTATGCGTTATATACCCACTGTCGGCCCATTTTTTAGGTCATGGGCCCCTTTGTCTTATGAAGCCCACGATGACGTTTGTGCTATATGCACGCTGCCCATCTATTTTACTGAATCATGTGGCTGACTTGTAGACCCACTATGATGAATGTGTTATACGCCCTGTCCATCCATTTTCTGGGCCATGAGCTGCCCCGTGAGGTCCACCATCTTGTATGTGTGATGTACACCTTGATTAACTCGTCTTAGGGCCATGGGTTGCCTTGAGAGGCCCACCATGATGTATATGTTATGCGCCCTATGAGGGGCTGCCTTGAGAGGCCCACCATGATGTGTGTGTTGTACACACATCATCCATCCATATTTTAGATATAATAAGGGCCATGGGCCCCATTGTGAGTCGGTTTCCATATCCCAAATGGGCCACACCTTAGGAGTAATGGTGGTTAAATGTCCATGTTGTAAACCTCCCTAGGGCCCATTGATAAGCCCATTTTCACCCTTACCTTATTGGACTACCCCTAATCGTTGGGCCCCCATTAATGATTAGTAACACCCATTGGGATAACCCAAACCGTTGGGCCCCATTTGATAATGGTGCCTTCCACCATACCCTGTAAGATTGTTCAAGCTTTGGAGCCCACCTTGTGCTCACTTCAAGCCCTCATAAGAAAGCTCAGTTTATTCATGATAAGAGGTTGAGGAAGCCCATTTGCTCACCTTGTTAACTCACCCTATGTCACGCCCCAAAGCTGGAGATCAGACTCACAGGAATCCCAATCACCAAACCAGGTGTCAACAGCCTCCGTTGTACCCCATTCTCGGCTCCCAGTGCCCATACACCAGATTCCGATCCTAGGATCCTACAAGGAGGATTTTCCAACGTACATTTATCTTGTAAGAAGCATAACCACAAGTTTACCCAAATCACAAAGGCAATATCATCATCACATATCCACTGATATAATCATTTGAATACAATGTTGAAAGGGAAATACATATATCGAAAATCAAAGCTCTAGAGGTCCACTGCATGCTCCAAGCTCAACGCTGCTGTAACCTAACACCACCTACATGCATCTATTATGCATAAGCTTATAAAAAGCTTAGTGGGTGGTGAAAGTGTGTGCATAAGTTAAGTGTCAAGTAAGCAATATTAAAGTAATCAGAGTAAGAAGAAATATTGACAAGTCCATGAGTCATACAATATCAGAGTGTGCAATACAAATCAACTATGAAAATTAGGAGTTCAAGAGAGCCAAATATCATATGCCGAGGGTACAATGCAATATGTAAATCTTGCTGAGTCCGTCTAGGCCATATAAGTGCAGAAAGATAACAACCCGAAATGCCATATGCCTGTGGATGTAATGTAATATGCAATGCGAATGGAATGACCAAGCTGAAGTATGAAGTTAGGATGATAGTACGTAGTATTGCAGGCTATGGGGTCCACCATAAGGGACTTCTATCCAAACTAGTCTCATACCTAAATTTGGATAGTCAGACTTAATGTGGTTAAACTCCTGATCTCAGGTTAGTCACGTGCCCCAACTGAAATCCTAGCCATTGTGAAGGCACACATAACAAATAGTTACGCACCACCAGCCCAAGTGGATAGTGAATGAATGAATGAATGAGTAAAATGCTGAGTATACAACTCCTCCTCAATAAGTCCACATATCTATACCGTACATCTCTGGAATCATCACAGGGGTTTATTACACTCTACGCCAGCTTGTTGCCCCTATCCAAGCGAACAACTGGGTAAGTGGAAGAGACCTCACTATCCATCTACCAATATCGGACCTGGCTTGTTGATAGCGGACCCATTCCTCAAGTTGTTCAAACTCAACCTAGATATTGCCCCCTCACTCAGGTGCGTAAGGTGACACCCCTTCCCAACTAACCATGACACAGTGGGAGACGCGACCTACTGGTACATGGCCCTCATGCGCTCATATATATCCACTCGGTCTCGACTATGGGGCGTCTTCTAGTACCAAGAGGATTTAGGGATTTTCACCAGGGCCATCTATGACGGCCCGATGCTAGTAACATATTTCTGACATCCCATCTGGCCATCCACGATATGTCTATGGACGCTATGGCCTTGATGTCACTAAGGCGTATGTAATCATAACACACAATGCAAGATGCATGAGTCATACAATCTAGTCATGCATCAATCCTATGCATATCGTATGCTCATGTGAGATAACCTCCACCTATCAGGGAGTCTCATAATAACCGCCCAATGACATATGCAATGTTCAACCACATCTCATAACAAATATGCAGATGATGCGTATGTCCATGTATCATGATGCTATGCTGTCACATAGTCATAATCGATATTGACAATCGGCCTTGATAATCAGCATCGGTAATCGGCCTCGATAATCGTCCTACCTCGACAATTGGCCTCGATAATCATCCTCAATAATTGGCCTCGACAATCAGCCTTAACAATCGGAATCGACCTTGATAATCAGTCTCAACAATCAGAATTGGCCTCGATAATCGGAATCGATAATCAGAATCGGCATCGATAATCGAAAATGAAATCGGCCTCAACAATCAAAATTGGCCTTGACAATCAGAATCAGTATCGACTATTGAAATTAGCCTCGACAATCGGAATCGGCCTCGACAATTAGAATAGGAATTAGCCTCGACAATCGAAATTGACCTCGACAATTGGGATTAGCCTCAACAATCGAAATTGGTATCGACAATTAAAATTGGCCTCGATTATCAGCCTCAACAATCAAAATCGGAATCGGAATTGACCTCAGCAATTGGCTTCGATAATCGGAATCAGCCTCGATAATCGAAATCGACCTCGACAATTGGAATCGACCTCAATAATCGAAATCGGCCTCGATGAATTGGCATCGATATTCAGCCTCATTGATCGCCCTATAAAAGGGGCCTAAGGGAAGGTCACAATATGGAATTTAACCACCATTGCCCATCAATGTGGACATTTAACCAACATTACTCTCAAGGAGTGAGCCACATAGGGTCAAACATATAGTGGGCCCATGGCCTCACATAAGGGCCTAATATACATCATCATGGGCCTCACTTAAGGGCCACATATATACCACGCCGAGCCTCGTCAAAAGGACCGCATGTGCATCATATTGGGCCTTACCAAATGGGTCAAAAATACATTATAATGGGCCTCATCATATAGGCTGAAAATATATCACAATGGGCCACTCATTCAGGCCTAATATACACCATAGGTGGACCCTGCACATGGGCCTCATACACATCAAGTGGGTTACATCAATGGACCGCACTAATGGGCCTCATACACATCAAGTGGGCTGCATCAATGGCCTGCACTAATGGGCCTCATACACATCAAGTGGACTGCATCAATGGGCCACACTAATGGGTCTCATACACATTAAGAGGGCTGCATCAATGGGCCGCACTAATGGGCCTCATACACATCAAGTGGGCTACATCAATGGGCCGCACTAATGGGCCTCATACACATCAAGTGGGCTTGGGCCAAACCAAAAATCATTTTAATAGTTGTGGGTGCAACATATGTATCACTAAACATTATCATTCTATGGGGCACATGGCACTCTAATGATGATCAGCACTGTCCAAACATTGTCAGGTAAATTAGCACCATCCAAACATTGCCTATGCAAATTAGCACCATCCAAACATTGCCTGTTCAAATCAGCACTATCTAATCATTGTCCAGCACAATTTGGACCGTGTGGATGAAATAAATACATCAGGGTGGTGTCCACGATGGCAAAACAGGTGGACAACTTGTGTAAAACACATATAAGGTGGGTCCACAATGGACGGACGGTTTTAATATAACACATACATCGTGGTGGGCCCACATAATGTGCTGACGTCGAACAACAGTGGGCCCCACCATCTCCAAACGGACAGACGGTTTGGATATAACAAATACATCTAGGTGGGTCCCCATGTGGGGCCCACCACTCACATGCATATACATATATGTATACCATATATATAAAAAATATAATATAATATTATATATTATATATTATATTATTATTATATATATATTTTTAAAAACATCTAGTCCCTGTCTTTGGACAGTGTATACACACATATAAGGTGGGTTGCCACCGTCTAGAAGATCTGGACGGTGCAGATATAATAAATACATCAATGTGGGTCCCACCCACACGTGTGGGGTGGGCCACAGATGGACGGGATGATGAAACACATATATCATGGTGACAGAGCACCGTCCAAATGGCTGGACGGTGTAGCCACAATACCAACAAGGTGGGCCCCACCCATCCGGCATATGGATGGAGTGGATAACACATGTATGTATATATATATATATATATTAAAGGTGGGTCCACACGTGTGGGACCCACCAGCTCTTGGAAGGAGCTACCTTCTCTCATCATTTCAAATAGTCCAGCAGCAATTGCTACTGGATGCTCAATCCCTGGACTGTCGACATTACGGTCATTAAGGTGGGACCGCGATCTGGTCAAAATGGACAGATGGTGGTGGATCTAACACATACATCGGCGGGACCCATAGAACTTGTTGTCGTCATGCAGCGTGGGACCCACTGTCCTTATGGATGGTGTGGATGTAAAATACATGCATCATGGTGCGCCCCACATAGCTGCCTAATGGACAGCATGGAATAAAACATCCATCATTGGGGGGTCTCACTACAGCACCGTCCAAATAGTCTGGACAGCTGGATGAACCACAAAAAAATTAGGTGGGCCACATAGTCGTCACAAAAGAGATAGATAGATAGAGAGAGAGAAATTGAAGTAGTGGAGGGGCCCCGCCACTATGGGCCCCTCTTTGTCCAATACATACATCAAGATGGGTCCCACCATAAGTGGGCCCTCAAATCACAAAATAAAATCACCCACCATTAGATCTCCTCTTCCTCCTTCCGCCAATTCATGGTAGAGCTCCAATGGATGGACTTCAACAGTTGAGATCGATCATGGAGGGTGGGATTGGATGGTAGGAAGGTGGGCCACACCTAGTTCTTTCTTATGGAGAGCTTGAACGTCCACCTCCCATGGTTGTTTGGGAGAATGAGTTTGAAATGATAGAGAGATGAGAGAGAGAGAGGTTGTAAGAGAGAGAGAGAGGGATGGGTGAGTGATGGGGTGTGATGGGTGAGAGATGGGTGATGGGTGATGGATGTGTACTTGGTTGAAAGAGAGAGTTAACCTTGGGTTACTAGGGGATGGGGTGTTGTACTTGACATGTGAGGTGATTTATGGGATTGATTGATGAGATATTTCTCTTGAGTTTTGCAAAGCACGGTGTTTTTTCTCGAACTAAACGCAGGCCCACATCTCCTGGCCTGGGTATCGCCTCGATGCATAATACGTGGCATCGGAACAGTGGAGACGGCGTAGTCATATGGGTACAAATTTCAAGTCAAGCCATCTTAGAATCACTGGATGCGACATAGGATTGGGTGCAAATATCGATTTCAGGTCGAGGGTTGCTGGAATTCGACCGAGAGGACCGCGGAAGCCTAAGGAATGGTACGGGCTAGGATACGGGTCTTACACCCTATGAATTGACCTTGTTGTATACCCACTTGACTCACCATGAGAGATGTATCCTACCTTTGTACCCCGTTTACTAGGACCTCGTAACATGTACAGATCATCCACATCGTCCATCTTCTTTTGGGACAAGTGTGAGGTTCACCCGTATGTCGTCCAGGCCATCCATTATTGTAGGAGAGTACATCATCACCCCTTTCCATAGATAGAAGAATACGTGGTATCAGAGTTAGTATATCCACTGTTGAAGCTTTTTTGGATTCGTGGGTTAGATCCACTATCCTTTCAGTGGACCCTACATTAGGATATATGATATATTAGTGCCTTGAGAAGGTCATGATAGTCTAATATAGACCATACCAAATAGACTGCTACATGCCTAGTGGGGGCGTGTCGTTCCACCCCTACTCTTTGTATGTGATATACTGGTTAAGGCTAGTTATTGTCTGCTACATTTGATAATCTCACTAGTGTACTTAGTCTAGTAGGACACACTGAGAACATGTTTAATATTACATCATCATACATGCCCTTATGTACCATTTGTATGCCTATTATGAGGAATGATTGATCATAGCATATGCTATTAGGCTGAGACATTTATGGGACTCCTAGTGAGACGGAGCTGCCCCACATGATCGCGTGGTACGCATAGGTTTGACGCATGACTAGATAGTTTGACTCACGCACCTCGCATTTTGTGTGACATGATCACTTTGCGCCCTAGCGACATCAGGGTTGTGGCCTCCACAGGCATATTGTGGATAACCAGATGGGATACCAAAAATATTTAGTTCTAGCATATGGGCACTTTTAATGTCCTTGGGTGAAAATCCCTAAACCCCCTAGGCTAGGGGATGCTCCAACGTCTAGACCAAGTGGATACATGAGTGCCCGAGTGCCAAATACCAGTAGGCCGCGTCTTCCACTGCATCGTGGTTGGTTGGAAGGGGGTGTGGCCTTATCTGCTCGAGTGAGGGGCTGTAAGCTAGGCTGAGTTTAACCAGCTCACAAATGGGTCCACTATCGATGAGCTAGGTAGGTATTGATACACTATTGGTCAGACGGATAGTGAGGTCTTTGCTCTTGCTGGTTGCGCGACTAGGGAGGCGGCAACTAGTATGGAGTGTACACCTCGGTGATATCCCAGAGATGTATGGTACTGAGATTGTGATGCCCCGTCACTGTTGCACACATGGACGAGCTCACGTGGGCGGATGCTGATGTGGGCGAGGCCTAAGGGCCTGGGCGAGCTACCAGTGGTTGGTAGGTTACTGTGCTGGTAGGCTATTATGCATACAATGTGGCAGAACCTTATCCCACATCAGAAGCGTTGTGGTGGTTATATGTGGACTTACTGAGTAGGAGTTGCATACTCAGCATCTGACTCATTCATTCATTCATTCACTATCAACTTGGGTTGTGATGTGCAACTAAATCACTATGTGTACCTTCACAGTGACCATGAATTCGGTTGGGTACGTGACCAACCTGAGATTAGGAGTTTACCACATTGAGTCTAGCTATCCAAATTTAGGTATGGGACTGGTTTGGAAAGAAGTCCCTTGTGATGGACCCAATAGCTTGTGACACCACGTACTACCATCCCGACTACATACTCTAGCTTTCTCGTTTCTCGTGCATTGCATCCTCATCATATGACATTTGGTTTATTATGTTTTTGCATTACGTGGCCTAGATAAGACTGTTGGTATTCGTGGACCCATTAGGATTTGCATATTGCATCCCAAGCATATGACATTTGGATCATTATGTCTTTGCATCGCATATTATGGATAAGGCTGATGACATTTATGGATTGCTAGTATTTTCGCTTACTCTGGTATTGTATGATTTATGGATTGACAGTATTTTTGCTTACTCTAATATGGTATGCTTGGCACATGCATTGTGCACACACGCACCACCCTTTAGACTTCTTAGTAAGCTTATGAACGATCGTTGTGTGCAGGTGATGTTAGGTCGCAGCAGCATTGAGGTATGAGCTTATGGCAGACCACTTTAGAGATTTTGTTATTTATATATTTCCCTTTCAATACTGTAATCTAATGTTTATATTAGTGGATATGTGATGATGATGTTGTTCTTGTGATTTGGGTACACTTGTGGTTATGCTTCTTTATTAAAAAAATTCATACTGAAAATCCTCCTTATATGATCCCAAGATCGGAATCTAGTGTATGGGTGTTAGGAGTCGAGAATGGGGTACTACGGAGGCTGTTAGCACTGGATTCAGTGATTGAGAATTTTGTGAGCTCGGTTCCTGAGTTTGGGTGTGATAGATGTGGTTCTAAATATGTACACTATGTTAGTTCATAATCAATGCAGTTAGAAAGTGTACATTGTGTTAGTTCACAACTGATGCACCTTCCTCATCATAATTTGTAAAATATCAAGATCTCAGCACAATATAAAATGCATAACTCAAAACTTGAGTAAGAATTGATTAATATCTTAAGTTCTCTTTGTTTCCTTACACCCTTTGATCACAAACTTGTGTGATCTACTCCACCATAATAATATTCATATACTAAGGTGCTGATTCAAATAAAAAACATCATATTTAATCAAAATTTTCATTATATATTCCAATCTCTCCATCTTCGACATCTCTTAACCAATTATATTTAAGGCCTACTAATTAGCCCATCCAAGGATCAAAACAGTATTTAGAGACAATTTAGATTATCTTAAATATTTTTGTAAAGAAAAGTACTGCATCAGATGAATACTTCTTTCTGACATGGTCCACTTAAATTCTTTATTAATCTATTTTTTCTGGATTTACACTCTAAAACGAGATGTCAAAAGGGATAAACAGCATGGATTTCAATCTCCATCATGGTGGATCTCTTGTGGCCCACTCGAATGGTGTAAAAAGGTTTTTAATAGTGGTCATTCAAGGCATCTGTATGGCCCACATGAGATTTGATTTTGCTTCAATCTACGTACTCTCCTCATAAGGTGGTCTAATAGACTAGCTGAATGGTGTGGCCATCCCTCATTCTTCATGGTGGGTTCCATTTGAACTACATATGAGAACTCCTTTCATCGGATGACTTCTTGTCCATAGTTTGCGCCTTGCCAGCCTCTGGACACAAAGGTAATCATTATACTTCTATTTATAATATATTTCAAAATATACCTAACATGTTAAAAAAATCACACATAAAAAGATTTTAATAATAGTTATCTAATGTACATAGTGTGGTCCACTGACACATGGATCTACTTAATTACATGGGCCACACTAAATAGTTGAATAGCTTGGAATAAATTGGATATATTAAGATGAATCGCACTATGGAATATACCAAAGTTGAAATTAATCTAATATCTAGATCTTTACCATAATTAGAAATTGAACAATCAAATAAAAATTAAAGAAAAGATCTTTAACTTGTACCGATATTGATAATTAATTCTCTGGCTCAACTTGGAGAGGATAATTTTGCCAGATACAGCACACTAAAGTTCACACACTCATCCAGCCCTCTTTTATACTAAATGGGCTAACGCTCAATCACGATAATGAGCAGATTTCATCTCTCATTTAAGGGATTGAATCATATCACTTTCAAATTAAGTTTCAATTCTTAAGTGGCATTTAATTCAGATCCACCTATGGCCCATCGTCATGATCTGACTCGATTAACTTAACATATGAGATATAAGGGATTTAGTGGAATTTTTGGTTCCTCCAATGGACATGACATGGTCATGATATATTCATATTAAAAAGGTTAAAATTAATGGTTAAGATGAATAATAGATCGAAGATGGTCATATCACTAAGAATCACTTCAGATTTTAAACCATTTGGTAGTGTTGGATTCTCCAACTCACGACCCACATGGCCAACTATCCTATGCAACTAACAATGATTCCATTCATCATAGATGTACAAAGAAAGAATCCTTTCAAGACAGATTCTCCTTAGGTGACCTTCTGGATGCATGACTGGTTGATTCATCTTTCGATTCCAAGCTTAAGGTGGCTCATCAAAAATAATGCAAAACATTAATCTTAAAGAAAATATGGACTTCTCTAGCATACTAAATTTTCATTTTATTGGGCCATTGATCGATAAAAAATTAAGTCTTGATCAAAGGAATGTTATTTAACGGTGAGATGGTATCCAAAAATCAGAATTTAAAGTGTTAAAGGATCCTATCTCACTTTTTTCACAAAGTGGACTGGTGGGACTCTTCCACAACTATCATATATTGTGATTAATCTTTTGTTTCATTTTTCTTACATGTATGTAGCTTTTGGATGGAGTTCATGTAACTCTCTGGAAGAGAAATGAGAATCCTTTATTTACATGGGTCCCACACAATCATGGAACATCCTTCTATCGATCTGTCTAGTTTAGATTGAATTGTATAATATTGAGGGACCTACAAAACCATTTAAGCGATTCCTAAATCAGATACCTACTTATCAAGATACAACCCTAAAAGATTTAATTCGTGAGATGACTTAGGATAAGGGATAACCCTATCGCCAATGGATGCTCCTAATTTCTTTTTTCTCAGGTCCACTCGTTAGGTATAAGTTGGTTATTCCGACTGACATTCTTACTAAAGTCGACGGGAGATACACAATGGTCAACTTAGATTTCCCCGAGGGGTCCCATGATCGGATGGTCTTCTATTAACAGATAGAATTAATAGTTTTCCTACATCAGGATCAGAAATCGAATGTGCTCCTAGTGGTAACCTATGTACTCTACAATTTGGTCGGCACATATTTCTCCTCTGGTGACCCTAAATCCATATATTTGGGCTTTTTTTTTTTTTTTTTTTTTTTTTACTTTTAAGATATGTAATTTTTATAGAATCGAAAAGTGAAACCTAATCCAAGTTTTCTAAGTTTCAACAAAGCTCACAATTTTTCGTGTCAAGGGATAAATTTATCACTTTTCAAAACATATAATATGCAATAAATGACACATTCAAAGCACAATAATAATAATAATAATAATAATAATAATAATAATAATAATTTACCCATAAAATTTACTTAGGATATTAAATTCTAACATCCTTAAAGAAATTTTATCCTCGAAATTTTACATACCCTAGTCTTCGAACAAGTGACGAGACTTGTACCAAATTTTTGACTCCAACTCCCACAAGCCTTTTTCCTCTTCGTGATTGTTCCATAACACCTTCACGATAGGAATGGTCTTAATCCTCAAAACTTGCTCTTTACGGTCTAAGATGCGGACAGGCTTCTCCACATATGTTACATCTTTTTCTCAGCTCTAAAAATTTCTGATTAATGACATAGGATGCGTCTCTCTCATATTTTCTTATGATTGAGACATATAATACATTGTGCACACTTGCCCACTGGACTGGAAAAGTGAGTCGGTAGGCTACAGTTCCAACCCTTTATAAAACATCAAAGGGTCCAATGAATCTTGGAGCTAATTTTCCTCTTTTACCATAATGCATGATTCCTTTCGTTGGTGGCACATTGAGAAAAACATGATCTTCGACTTCAAATTGGAGATCTCGTCTTCGATTGTCGACATAACTTTTTTGTCTTCTCCGTGTTGTACGAAGACGATCTCTAATAATTTTGAGCTTTTCTAATTTCTGTTGCACCAAACCTGGCCACAATAGGCTTCTATCACCTACTTTCGTCCAACAGTTTGGAGATCGACATGCTCGGCCATATAATGATTCTAATGGGGCTATTCTGATGCTTGCTTAATAGCTATTATTATAAGAAGATCCTATTAGGGGTAAGTGATCATCCCAACTCCCTTTAAAGTCCATCACACAAGCGTGGAGCATATCTTCTAAAATGTAATTTACTCGCTCTGTTTGTGGATGGTATGTCGTGTTTAGATTCATAGTGCTACGCAGTGCTTTCTGAAAAGTTTTCCAAAATTGTGATGTAAACTTCGGGTCTCGATAAAAAACAATCAATATTGGTGATCCATCCAGCCGCACAATTTCATTACTGTATAACTTGCTTAATTCATTGGTAGAGGAGTTTGCACGAATCATAAGGAAATGCGCAGACTTGGTCAAATGATCAACAATGACCAAAATTGTGTCATGACTCTTAGGGTCCACAGCAATCCCCAAATAAAGTCCATAGTGATGTGGTCCCATTCCATTGAACGATATCCAATGGTTGCAACTTTCCTGCTGGTCTGTGGTGTTCATCCTTAATTTGTTGAAAAGTGAGGCATTGAGATACGTAATCTGATACTTCTCTCTTCATGTTAAATGACCAAAATTATCTCCTCATATCTTGGTACATATTCGTTTCTCCTGGGTGCATAGTGTATCTAGATTTTTGCACTTCATCTAGGGTTTTTCCTTTTAACTTTTCTATGTTGGGCACATGGTCATCCTCGCATTCTCAATGCTCCATAACTTCTGACTCTCCTTTCTAGCTTGTTTTTTGATTCTATCTTATGCATATGATCTTGCATTCTTGTTATTGATATTCAAATACCTCATCTATCAGAGTTGGTTGCAACACTATATTAGGAAGATGACCTGTCAGACTTGACACTGTCTTCTAGACATAATTCTTCACTGTGTCCACCATATTCCATACTTGCATTCTCATTTGCACTAATTCTCCCTTTGACATACGGCTCAAGGCATCTATGTAAGACTCAACCTGAGTGCATTGTGTGTATGCGTGTGCATTTCATTTCTCTTGGTCCCGCGGTTCTATCGGTCGAATCCCAGTGACCCACGACCTTTGGATAATGTTTACGGTCATCCTTAAGTCCAGTAATGTAGACCCGACTTAGATTGAGCCGAAACCTATGCCATCTTGTTCGCATCGTCGTTGCGGTTCCGATGATGCGTCTTGTGCGTCCATCCAATGTGTAGATCATAAGTTGTGTACATCTCATTTTCTAGCCCCTGATCATGATCATGTGGACCACCTAGGGATGGTGCACATGTTTTTCTAGATGGCCCCTCCCTATGCACAAGTTCCAACACACACCACCCAAACTCCCATATCTTACACCACCCATTATCCACACACTACACAACACTAGTATATAGCCTCCATTTAAGCTTTCCTTTTTGCTAGCTCATCATAAGACTCTAACCAAGCACTTCATTTCTAGAGAAAATCAGATTTTTTTTCTTCCCTATGCCATTTTTCAATCATCACCATACTACTACACCTCTCTCTTCCCTCTCTTCCTCTCATTCCTCTCTTTCTCATTTTCATTCTCCCTAGCTGACGCAGGGGAGGACGTGAGGTCGAGCACCGTCTTCCTCAATAGGATAACTATTCCGAATCCATGGAACTTCTCTGGACTCCTCACAGAGACTTCTCGAATCCACGAGGAAAGAAAGCAAAAAATAGAAATAAATTCTAATAAATTCGAAATTGATTGATGAATGATTAAAATCGAGTTCACAACCCTTTAAATAAGGGTATCAAGCAATGGGAAAGAAATCATAATCAAACTACAACTCAAACTCCTAGAATCCGCGACTTACTATAAATAGTAAACTTACTATTTATAGACGGTCGTGATGTCTACTAGTGCGCAAGGTTTTCGGCCAAAAATAGTAAGTGTCCTATTTGGCTTCACAAAACCGTTCCCCTAATTATTCTAAGCTCTTTTCACGTTGGGCGCAACTCCTAAAGCCCAACGGATGAAGAGTTATAATCAAACTAAAACTTACTATTTATAGTAAAAGCGAAATTAAAACAGGGAAACGACCGTCAATCAAGGGGTTTTTTGCAATTTCGGGCTGTGCAACCTGGCCTAGCGGGGTTGGTTGGCTAAAGTAGCTCGTTCTACCCCAAAATCATATATTTTACACCAGCTAACTCATTCCGGATTGCGAGATACGCCCGATCTAAGGTCCGATGGTCCAGATCACTTCTGTCGTCGACCGGGCCTTTTCTGATCCATCTTGGCCATGAAACTGTCCGCGACCCGCTCTACATCACTAGCTAGAGAAGGGTGGAACGTCCCCACTAGCCCCCCTACCATTCCAGCCACTTCTCCTCTTATTTCCTCCTCATCCCTCCATTGAAGACCCATCTCAACCATCAATTTACCTTCCTTGGAGCACTAGGAGCTAGGTGATATAGTTTTGGTGGAGATCAAGAGGTGGGTTCTCCTTTACATGTGTAAATTCATTTCTATAGTATAGATCTTCTAATTTCCTTTCATTTGGGAAGTGTGGGACCCACCAATCCATGGCGGAGATCCTACACAATCCCTTGGATGTGGCCAAATGGATTTATCTTATGCATGCATGCCATGCATGGGGTTTCTCCTTGATAGACCATATCATGGAGGTTTCTCCTAATTTCTTAAGCATGGTGGGTCATCTAGACCCTTGCATCATGGTTGGGATGGCATCCCAACCATTCATCTTGAATGTAAATCATGCATGATGTAGATCCATGATGTAATATGTATATGAATGAAATGTGTGGGTGTGATTGTCTTGGGGAAGGCTCAATAGTGATGGAGCCTTCTCCCTATGGCCGGGATGTTCTTCCTCTTCTCTCTTTTCTTTTATTTTTTCTGTTGATGTGTGTGGTCCACTTAGTGGGCCTGGATCGTCCAAAAAATCCAGCTATGGTGGACGCTCATACCCAGCTACACCAACGGTTTGGGTGTCCCATTTGCTACCTTAAGTGATGCATGCAACTGATGTGGTTAGGGAATTTGATTTGGACACTAGTGGGGCCCACTAATGAAGGCCACACCACCCTTAGATCGATGTATAATCCCAGATATGGGCTGGAATATCCAGCCATATATGGCTGCCCAGAATTTTGGGACAGATTTATTGGACTGTTGTGGCAGAATTTTGGCTTGGGATTGGCCCATGTTTTGGACCCCCTTTCTTCCCTAATATGGGGTGTACCTTGGAGTAGTGGACCCCACCTTGTAATAACCCAAATTCCACCTCAGGTTGTCTATGCAATGGGACCCAAAAAGGGTGGCCCATAGGGATGGACGGTCCACCTTGCTGGATCGTTCAGCCTTAAGGTATGAAGGGAAAATACAGATTTCAACTTGGTTTATGGGAGTGGTGGGCCACTTTCGTGGACCCCACCTTGATGTATTATATGAGAAAAATACTAGCCATTCACCCCTCCCCTTATAAGCATAGATTGGGTCCACTTTCTTGGGTAAATATTGTATGGACAACAATGTATTTGGTGTAGCAGAAATTCTGTTTTATCTTGTTGTCCATGTTCTACTTGGGCTTTAGGCTTCCTTATTAGCCCATTGTATGGTTTAGCATATTGGGACCCTTCTTGGGGGTGTGGGCCACCACCCTTCCAACTAAAATGGGAGAAATTACTGCAAGATCGACAGCCACAACTGGACGTTTCAGCTAGGCTAGCGTCCAGCCATGGCTAGCCATCCTAACCCCAAATGACCCACCATGATGTATTTTGTATCCACGCCGTTCATCCAGATTGTGGTCCACATGGGATGTGGCCCACTTCCCTATGGGACGTCCACATATGGGACCTACTTTAATGTTCATTGGGGCAGCCGTCCACGGCCCCATGGATCGCCCAAGCAAGGACGCCAGGCCCATTGGGCTGCAGCTGGATGTCCAGTCCAGTAGCATGGCCCACTTGATTAGGTGTTTTATGCACTCCATTTATCTGGTGAGGCCCACAGTGATGTGTGTGGGTCACCAGGGAATTATAATTTTATAAATTAACATTTATTACTGGACTCTAATAGGCCCAGAAGTAGGTGGACTGGAATTCCAGCAACAGGCCCAAACTTACTGCCCATAAATTATATGTTTTGAGGCAGCATGGCCCACCAAATTTGGGAATATTTTAAACACATATCATGTCCTTTTCCTAATGTGCCTTTGGTCTAAGTTAATGCACACTTGAGGCCCACTCTAGTTGGGTTTTTATTGGATCAATGTTCATAGTTAATTCCTGGATTTCCCTAGGCCCTTTTGTCCTGGAATGTTCTAGATAGGCCCCTTAACTTTTGTGCCTATATTTACTACTTATTGTGATGGGTTTGTGGGCCATAATATGCGAGTAGTTGGGCCCTTGGTTGCCCACCAAAATAACCTTGTACTAGGAAAAGTTGTGAGGCCCAACTCACTTGAATTAAGTATAAGAATTGTCCTTATGGTTGGATTACCAGGCTACCCATTAGGCCCACCACAATATGTGGGCTTATGACCCTTATGTTTGGCCCCAAACCTTGCTTATGGGCCCACAAGGTTGCCTATGAGTTGGACTTTGTATGATTGTCCACTAGGCCCATGATTGGTATAGGCCTTAGGCCTTGATTCGTATTTGGTTAGAGGTGGGCTACCTCTTAGGAACCAGTTGAGGTTGGATGTCCTCCTTGGTGATCCTAAGGTAGGCTCATGGGTTTTCTATAGGTGGTTAAAGGCCCACCTAGATCCTTATTAGGACCGCTTATCCTTCTAGGCACATATATTGTATTCCTTAGCCTTGTGGGCTACCCTAATCTATTGGGCCCCCACTTGAGGATTTCTCCTTAGAGTATCTGTCTATATATCTAGACTTGATCCCTCCTCGGGAAGGAGGAGTGTATTACACGTTATTATCACCATATGGCGTACCTATTTCACCCTCTTGACCCATATGCATCGTTGAGTGGTTGGATTGCATTCATGTGTGGTCATTAGGTTGATATGATAGAGGGATGGAGTTTTTCCCTCTTGTGCACATTAAGTGCTTCGAGCTAGTGCATGATTAGTATGCGTGATTCATGCATTTAACATCACATCTTATGGATATTATTGCCCTTGCTTCATTAGGGCCTTACCTCCACAGGGGTATTCGTGGATAGTCGTATGTGGACACTGAAAATATATTATTTGAGCATTTGGGGTGCATAGAATATCCCTGGGTGAAAGCCCCTAAACCTTCAAGGTACCTAGAGGATGCCTCAACGCCTTGACCGAGTGAAAATTATGAGCGCCCTAGTGCCTTATACCATTAGGCCGCGTCTCTCACTATCATGTAGTGGGTTGAGATGGGATGTGGCCTTATCTGCCTGAGTGAGTGGGCATTACTAGGCTGAGTCTGACCAGCTTGTGAGTGGGTCCACTACTGTCGAGCCTCGCTGATGATTGGTTGTCCACAGGCAGGTAGTGTGGTCTCTTACACTTGTTTCACTGTGCGGTCTTGAGAGCGACAGTCATCTTATAGTGCATTAGACACTAGTGGTATTCCTTATGATAGAACTGTATGGTATATGTGGACTGGTTATGAGCATTATCATTATTTCACATTGCATTGGTATCAGTTGTATAAGCCTTATTACATTGCATAGCCTTGGTATGGCTTCCTGCATTTATGGCTTAGTCTGGGTAAGGCTAGTGATATTGGCATTGATCATGTTACTCTTCTGCATCCCCTATTATTCTTCTGCGTACTATTGTCACACACTTTCACCACCCTCTAAGCTTTCTATAAGCTTAAGCATGATTGATGCGTGCAGGAGACCCTAGGTTAGTGCAGTAGGAGAGGAGCCGTGGATTTGGTTGGCATGAGCTGAGGACCTATTGCAGACCTTTCCTTCCCTCTTTCTATATTATGTATTTCCTTTTGAACCTTGTACCTATAAAGTTTAAATTCTTGGTAGATTTTGCAGTGTGTTCCTTGGTTTATTTCTGAGATTCACTTGCTATGATCTTGGGTATGCTCTATTGGATTGGAATTGTAATATGGAAACCCTCCTTGTAAGATCACAGGATTGGAATCCTGCCTCAGGAACAGAGAATGGGGTGATACGGAGGCTGTTACGATGGCTATCGGGTTCCTTATGAGTCCGATCACCGAGTCTTGGGCATGACAAGAGTTGGTATCATAGCATAGCGAGTAATTTTAGAGTAACTTGGGATAACATTGCTTATCTACTGGGAGCTTAGGACAAGTAGTGTCCTGAGTGCCTTTCCTTCATTTGAGCGTGCAATATTCTAACCCTATGCGTCGTCGTCCTTGTTCTTCTGTAGACGATGCCGCCTAAGCAGGGCGCTCGTGGCTGTGGTGCCCGCTACCGTGGTGACCCTGGTTGTGGTTCTCATCCTACTTCAGTGACCCATTCTACCCAAGCGCATCCATCTCCTGCTATTGAGGCCCTAGCTATTGAGGTCCCGATTATGCCCCATGTAGCGTCGATTCCCCTGTCCAAGCTCGTTGTTCTGGTTACAAAGGCTCTAGCTCCTTCAGCCACACCTATGCCTCCGCCTAAGGTGAGCGCTACTCCCGTGTTTCCGATATTGCCAGTCGGTGCTTAGCATTTCCAGCAACTGATGCAGGCCGGCGCTACTGCATTGAAGACCCGTCAGCCTGCTTCCGCCCAGGTTTTTGAGCAGACCGATTTTTCGCGTGCGAGCATGATTTTCAGATAGTTCAACAGCATGATCCCCCGAGGTTTAGGGGTGAGCCTGACCCTTCTGTCGCTGAGGCATGACACACAAAGATAGAGAGGATTTTTGACACTTTATAGTGTCCAACTGATCAGCGAGTTTTGTTGGCTACCTTTCTTCTTCAGGGTGAGGCTCGTCATTGGTGGTTGTCCATGTCGAAAATGGCCAAGCCCGATTTCGTTTGGATGTGGGAGAAATTCGTGGTCTGCTTTAACCAGAAGTTCTTCCCTAAGCATGTTTAGGAGTAAAGGGCCATGGAGTTCGAGACTCTGGTCCAGGGCGATATGACGGTGTCCCAATATGAGGCCCGTATCTTGGCTTTCTCTAGGTTTACTCCTTTTCTCATCAGTGATGAAAAGATGAGGGCTTGCCGCTTCCAAAACGGCTTGCGTCCTGCACTCTGTAGCTGAGTAGTGGGCCATTGTCTGAGGATGTTTGGTGAGGTTGTGTACAGGGCCTTGGTGTACGAGGAGGACTGAGCCATGACCCAGAGATCGCGAGAGAAGAGTTCCAGTGGAGAACGAAAGAGGAGAGCATTAACTAGAAGTTCCCATCAGCACCGTCAGCAGAGAAGGAGGGGTAGATCTGAGTTTAGACAACCTGCGACTCAGACATCAACTTCATCATCATTAGCACAGCTAGCTGCTCCATCTTCTAGCCCTTTTTCTGGCATTTGCTATGGTTGTGGGCAGACTGGGCATCGGAGGCACGATTACCCTCTCCCCTTGCAGTAGCAGAGGTCACCGCAATTAGCTCCCCCTCATCCTCCTTAACGTCAGCAGCAACAAAGACAGTAGTAACAGCCGAGGGGATATGCACCACCCCAATCCTTGGGTCTAGTATACATTGCCGCTTAGCAGGCGCAGACTCAGGATCCGTAATCTTCAGGCTTACTTCCTTTGCCAGCTCAGGGCAGATTCTATTCCACACAGCAGGCGCAGGGCCAGGACCTGGAGTCATCGACCAGCGGAGTTGTTGAGGGTATTCTTCTTGTTTCTGCTTGTGTTGCCCATATTTTGTTTGATTCTAGCACTTCTCATTCCTTCATGGCCGATCAGTTTTACCGATCGACCGGTATTCCATCGAAGTCCGCGTCTGAGGCCTTGGCTGTTTCGACTCCTATTGGGAAGTCTGTTGTGTTGAGCCGTCGTTGTCCTTCTTGCCCAGTGCTAGTGGGTGAGATGTTCCTTCCCGCCGATTTGTTTATATTGCCGATGGCGGAGTTCGATGTTATCCTAGATATGGACTGGCTTGCGGAGTATTATGTCGTCTTGGACTATGCCACGAGGACAGTCACATTTCATATTCCCGATTTATCAGTGTTCCAGTTCGTTGCCGAGCCCAGATGAGAGCCATTGTCGAGTTTATTGGCTTGTGTTGTCGAGGATTCCGTGGTAGGGTGTATTGAGCAGCTGCCATTTGTTTGTGAGTACTCGAATGTGTTCCAGGAGATTTCGAGTTTACCGCTACATTGGCAAGTTGAGATTCAGAAAGATTTGGTGCCCGGTACTGCGCCTATCTCGAAGGCCCCCTACCGGATGACACTATTGGGGTTGAGGGAACTGCAGGAGCAGTTGGATGAGCTCTGGGAGTTAGGTTTTATTCGTCCCAGCAGTTTTCCTTGGGGAGCCTCGGTATTGTTCGTGAAGAAGAAGGATGGCTCATTGAGGCTTTGTGTGGATTACCACGAGCTCAACAAAATCACTATCAAGAACTAATACCCAGTTCCCCGTATTAATCATTTGTTCGACCAGTTGTAGGGTGTACAGTTCTTTTCCAAGATAGACTTGCAGTCCAGTTACCATCAGATTTGGGTCCGGGAGTAGGACATTCCGAAGACGGCATTTTGGACACCCTATGGTAACTTTGAGTTCCTGGTCAGGTTGTTCGGACTGACCAATGCGCCCACTATATTTATGAAGCTAATGAACGAGGTCTTCCGGGCCTTCCTCGATCTATTCATTGTGGTGTTTATTGATGATATTCTTGTGTATTAGAGGACCTGGGAGGACCATATAGAGCACTTGTAGATTGTGCTAGAGACCCTTCGTGCCCACCAGCTGTAGGCGAAGCTGAAGAAGTGCGAGTTCTGGCGGGAGGAGGTAAAGTTCCTCGGTCACGTGGTGATGAGGGAGGGTGTCGTTATGGACCCCTCGAAAGTTGATGCAGTGCGTCAGTGGGGCCAGCCCATGAACGTGTCTGAGATCCGTAGCTTCCTTAGTCTGGTGGGATATTATCGACAGTTTATCGAGGATTTCTCTCATATTACAGCACCACTAACCCGGTTGATGCGAAAAGGGCGCTGAGTTTGTCTAGAGTGATGCCTGTGAGGAGGCATTTATGGAGTTAAAGGACCGCCTCACATTCGCTCCTGTTCTCACTCTTCCTAATGGGAGTGAGGATTTTATTGTATTTACCAATGCCTCCAGAGTTGGCTTGGGTGTTGTCCTGATGCAACACGGGAAGCCAGTGGCGTATGCCTCGTGCCAGCTCAAGGTCCATGAGCTGAACTACCCTGCCCATGATTTGGAGTTAGTAGCAGTTGTCTTTGCACTGAAGGTGTGGAGGCATTATTTCTATGGGGTTAAGTTCGAGCTCTTCTCGGATCATAAGAGCTTGAAGTATCGATTTTCGTAGTCCGAGTTGAAGATGCAATAGAGGCGATGGATGGAGTTGTTGAAAGATTATGACTTCGACCTTCAGTACCACCTGGGTAAGTCGAAAGTGGTGGCAGACGCACTTAACCATCAACCACGGGGCCTGGTGGCACAGATGATGGTTCGACAGTGGTAGATGCTCGAGGATGTTTCGGAGTTTGACTTTGAGTTCGGTCTGCATTCTTTCATTGTTCAGCTTTCGAGCTTGTCGATTCAACCCTCTTTGGTTGCTAGGGTGATCGAGGCTCAGCAGACGGATAAGTCACTTCAGGAGTACCGAGCAGAGGCAGCATCCGTGGAGCAGTCAGATTGACAGATTGGTTCCGATCATGGATTACGCTTTAGAGGCCGACTGTGTGTCTCAGACGTGCCAGAGTTGCATCGTGATCTGATGACTGAGGCACACCGATCGAGACTTACTATTCACCTGGGCTCCACGAAGATGTATAGAAATATGAGGTGGCAGTACTTTTGGTCAGGGATGAAATGCCAGATTGCTAGCTTCGTGGCCGAGTATGACACGTGACAGCGTGTCAAGGCCAATCACCAGAGACCCCCTGGTCCCTTGCAGCTATTGAGCGTTCCAGTGTGGAAATGGGAGCATGTGTCGATGGATTTCATCGCAGGTTTGTCGAGGACTCTGGGTTATCGTTGATCATTTGATAAAGTTAGCACATTTCATTCTGATGCGTGCTTCCTGGATTATGGACCGGTTAACGAGGATCTTCATTGAGGAGATAGTGAGACTAGACGACATTTCAGTTACAATCATTTCTGACCTAGACTCCAGATTTACATCTCAGTTTTGTAGGAGTTTCCAGCAGACGATGGGGTCCACTTTACATCTTAGCACCGTATATCATCCGCAGACGGATGGGCAGACCGAAAGGGTCAACCAGATCCTTGAGGATATGCTCAGAGCCTGTGTGAATGACTTTGTGGGCAGTTGGGACGAGTATTTACGCCTCGCCTAATTCGCATACAACAATAGCTATCAGGCGACTATCAGCATGGCTCCTTTTAAGACACTCTATGGTAGACCGTGTAGATCTCTTAGCTGTTAGACTGAGGTCGGAGAGTGTCATCTCCTAGGTCCCGAGCTTGTGCAGAAGACATCGGAGATTATTGATGTTATCAAACAGAGGATGCGCACAGCTCAGAGCCGGCAGAAGATTTTTACTAATCATTAGCGTCGACCCCTCAAGTTTGCAGTTGAGGACATGGTATATCTCAAGGTCTTGCCTATGAAAAGCATGGTTCGCTTTGGTGTGAAGGGCAAGCTTGCCTCGAGTTTTATTGGGCCTTTTGAGATTAACGAGCGCATGGACACTGTGGCCTACAAGCTTGCCTTACCTTCTAAGTTGTTTGCGATCTACGATGTGTTCCATGTTTCTATGTTGTGGAAAGGTAGGTCGGACACCGTTCTTGTAATTGATTAGCAGCCCCTCGAGGTCCGTGAGGATGCTTCTTACACTGAGCAGTTGATTTGTATTCTTAATTAGAAGGAGTAGGTTCTTAGAACCAAGGTCATTCCTTTGGTGAAGGTGCAGTGGAGTCATCATTCGCAAGCTGAGGCATCTTGGGAATGCGAGGCCGAGATTAGAGAGAATTATCCCCATTTGTTTGATAATTGAATGATATATGATTATATGCATTACCTTTTCTTTGATAATTGTTATATGATGGTGGTGTTCTATGTCGCATTTTATCCTAGATTTGGTCAATTTCGAGGATGAAATTTCTTTGTTAGTGGGAATGGTTGTAAGACCCAACCCGAGTGCATGTGTGTGTATGTGTATGCATTTCATTTCTCTTGGTCTCGCAGTTCTACTGGTCGAATTTCGGTGACCCGCGACCCTCGGATAATATTTGCGGTCATCATTAAGTCCGGTCATGTAGACCCAACCCATATCAAGCCAAAACCTATACCATCTTATTCGCTCGTCGTTGCGGTTTCGATGACGTGTCTTGTGCATCCATCTGATGCGTAGATCATAATTTGTGTGCATCTCATTTTCTAGCCCTTGATCATGATCATGTGGCCCACCTAGGGATGGTGCAAATGTTTTTCTAGATGGCCCCTCCCTATATACAAGTTCTAACAACACCACCCAAAATCATAAGACTCTCTAACCAAGCACCTCATTTCTAGTGAAAATCAGTTTTTTTTCTTCCCTATGCCATTTTGCAATCATCACTATACTACTACACCTCTCTCTCTCTCCCTTCTCTCCCTCTCATTCTTCTCTTTCTCATTTTCATTCTCCCTAACTAGAGAAGGGTGGGACATCCCCACCAGCCCCCCTACCATTCTAGCCACCTCTCCTCTTATTTCCTCTGCATCCCTCCATTGAAGACCCATTTCAACCATCAATTTGCCTTCCTTGGAGCACTAGGAGCTAGGTGATATAGTTTTGGTGGAGATCAAGAGGTGAGTGCTCCTCTACATGTGTAAATTCATTTCTCTAGTATAGATCTTCTAATTTCCTTTCATTTGGGAAGTGTAGGACCCACCAATCAATGGTGGAGATCCTACACATTCCCTTGGATGTGGCCAAATGGCCTATCTTATGCATACATGTCCCATGTAAGGGGTTTCTCCTTGATAGACCCCATCATGGAGGTTTCTAGACCCTTGCATCATGGTTAGGATGGCATCCCAACCATTCATCTTGAATATAGATCATGCATGATGTAGATCCATGATGTAATATGTATATCAATGAAATGTGTGGGTGTGATTGCCTTGGGGAAGGCTCAATAGTGGCGAAGCCTTCTCCCTATGGCCGGGATGTTCTTCCTCTTCTCTCTCTATTCTTTTATTTTTGCTGATGATTTGTGTGGCCCACTTAGTTGGCCTGGATCGTCCAAAAAATCCAGCTATGGTGGACGCCCATACCCAGCTACACCAACGGTTTGGGTGTCTCATTTGCTACCTTAAATGATGCATGCAACTGATGTGGCTTGGGAATTTGATTTGGACACTAGTGGGGCCCACCAAAGAAGGCCACACCACCCTTAGATCGATGTATAATCCCAGATATGGGCTGGAATATCCAACCATATATGGCTGCCCAGAATTTTGGGACAGATTTATTGGACCGTTGTAGTAGAATTTTGGCTTGGGATTGGCCCATGTTTTGGACCCCCTTTCTTCCTTGATATGGGGTGTACCTTGGAGTAGGGGACCTCACCTTGTAATACCACAAATTCCACCCCAGGTTGTCCATGCAATGGTATCAACAAAAGGGTGGCACATAGGGGTAGATGGTGCACCTTGCTGGACCGTTCTGCCTTAAGGTATGAAGGGAAAATACAGATTTCAACTTGGTTTTTGGAAGTGGTGGGCCACTTTTATGGACCCCACCTTGATGTATTCGAGGAGAAAGATACTAACCATTCACCCCTCCCCTTCTAGGCATAGATTGGGCCCACTTTCTTGGGTAAACATTGTATGGACAGCAATGTATTTGATGTAGCGGAAATTCTGTTTTACCTTGCTGTCCATCTTGCTTTTCCATGTTCTACTTAGGCTTTAGGCTTCCTTATTGGCCCATTGTGTGGTCCAACATATTGGGACCCTCCTTGGGGGTCTGGGCCACCACCCTTCCAACCAAAATGGGAGAAATTACTGCTGGATAGACAGCCACACCTGGACGTTTCAGCTAGGCTAGTGTCTAGCCATGGCTGGCCATCCCAACCCCAAACAGCCCAACATGATGTATTTTGTATCCTCACCGGTCATCCAGATTGTGGTCTACATGGGATGTGGCCCACTTCCCTATGGGATGTCCACATATGGGACCCCTTTGATGTCCATTGGGGTAACCGTCCATGGCCCCATGGACCGCCTAAACAAGGACGCCCAGGCCCATTGGGCTGCTACTGGACGTCCAGTCCAACTGCATGGCCCACCTGATTTAGGTGTTTTATGCACTCCATTTATCTAGTGGGGCCCACAGTGATGTGTGTGGGTCACCAAGGAATTATAATTTTATAAATTAACGTTTGTTACTAGACTCCAGCAGGCCCAGAACTAGGTGGACTAGAATTCCAGCAAGAGGCCCAAACTTGCTGCCCATAAATTATATGTTTTGGGGTAGCATGGCCCACCAGATTTGGGAATGTTTTAAACACATATCATGTCTTTTTCCTAATGTGCCTTTGGGCTAAGTTAATGCACACTTGAGGCCCACTCCAGTTGGGCTTTTATTAGATTAATATTCATAGTTAATTGTTGGATTTCCCTAAGACCTTTTGTCCTAGAACTTTCTAAATAGGCCCCTTGACCTTCGGGCCTATATTTACTACTTATTGTAATGGGTTTGAGGGCCGTAATATGTGAGTAGTTGGGCCCTTGGTTGCCCACCAAAATAACCTTGTACTTTGGCCAAGTTGTGAGGCCCAACTCACTTGAATTAAGTATAAGAATTGCCCTTATGGTTGGGTTAGCTGGTTGCCCATTAGGCCCACCACAATATGTAGGTTTATGACCCTTATGTTTGGGCCCAAACCTTACTTACGGGCCCACAATGTTGCGTATGAGTTGGGCTTTGTATGATTGCCCACTAGGCCCATGATTGGTATATGTCTTAAGCCTTAATTTGTATTTGGTTAGAGGCAGGCTACCTCTTGGGAAACAGTTGAGGTTGGATGCCCTCCTTGGTGATCCTAAGGTAGGCCCATGGGTTTTCTATAGGTAGTTAAAGGCCCACCATAGACCCTTATTAGGACCGTTTATCCTTCTAGGCACATATTTTGTATTCCTTAGCCTTGTGGGCTACCCTAATCTATTAGGCCCCCACTTGAGGATTTCTTCTTAGAGTATCTGTCTATATATCTAGACTTGATCCCTTGTCAGGAAGGAGTAGTGTATTTCATGTCATCATCACTATATGGCGCACCTATTTCACCCTCATGACCCATATGTTCGTGTGTGGTCATTGGGTTGATAGGATAGAGGCATGGAGTTTTCCCCTCTTATGCACATTGAGTGCTTGGAGCTAGTGCATGATTGGTATGCCTGATTTATGCATTTGGCATCACATCTCATGGATATTATCGCCCTTGCTTTATCAGGGCCTTGCCTCCACAGGGGTATTCGTGGATGGCCGTATATGGATACCGGAAATATATTATTTGAGCATTTGGGGTGCATAGGATATCCCTGGGTGAAAACCCCTAATCATTCAAGGTACCTAAAGGACGCCTCAACGCCGTGACTAAGTGAAAATTATGAGCACCCGAGTGCCTTACACCGTTAGGCCGCGTCTCCCACTGTCGTGTAGTTGGTTGAGATGGGATGTGCCCTTATCCACCTAAGTGAGTGGGTACTAATAGGCTGAGTCTGACCAGCTCATGAGTGGGTCTGCTACCGTCAAGCCTCGCTGGTGATTAGCTATCCACAGGTGGGTAATGTGGTCTCTTACACTCATTTGACTGTGCGATCTTGAGAGCGGCAGTCATCTTATAGTGCATTAGACCCCAATGGTATTCCTTATGATGAAACTGTGTGGGATATGTGGATTGGTTATGAGCATTGGCATTACTTCGCATTGTATTGGTATCGGCCATATAAGCCTTATTGCATTACATAGCCTTGGTATGGCTTCCTGCATTCATGGTTTAGTCTGGGTAGGCTATTGATATTGATATTGATCATGTTACCCTTTTGTATCCCCTATTATTCTTCTAGGCACTATTATCACATACTTTCTCCACCCTTTAAGCTTTCTATAAACTTATACACAATTGATGCATGCAAGAGACCCTAGGTTAGCGTAGTAGCGGAGGAGTTGTGGATTTGGTTGGCGCGAGTTGAGGACCTATTGCAGACCTTTCCTTCCCTCTTTCTATATTATGTATTTCCTTTTGAACCTTGTACTTATAAAGTTTAAATTCTTAGTGGATTTTACAGTGTGTTCCTTGGTTTATTTCTAAGATTTACTTGCTATGATCTTGGGTATGCTCTATTGGATTGGAATTGTAATATGGAAACCCTCCTCGTAAGATCCCAGGATTGGAATCCTACCTCAAGAGTCGAGAATGGGGTGCAACAGAGGCTGTTGTGACCGGAACCGGCTATCGGGTTCCTTGTGAGTCCGATCACCGAGTCTAGGGCGTGACAATCTACCACTTCATTAGCTTTCTCTAGATGATATTACAAGTCAAAATCGTAATTTTTTAAGAATTCCATCCAGCGCCTTTGACGCATATTTAGTTCCTTTTGGTCGTATTTTAAACTTTTGTGATCAGAAAAAAGCTCAAATCTTTCACAGTATAAATAGTGCCTCTAAATCTCCAGCACAAAGACTATCGCCGCCAGCTCCAAATCATGCGTCAAGTAATTTTGATCATGAATTATAAGATGCCTCGATGCATATGTTATTGCCTTGCCATGTTCCATAAGTACACAACTTAAACCTTAGTGTGAGGCATTAATATAGATTATGAAACCTTTACCACCTGAAGGTATGGCCAAGACAGGAGCTAATGTTAGCCTTGTTTTCAAATTCATAAATTCTTGCTCACATTCATCATTCCACACAAGCTTCACATATTTCCTTATTAACTAAGTTAGTGGGCCAGTAATTTTTTAAAACTTTAAATTTCTATCATAGTTGTCAGTCTTTCCCAATCGAAGACCGCCTTCACCTTGGTAGTATCCACTACAAATTCTTCCTTTGAAATTACATGTCCCATGAATTTTAGTTCCTCTATCCAAAACTCGTATTTCTCCACTTTTGCATACAACTGGTGTTCCCTTAATGTCTGTAATATAATCCTTAAATGTTCAGCATGTTCCTCACTTGATTGACATTAGATTAGTATGTCATCTATAAATAAGATAAGAAACTAATCCAGAAATGGTTAGAACACCCGATTCATCAAGTCCATAAGCACCTCTAATGCATTTTTTTTAACCTGAACGGTATTACTAGGAATTCATAATGTCCATAGTGAGTTCGAAACACCGTCTTAAAGATATCTCTGTCATTAGCTCTAAGTTGGTGATATTCTGACCTCAAATCTATCTCCGAGAAAATTTTTGCCTCTTTAAACTAGTCTAATAGGTCCTCAATTAAAGAAATAACTTGAAAAAAGTTTCATGAGAAACAAAGGGGATAAGAAGTTTAGAGTGAAGTTCATTCCAATTCCAATGGACAAACTTACAAGAGAAGAACGGATGGTTAATAAATTCAGCAACATTTTTATATAAAAAAATACAAGTGGTATTATTTTTTATATTGAGATTTGAAAGCATGTCCCTCGTATCAAGCCTCCTAAGAAAGAGCATCCAGGCAATCATGGAATGCCTGAGAATAAATCCCTTAAACTCAAGGAGATCAATCCAAGGGGGTTTAGGATGAGTAATTCTATAGGACTTCACTATAAAGAAAAATTTAACAGTGTTAATTGGGGAGAGGGTCTAGACCACTTCATCATCTATAGGGATAATCTGGTTCATCATGATCTCCTAACAGAGTTGTGCAAGCGAACTAGAGTCAAGATAGGGAAAGTGTTATTCAGTACCTTGGATTAGGGTACTACCAAGGAAGTTGTTACCTAGGCCAAGTTCTTAAATGGGTTATAGCCACAAGCGATAAAAATTGCTCTAGTCTCCTAGCTGGGGATTGTAACAAATGTTTGTAAGCTACCCATTACCCACTAGAAATATGGTATGTCTTTTTGTAATATCCCAAACACTAAGAGGATGTTGTGCCAAATCCAAGAAGCATTGGGGGAATTTAATTGAATGCTCTAGATGGAATTGGTGCCAATATATTTTTCTCAGACCCACTCTCCCAAAGGTTGTCATCCTTATAAATGATTTTCCAAAGTTGTTTAAGGAGACAAGCTTTGGCCGTAGTTTCAAATGGAATAATGCTAAGGCCACCTTCATCATTGGGCTTGCAGATATGATCCCATCTTATAGTATGGAAGTTGGAGAAGCCCTAAAGAAAGTTTCTAATGTCTCTTTCACTAATATTATAAGTATATTTAGGGAGTAAGAATGCATGATACCAGAATATGTAAATATTGGAAAGAATTTATTTAATTATGTTTAGCCAGCAAAGGAAAGAAGGGAAGCTTTATAACCATCGGGCTTCCTAAGAAAGCTATGAGGTAAAGGTTAAAAATTCGTCATATGGAGTCAATAGGGGGACTTTAATATATCTCAAAGGATGTTTCCCTCCGCTCACGTTAAGGATGCATTTAATTTCGTCTTTGTAAGAGCAAGAGCAATGAATAATTGAAACACTCATGAAAGTTGATTCTATAAAATTGTAGATTTTTTTTAAAAGTTATAAGTAAATAACAAGTCTGCTTTGGTTAAAATCATAAGATTATCCGCAAAAAAAAAGGAGATGAGTAATGAAAACATTTCCATCTATAAAGGAGGTTTCAATTAAATCATTATCATAACATTTACCCAAAGATCCAAAAACATCTCCATAGTAATGAAGAAGAGGAAGGGAGATAGAGGATCACCTTGCTTAAGACCCCTACTAATTTTGAAGAAGTTGCAAGCCTCCCCATTAACAATTATTGAAAAAAGGGATGAAATGGGGGTATGAATCCAACTAATCCAAGTATTTCAAAAATAAGAACCCTGAGGGCTTTTATAATGAAATCCCATCTGATAGAGACAAAATCCCTTTTAAGATAAATTTTAGCATACATCTTGGGCTGACCTCCATCGAGAAGAATTCCTAGAATAAGGTCATGGCTAAGAAACATATTATTAGAGATATTACTAAATTCGCATGTGGTGTAATGCGACTACCATAGTTACACGTGCAGAAGTTTGTGGAGCTAAGGAATGAAGGCTATGTCCTAGAGGGGGAGGAGGTTGATTAGGAACAAATAATTTTTTTATCTTTTTAAACCATAATTATCTACTTAATAAAATATGAGAATTAAGCTAAGCAAGACAATTAACTCTAAAACTTCCAAGCCAATAGAGAGTCCAATCACATAGACTACAAATGATATTGAAAGGACAAGCTATAGATGTCTTGGGGGGGGGGGGGATGAATACGACAATACAAAATATTTTGATATAATGCGAAATAGTAAAACAAATACTTTCAATTGCTTTGAGTATTGAAATCTTGATTCCAAATAGTTCGTAGGACAACTTTCACCTAAAAGATTTAGGCAGGACAACCTTATTTTATAACGTCTTTAAAATCAAAATATCAAACTTAGCAAAAGACAATCAATCACAAGGAAAGTAATAACTAAATAAATATTCACCACCATTGCTCAAGGAGTTATACTGGTTCAGTGCTTTACCCCACACCTACTCCACTCTCAAAATTACTACCCACGTAATTTTGATATTCACTATTTTATGGTTTTCACAGGTTCACTTTAACAACCTGAAACAATTCTTGTGATTTTTACAGGCTATTATAACAAAGCCCAATTTGTGATTTTCACGGGCTCACCACAAAACAACTTGCTAAGATTTTCGGGCTATCTCAGAAAAACAAAAAAGATAATAAAAGTAAATACAGTACTTATCTTCAGATGCCAAGTTGAAGATATAAATAACAAAAACCCTAATGTTGCAAATTCAATTCTCTAATTCTCAAGTAAAATATGGAGTACTTTATTAAAAATGATTAAAACTAACTTGAGAAAGAGAATAGAATAAGCTAAAATAAATATTGGAATTACCACATAAATAGCTTAAGGGGGGCCTGACTTTCTCTCTATGCTTTGAGAAGATTACTCACAAAATTTCATGCTTTTAATGAATGACAGATGGCCTCTATTTATAGCCAAAGGATTTGGATATTTGGCTGGCCTGATTTTCAATTCAGCTGGCCGAATTCCAACGATTGCATTCTAACGACAGTCAGATTTCGCGGCATAAGATCTTTCAAAATTTCGACTAGCCCAAGACAATTCTGTTGGCTGAACCTCTAGTTCGGCTAGCCAAATACAGGGTTTGGCTGGCCCAATTTGCTTGAATTTCGAAGAAATGGATTGCTGGAAGGTTGACTCGTGAACTTACGAGTTGGCCCAATCCAAGTTAGACTGGCCAAACCCAAAGTTAGGCTGGCCGAACTTAGAGTTAGGTTGTCCGAATTTAAAGTCAGGCTGGCCGAACTTGCAACTATTTTTCCTAATGTTGATATATACTTGCCCAAATTTGGTTATGCCGGCCGAACTTTAGAGAATTTATACTATGCATATTATATTTACAGCCATAATTTATAAACACTTAATCATTCTAAGGTTATACCACCTGATGGTTGACATATATAGCATGCTTCAATCTTGAACCATGCAAAGTCTTAAATGCTTGAGATGTTGAGCCGATCTTGAGATGTCGAGCTAGTCTTCAAGTGATCTTCATGAGTTGTAGAAGAACATCTTCATTAGTTCTTGTGATCCATTTAGGACTACGAAATTTGACGACACTAAGTGTACTTTAAGTATAAGCACTTATAATCTCCCCCTTTGTTAATTTCGTGACAAAACACAATCATACACAACTCATACAATCATACAACATCTCATGGACTCATCATATTATTATCAGCTCAGGTTCAAGAGAACATTTGTACACCACCTATAGTATCATTACTTGAAGTTCTTTACTTGATGCTCTATCTTTGAACAATCGTCAGTAGCTCCCCATGAGAACTTAGTCAAACACAAGTAAATTAAAAAAATAAAAATTCATCCAATCCAATTCATTTCATTTCCAAACTATCATATCACATATCATCCCAATTCTTTTCATATGCAAACATATCATATCACATATCATGCATGCAAGTGCTTAGATATATATCTAGATATCCATTTTCTCCCTTTTTTGTCACAAGTTAACAAAGGAAGAAATAAACTAAGAAGATACGAAATAGAAATCATGAATATCAAGGATACGGACATATAGAATAATGATTTAAAGTTATCACAAGTTCATAAATACTATTGTCCAAATAATCTAAGAGTAACCAAACAAGTGTGTAGGTAATTCAAAAAGAAATTTAAAGTTATTACAGACAAAAATAGATGAAATATCTAAGAAATATCAAGTAAACATGTTAAAACTTAAACTTGTACAAATTATTCAGAAGAAGAAGGCATCTCAAGATCAATGGTTTTTAGGCTCTTGCTTAGCCAAAGTCCAACTTTCATCAGTTGATACTTTGCCAAGGCTCCAACTCAAAGATCAAACACCTTGCGTGTAATGCTCTTTTGAGGTGACCAAGGTGATGGGAGGTTGGTTGAATCTCCTATAACTAATGGGAAGTTATATTTCCTAAGGGATTCGCGTAGATAAGTCTTCTAAACTATTTAGATAATGTTATGCCTACAGATGTTGACTCTAATCTTTAGAAAAAGGAGGAGTTCAAGGAAATCTTCAAGGTGGTGGTTGAAATCCTCTTAAGAGTATTAATCTTAAGGAAGATGACTTAGAAATCTTTAGTTTAGGCTTAAGATGAAGGATATGATCATGGATTCACCTAAGCTTCTATTGTACAAAAAATCTATCCACATGTCCAAGAATCAATTGCCCTTTTATGAGAAGCTCAAGTTTCAACGGTTAGAAAACGAGCAGATAATGGCTCTGTCGATGCCATCAAAAGGTTAATGCCATCATAAAAATAAGATAATATAATATATTTCTTGCTGGACATATCTAAGTTACCTTTCGATGCCATCGAGTGGTCTTCGATGACATTGAAGTGAAGCTTCAATTCCATTGAAGGAGATATCAATGTCATCAAGTAGTCTTCGATGCCATCGAAGTAAGTTTTGATGCCATCAAGAAAATGAGATAAAATGTGAATTTCTTACTAGAAATACCTGACTTCCTTTCAATGTCATCGAGGAGATCTTCGATGTCATCGAAGACCCCTTAAGGTATGCTTGATTGCATCAAGCACCACTTGAAGTCTGTTGTTTTGGGTGTATGTTTTACAAACAGCTTCACACCTCTTCTAACCTTACTTATCTGTTCCAATCAGGTTCCTAAGGCTAAGAGATGATTAATAAGATTTACCTATTAAGCTAAGATCATCTAGAAAAATGCATAAATTAGTATACTAACAATTACACCCATGGATGAAAGGTGATTGAGCATGAGAAATGATGGGTGGTGCAATCCCTTTCATCCCATTAACTATAACTCTAGAAAATATTTTTATAAATCTCATTGGTCAAAGAGATTGGTCAGAAGTCCTTAGGGGTTTCAGTACTAATAGATTTTGGAATCAAAGCAATTAAAGTACTATCAAGTTGTTAAGAATTTTCAATGAATTAAAAAAAATTAAAAAAAAATGAATCACATCATCACATATACCATTCCAAATGATTGGCCAACACATTTTATAAAATGAGCATTAAAACAATTGAGATCGAGTGCCTTATTTCGGTTGGCTGACTTAACCACAACCTCAAACTTAGGGATAGTAATAGGTTTAATCAAATCATCACTTTGATCTTGAGATATCTTAAAGATGTTGTCAATAAGCCCCAAGTCAAGTTGAGGATAATCCCTTTGAGTGAAGGTAATGGAGGTTTTTAAATCATAAAAACATATGACCTTTATTTCATCTTGATTTTTAGTAAGGACACCATCCTTATCTTTAATTTTCTAGATCATAGATGAAGCCTGGTTGCTCTTAATATATGAGTAAAAAAATTAAAGTTTGTATCGTTGGGATTCATCTTGATTTTTCTAGCCTTTTGTCTTAACATGGAGAATTCCATGGATCGGAGATGATTAAGCAGTTCCTTGGTGGCACACTTAGCTTTAGTATTAGTAGAAGAGTGATTAAATTGAATGAGATTTTGGATAACCAAGAGGTCATCCTCTACTTTAGCTAGTTGGTCACTAAATTTTGGTTTATTTGCAATCTAACTTTTAAGAGATAATTTTTATAGCTTCTTAAGTTCTGTTGTAACAACAAACATGGGAATGCCTACAATGTGCACATACCATATTTTTACTATAATATGGAAGAACCCATATATCTTGCACTAATATTGTGATTAAAGAAGGAAATGGGAAATTTACAGGAGGCTGACAGAAGAGTAGGATTTAAGAGCATAAGAGTGTAGTCAGAAAGGTTGAGATTCAAGTAAGATGTTCTAAGAACCAAAGGACATGATGAAGGTTGGATTTGCAATAAGCTTGTCCAATCTACAATCCGTTCTTTCAAGAACCACACTACTATAAGACCATGAGTAGATATTACCTGATAGTGTGGGGTCTTCATGGCCAACAGAAGTAATACAATCCCCCCCCCCCTTCGTGGATGAATTTTATGTTGTATAAATCCCCCACAAGAAGCCATGGACCAACCAAATTAGGGACAAGCTATAAAATATCATTTCAAAGGAGCTCTCATTTACACGAGAAGTTAGAGGTTAATTGATAATGAATGAATTGGTCAATTTTATGGGAAATAGAAACATGGACATAATAGTATCCTTAATCTCTTTTTGCATAACAAGCCTATTGAGGCCCCTAACATGCTCGATAATATCATCATCTAAATCGGGGCACTTGGTTCGTAAGATCTGTAAGTTGAGCTTCATCTAGTTCCATATTTCCATCTAGGTCAGATAAGATGCTAAAATTGTTGTTTTAATTGATTAAGTTAGATGGACTAGGGGATCTTGCCCGCCCACAACATTAGATGGAGTCTCTCCTCCTACTATTGGGGTGCACACCAGGCGGGGAGGGCCCTTCACCTAGGTCACTATGGGTTTTAACATTATCATCAGCTTCTGATAAAATTAAGAGATTTGTAGTGCACTTTTAGACTGCCCACCTTAAGTGTGCCGTTGCATCCCATACGCCACCCCACTCGAGCCCAATGTGAAAATGCCCATAAATTAATTATCTTCGGTGAGGAGTTTCAAACACAAGACCTTCCACTCTGATGCCACTTTGATGTAGGACAATTAAGCACCTACTCTAAAAGCTCGAACTAATAAAACATGGTGAATCAATCCCTTTATCCTATAGCTCAGGCCCCATATCCCATGGATTAGGACCTCAGCCAAACTCCCTCGTGGGCCCCACTTCACATGGGCTCTGCTTCAAATGAGCCACCCTCTTTAGAAGAGTAGGGCCTGCCTCACACGAGCCACCTGCGTCACATGGGCCGCTCACCTTGAGTGTGCCCCTACATCCCATAGGCGACCCCATGCTTGAGTCCAGTCTGAAAATGTCCCTGCATTAGGGAGACACGTCTATCACTAGATGATTTTTTGGGCAAACTTTAGCAGAGTGATTAAAAGTTTACATTCCTTACAACCCAATGGTTTCCATATATACTCTATTGATTTCTTAATGATATTCCCTCAACATTTGATTTTAACTGAATATGGAAGGGTGGAGTGGACCCCGATCTCCACACAAACACGAGCAAAAGAATGTAAACTCTTTAAACAGTTTTGAGCATGTTCCATCACTCAAACATGGGAGCTCAATCAATTGAGAGTTAGATTAACAATGCACGTAATTTTATGAAATTGTACAGATTATTTAATTTTCGATATATGTGTGTGTGTGTGTGTGTAGTTGGAGAATTATAGTATGTTAATCAATGGTTAATCATTTTTAGGGTTTGGGGAGATGACAACATAGTTTCCTAAACATGATAAATGATTCTATCTCTTGTACTTTTTCTTTCATAATGATTAGTTGTTGAGTTATTATGTAATTTTTCCCATAATGATTTTTCATATAAAATTTATATGTGTTTACATGAATTTCCAACACTCATTTTATTAGCCAAGGTCATGGCTTAATGGATAGTTAGCGCAACATAGGTGAGCCAGGTTGAGCCAGGTAATGGTAGTAGGTGAGGGTCTTACAATAAGGCTTACCTCGATGTATGTTTTACGTGTCTATACTATCCATTTTTTTTCCAAATTATTCTAGGTCATAGTCCAAAAAATGAGGCACATCTAAATCTCAAGTGAACCACACCACATGAAAAGAACAGTGATGAAAAGGAAATGAACACGTTGCAAACCACGAACCATGCAACATGACAACCACAACCCATATAACATGGCAACTACGACCCATGCAAACCATGACCCAAATGGGCCCACATTGATGTATGTGAATAATCCATGTTGCCCATCCTTTTTGTTATGTCATTTTAGGGGTAGGGTTAAAAATCAGCCTGATTCAATGCTCGTGCGGGGCATAAAATAGAAAGTAAAAATGACTGTTGAAACTTTCTAGGCTCACTTTGATGTTTGTTAGAAGTGGACATTACCCAACTCAGGACTTTTTAGGCCCACGGCAAGCTGGCCGACAAGGTGGATGGATCGGATCACCCCATCATGGGCCTTAAGCTATGGTACCAATGGTTTGGTAAAAAAAGAAGTGAACACGTTGCAAACCACGATCCATGCAACATGACAACCACGACCCATATAACATGACAACTACAACCCATGCAAACCACAACCCAAATGGTAAAAGATTGATGTATGTGTATAATCCATGCCTCCCACATTGATGTATGTGTATTATCCATAGGCCCACTGTAATGTTTGTTAGAAGTGGACACTGCCCAAGTCAAGACTTTTGGCTCCACGGCGAGCTGGCCAACAAGGTGGACAGAACAGATCACCCCATGGTGGGCCTTTACTCCTATTATTTAAAAATAAACAAGTGGATGACAACCACAATCCATTCGAATGGTCGTAGTTCACATGCACTATGGATCGTTGTTGTCACCCACGACCCTTTGTGGAAGAAAACCACGATCCATTGTGCATGTGAACCATGACCCTTCGAATAGATCGTGGTTGTCATGTAGCAAGGGTCAAGGTTGTCATGTTATATGGGTCATGGTTGTCAAGTTATATGGGTCGTGGTTGTCATGGGTCGTAGTTGTCATGTTCTATGGGTCATGGTTGTCATGTTATATGAGTCGTGGTTGTCATTCAGGTCATGGTTATCATGTTATATGGGTTGTGGTTGTCATGTTATGTGGTTTATGGTTGATATAGGTCGTGGTAGTCATATTATATGGGTCGTGATTGATATGGGCCATGGTTGTCGTATTATATGGATCGTAGTTATCATGTTATATGGGTCGAGCTTGTTACGTGACATGTGCAGTTCGTGGTTATAACATAATAAGGATCAATGTTGTGATGTTATAAGGATCATGGGTCCTTTCGTGATTTGTAGGGCGCACCATAACATTTATTTTCCATCCAATCTGTTCATAAGATCACAAATACCTATATGAAGAGGAAAAACAAATTTCATGTTGATCCAAAACATCTGTGACATCCAAAAGGGTTTCAATGGTGGACGTTAAATCCCACGCGGCATTTTGCAGTGTGGTCCATTTTATCTTTAGATCTATCTTATTTTTAGTCTCAAGCCTTAGGATGAGCTCACTAAATGGATGGATGGTTTGTTTATAACACATCCCTCATGATGGGACCCACAGAACTTGCTGGCGTTAATACAGCATCTATATAGCTGTGTGGTACACCAGCCAATCGGGTTCAACATCCCATATGGATGCAGATTAGATACTTACAGGTTGAGTAGCGAGTTGGCTACTGAAATGATGTCACCAAGTTTTGTGGGCCCATTATGATGTATGTATTGTATCTACACTATTCATTCATTTTGAGATATCATTTTAGGGCATGAGCTAAAGAATGAGGTAGATAACAAACTGTAGTGGACTCCACCAAAGAAAATAGTGGGGAGAGTGATTCCCACCATTAAAACTATCCTGAGGCCCACCATAATGTTTATTTGAAATCCACCTTGTTCAAAAGTTAAAAAAGACATGAAATAAGGGAAAACACAAAATCAGCTTGATCTAAAACTTTGTAGCCTTTAGAAGTTTTTAATGGTGGGCATCACTGTCCCCACTGTTTTATGTGCCAGGTCCACTGGAGCTTTGGATTTATTTCATTCTTTAGATATTGCCTTAAAATGATCTCTCCAAATGGATGGTGAAAAAGGGCGAGCTCAAGTCCAATTAAGGGGGTGAATAGGACTATGCAAAATAAAAAATAGAATGCGAAAAACAAACTCAAATAACAGAAATCTAAAGCAACCTCAAATGCGCAAGTATTGAGAGGTTGATACAAACGTTGTTCTAAGGATAACCTTACACCAAAAAACCAATGGCTTATGGTAGGACAACCTGATTTCTAGAACATTTGTGAGTATCAAAAACTCAAATTGATACAGAGGCAAAGGAAATAAATTAAGCTATTACAAAATTCACTACATATACATGAAAAGAAATACAACATTCAACACATCATACACATCTCCATCATCATCATCATCATCATCCAAACTCCGAGAATTATAGTGGTTCGGGTGTACACCAACTATTCTCAAACAGCCACCCTACTCCACTCTCAATATCCACAGCCCACGGGATATCGACTATTACTAAGAAGGAAGGTTTTCCAAGGTTCACCTTAAAACCTTTACAATTGTGTTTTTAATGGGCTATCACAATTAAAAACCCCGCACACACTGAGATTTTCTGACTATCTCAGTGAAAACCAAAACGAAAGATTTTCTGACAATCTTACAAACCACAATGTAATAAATAAAATATACTTATCTGAAGAATGATCTTCGATGTAGCCGATAGAACTGCCTCTTTGTAGATGATAATGTTCAATGTTCAATCTCATAGAAGAAGGGGTTCTAGGTTTAGATGAATTTTAAATTAAATCCAACATTAGGTTACTTGGATTCAATTTCTTGGATCTCACAAAGGGTTAAATCAAAATCCCATTTTTAAATCAAATAGAATGAAATCAAGAGATTAAGAAATTAAATAACCAAAAAGCTATTAAAATAAATTTTAAATACCTTACAATAGCTTCACAATAATGGGGACTTATCTCTCAGAATGGTAGCTTGAATTGGCTTGGAATGAATGAAAAATTCTGAGAAATGTCTACTATTTATATGCCGCAAATCGGTTAACTCGACTAGTCCTAGTTGAACAAAATTTCAAATTTTCTAGCACGATCGGATAAAACAGATCCTCAACTGGTCGAGTGGCTGGCTCAATCGGTCGAGCACAGAGCTCGACTGGTCGAGTACATAAAAATCATGTTGCTGGAGTTCGAGTCGAGCAGGTCTCCATGACCGGTTGAGCAGGGGTCTCGACTAGTCATAAACTAACAACCTTATCCGAAAAAATTGAGTAAAATTCTGGACTGGTCGAGAAAAACGCTGGACTGGTCGAGCCAGTGCTGGACTAGTCAAACCAAGACTAGGACGAGTTAAAGCAAAGCCTAAATTAAGTACAATGACCCAAATTAAACACGCAATGTTAATAACCTAATCCTAAGGTCTTTTTAGGGTCATGTATACCTTAAATGTGAGTATTGAAATTGAACCATCGGTCACTTTGATAGATAGGACACTTTGAAGCACATTAAGCTTGGCCTTCAATTCTTGAACTTGTCTCGAACTTGTGTCTTGAGACTTAAGCAAATGTACTTGAGCTTGTTCTTGTGACTTGAGCTTGAAGTAGTGTACTTGAGCTTGAATTTGGACTTGATCTTGAGCTTTAACATAAGCTTGAACTTTAAGCTTGAAGATTAAAGTAATGATGCACTTGAGCTTGAGTACCTTGACTTGATGATCTTTAACTTGTTGATGTAGTTGAACATGCAAACATTCCATCAATTTGAACATAAAGGTAAACTTTCAATCTATCAAAACAAGTCAACAATACTGAAGTGTTTTGGCACAACAAAATTTGACAACTCAGGGTGCTAGATTGACAACTTAGCACTTACAATCTCCTCCTTTGTCAAATTTGTGACAAAACAAACTTACAAAAGATTAGCCTATTCTAATACACAGATTCACTTAGTTCAAACAAAATCTTACAACCACAAACTCTCCCTCAATCAACTCCCCTTCAACTTAAGCTTGGTAGAGACCTGTATTAAGAGATACATATACATTTCCAAAAAAAAACTCCATTCCACATAGTACATGCATAGCCACATCTCTACATCTCATTTAAATAACCACATTATCAAAAACAGATTAAATAACCACATTATCATAAAAAAGATTAAGATATAAGTTATCATAAAATAGATTAAGATATAAGTAATCAAATAACCAATTTCTCCCCCTTTTTGTCACAAATGACAATGGAAGAAAAGATAAAAATATGTGAATGTGGTAGCTAATAAGTGAAGAGAGTAAGAAAGAGTGTGAAAGTTAGAAAATTAAACCATAATAAAAGGAGTATCAACATTAAACTAACTTAAACATGTCTAAAATTCAGAGTCACCAAGCAAAGGAAAGTTAAGTATTATAAGTTCAACAAAAGTAAACAAACTAATCAAAACTAGATGAAGAGGGAGGTGGAATGGATGGATAAATCTGGTGCAAACCCTTGTTTATGCATTTAAGGTATTTACGCATATATTTCAATTGGTTATCTTGGGAAATTTTCATTCAATCTGCCTTCTCTTTTAGTGAGCGACGGCGCTCATCAAAATCAGAAGGCTGATAATCAGGATCAGCCTCAGGGTCATCTTCTTCAAGTTCATTAAATATATCATCCATCATGGTGTTTGTAGGCAATGCGTCTTCTTCTCTAAATCCCTTAGCTTCCCCATTTGTTTGACCAGGAGCTAGCTCCAGATTCATCTTTTTGATGTTGGGATTATTGAATGGAAGAAGTGCAAGAGGTGCTTCAACGGTTGGCATGACCACATCACAATGTGTAGCCAGAACGGTCATCAAGTAGGCAAAAGGAATGTACTATGACCGGGGTGAAGACGAAATTGGATAATGATATGACATATCAAATAAGGAAGACAAACAGGAATGCCAGACACTACAGAATGCAGAATGAGAACCATAAAACAAGTTAGCTCAGCTTTGTTCCCAGATCTGGGATACACATTGGAAATGAAAATACGATATAGCACTCTATATTTGGGCAACATATGGTTGGCCGTGAGTGCATTTCCAGACTCCCATTCCAAGTCCATGTTGCATAGTCTGCGAGTCAATGTCCATTTCTCAGATTCAATGATTTTTTCAGCTAAGACGGAAATAGGAATACGGTCATCATTGACACTCACATCCAGAAGGTTAGCGATAATTAATCTATCAACTTGATACAGACCTTCTTTGAAAGAGAATGTGAAGGTCAAATCTTCAATAGAGACCTCGCTAACACAGGCATACATGGCCTGCACAATGGAGCGGTATATAGGTCCACCCCACTTCAAGATATTTTTCCATCCTACAGCGACAAGCAATGAAATGATTTCAAACTCAGTGAGAAGATTAGCATTCACCGGCCTTTCCACTATGATCTCCTGTAGATGAAAAATCCTGCACATAATCGGGATCATCACCGGGAGGCTGTAGGGTTCTAGCCCTAATAGTAGATGTCCGAGAGTCGGAAGCTCTTGTTTTCTTCGGACGGGCTTCTATATGAAGAAAAGATAAGAAAATCAGGCAAAATAAGGTATGAGATGCAAACCCAACAAACCACAATGAAACTTGAAATAAAAACAAGATTCAAGCAAGATGAGACCTAAAGAGCCTAAATCCAAAAGGAAATTGAAAATGGATCACTTGCATGAATCGAATGTTGGTTCGATGGGTCGGAGAAGGGTCGAGTGAGGAAGATGAAGATTTTGGATAAAAAGTGGTTTTTCACCCTAAAAAGGTGTTTAGCCCGTGCACCACGACTGATCGAGTACATGCTCGACCAATCATGCTACTACTGGTCGAGTATGTGCTCGACCAGTCGTGAGAGCACAAAAATGCATATATTATATTTTTTTTTCAAATTTTCAAATAAAATAAAAATACACAATAGTACAAGCATGTAATCATGAACATTTTAAGAAGAATTACACATACCAATATCCAATTTTAATTTGAAAAACCTGTTTCTATCAAGTGGTTTAATGAATATGTCAGCAAGTTGGTTTTCAGTCTGCACATAGTCTAATGAAATAATTTTCTCTTCCACTAATTCCCGAATATAGTGATACCTAATGTCAATATGTTTGGTACAGGAATGCTGGATGGGATTCTTAGAGATATTGATTGCACTAGAGTTATCGCAATATAGAATCATTGTGTCTTGCGCAATCCTGTAATCGTTCAACATTCTTTTCATCCACACAAGCTGAGTGCAGCCATTTCCAACTGCGATATATTCAGCCTCAGATGTGGATAGGGATATGGAACTTTGTTTCTTGCTATGCTAGGAAACCAAACAGTTTCCAACATAAAAGCAACCATCGCTAGTGGATTTTCGATCGTCTATATTCCCAGCCCAATCAGCATCTGAGTATCCAGCTAATTGAACATTAGTATCAAGTGGATACCATAGACCTAAATTAATTGTACTTGCAATATACCTAATAATCCTCTTGACAATAATCAGGTGGGATTCCTTAGGTTCAGATTGATATCTAGCATAGATTCCTACGCTGAATGCAATATCAGGTCAACTTGTAGTTAAATATAACAGACTGTCAATCATACTATGATACAACCTAGGATCTACGCTCTTACCAGTTGCATCTTTAGATAGCTTAAGAGTTGTACTCATAGGAGTATCAAAATGCTTGCCACTTTCAAAACCAAACTTCTTAACCAAGTTTAGAGCATACTTGGTTTAAGAATTGAAAATACCATCTTTAAGTTGTTTTACTTGTAGACCTAAGAAGTAATTTAGTTCTCCAACCATGCTCATTTCGAACTTGGACTTCATCAACTTTGCAAGCTCAGTAGACAGGTTGGAAAATGTAGAGCCATAAATAATGTCATCAGCATATATATGCACTATAAGTATGTGTTCATTATTTTTCTTAACAAATAAGGTTTTATCAACACTCCCCATTTCGAAGTTATGACTTATTCAAAACTTAATTAGCTTCTCATACCATGCCTTGTGAGCTTGTTTTGAACCATAGAGTGCCTTTTTCAGGCGATAAACATGATCAGTGTATTTACGATCTTGAAAACCCTTTGGTTATTCTACATAAACTTCCTCATGTAAATCATCGTTCAAGAAAGCACTCTTGACATCCATTTGATAAATTTTAAATTTTTTGAAATAAGCAATGGAAATGAATAATTTGATGGATTCAAGACGAGCTACTGGGGCAAAGGTTTCATTATAATTGATCCCTTCTATCTATGTGTACCCTTGTACAACCAATCTAACCTTGTTTCTTATAATATTCCCTAACTCATCAGATTTATTTTTAAAGATCCACTTGGTTCCAATGATATGTTTACCAGCCGGTCTAGGAACTAAATGTCACACATCATTTCGAATGAATTGATTTAGATCATCTTGCATGACTATAATCCAGTTTTTATTAGCAAGAGCTTCTTTTACATTAGCGGGCTCAATTTGGGAAGTAAAACACACATAATTACATATGTTTTCCAATTGTTTTCGTGTACGCACACCAGTGAGAGGGTTACCTAGTATTTGATCACTAGGATGGTCTTTAACTGATCAAAGTTCAGTATGGACTTGACTAGATAAAGAGTCAGGTTTATCTATAAAATTGACTTCATCATCTTCTGAACTTGGAAGTGGTATATTCAGGTGATCATCAATAACAACATTTATGGATTCTTGAATGACACTGGTCCTCTTGTTGAGAACACGATACACTTGACTATTTAGAGCATACCCTAGGAAGATCCCTTTGTCACTTTTAGTGTCGAACTTCTCTAAATTTTTGTGGTCACGCAAAATATAACATTTACCGCTAAAAACTCCAAAGTATTTAACTATGGGCTTTTTATTAAACCACAGTTCATATGTTATTTTATCTTTTGATTTTCTGATTAAACATGATTAATTATATTGCATGCAGTGTTCATAGCTTCAGCCTAAAGATTTTTAGGTAACTTCATGCTATTTAACATAATATTGGCCATTTCTTGAAGCACACGATTTTTCCTTTCAACAACCCCATTGTTGAAGTGTCTTAGGTGCAGAAAATTCATGCGATATCTCGTGATCGCTATAGAACTTCTCAAAATTGCTATTCTCAAACTCTGATCCATGGTTACTTCGGATTTTAGAAATATTTATTTCCTTTTCAGTTTGGATACGCTTAAGTATCATTTTCACTTTATCGAGAGTTTCAGACTTCTCTCTTATGAAAGCTACCCATGTATATCTGGTAAAATCATCCACAATTACAAGAAAATATTTCTTTCCACCTTTACTCTCCATTCTAGTAGGTCCAATGAGATCCATGTGGAGGAGTTCAAGGGGTTTAGATGTGGAGAAGGAGTTCACTTTCTTGTGACTACTCCTTGTTTGTTTTTCGATTTGACATTTGCCATAAATATTATCTATTTTCTTCAATTTGGGTAAACATCTTATTAGATCGGCCTTGCTCAGTCTATATAGATTCCAGTAGTTTACATGTCCAATGCGTTTGTGCCATAACTCAGTCTCATTGACTTGGACCATGTAACAAGATAATTTAGACAAGCTAAAATCACTTACAGTATAACAATTTTCAGATGTTCTTTGACCATTCAATATTACACAACCTTTCTCATTAAAAATCTCACAACCTTGATTAGTTAATTTTACATTATGTTTATTATTGCAGATTTGAGAAATGCTTAAGAGATTGTGATTAAGGCCTTCTACAAATAAAACATTCTCAAAAGGAGGAAGATTGAAAGGTTGAACAGTACCTTGGCCAATTATTCTGCAGTTGCTCCCATCACCTAATGTGACTGACCTATCAGTCATTTCTTTGAAATTAGTGAACAAATCTCTATCACCTATCATGTGTCTCGAGTAACCACTGTCTAGGTACCACTTTGATTAAATCGAAGCCTTAAAAGTGGTGTGGGCAACCAGACAAGTAACCTTTGGGACCCATTTCATCACCATTTTGGGTTTTGGAGCACTGTTGATTTTTCTATGCTTCTAGTTATTATTAATTCTACCATTCGAGTTAGTTTTCAGAAGCTCCTTAAATAAATAAACAATCTTCTCAGCTAAGGGGTTATAATTCTGATTTCTAAGATTCATATGGTTGATATTAGGTTTAATAGCTTGGAAAGTTTTAAGATTTTTAAAACCAATTTGATTCAAGCTTTTCCCTTTTGAGTTCGAGGACTCTCCTTTAACAAACTTAGGAGTAGTAATCTTACTTTTCAAAGGCATGTTTTTATTATAGCCCAGACCCGATCTATCTCCACATTTTATTGATCCAATTAGTAATTTTTCTAGTTTAGGGTCTCCCTGGGCATACCTCCAAGTATCCTTTGAACTCAAGACGGAAGAAACTTTCAGTTTTAGTTTCTCATTTTCTGATTTTAGATTTTCAAGTTGAGATGTTTTGAAATCTAAATCACATTTAGTTTTTTCAAAACAAATAAAAATATATGATTTTTCTAAAACTAAGTTTTCAAAATCCTCTTTTAATTTCAGAAACTTTTCTTTTTGAAGTTTAACTTTGACAGCGATCTTACAACTCTCCCTGTATAGGGCATTGTAGGCATCCTGAAGATCATCTTCATTTTCAGGGTCACTCCTCAGATTTTTCATATTCTGATGTATCACAACTATCTGTGGAAGTGACTCTGGCTAGAGTCATTAAGGCCTTGACCTCACTAGTAGATTCAGGTTCTGAATCGTCCAACATAGAAGAGGCTTCAGAGCAGGACGACTCATCCCATATGGCCAACATGCCTTTCTTCTTTAATTTGTCCCTCTTTGAGCACTTGTTTGCCAGATGCTCATATTCATGGCAGTTGAAGCATTGGTTGTCTTTTAGTGATTTCTAATTTTTAGTTTGACCCTTTTTCTTCTCAGAGGGTTTTTGAAAATTAACTCTCTTTTCACTTTTGAAAATCTTATAAAACTTCTTGGCTAATAAGGTCATATAATCCTCTGAGTTTTCACAATCAGAATTATTACTATTATCTTGAGAAATATATTTAGATGATTTAAGGGCTATTGTCTTACCTTTAGGAGCCTTGAAATTTAACTCATAGGATTGTAGAGAACCGACAAGCTCTTCCACCCTCATATTATCTGTGTCTCAAAGTTCCTGAATGGCTGTCACCTTGGAATTGAATCTCTCAAGAAGTGAGTGTAGTATCTTTATACAAACTTTACTTTCTGGGATGCTATCTCCAAGACCCCATATTGAGTTGACTATGTCATTCAGTTTAGTATAGAAGTCCATGAATGATATCACTTTCTTCCATACGTATTTCCTTAAACCTAGTGGTGAGGATTTGAAGTTTTAACTTTTTTACAATACTCTTACCCTTGTGTATCATTTATAAGATATCCCAGACTTGTTTTGCAGTATCACAAAATATAATTCTTTTGAACTCATCTAGTGATAGTGCACAAGTGATTGCATTTAAAGCTTTGGCATTAGCACTGCTCTCATTTTTCTGAAGAGTAGTCCACATATAATATGGTGTTTCTTTAATGGACTTAGTTCCATCGGTGCCTAGAACTTCAGACGTAGGTGAGTTCCATCTAGTCACTGTGGCTTGCCACACGCTCTCATCGATGGACGTAAAAAAGATCCTTATCCTAGTTTTCCAATAGGCATAATTGGAGCCATCAAAAGGTGGTGGCCTAATAATGGAGAGGGTATTAAAATTTGACATATTAGGAGCTCGAGATTGCTTAGGGCAAGAAATTAATCTAATGGAATGAGCTATTAGGCTTTGATACCACTTGAAAAAGGGCGAGCTCCAAGTCCTTCGGGGGGGGGGGGTTTGAATAGGATTGTCAAATAAAAAATAGAACGTAGAAAATAAACTCAAGTAGCAGAAATCTAAAGCAACCTCAATTGCACAATATTGAGAAGTTGATACAAACGTTGTTCTAAAGACAACCTTACACCAAAAACCAATGGCCTGTGCTATGATAACATAATTTCTAGAATGTTTGTGAGTATTAAAAACTCAAACTGATACAAAGGCAGAGGAAATAAATCAAGCTATTATAACATTCACCACATGTACATGAAAATAAATACAACATTCAACACATCACATACATCACCATCATCATCATCATCCAAACTCCGAGAATTATAGTGGTTCGGGTGTACACCAACTATTCTCAAACAACCACCCTACTCCACTCCCAATATCCATAACCCACGGGATATCGACTATCACTAAGAAGGAAGGTTTTCCAAGGCTCACCTTAAAACCTTTACAATTGTCTTCTCAATAGAATATCACAATTAAAAACCCCACACACACTGATATTTTCTGGCTATCTTAGTTAAAACCAAAATGAAAGATTTTCTGGCAATCTTACAAACTACAATGTAATTAATAAAATATAATTACCTGAAGAATGATCTTCAATGTAGCTGGTAGAACTGCCTCTTTGTAAATAATAATATTCAACGTTCAATCTCACAGAAGAAGGGGGTTCTAGGTCTAGATGAATTTTAAATTAAATCCAACCTTAGGCTACTTGGATTCAACTTCTTGGATCTCCCAAAGGGTACTTTTTTAAATCAAATAGAATGGAATCAAGAGATCAAGAAATTAAATAACCAAAAAGCTATTAAAATAAATTTTAAATATCTCACAATAGCTTCACAAAAGTGGGGACTTATCTCTCAGAGTGGTGGCTTGAATTGGCTTGGAATGAAAGAAAAATTTTGAGAAATGTCCACTATTTATAGGTTGTAAATCGGTTCACTCGATTGGTCCTAGGTTCGGCTCGACTAGTCCTAGCCGAACGAAATTTCAATTTTTGTAGCACGATCAGATAAAAAAGATCCTTGACTGGTCGAGTGGCCATCTCGACTGATCGAAGACAGAGCTTGACTGGTCGAGTACATAAAAATCATGTTGTTAGAGACCAGTCGAGTGATCTCCACGACCGGTCGAGCAGGGGTCTCGACTGGTCGTAAACCAACAACCTTATCCAATAAAATTGAGTAAAATTCTAGACTGGTCGAGAAAACCCTGGACTAGTCGAGCTAGTGCCTAGACTAGTCGAACCAAGACTAGGACGAGTCGAAGCAAAGTCAAAATTAAGTCCAATGACCTAAATTAAACTTCAACGTTAATGACCTAATCCTAAGGTCTTTCTAGGGTCAAGTACACTTTAAATGTGAGCATTAAAATTGAACCATCGGTCACTTCAGTAGATAAGACACTTTGAAGCACATGAAGCTTGACCTTAAATTCTTGAACTTGTCTCGAACTAGTATCTTGAGACTTAAGCAAATGTACTTGAGCTTGTTCTTGTAACTTGAGCTTGAAGTAGTGTACTTGAGCTTGAATTTGAGACTTGATCTTGAGCTTTAACATAAGCTTGAACTTTAAGCTTGAAGATTGAAGTAATGATGCATTTGAGCTTGAGTACCTTGACTTGATGATCTTCAACTCGTTGTTGTAGTTGAACATGCGTACTTGTAGCACATATAATGTTGATGTAGATAACACCACGCTCATCTTCGAATGAAGGTGAACATTCCATCAATTTGAACATGAAGGTGAACTTTCCATCTATCAAAACAAGTCAACCATATTGAAGTGTTTTGGCACAACAAAATTTGACAACTTAGGGTGATAGATTTTCAACTTAGCACTTACAGATGGAAGGTGTGGATACAAAATATACATCATGGTGGGGCCCACAGAACTTTGTGACGTCACTTTAGTAACAAGTCTCGCTACTCAACCTATCAGTAGCTAATCCGCGCCCAACGCAAATTACGTCCTACCCCCACTGTCTCTAGCTCCGAATAGGCAGTTCTATGGGCGAACCCACCGTGATGTATCTATTTATCCAAGCTGTCCATCCTTTTTCTCAAATCATTTTAAGGCACGAATATAAAAATGAGGTAGATCCAACGCTCAAGTGGACCACACCAAATAATCAACTTGGTTGCATTAAATGCACAAAGGATTAAATGCCATGCAAAAGTCATCTGTGGTGTGGTCCATTTGAGCGTTGAATCTGCTTCATTTCTGTGCTCATGCCCTAAAATGATATGAAAACAGGGATGGATGAATTGGATAAACAAATACATCATGGTGAGCCGGCCCACAGAACTACCCATTCAGGGCTAGAGACGGGCACGAGTAGGACACAATCCACGTCCATCCCGGATTCGGACGCAGATTAGATAGGTTGAGTAGCGAGTCTGGATACTCTACCTGTCATTAGCAATCTATGTACGTTGAGTAGCGAGTCTAGATACTCAACCTGCCAGTAGTAATTCGCGCCCTTTTTTCTTTCTCTCACACAAGCTTTTTCCCAACGTAAGTTGCACTCGAGAGAGGAAATCGGATTGAGTACTCGGTTAGGCCCACCTTACATGTATGTGGTCTATCCATGCCATCCATCCATTTTTCCATCTAATTTTTGTGGTTGAGCCCAAAATTAAAGTATATCCAAAGATCATTGGATTATACCATGGCCTTAATCTGTAGCCTTTGATCCATTTACACTACCAAAAATGGATCGTGGTTGTCATGGGTCATAGTTATCATAGGTTGTGGTTGTCATGTTATATAGATCGTGGTTGTAATGTGGTAAGGGTCGTAGTTGTCATAAGTCATGGTTGTCATATTATATGAGTCGTGGTTGTCATGTTATATGGGTCATGGTTGTCATGGGTCATAGCTATCATGTTATATGGGTCGTGGTTCTCATGTGATATGGGTCGCTTTTGTTACATGTTTACTTCCTTTACTACCAAATGAAAGGATAGCCATTGGTACCATAACATAAGGCCCACAATAAGGTGATCCGATCCATCCACCTTGTCGGCCACCTCGTTGTGGGCCCAAAAAGTCTTGACTTGGGCAATGTCCACTTCTAATAAACATCACGGTGAGCCTGGAAAGTTTCAAGAGTGGGTGTCACTGTCACCATTTTTTTCTATTATGTGGCCCACATGAGCACTGTATTAGGCTAATATTTGGGCCCTAGCCCTAAAATGACACGACAAAAAGGATGGGCGGCATGGATTATACACATACATCAATATGGGCCTCAATGTATGGTTAAATTCCTAGGTCATGGTTGTAATGTAGTACGGGTCGTGGCTGTAATGTGGTAAGGGTCGTAGTTTTCATGGGTCGTGGTTGTTATGTTATATGGGTCATGGTTATCATGTTATATGGGTCATGGTTGTCATGGGCCGTAGTTGTTGTGGATCGTAGTTATCATGTTATATGGGTCATGGTTCTCATTTTAGGACAAAGCCTATAAAATGAAGACTACGACCCATATAGCATGACAACCACGACCCTTACCTTATGACAACCACGACCCATGACAACTATGACCCTTACCACATTACAACCACGACCCTTACAACATTACAACCACCTGATGCGACCTATACTACTATACAGATTACACAATTATGGCATGACTTGCACTAACTTGGTGACTATATGGGATAAACATACATAAGATCTTTACCGTCCATAAGATGAAACGATCTATTTACACCGTGGATACTAAATTTCATTCAAATATAAATAATAAATGGACCATAACATAGAGAACGGAGTAGAATTCTGAGTAAAATTTCCAATCTCAATTATTTCCCATGGAATAGCCCACCTGATCGTTGAATCATTCTCATCTTTGGGTCTCAATCTAAATACAGGGCGGGACATCTAACAGACGGTGTGGATCTTATCCTTATGAAGTTATACCGTACAAAGTTAGAAAAGTAACGTGCCCATCTGAAACAAAGCTAGCCTGGCATTTTTTGAATATGAGATGACTATTAATAGACTACAATAGTAGGAAATGCAGGCTCTATGGGTCGTGATTATCATATTATATGGGTCGTGGTTGTCATATCATACGGATTGTGGTTGTAATGTGGTAAGGGTCGTAGTTGCCATGGGTGTTGTCACGCCCCAAACTCGGAAAACGGGCTCACAAAATTCTCGATCGCCGAATCCGGTGCCGACAGCCTCCATAGCACCCCATTCTCTGCTCCCAGCGCCCATACGCCGGATTCCAATCCTGGGATCCTACAAGGAGGATTTTCAGTATGATTTTTTTTTTAATGGAGCATAACCACAAGCATAACCAAGTCACAAAACCACAATACCACATATCCACTATATCAAAAACTTTGAGTACAAATGCATATGAAAGGGAAATACAATATAATGAAAGTAAAAGAAACTCCAGAAGCTCGGCTGCACGCTCCAAGCTCAACACTACTGCAACCTAACACCACTTGCACGCATCTATCATATATAAGCTTATAAAAAGCTTAGAGGGTGGTGAAAGTGTGTGTAAGGCGAGTGCCAAGTGTATAATATCAGAGTAATGCGAAAATATGCGGTAAGTCCATGAATGCTATCAACTATACCAAAACTATGTGATGCAAGGCATGAATGCTATCGGCCATACCAAGGCCATATAATGCGAGGCCTATGTAGCCAAATGTCATATGCGAGATGCAAAACAAACGTGCCAGTACTTATCGAGTACCCATATCAATACAGTTCCTCTCTGGATATCACCAGGGTCTAATACACCTCACACTGACTGCCTCCTCCCTAGCTACACAGTCAAGCAAGTGGAAGAGACCACACTATCCGCCTGACCAGTAGTCTGCCAATACCTACCCGGCTCGTCGATAGCGGACTCATTTGCGAGCTGGTCAAACTCAGCCTAGCTTATAGCCCCCTCACTCGGACGGATAAGGCCACACCCCCTTCCAACTGACCACGACACAGTGGGAGACGCGGCCTACTGGTATTCGGCACTCGGGCGCTCATGTATCCACCCAGTCTAGACGTTGGAGCATCTCCTGGTACCAAAAAGGTTCTGGGACTTTCACCCAAGGACATCCTAAGTGCCCAAAGTGCTAGAACCAAGCATTTCCGGTATCCGATACGGCCATCCACGATGTGTCTGTGGAGCCACGGCCCTGATGTCGCTAGGGCATGCAGTGAATCATGACACATAATGCGAGATGCATGAGTCACACCGTACAATCATGCAGCAATCCTGAGCGTACCACGCGATCATGTGGGACACTCCATCTCATAAGGAGTCCCGTAAATGTCTCAGCCCAACGGCTTATGCTATGATCAAACATTCCTCATCTCAAGCATACATATGATGCGTATGGGCATGAATCATGGAAGTGCACTAAGCATGTTATAAAGTAATGAACTATCAACAAGTATGGGCCTATCAATGGGTCCTAAGGAGAGTCATAATGCGGACATTTAACCAACATTATTCTTACAATGTAGACGTCAAACCAACATTGCTCCCTAGTCATGGCCTGCCATAAAACATCATTTTATAAACTAAGGGGGAATCACACATTGTAATGGACCCTAAGGACATCCCGTTGGGCCTCGACCCATGGGCCTTCGATACATCAAATGGGCCATATCACATGGGCCTTACATTCATTAAATGGGCTGCATTAATGGGTCCCCCACCAACGGGCCTTATGTACATTGCAATGGGCCATATCCCATGGGCCTTTGAAAACATCACAATGGGCCTTGTAACATGGGCCTAATCATATGGGGCCTTATGCATACCAAATGGGCCTAATCGTACGGGCCTTATGCATACCAAATGGGCCTAATCATATGGGCCTTATGCATACCAAATGGGCCTAATCATATGGGCCCTAAATATATATACCAAGGTGAGCCTCAATGGACGGCCATAAGTAAATCAAGATGGGCCCCAAACATATGCCAAGGTGGGGTCCATTTGAACTACAGATCTATCTTATTTTTTATCTTAAGCCTTAAAATGGGCTTTTAAAATGATTGGACAGATTGGATGTAGCACATGCATCATGGTGGGGGTCCACATGAAGGCCCACCATCAGGTATATTATAAAATATAATATATATATATATAATATATACAATGTAATATATATATATATATATATATATATATATATATATATATATATACAGGGCAGCTGTAGGGGTGGGTCCCACCATCCAGGGTGGACGGTGCAGATACAACATATAGACCATGGTGGGTGCCACCGTCCACCGTCAGTGGTCGGTGTGGACGGTGCCCATGCAACACATACATCACTGTGGGCTCCGACCGTCCACTGCCTGTGGACGGTACCAATAAAACACATGCATCATTGTGGGTCCCACGTGGGGCCAGTATAATGTTTGTTTTCCATTCAACCCGTTGATAAGGTCACGGTGACCTGAATGAAAGGGAAAAACAAATTTAAGCTTCATCCAAAACTTCTGTGGACCCAAGAAAGGTTTCAATGGTAGAGTTCAATTCACACTGTTTCTTATAATGTGGGCCACCTGAGCGTCAGATCGGCCGGATTTTCGGCGGGAGCATACTGCAAGGAGGGGCTCACCCAATGGACGGTTTGGATATTAAACATACATCATGGTGGGGCCCACGGCTGGAGCCGTGGGTCTAACGCTAGCAGCAACATCCTCTGCATATATATATATATATATATATATATATATATATATATATATATATATATATATATATATATTAAATTTATGAAATACTGAGGTTTTTCCTGTATAAGACCCGCATCAGTGGAATCTGACCCTGCCATTGGGTCCCATGGCTTAATACAAGGCAAATGAGCCCAATATTGAATATATTTTGATGGATAAAAATAGTAGTTGATTTTTCAACGGTAACCATCACAATTTCTCATGCTATGGCCCACCAGATACTCGGATCAGCTTCGTTTTTCGGTCCAACGCCTAAAATAAACTCGAGAATAGAATGGACGGCGTGGATTGAACACTTACATCAAGGTGGGGCCTACATAAATGGCCCACCCAATAAGCTTTGGAAAAGCTAATATTTGTGTTTTCTCATACCACGTCCAGCGTCCTTGGACGCTGGACGGTTGGACGGAACACATGCATTCGAGGTGGGCCCAGCTTAGGTGGGCCATCACATGGAGGGTGGTGTGGGTGCAACACATATAAGGTGGGCCCCACTTATAAACGGCTTGGGTAAAAGTTATGCCTCATGGTGGGGTCCATCCGGGTGGGCCACAAGGCCACATCATCACATACAGGAGGAACAAAGAAAATAAAAAAGAGAGGGAGAGAGAGAAAGAGTGGGACACACGTGTGATGGAGGGACCCCGACACTATGGGCCCTCGTTGCATTCAAACATACATCAAGTGGGTCCCATTACATGTGGGCCCATTAAATTGAAATCCAACGGTGGAGATCCCTTCTCCACTAAAGTAGACGGTCTAGATGACCCTATGTATGCAAGGAAGATAAACATCATGATGAGGTCCATGGAGAATGGCCCCATCATGGAATGATCATGAGCATCAAGGTGGGCCATCGGCCACACCTAATGGTCCAAAGTGAGATCCATACCATTGATTCGGTAGGCCTCACTTGGCCCATCATAAAACATGAAACATCTAGTCTAATAAGCACCTACCAGTCGATTTTCTCGGTCCGTTGAAATGCCGGTCTCCTTAAGCTTCACTTTGATGGTGGAAGATGAGAAGTGAAAGGCTAGGATAGAGGATTTGGGATGGAAAAGTGGGCCACACACATGCACTCTCTCACATGGAAGAGAGCTTGGACGTGAGCTCTCTTGTTGCTTGGAATTGAGTTGAGAAATGAGAGAGAGAGAGAGGGAGATGGGATGTAAGGAGAGAGAGTGATGGATGTGAGTGATGGGTGAGGTGATGTGTACTTGACTAGCATGGGTGTGTAAGAGAGAGGGTGAGAAAGGGTTGACTTTGGAGAGAGAAAGCATGGGTTGCTTTGTACTTGACATGAGGTGATGGATGGGATTGATTTGACATGTTGTAGAGATTCTCTTGGGATTGTAAATGCGCGACGTTTTCTTCGAAATAAATGCCAGCTCACATCTTCCTAACATTGTATCGGATCGGTGCACGAGTCGCGACGTTGAAACCGCGGCGACGGTGCGGTCGCAATGGTATAAGTCTCGAATTAAGCCGACTCAAATTTACAACATATGACTTAGGGTCGATCGCAAACGTCGATTATACGTCACAAGTTGCCGAAATTCGTCAGGAATGATCGCAGGACTTGATGGAACAGTATGGACTAGGATACGGGTCTTACAGGTGTGGTTGTTATGTTATATGGGTCGTGGTTATCATAGGTCGTGATTCTCATGTGATATGGGTTGCGGTTGATACATGTTCACTTCCTTTACTATCAAATGAAAAGATAGCCATTGATACAATAGCCTAAGGCCCACAATGGGGTTATCCGTTCCGTCCACCTTGTCGGCCTGCTCGTCATGGCCCCAAAAGTCCTAACTTGGGTAGTGTCCAATTCTAACAAACATCAAGTGAGCCTGAAAAGTTTCAACAATGGGTTCCGTTATCACCATTATTTTCTATCATGTGGCCCACATGAGCTCTAGATAAAGCTGATATTTGGGCCCTAGCCCTAAAATGACATAGCAAAAGGGATGGGCAGCATGGATTATACACATACATCAATGTGAGCCCCACTAGTTTGGTCCTTGCCCATGTGCAAAATTGGTTCCATACACATCACTTTCTTGGCATTAAATACAACGTAACTTCTTATTCCCTATATAAATCTGTACAACTACTAAAACAAGGATAAGGGCATTTTGGTTCAAGTAATTTAGGAAAGCTTGTCAGAAGGCCAGCGTTGAAATATTTGAAAGGTTGAATCTTGTTAGGGAATTTGACCATACATCAAGGCTAGTACCGCCGATTTCCCTTTGGATAACTTGATCCACCAGATATGGAAGCTAAGTCAACCTTTTGGAGAGAAATTGTGGAAGACCAGCTTCTAAGCACTAAGCGGTCCACTGACAAACTATGGACCCCACTCAAGAATGACTTGGCTGTCATGGTAGTTTTAAAATTTGAACACGTAGAAACCATTTTCAATGGTCGTGATTTCAAGACCGTTTTAAACCTTCCAACTTCCAAGTTCATTCAACGGCTGATTTGACAACAGAGAAATATGGTCTCTTGCAAATGAAGTAGCCTAAGAGCATGCTGTTCCACAGCTTCTCTCCACCTAGAACTTCTTCATCCTCTAACGGAACGTTGAGGTTTTCATTCGGATATGGAGCAGTGAAATCTAGGTTTAAAGAGGGATTCGGATCAGATTTGAATAAATTATCCCATCCCCTAGGGGTTCCTCTGGCATGAGATTGATTGTTGAAAGAGGATTAATGTGAGACCCCACTATAATCCCGGGGGCCTCCTCTGTGTGCTAGTTTGATTTGTAGTTACTGGCTTGGCACTGGCACGCATGGATGGGGGATTGGGCCTGAAATAACAGCAGTACTTTGCAACTATGCTTTACTTCTACTGGATGGTTGTTCATACTCTGACATAATATGATCCCTGATACGCAGACACTCAGAGCTGGCTTGTACGAAACTAAATGAATTGTGAAACCCACCAATGATGAGTGACAGCTCCAAAACCCACATTGTCTGAGAAATCACAACTTTAAGCACTTGTTTGCTGATTTAGAGGTATAGAATATTTTCCATTTTTGATCATCCTATAACTGCCCACCAATTCGATTAGATAGCCAGATAATCAAATAAGGTTTCTTTTTTATAATTTTTAGTACACGTACATCTTAACTGAGACTCATAATTTGCACAATTTAATTTAAATTATGTGCATGGCACGTGTGCCTGCGTATCCCCATTGCGCTCTACCCGTGTATCAAAGTTTTTCTATTTCCTATGTTATCTGTATCCATGAAAGAGGACAGTGGGCCTCACTCACATTCCGTCAGATCAACTGCTGGAACAGATTGCTCCAATATAAGATCGACAATACTGAAAAGTAGGCCATCCTTGCGTTTGGCTGTCCATATATTTTTTTTTTCTTTCTTGACAGCGAGGGCTGAGAAAGCGGTTGAAATCATCCGACCAGAATATGTGGAGCCTCTGAGCCACCGCCCAACCATAATGGCTGAAGTTGGGCCCCACATATTCGTTGGTCATTTGGTGACGGCTGTTGCACGAGAATACGACCAAAGCCGGACGTTTGATATCTCTTTCTCCGTTGGTTTTGGTTATTTCGTAATTTTCTTTGAAACATCCACTCGGCTTTGATATCTCGCCGATAATTTAGGGAGAACTTTAATTTCTCCTCTGCCGACAAGCCCACACAACCCAGCGGAACCTACATGGAGCCCACCGAGATGTACGTGAGAAATCCACCCCGTCCATCAGTTTCTTCAGCTCTGGTTAGAACATGATCCAAAGCGAACCACGCTGCAGGAAACAGTAGGAACGGAAATGCCCACTATTCAAACGAACCCACGCCCATCATGATGTTTATCCGAACTGTTCATAAGATCATGCTTAGTGGGATGAACTGAAATAAACAAATATTAAAAGAGATATTTGTATAGTAAGCATGTATCATTTAGGTAACTTTTTACTATGATAATGAAGATATTTTTTTTGTAATAAGTATTTATTAGAGAAACACAGCATCTCTCCTAAGAAAGGAAATCACCGTACACTATCATGGATGTTTCATCTCATCTGTGCTTTTTAGTTTAGATTATAAAAATCAGCTCGATACAAAACTCTGGCCTGCAACGGCACAGGGAAGTAGCGGCGGGTGGATTCCCACTGTTGTTTTGAATAGAGGTTGACCGTGTTATCTTTATATTATCTACTCCGTTCAAGCCCTTCATCTTGAGTGGATGAAGGGTCAGGCCAAAAATCAAACGGACTTGCAACTCATGTGAGCCCCGATGAAAATAAAGGGCGATGTCGCCTCCTATATCGGGAAGCGGATTGCGTACTGAGTAAACTCAGTGGGGCCCACTGTGATTTAAGTATTTTATCCACTCCGTCCATCCATTTTACCAGATAATTTCACTTCAGACTGTTTCCTGTGGTGTGGTCCGCTTGCGTTTTGTATATGCTTCATTTTGGACTCAAAACCCCTATAATAACCTGGAAAATTAGATGGACGGCATGGATAAATTACATACATTCATGGTGGGCCCAAAAGAGCTTAATCAGTATCAAAAAAGCATACTGAGTTAGTGCGCAAACCGAATTTCCTATACTGCTCTGATTTCTGCGGCCCATGGACTTTTGGATTGGGCCGAGTTACAGGCCCTTAGAGCTAGTGCAGGTGATGCATCTGGTGGACAAGTTAGATGGTATTCAGAAATCACGTCGCCCCTTGTATTTGCCCAATTACGCTTATGGTGCTATCGGTACCATTTGTGTACTGGACCTCTACGAATAGATAGTATTGTGGTTGGTCTCCGAAAATTGAAAAATGCAAAATGAAAAATGAAAAAAGGAACATAGAGGTCGCTGGCATTCAAGTCATCTATGAATTAAGAATGCAATAGCATTTTTATAATTATCAAGTGTTAATTAAGTAAGTCTAACGTTAAAATCAAAGGGTCTTCCCACTTTAAGCTATCCTCTGGACTCAGTCACATACGTGTCCTAGCTCATAAAAGATCCCTATATGACATTCAACAAAGATGAAGGGAGATATTTGCAGGCTAAGCTATCATTGCTTTAGGTAACTTTTTATTAAGATAATGAAATTATTTTTTTGCGCTGAGCACTCATTAGACGAACATGGCATGCCCCCAAAGGAAATCGACTACGGTCCAGTAGATGCCTACTGTTAAAGTGGGGGCTGACCGCGTTGTCTATATATAATCTAGGCCGCTCAAACCATTCATCTTGAGTGGATGAAAAGCCAGTGAGAAAATCTGATGGTTTTCCAACTCAGATGAGCCCCTATGAAAATAAAGGCTGGGAGTCCCCTCTTACATTGTTCCCATGTTTGTGGCCCGTCGGAGTTTGGATTGGGCCGAGTTATAGGCCCTTGGAGCAACTGGAGGTGATGCATCTGATGGACGGTTGGTTGGTGTTAAGGCATCGTTTGGGCCCCTGTACCTGCCTACCACCAGTGCCATTGCAGTACAGCACTACAAATATATAGCATTACTGTTGGTCCCCGCCACAAAAAAACAAAAGAAAAAGGATACAGATTGGTCGCCTATCATCTCTGGATTAAGAATGCATTTTTGTAATTATCAAGTGTTAATTAATTACGGAGGGCCTTCCCACATCAAACTGTCCTCTGTTTTCGGTCACAAATGTGTCATAGCTCATAAAAGTTTGAGAAATGACATTAAACAAAGATTAAGGGAGATATATTGTACACTGAGCGTGCATCATTTTAGGCAACATTTTACTAAGATAATGAAGATATGTTTTGTGCTGAGCATTCATTAGACAAACATGGCATGTCCCCCAAGAAAACCTATGATGGTCCGCTATCTGCTATTGTGGATGTCGCATCACATACTTAGATCAGTTTAATAATCAGCAGCAACTTTTAAGTACTCATGGTAATTATAGTGCTAAACACGTTTTACCTCCATGTGGGCATCTTTACTTATATACATAGAGAGACTCGAATGCTAACCGCACCAGTTCTCACTATAGAACTTTTTCTAAACTCATCTCCTTTTGTATGAACTCAAAATCTGAACTATTCACGTCATACAACATCCCAGGAAACCCCTGTGGCCCGACTTTTACCCTGATCCAAAACTCTGATGGGCCATGTCAAAAGGAAAAAGTTTCCTCCCTTGATTTGTCTCTCTTTTGTCATGACCCACCAAAGTTTTGGATCAGACTAAAAGTTAGGCCTGGGGGTTTCATGGGATGCTGCATCACCTGGACAGTTCAGATTTTGGGATCGTATAACTGGAGATGAGTTTTAATGGAAAAGGTTCTCATGATGTGTTTGTTTGAATGTTTGTATGGCTGCATATTATATATTTTTGTGTGTATTTGTATTAATTAGCCCAATCTATTCTTACTTCCAATTAAGTGACAAATCATTTTACAGCTTTCTACTGTAGTTACATGTGGGTATATATTCTTTTCTGAACGCATGTAATTAAACTTCTTTTGTTACATAAACACAAGTTGAGGTGAATTATTTCTTGTCTTTTTGAACCGCAACTTTATGATTTGTCTCAACTTTTCTGAGTTTGAGACGTGATGTGTTTGTTTTTCCAGCACAACTTTAAGGATCTCTTAATTGATTAATATAGTTTTACTTGTTTCTTTTGTCATTATTTTCTGTGGTGGGTTTTCTTATCCTAAAAGGTGCTTCCAATGAAATGATTGTTAGCAATTTTAAATAATTAAGTTGTCAAAAACAACTTTGGCTTTGCCTAGCCCATGGAAATTATTTTCTAAGTGGAAGTTGAGATAATACCTATTCTATAAATATCAATCTAAAATGAAAAGGGTTTTTCTTTGATGTAACAGCTTAGAATGATTAGATAGATTTAACAAAAAAATAAGAAGGCTGGAATCCACTAATTAATCTTCTTCTTCTTCTTTGGTTATGAACATTTTTTTTTTTTCAGAGGGGGCATGCCCCCTTTATCTTTGTTAATTAGAAACAATGATGTACAAATTGGACTTTCGGGTGGGCTCCACAAGAACATTGGGCCTCACCTATCATATCGCCTAATCAGCAGACGAAAAATAATAGAAACGAAAGAAAAAAAAAATGGTTAGAACCAGGAGACAACAGCCCTCCCTGAGAGGGCAATGCTTTGGAGAAACTGCTTCAGGTGTCGAGACAAAAGAACATCTAAATTCCGCCGAAGACAGGACCCACAACTTTCCCATGTAAGCATTAATTGAAGCAACTCAGTTAGTTACTCGACCCTGCTGCACAGTTGACAGCTGCATACCATCACACGGCTAGCTACAAATTTTAAATGGCTTCATCCCACACCCATCAACATTCTCAATCAAACTGGCATCAAGTAGCAGCGATAGAAGGACCGATAAAATCTCTAAAAGCGTCGTCGTTTAATTTTCCCGATGCTAGGCTAGCGCCGATAAATGGGGTGTTGGTTGGTAAAAGTTCAACCGTTGCTATTATACTTTTAGCGGCGCTTCTCTGAGCGCCGCTAATTGTAAACCCTTTTGCGGCGCTCGTTATCCATTTAGCGACGCTTTGGTGTGTTAGTATTTCTGACAGAAGCGCCGGTAAAGCATAAAAAGCGCCGCAAAATTTTATCCAAGCGCCGCAAAAGCTATGTTTCTGAATACTTTTTCACAAAAAAGCGCCGCTAGAAGTCATTGTATAGATTTCAAAGGCCCTAGTAGGCCAATAATATTTATTTATTATATATAATTCAATTGAAAAACCTATATATTTTTAATATTTGAAAGATAAAAAAATGATGCAATACAATTAAAGCTGAATATTAAATAAAATTTATATTACTTCGTAATAAAAAAAAATATAATATTTATTACAATAAATTAAAAATGGTCCCAAATAAATAAAAACAAATCCTCTATATGGTCTGCTCATAGCACGAGTGGCATCAAAAGGGTGAAGTGCTTGTAGGCCTAAATTCAGGCACAATTGATTAAAATCCTGCACACAAGGAAAAAAAAAAGAGAGAGAGAGAGAGTCAAAAAGTAGCATTTAACAAATTGATGCATGGAAAATAATCAATCATTTGATCCTATCCTTAAAAAGTCAAAAACTATCAAGGCAACAAATGTTGTAACTTGAATTCCATTACATCTATTGGCACTACATTGATGCATGTGTTTTATCCATGCCCGTCCATCCATATGCACCCTTCACATGTGACATTCAAGTGTACACGTGACCAATATCAGTGGTGAATCTGGTTCATTAATTACAATTCTATGATATACTTTAGGTGACATGGATGAAACGGGATGGTATCTAAGATGTGTTGAGAATCTAAGTAAGAATCTTCTACATAATGATCACAATAATAGTAGTCAAGGAACAAATTTAGAAATTTGAGAATCTATTAGCATATACAACAACTCTCAATTTAATTACACTCTAATATTAAAAAAAGAAAAAATCAAAGAAAACCATTCCAAGATATCAAAGCATTACCTCATATATTGTCGGGGTAAATGAAAACCCACGCCTTATTTCTCTGCATAGATAAAGAAACAAGGTTCAAAAACTGAATCACCAGACAAACCAATGAAAAAGTGAAAAATTGAAGTTCATAAGAGCTGCTGGAGGCTTCTTGTAGATAAATCACTTGCTAGCAAATGAAATTCCTGCTTTTGGCTAGCAAATGAAAAGGGGGAAAAGGTGGTAACTCATTTACAACTAGTAAATGATTTACTAGTAAATGATTGGAGTCATTCAGTCGGTATAATTGGAGAAGTTAAGAATTCAACACTCAACATTGGCAGACAAACAACGCCAACCATAACACAAATTGAACCAATAAATGCATAAAAAATAGTGAAAAAATCTACTTATGGAAACATGCATATCAAGAGCCAAAAAAAAAACCTACATTTGTCCCAGAAACTCCTGAAACAGCACTTGCCAGTCAAGCAGCATCTTTCATTTCTTCTTTACACAATGGGCACTGCAGGCCATGTGATTTTCAGCTTCAAAATGAATGGTCAAAAGTGTAACAGCCAACAGTCCATATACAATTGGAATAGGTTCACCGACTGTATGGGACTAGATGGAGAAGTGTTTGGATGCACAATCAAATTGAATTGAAATAATTAGTTCAATAGAGTAGAAATTAACAAAATTGCAATTGTTTAAGGTAGCCTTCAAATTGTGATTGCAACTACTTCAAATTAACAAAATAGCTTCCATGTCCTTGAGTACACATGGCAGGGGGTGTTGAATCTTGATATGCCTTCTAGTGTCCTTTAATGTGAATGGCCCACAGATCCAAACACCACATCAATCAGGGAAAAAAAGGATTAATGTAGCCGACCCCAATTAGTTGGGATAAGGCTTAATGATGATGATGTTGATGATTGAGACGATAGAGTATGAACTTCCATCTCAAGCAGACCTCATACACAGTGCCTTTGCTGGTGATGATGTGGAGGGAGAGTTTGAGAAGGACAAGCCTTATCCCAACTAATGTGACAAATGGATAAGCATCATATCGTTGCTCGATCCTTCTACATACCACTGATATTGAAACAGCCATTAGGTAGTGATGCAGGAAAGATGTGGAATGGAGCTGAAATTGAAATTTTCAACAAATCTATTTTTGTTTAGAAATCTTGAGCCTCTAATTGATATCTTGTTGAATAGGAGAAGAAAACCATGTTTCTTTTGTAACAGAAGTATACACATGACAATCTCGAGCTATGCGGGTTTTTGAAGATTGAAGGTGGGGAGTTCTTGTTCCTGCCTAGGGACAAGGTGGACATGCCAGTACTGCACTCAGCTGGTTCAGAGCTGAATTCTGCCATTGTCAATCCCTTCTTTGGAGTTCTCTGAGTTGTATTGGACCATAGAACCATCATCAGTCTCATGAGTCCTTGGCAACATTATTTATGGATTGTATTTTTGGCATCCTTCACTGACCTAACCCTATATTTTCCCAAACATGAAACAAATGACCCATGATAATAAAAATAAGAATAATAATAATAATAACACTAGATTAAAATAAAAAAGAATCACCAAAACAATTTGGATAGTTTCTTCCACCGCTGAATTGAAAAAGACAAAACAGAGGAAGCCAATAGTTAATACTGCAGGCCCTAAATTCTTGCCACCTCCACCCTTTAAAGAATGCTTTCCAAAGAGCACAAAAGAATGTAGGAAACATTTTCATGCATTATATACAGGGTTGTTTGCTAGACACGTAAAAATGAGTTCATCTCATTTTAGTTACTCATAATATGTATTAGACATAATGAATGTTGGTTATCAAGATTCTTTTTAATCCTGAAATGTGATCTCTAATACATGATAAAGATTGACGAATATGAGATGAACTCAATTTAGGTGTCTATCAAACAGTCCCTGAATGTGGACAACTTCTACATTAAATAGAGCACCACTAACAAACCTGTATTTGTTTAATGCTTTGTAACTCTTCAGCCCTGTATTGTTGAGTCTCAGCCTATAGAAATTGAACAATAATAAAATCAGGACAAGATATATCGGTGTAGTAGCAAAATACTAAATTCATGAAAGAGCCAAAACCTATGAGACACGACATGGATAGAGCAACATAGGCTAAACAAGTGCTATTCTAAACACTTGAGTGTCTTCCTTTACCTTCCTAAGCTTCAACAAACCCTTGATCAGCCCATGGTAAATACTTGCATCAAGCTATCTTATCCCCTCCATAAACCAAAGCAGCTAATGTTGCATTAGCAGCACTTATCCCTCTTGTGAGCATTTCGTCAAACACCATTTATGCTTCATTCAGCTTCCCCTTTCTACACAACTAAGTGATCAAGAGTCTATATGAAGAGTGTAATGACCCAAAAAATTTCATGCAAAGACCCGAGTACTACCTCAAATTTCTTAGAAGTTTAATGTGGGTTAATTAGCGCTAAACTCGATTGCTTGTGAAATTAGCATCAATCACTTTAAATTTGATCTACAGGACTCAAAACCTTTAGAATCGTTAGCGCTATGTTACCCTGAAATCTGGGATTCAACGCTAAATCCAGTTGCTTTCGGGAGTACTTGGAAACTTTGTATCGGACCTGGACCACGCGTCGAAAGTCCGATAGCGATGATCTTAGACAATTATAATGTCCTGATTGGGCTTGACCATTACCTTAAAAATCAAGTCCAGATGATGTCGTGGGTCGATTTGCTTGAGTCCGGAGTAAAGAGTATGAGAAAGCTGAGAAATTAAATATGAATTTATGAAATTTGAGTCGTGTCGCTTGCGCGCCGATTCTAAGCTTTCTGACCATTGGATTCTGACCCAATTTCACCCTCGGATCAGGGAAGATGGCCCGGGCATGTCATAGTGTCGGTGGACCTGATCGAGTTTCAGTGACCGTTGAATTGAGACTGGTCCGCCACGGCTGATCTATAAATCCGATCGGTACAAAAACTCAGACTGACCTAGATCCATGGTCAGTAAGCTTAAGTCCGACCGCACGTGGATAAAGGACCACCAGAAGTGCTCCTTTGGACCAATATAGACCTGATTTGGTTATAGCCTAAGTATACCTTGGCCCTGGGGCTATTTTCATCCATATTAGGCCTATATAAAGACCTTAAAACCCTCACTCTCAATTCCATACGAATTTTCTAACCGTAGCTAAGAAAGAGAGAGGAAAAGAGAGAGAAAGTGAGAGAGAAGCTGGTGAATCATCTTGAGATTCTTCTTTGTTACTCTACATCCCTAAGCAGTCACTTCTGAATCGTTATTCCGGCGATTCTAAGTTCATTCTTGGGTAAGTTAATCAAACCCTAGTTTGTTTTAGGGCTTAGAATAGTCTAAGTATTGATGTAGCTCATTTTTATTCATGCCTTAGGTTATCTAGTCGCCGTTGACGAAGACTTATCATCTGAATCAGATCTGTGCACATTTTCTGGTTTAAGGTGCAGACTATATTCGTATAGGTTATGGTTTTCAAGGCTTTCAATGTCAGATAATGGTTTATTATTGTTGTGGGTGTAATTTCACATGCTAAATGCGATGTTTATATTGCGTTCCTGATATATATGAGTTATATTGAGATGTGTGTATTCCTAGTATATGTAGAAAGTATCGTATACGTATGAAATACGAACATGTGTTTGCCATGATTAATTGTCGTGTATTTGTGCTAGTTGTATGTGTGTCAACTCCTTGGCGAAAGGAATTGTCCAAATGTGTGTTATCACCAACATACGTCATATATGTTGGAATATGTAGTCTAAGTGTTTGTAGAAATGCCTGAATGATCTAATGTGTAATATATTATCCTATTTACGGGCGTTGAGGAGAGATTCTCAACTATCCTATTGGTGTGTATGATTTCCTACATGCAATTTACATTCTTTGTTGTTTAACTTCAAGTACTACTTATGTGTAAATCCATGTTAAGTTGATATTCATCAAATGCTTCCATATTGTATGATTAGAATTGTTGTTCCATTACTGTTCTAAATTGTTAATATGAATATCTGTTATAATTGAATATGTTTGGGACTATGAAATAGTCCAGGAAATCGGTAACAAACCTTGAGTTCCTAGCCGAGGTTGTTTTCGCCACGTAGGACGTGTTTGACGAACCTGAGTCGTATTAGGGTTGTCGGCAGTGGTTTGGCCACACGGAGTGTTTGCGCACTCTATGTCGTTCAACTCAACGTGCGCTTGTGCTAGTCGAGTTCGTCAAGTAACCTGATTGTCCCGGTGGATGTACACCATGTATGGACATTATTGTATGAATCTAGGGTACCAAACTTACCAATACAATCCCGTTGACCATTGTACCTTAATCCGCTAAGACTCATGAGCTGGGCATGGTAGTATGGGACACCGTGGTCGATCTGTCGGCCTATGCTAGGGTGACGAGCCTCCCCGTAGTGACCAGTGAGCACACCAGACTCGTGAGCCGATTATGGTGGTATGAGACACTATATTCGTGTTGTCGGCCTACATTGATTAGTGACAAGCCCTTTGTAGTGACCTCGAGCATACCTTGATACTGCATTAAGGTGACGAGCCTTAAGGTAGGACTAAGGTATGATAGGCATGCATTGATTAGTGACGAGCCCTTTGCAGCGACCTAGAACCATATGATCGTATGAGACTGCCTAGGACTGACAACCCTATAATGGATCACTGTGTGGGAATTGATATGAGGAAGGTACCTTAGCTTCCCAATCCTGCTGTATGAAAAGGACTAATAACAACTTGGTAATCATGTTCATGCACCGCATTGCATGTGCGTTGGCGTCGTTGGCACTGCGGGAGGTTGTCATGCGTACCGTAAGATGAAGACGCTGAGGGAGTGCAGGCGAGGGCATGCATCATTTCTTCATACATCCTTACATTAACAAGAGTACTTAGGATGTGTTTGATTGTATTGTCTTATCATTACTGCTTGATTGATTTGATAACATGTTAACTTTTACTGTATAGTTCCACTGAGTTGATCACTCACTCCCACATTCTGGGACGGTGTTTCAACACCAACCAGACTCTGTCTTAGATGCAGATGATGACGCGACCCCTAAGGCAGAGCAGGAGTATGAGGATGATGAGGACGTGTTTTCTTTTATGCAGTTCTCAAGCGGGTTCATGTGAGCCGTGTCCTGATCTACGGGGATACAGAGTTTATTTTGGAATGGTTTATTTTACTTGATACTTGCATTTTGAGACACATGAATGTAATTATAACCTGGCAGAGTATGCATATCTCAGGGACATATACTGATACATATATTTCTTTAAGTCTTCCGCTTGCGACTTTCACTTATCCCTGAATTATGTTGCAGTTTGGCTTAATCTATTCCATGTTTTATGCACTCATACAGACAACATACATCCATCATTGCATATGTTGCATAAGTGATGTTTTGGAACTCGGGAGCTGGGTTATGCTCGACCCCCGAATTTCAGGGCGTTACAAAGAGAGACCACATCATGAAATCTCTCCATCTTTATAGATCTGAACATCTGCATCACATCGAAAATCCTATCACATTTGTCAGGAATCAAGCAATGCAGCGTGTGGCCCATCATACCAATGGTCTAGATCACAGAAAAGCATAAAGATAACAAATCATGAGAGTGATGTAGCATTTTTTTGAAGAATTCAAAAGGGTCAGCCTGACTCTACATACATCTATCATGAGGAGTACTGGTCAGCTAAAGCATTTGGCCAACAACCCTAATGCCTAAAAAAATCACTAGAATTAAATGCTTCTATTCTAGCATTGAAACAAGAGTTCTAGAATGTAAAAATCCGAGGATAGAAGAAGAATCGGTTCTCTCTAAATTTGATTATCGAGAAATTCCAAATCCCTTCATCTCCATAAAAATGCTTTAAAAAAAATCATAAAATCAACAGATTTCCAGCAGAAAAGGGGAGAAAAGTGAAGATCGAAGGGATCTGACTGTCTCTGTCCTTCTTAAACATGCCAAATGCCTCCTTGAACTCAGAGATCTGATCATCCTCAAACTCACCCCTATCAGCATCGATGTCAGTGTGGACGGCAAATCGACCATCTTCAACGAAAGAGAGAGAGAGAGAGAGAGAGAGAGAGGAAATCGAGACAGAGAGCAAGAGTGGAAAAGTCGATTGAGTAGAAGACGATGGAGAGATAAAGGTTTTTTGTGGAGAAGACGAGAGATTGGGATTTTTTTTTTTTTAGGGAGATGGTTAGTCGATGGGATTTTTTAGGGAGGAGACAAGAGAGAGAGAGGTGAGGCGATCTCGGGTTCCGGGACTTTTACAACATATTTGTGACCGCAGGTCATTCACGGGAAATATCCGTCAGCCACTTGTAAAAAAGCGCCGGTTATTCCAGCATTTCTTGTAGTGCAGCCTTGCAACACACACCCAAGTAAACATCAATCTAGCTAAAGCACTGCTAGCACACACCCAAGCAAACATCAATCCACTAATTAATCAATAGATTTTTCTTCATAGTTACATTCTCTGGCACCGAATGATAATGATTACTTTTTAATGGATATGAGAATTCCACTTGCTACCAAATGGTATTCTAAAATTGAAATCAAATTTTCCCAAGTGCTCAATGGAAATAATTATTTGGTGTTAATTAATTTTTCATTTACCCTCACTAAAATTGTGAACCTGCCTTAAATTTTCGTTACTATGCAAAAGTTTCTCTTTTTTTCCCTGAATGAGGTGGATGATGCCATTGCAATTTTATTGATAGAAGATGAAGTAAATACTAAAAAGGGAGAAAAGAGCACACCTCAGCTCTCAGTCGAGGAAAACTGGTCAAAACAAAACTAAACTAAAAAATAGAATATATTATTTGATTCCAACATTAGGGAGATGTAACTTATCCATGTATAAAACTTGAATGGCTGAACTAGGAAGACCTAAGTTACCCACGAGGACTCAATGGAAGTGACATTGTAAGCTTAATTGGTCTGGGAGTTTCTTTTTTTCTTTTTTCTTTTTGTCCTTTTTATTCATTTATTTTATCACACGCACTCAAATATCTCATACATGCCCGTGCACTGACACCACAATGGGTGCTCAAACCCATGACCTTGTATCGAAACTCTTGTGAGTGTACTACTGAGGCATAAGGTCGCAGGCATTGCCGAGGAGTCTGTTACTTAATTGATCTCCCTAAAGACATGATATAAATGAGAGTACCAAACAACCCAATGGACATCCTCTCCTTTTAAGCCACAAGTCCACTAGTATCTCAGAGTCACTTACAATCAGGATTTTCTTAAAACCCTCTAATTACATGCACAAATTCAAACCATCCTTTAATAAAGATATGACTTCATCATCCGTATTAGGGCAACCCGAAAAAAATTGGCAAAGGCCAAAACAAATGGTCTCTAATAATGCTCCCTTCACCGATGAAATCCAGGTTCTTCTTAGAAGTACCATCAACATGATCACTTTTACAACATCTTAAGGGCTCCAATTTAGTAAGAATTTTTCACCTATTCTTAGAGGCTTTTATAGGGTTATTTAAAATGATATCTACTTACTAAACTGCGTTCTCTCAAAGACTCATTCTTTTTCAAGACCACTTGAATCAAGTTACAAATTTATAAATGATTTAGATTGCAAGATCTGCCCCGAACACCAAGGTTCTATGTAAAGTGATTCCATTGTTCTCTATGTATGTCTGCGACCTTAAAGGCTTAAACCACGCATAAGAAAAATATTAAGGTAGCGGTTGGATGCACAATTTCGTTAATTTAGAAGTACATGAAATTCAAATAGTATACTTCTTTGAAAATGGAAGCCAGTTAAATTGCATTTTAGCACGTTAGGCTAGCATGGCACCAAATCCCGATGTCTGTTTGGCAAGTAGTCCAATATGAAATGCAAGTTAGTTTATCATTTTCTTGGACTTAAGATAGCATTTGATGCATATATCATATATAGTGCACGCTTCACCTTAACCATTTGATCAATCAATTACAAGATCGATAGTCGAGCCTGAGATTATCGGAAAAGGTTCGATCAATGATCTAAACCATTCATGGGTCAGGTCGATGATTGATTTCCTAAGCTTCTCATGAAGAATCACTCTGACCCGATAATCTAATTCATGGGTAAGAAATAGACAGTCCATATTAATTATTGAAAAAAAGTCCACGATTTGATTGACACTGCTTATCAAGATTTACCTGTAGGGGTGATCCTAACAATCCAATCAATGGCCATGAGACTAGAAGGTTAAGACTTTATACAAGAAAAGTTGTGATCATTGGAGACTATTGTGTATTGGCCACCATTAATTAACCATTACTCTCAAGGATCATTTTTGTGGACTGATTCTAACCATACCATCAATTACTGAAAAAGAAATTCTTGACCATCTATTATGTAGGCCTCACCTAATTAACTATAATATTCTCAAGACATACTTCAAGCTGGTGATTCTAACCATCCATTTAATGGCCAGAGAATAGATTGTCCATAATGAATAGTGGAAAATGTATGTCTGGCCATTTTATCATATCTCTCACTAATCACTTTGATGGGACAGTTCTCCACAATTAGATTAATGAGAGAAAAAGTGGAAAAAGTCCCAATCAATCATATCGAAAGAGGCCCATCACACATTTAATTGCTTCTTAAAATTTACTTTGCTCTATTTTTCATAATGGCTAAGAAATTGCATGGTACAAAATGATTTTGAAAATAACATTGTTATATTTACCATAACCATGTCATCAACTAGCTAGGAAATTGCATGGTCTAAATTAATTGTACAAGAGAAGATTTAATCATTAATTTGTATCGTCCATCATGTGCGGCCCACCTTGGTTGTCACACTCCGAAATTCGAGAACTGAAAATGTTACTTAATTTTCGACTCTCGAATATGATGCTGACTAGATTTATTTATTATTATTATTATTATTTTCAAATCTCCCACTGTCATGCGCCAAACTTGACAAATTGGCTCACTAAATTCTGGAACTCTAAATTCAGTTTCTAACAATGGAAGCTTCATTTTTTTCATCTCTTTTTATCTTTTATGGGACATTTCATTTAAGACATTAGTCTATTTTAAAGTTAAATACCCCAGCAATCCACATATACAAAATCCAAAATACATCATTTGTCCAAAATATTACCATCCAAAAATTTTAAAATAAACAAGTAAAATGGAAAAGTAAAATGATCATCGGGCCTTCCAAGCTGGTCTACCAATACCTTCCTGAAAAAAGGAAAGAAAGCATGGCTTGAGCTCAATACACTCAGTGGGCATACCATATAGAGAATTAGGGTAGAAACATGCAAGACAACTAAGCATATTATCATGGGTGAACATGTTATAGAAAATAGAAAATAAATTCAACAGATGGTGTGGTGGGAATGGTAGTGTGCAGTTCCGTGGCTGTGGGGTCTAGCTCAAGGAACTTCTATTCAAGTCAGTCTCATACCTTATTTGTATAGTGACTTGCAACGTAGTAAACTCCTAATCTCAGGTTAATCTCATACCTAACCGAAATCTTAACCATTACGATTAAGTCCATAAAATCTAATTGTACATCCACCAACTTGAGTGAGCAATGAATGAATAGATGGTTCAATGCTATCTTTACCTTTCCTTCATATGGTGCATTTTTTGAACCGCCCGCCATTCTCTTTTATAAACTACAATCGTCCCACACATATGATTGTCCCACACGCCACAAGGTTCACTTTGATTAACAACATTTTTCATATATATATATAAAATAAATATCATAGATCAATTATACTAATAAAATTTAGTACCATCCATCAGTTGGCCTACCTTTGATTTTAGATATGACGGTTAAGAAGCACTTTGATGGAACGATTCTAATCCGGTTACATTAGTGAAATTATACGTGTGCAATACAAGGGTGTGAGTGCTTAAAGTAAATGAAGAGGATGGTGCAATTGTATGAGTTGCTTGTCTAAAACCGATCGGAGAATTCTAACATCTAATCAATGAACTATGGACGGTCATGATTTTTTAAAGAAATAAGTTGGACAAAAAGTTAATTGAACAACCATAATAATTGGTGATATTTGTTTTGTACACGTGACTAAGATTAGACAGTTCAACCAACTCATTCATGTCTATTAATGAAATGCCACTCAGTTAGGTAATGATAGGTGATGCCTTGTCCGGTGAAGGGTCGAGGATTGTCTCCGACATGATATAACCTGTCCACGGGAACTTTTAATGGCAGGTTGATGTTTTTTTTTTTTTTTCCTTTTGAAGCCCTTTTGACATGTAATTCTCATTTTTGGCTTGCGATTCTTTATATTTATTACAAAGAAGGAAGAAGAGATACGGAAATTGAATTGACTCTACCCACGTGCGAAGCTGATTGCATGGACCTATGTGGTGTGTTGACATCCGGAAGTTCCGTGAGCTACACCATGATGTGTGTTTTATATTCACACCGTTCTACCATTTTGCAAGATCATTTTAGGACATGACCAAAAATGAGGCAGATCCACGAATCAAGTGGACCACACCACATAAAGTAGTGGGGATTGAATGCCTACCCTTGAAAACTTTAGGGGCTTCATGACAAGAAAATCCACTTTTACCGACCAAAAAATTTGTCACTAAAAGACCATTTTTCGTAGGTAATGGGTTTTGCCGACAAATTTTTTCGTTAGTAAATTCGCCGGTAAAAGACCCAGGGTAAAGGCTTTTACCGACAAAAAAGTAGATGGTTAGTAAAGGTAAGACTTTTATTGATGAAATTTTTCGTAGGTGAAAAATTTTGACAAAACTTTTATGTTCACGAAACTTTTACCTACGAAATGTTTCGTAGGTAAAAAACATCGATGAAACTTTTACCTATGAAATATTTTGAAACTTGTACCTACGAAACATTTCATAGGTAAAAGTCTTTTTTCTTTTTCAATATTCTGGCAAAATTCCTGATATACACCTGTTACAATATATTTCATCATATTATTTATGATATACACCTATTATAATATATTTCATCATATTCACATTCACATCCATCCAAACACAAACTACGTACATCCATCCAAACATAAACTACATCCATCGAAACACAAACAATCTTATCCACATCACATTCATCCACGCATAAATACATATAAGTTTAACATCATAAATAAAATACAAAAAATTATTCATAGCTTATTTCTTGGTGGGGCTCACAAAATTCAGTGTAGTCAACACATCGCCGAGTTTAGTGTGCACACACACCTAGGTCCTTACTCATGCCTTAATGGTAGATTCAAAATAGTTTCAATATAAGGTCACAAGTTCAAGTACCCATTATAGCCGTAAGCGACTCTGGTGTGTGAGTGTGTTAAAAGAAAAAAGAAAGAAAGAAAATGCTGATTTATCTTTTGGGTTAAGCCTAATGGTACTAGGTGATTTCTCATCAGGTAGAAATTATTATTAGTTGTTTTTAGAAATGTGAGATTAGGCCACTTATAATTATATTAACATGATAAAATATTGTACGTATATTTGAGCAAACACCACAAAATAAACAATCCCATGGAAAAAGAAACAAATGAAAAGAGAGAGAGAACATATGAGAGGTGATCATTATCTTCTTTGATGGATTCAAGCTGCATGTGCCCTACCCAACTTCCTATAAGGAGAAGTTATATGGGTCTTGGAATAATGTTGGTGACAAATCCACCTTGTCTATTAATATTATCATATTGTGTTAGGACATGACTCTAAAAATAAGATAAATCCAAATCTCAAATAATTTATACTATAAAAGATAGTGGAGATGAAAATAGATGCATTGTGATGCTTGAGTTCGAGTATGCTTGCTAACAAAGCAAGATTTTTTTATTTGTTGCCATATGATTAGGCTACATTATTATATACTACGTTTGATGCAGCAATGCTAGCAACATTAATGATGACTAGGACTTGCAGTCACAACGCAAGAAAATGAGAAATTTCTATTTGTATCAATAGTAAGCAGAGGATCTAGATTCATGATGCTCATATGTCATCCAAATTGTTTATAAAGTCATTACCACTAAAATAAACTGAAAAAACACAAAAGTTTGCTAATCCTAAACTCTTATATCCCAAAGAAGGTTTGAATGTAGGCGTTCAATCTCTATTCTTATTTGCCATATGATTCACTTGAGTATAAATTTACTTCATTTTTGGGTACATGTCCTAACATAAGCTTATAAAATTGAAAGACAATGAATTTCTCAAGAATATCAGAGTGAGCCCCACCTAGATTCCACCTTGGTGGGGAACACACGCAATTCGAATCCCCCTCTAACCACCTTCCATGCCTACAAAAGAGGATAAAAATCATCATAATAAGAGACAACAACTAATGTCCTAACAAGGTATTCAATTGAAATCATACAAGAAATGAGCTGTGAATAATCTACTTGTATAAGAATGATTCTTTAAGATTGTGTGTGGGCCCATTCAATTGGGTTCGGGTTCAGGATTGGGTTTAGGTTTGGGTTTTCAAGTTTAGGTTTAGGTTTAGTTTAGGAAGTTTAGATTAGGATTAGGTGTAGGTTTAGGTTTAGGGATTTGAGAATACATTTAGGTTTTAAGTTTAGGTTTAGATTTTAGGTTTAGGTTAAGGTTATAGGTTTAGGTTATAAGTTTAGGTTATAGATTTAGGTTTACGTTAGGTTATAGGTTAAGGTTTAGGTTATAAGTTTAGGTTATAGGTTATAGGTTTAGGTTATAAGTATAGGTTTAGGTTAATATTGTAGGTGATAGGTTTAGGTTATAGGTATATGTTAATGTTATAGGTTATAGGTTTAGGTTTAGGTTAAGGTTATAGCTTATAGCTTTAGGGATTGATAATAGGTTCAGGTTTAGGTTTACGAAATCGGGTTCGGGTTTAGGTTTGGGTTTTCAAGTTTAGGTTTAGGTTTAGGTTAGAGAGTTGAGATTAGGATTAGGTGTAGGTTTAAGTTTAGGGATTTGAGAATACATTTAGGTTTTAGGTTTAGGTTTAGGTTATTAGTTATAGGTTATAGGTTATAGGTTTAGGTTATATATTTAGGTTTAGGTTATAGGTATAGGTTTAGGTTAATGTTGTAGGTTATAGGTTTAGGTTTAGGTTTTAGGTTTAGGTTAAGGTTTAGGTTGAGGTTATAGCTTTAGGTTTAGGTTTAGGTTATAGGTTATAGGTTATAGGTTTAGGGAATTAGGAATATGTTAAGGTTTAGGTTTACGAATCGGGTTTGGGTTCGAGATCGGGTTTAGGTTTGGGTTTTCGAGTTTAGGTTTAGATTTATGTTAGGGAGTTGAGATTAGGATTAGGTGTAGGTTTAGGTTTAGGAATTTAAGAATACATTTAGGTTTTAGGTTTAGGTTTAGGTTATAAGTGTAGGTTATAGGTTTAGGTTTAGGTTAGGTTATAGGTTAAGGTTTAGGGAATTGAGTTTAAGTTATAAGTTATAGGTTTAGGTTATAGGTTATAGGTTATAGGTTAAGGTTTAGGTTATAGGTTGAGGTTTAGGTTTAAGTTATAGGTTTTGGGATTTGAGAAAAGATTTAGGTTATAAGTATAGGTTTAGGTTAATGTTGTAGGTTATAGGTTTATGTTAATGTTATAGGTTATAGGTTTAGATTATAGGTTTAGGTTTAGGGATTTAAGAATATATTTAGGTTTTAGGTTTAGGTTTAGGTTTTATGTTTAGGTTAAGGTTACAGGTTTAGGTTATTCGTTTAGGTTTAGGTTATATGTGTAGGTTATAGGTTTAGGTTTAGGTTAGGTTATAGGTTAAGGTTTAGGGAATTGAGTTTAGGTTATAGCTTATAGGTTTAGGTTATAAGTTATAGGTTATAGCTTATAGGTTTAGGTTATAAGTTATAGGTTATAGGTTAAGGTTATAGGTTAAGGTTATAAGTTATAAATTTAGGTTTTAGGTTTAGGTTTAGGTTTTATGTTTAGGTTAAGGTTATAAGTTTAGGTTTAGGTTATAAGTGTAGGTTATAGGTTTAGGTTAAGGTTAGGTTATAGGTTAAGGTTTAAGGAATTGAGTTTAGGTTATAGGTTATAAGTTTAGGTTATAGGTTTAGGTTTAGGTTTTAGGTTTAGGTTTAGGTTTATGTTTAGGTTATAAGTATAGGTTATAGGTTTAGGTTTAGGTTAGGCTATAGGTTAAGGTTTAGGGAATTGAGTTTAGGTTATAAGTTATAGGTTTAGGTTATAGGTTAGAGGTTATAGGTTAAGGTTTAGGTTATAGGTTATAGGTTTAGGTTTAGATTTAGGTTATAGGTTTTGGGATTTGAGAATAGGTTTAGGCTATAAGTATAGGTTTATGTTAATGTTGTAGGTTATAGGTTTATGTTAATCTTGTAGGTTATAGGTTTAGGTTATAGATTTAGGTTTAGGTTTATGTTTTGGGATTTGAGAATACATTTAGGTTTTAGGTTTAGGTTTAGGTTTTATGTTTAGGTTAAGGTTATAGGTTTAGGTTTAGGATATAAGTATAGGTTATAGGTTTAGGTTTAGGTTAGGTTATAGGTTAAGGTTTAGGGAATTAAGTTTATGTTATAGGTTATAGGTTTAGGTTATAGGTTATAGGTTAAGCTTTAGGTTTAGGTTGTAGTTTTTGGGATTTGAGAATAGGTTTAGGTTATAACTATAGGTTTAGGTTAATGTTATAGGTTATAGGTTTAGGTTACAGGTTTATGTCAATGTTGTAGGTTATAGGTTTAGGTTATTGGTTTGGGTTTAGGTTTAGGGATTTGAGAATACATTTAGGTTTTAGGTTTAGGTTTAGATTTTACGTTTAGGTTAGGGTTATAAGTTTAGGTTATACGTTTAGGTTTAGGTTAGGTTATAGGTTAAGGTTTAGAGAATTGAGTTTATGTTATAGGTTATAGGTTTTGAGATTTGAGAATAGGTTTAGGTTATAGGTATAAGTTTAGGTCAATTTTGTAGGTTATAGGTTTAGGTTATAGGTTTATGTTAATGTTGTAGGTTATAGGTTTAGGTTTAGGTTATAGGTTGTAGCTTTAGGGAATTGAGAATAGGTTAAGGTTTAGGTTTAGAAAATCTGGTTCAGGTTCGGGTTCGGGTTCGAGATCTGGTTTAGGTTTGGGTTTTCAAGTTTAAGTTTAGGTTTAGGTTAGGGAGTTTAGATTAGGATTAGGTGTAGGTTTAGGTTCGGGGATTTGAGAATACATTTAGGTTTTCGGTTTTAGGTTTAGGTTAAGGTTATAGGTTCAAGTTATAGGTTATAGGTTATGAGTTATAGCTTATCAGTTATAGCTTTAGGGAATTGAGAATAGGTTAAGGTTTAGGTTTAGGAAATCAATTTCGGCTTTAGGTTTGGGTTTTCAAGTTTAGGTTTAGGTTTAGGTTTAGGTTAAGGTTAAGGTTATAGGTTATAGGTTTAAGTTATAGGTTATAGGTTTAGGTTTAGGGAATTGAGAATAGGTTAAGGTTTAGGTTTAGGAAATCAGGTTCGGGTTCAGGATCGGGTTTAGGTTTGAGTTTTCAAGTTTAGGTTTAGGTTTAGGTTAAGGAGTTGAGATTAAGATTAGGTGTAGGTTTAGGTTTAGGGATTTGAGAATACATTTAGGTTTTAGGTTTAAGTTTAGGTTTTAGGTTTAAGTTAAAGTTATAGGTTTAAGTTTAAGTTTAGGTTATAGTGTCATGCCCCAGACTCGGTAATCGGACTCACAAGGAACCCGATGGCCGGTTCTGGCCGCAACAGCCTCCGTAGTACCACATTCTCGGCTACTAAGGCAGGTTCCGATCCTGAGATCATAGAAGGAGGATTTACATAATAATATAATCATTTCCAATATGAGCATACCCAAGATCACAACAAGTATGTCTGAGAATAACAAGGCACACATCACAAAATGCAGTAAGAATTTGAACTTTTACAAATTTATATCTTGTTCAAAAAGTCATACAGAAGATAATAAAGAAGGAGAGAAAGTCAGCAACACTGGGTCCTCAAGCTTAGCTCTAATCCACGCTCTGCTGCTCTACGGAACCTTCTTAGGGTCACCTACATACATCAATCGTGCATAAGCTTATGAAAGCTTAGAGGGTGGTGAAAGTGTGTGACAATGGTGCACAGAAGAATAGTATGAGATATAAGAAGAGAAGCATGCTCAATGAGAATATCACTAGCCTTACCAAGGCTTATCATGAATACAATACAATGAGTACTGGGTGTCATACCAAAGCAATACATAAAGAGGTCTTATGTAGCCGATGTGAATTCAATGTGAGTAATGCTAGTGCTCATATCGAATCCACATATCAAGTACATTTTCAATCATAAGAAAATCATCGGAGTCCATTATACTATAGAATGACTACCGCTCTATAGACCCGCATAGTCAAATGAGCGTAAGAGACCTCACTACCCGCCCATGGACAGCCAATCACCAACGAGGTTCGACGGTAGCGGACCCATTTCATGAGCTGGTTAGACTCAGCCTAATACCACCCTCCCTCATAGGCAGATAAGGCCACATCCCTGCTTAACCGACTACACGAAAGTGGGAGTCGCGGCCTAATGGTACAAGGCCCTCATGCGCTCATAGTTTTCACTCGGTCACGACGTTGGGGTAATCCCTTGGTACCATGGAAGTTTTAAGAATTTCACCCATGGGCATCCTATGCATCCAGTATGCTCAAGTAATATTTCTTGTGTCCACACATACAGTCATCCACAAACATCCTTGTGGAGGCAGGGCCCTGATGAAGCAAGGGCGATATCATCATAAAATGCGATGTCAATTCATGAGTCGCACATACAGATCATGCACAAGCTTCATGCACTCAATGTGCACAAGGGGAGAAACTCCATCCCTCTATGACCACCATACAATGTAATCAATTCACACAGATGATGCGTATGGGTCACAACGACGTAAGTGCGCTACCTATAGAATATGTATTCCTCCTTGCCAAGGAGGGCTAATGACAAGATATATATATATAAACAGGTACTCTAAAGAGAAACAAAGTTCTCTTAGTAGGAGCCCAACAGTTCGGGATGACCCACAAAGCTAGGGGAGTCTTAAGGCCTCAAAAAAAGGAAACAGGCCTACCAAGGTCCAAGGTGGGCCTTCAACCACCTATAAGGGCCCCTATGGGCCTACCTTAAGGCCACCAAGGAGGACATCTAACCTTAACTAGGTCTCAAAAAGGTAGCCTGCAACGTATGTAAAGAAAAATCCAATGCCCAATCAATCCATGCCCTAGTGAGTCATACACTAAGCCCAATACATAGGCAACCTTATGAACGCTTAAGCAAGGTTAGGGCCCAACCATAAGGGTCATGGGTTCACTCATTGTGGTGGGCCTAATGGATAGCCCATTATCCCAACATATGGGAAATTCTTATATTTAAGACAAGTAAGTTGGGCCTCACATCTCGGCCTAAGTATGGATTTATTATAGTGGGCAAGTAAGGGCCCAACTACTTGAGTATTTGGCCCATAAGGCTCATCACAATGGCATGGTAAATATAGGACCCAAGGGTCCAACGGGCCTATCAAAAGTTCCAGCCCAACCAATGGCTATAAGGCCCATTAATTAACTAGAAGACTAGCCCAAGAATAATCTAATTGGAATAGGCCTTTAATCATGCACTAATTAAGCCCAAAAATAAAATTTAAATGGTAAGATAACTGACTTAAATCCTCCTCAAATCTAGTGGGCCATACTGCCCCAAGACAATATTTATAGGCAACAATTATTGGGCTCATTGCCAAATTCCAGCCCACCCATTTTTCTGGGTTGGTTGGAATCCAACAACAACAAAAATTATTTTATAGTAGATGAAATTCCTGATGGCCCACATACATAACAGTGGGTCCCACCAGATGAGAGAGGGGCATATAACTCATATATCAAGTGGACCGTGCCACTGGAGTGCAGGCTCATTAGCAACCCGAGACAGGGATGTCTCATGTGTAGGCAGCCCTATGGGCCTAGGTATTTAGCCCAGAATCTCATCCAAATGGGTCCCAATTGGAAATCACCAAAGGGAAAGATGATCAAGTCCCTTAAATACCCTACATGGGTGGATGATGGGATATACAACACGTCTAGGTAGGCCCACAAAATGGGCTAGACGGCCAGCCAAGGCTGGACGCCCCAGCCTGGGCGTCCCTGCCTGGTGGGCCACTCCAGGCCTCACCGCAGGCAGTATAAGGGCCTGATGGCCCTGAAATTTTGCAGGGTGATACTTTCATAGGTGGGCCACACCTTCACAAAATTTTAAGATTTTTAGACATATAAAAATATTTTAATTAATTTAAATAAAGCAGTCTATCTAGAAAATTGGACTGACCTGGACGTCCCAACGTGGTGGGCCGATCCAACCCTTATCACGGTGTGCACAGGGGTCCGTTGGCCCCAAAAATTATTATGTGGGTCCTACCATGGGTGGGCCACACTTCACAAAATTTTAAGATTTTTAGACAACTAAAGATATTTTAATTTATTTTAAGAAAATAATTTGTCCTAAGATAGTGCTTGATCTGGACACCACAATATAGTGGCCGATCCAGCCACCACCATGGTGTGTACAAGTGTCCATTGGCCCCCAAATTTTGTAGGTGGTCCTGCCATGGGTTTACCACCTTTCTACAAAATTTTAAAATTTTGAGGTAGTATAAGTATTTTATTTAATTCACACAAAGTATGGACAGCAAGGTCCAGAAATAATTCCTGCTGAAACAATGCTTCTGCCCCTAACTTGTGCACCCCATTAGAGTGGGCCCAGATATGCCAAAATTTGAGAAAATGTAGGGCCAACATCCCTGTACAAGTATACAACAAGGTGGGGTCCACAAATGTGGCCCATCGTTTTAGAAACAAGCTAATATTTATGTTTTTACAGCATGGAGAGTGGCTAGACAGTCCAGAAAATCTGGACTGACCAACCTCTTTGGCCCACCTTTTTGGGTGATCAATCAAGGGCAAATGGAGGTGGGATTCAACACACATCAAGGTGTAGTCCACACCTCCAAGAATCATCTATCAATGGGGGTGAAACATGTAAGTGCTATAGTTTATAGCCCCCTTTTGTTGTCACATTTGTGGTGCCAAAGGCACTATTAAGAAGCTTTCAAGTTCAAGTCATGATTTCAAGAAGCTTTCAAGTTCAAGTCAAGATCTCAAGAAGCTTTCAAGTTCAACCTTAAGATCTCAAGAAGCTTTCAAGTTTGAGCTAAATCAAGACTTCAAAGGTCACTCGTCTCTAAGTTTCAATGTCCTTACTTCACTATTAAGGTATGACTGACCTTAGGTTGACCTTTAAAGTAGGTCATTTAGGATACATAATTCATATGTTTTATATAAGTGAGTTTAGTCGGTTCTAAGACTAGTCCTAGACTTTGTTCAACTAGTCCTAGCACTGCTTCGACCTGTTTAAGAACTTTCTGGATCAGTCGTAAGTTCGTTGCAAAATTCAAAAATTTTCTGTTAGGCTTCAACTAGTCTTAAGGATTGTTTAACTAGTCGTATGAATAGTGTCGACTGTTGATTCGACCAGTCGTAGTCCTACGACTCAAAGTACAGTGTTGAATTTCGGCTAGCTTCGACTAGTCGTGAGAAACCTACGACCAGTCGAAGGAGACCTATGACTAGTCGTGAAACTGCCAGATCTTATCGCAACTGAATTTTCAAATATTTGTTAGTTCTACGACCAGTCGTAGAGACTTTAGCCCAGTCGAAGACGTGATTTACTCACCAATAAATAAAGCACGAATCTCAGAATAAAATATGAAATTTAAGCTAATTTAATTCGGCCTTCTGAGAGATAAGTCTGTGCTCCATTTAAGCTAAGTTTGCATGTTTAATATTCTCTTTCTTTAGCTTTTAAAATTGATTTTGTTTCTTGTATTCCAATCTGATCTGAAAAAGAGGAAGTTTCATTTTTCCTTTTTCTGGAATCAAAATCAATTAGAGCTAGCCCCATTTGGTTTAATTTAAAATCTATTAGAACCTAGAACCATTATAAAGTGAGTATTGGACATTGAACTTTGACATTAAAATCTTTACTCCGACTTGGTTCTTCTGGGCTGCTACAACGAAGGAGAAATTCAGGTATTTTACATTTAAGTAATTTACTGTCATTTGGTTTTCTTTTGGGATTTGCCAGAAAAATCTCATTGTATTGGTTATCTAAGGAGAGCCAGGAAAACTCAGAAGAGTGGTTTTTTTTAATTGTATAAGCCCACAGAGAAAGACACGATTGTAAAGGTTTTAGGTGAACCTGGAAAACCTATCTTTGATAGTGAACGCTGATATCCCCTATGTGAGGATATTAGGAGTGGAGTAGCTGTGTGGTTGTTTATTAATAGTTGGTGTACACACAGACAAACCACTATAATCCCTTGTGTTTTGTGGTTGTGTGATTTATATATCATATCTTTAATTATTCATTTATGGGATGTATATGTGGATGTGAATGTTGTAATCATTTTATTTCAAGCTCAGTGGGGAATGTTGTAATAGTTTAGATTTATATTTCTGCACTTTATTCCTTGTTATCTCTTTTTGAGCTTCAGTTTCTCTATTTGTTCTAGTAAGGTTGCCCTGCCATTTTTATGGTGCATGGTTGTCCTTAGAACAATCAATATTTTGAGATTGCATTCCGCATTGTGTATTGATTTATTTATTTGGCTATCTCTCTTTCTTTATTTTCGCTGTATTTATTTTAGATTTGGCATAGTCCTATTTAACCTCCCCCCCCCCCACTAGGACATATAGCTTGGCCATTTCAAAACATCCCTCTTATCAGTCCATAATCCTGACCCAAAAACCATTCAGCAACTGTCCAGAAAATTTCTGGACAACAACATATATATGAAATGAACTGAGCATGAAAGCCAAAATAAGGGGAAATCATCCCACAAAATCAGTGTTGTGGTCCACCTCAGTAGGCCCCACAAACATCCAGACCAATTTCCATTCATAAAACCTATTGCATGCATCCGATGTAGAGGAATTAGGGTGTCAACGTCTAAGGAATTGACAGCCATGGGCGTCCAACTTGCTTGGATGGTCTGGATATTCCAGGGCCTCTAAGTGGGCCACACTCATCATAAATGAAAGATAGAATAAGGGAAAAATGAACATTTGGCCATAAGAGAGGATCTCCGCCACTATTGAGGTCCTCCCTTCATCACAACACATTCATGTCATCCATTAGATCATATACAATCTAGATCTAGCATATGCATGGAGTTAGGAATCAATCCAATGGTGGGAATGCCTTTCCCACCTAAATCTATGGTCTACATGACCCCTAAAAGACATGCATCAAGGAAAAATGCCATGATGGGGTCCATGGAGAATGGCCCCATCCATGGAGCTTGCTTGCAAAGGAAATGACCATTAGCCTCAATCATGGAAACATGGGGGACCTCCATCATCACTTGATGGGCCCCACAAGTTCCTAAGGATGAGATGAAGGGGAATCTACTATAAGAAAATCAAAAAATACTAAGCTAAGTGCACCCACCTTAATGGATCTTCAAGATTCTCCTATCTCCAAGCTCCTTAAGCTCCAAGGGTTATAGATCTATGGTTGATATTACTTTTTAAAGGTTAGATTGGGAGGTTTTTGAGAGAAAATGGGCTGGAGTTGCTAGAAAATGGAGGAGAGGTGGAATGAGAGATATGAGAGGGGAGAGAGAGAGAGAGAGAGAGAGAGAGAGAGAGAGAGGGTTGTAGGAGAGTCATCATTGCTCTCCCTCCTTGGTTAGAGAAAGCAATCATAACCTATGGTGAAAATAACAAAGTTGTTAGGCTTAGACTAGGCTTGGTGGTGTTTAAAGTGGGTGGTGTTCAATCCATGCAATTGTATAGTGTGTGTGTGTGTGTGGTGTGCATGGGAAATTGTGCCATGGAAATGACCCATGTACAAAAAGTGGGTCAAATGATGAAATGTTCATAACTTTTGATCCATAGGTCGGATGGACGCATAAGACATGTCGTTGGAACCGCAACGACGATATGATCGAGATGGCATAGGTCTAGGGTCAATCCAAGTTAGGTCTACGTGACCAGACTCAAGGATGACTGCAAACACAATCCGAGGGTCGAGGGTTGCGAGTCACCGGAATTTGATCGGTAGGACCGCGGGACCAAAATGAACGAGATGCATACTCACACACATGCATGCACGTATGCAAACTCGGGTCGGGTCTCACATATAGGTTATAGGTTATAGGTTATAACTTTAGGGAATTGAGAATAGGTTAAGGTTTAGGTTTAGGAAATTGGGTTCGGGTTTGGGATCGGGTTTGGGTTTGGGTTTTCAAGTTTAGGTTTAGGTTTAGGTTAGGTCGTTGAGATTAGGATTAGGTGTAGGTTTAAGTTTACGGATTTGAGAATACATTTAATTTTTAGGTTTAGGTTTAGGTTTTAGGTTATAGGTTTAGGTTATAGGTTTAGGTTTAAGTTATAGGTTTAGGTTAAGGTTAGGTTATATGTTATAAGTTAAGGTTATAGGTTATAGGTTTTGGTTTAAGTTTAGGTTATAGGTTTAGGTTTAGGTTTAGGTTATAGGTTTTGGGATTTGAGAATAGGTTTAGGTTTAGCTTTAACTTTTAGGGTAGATCCGAAGCTCAAGTGGACCTCGGAACGAATTAAGGCCACAAAAGTTTTCGATCAAGCCGATATTTTTGTTATTCCTTCTTCAGGTCTAGGTCTGTGTGAATTTATCAATAGGTTGGATCTCAAATAACCACCATGGTGGGTCCCAGGAAGGAATCAACGGTCGGGGGCACTGTCCCCACCATGATGTTTAGTTTTAGGTGTAGGTTTGGTTTAGGGTTATACTATGTTTGGATTATTTTTCAGAGGCATATATTTGTCATAGCCCAGACCCGATCTATCTCCACATGTTCTAGATGCGGTTAATAACTTTTCAAGTTTAGGGCCTCCATGGGCATACCTCTATGTATCCTTTGAACTCAATAGGGAAGAAACTTCAAGTTTTAGTTTCTCATTTTCTATTCTTAAATTTTCAAGTTTAGATGTTTTGAAATTCAAATCACATTTTGCTTTTTCTAAGAAATCAGAAATATGAGATTTTTCTAAAATAGAATTTTCAAATTCCTCTTTCAATTTTAAAAATTTCTCTTTTTGAAGTTTTAGCTTGACAGCAATCTTACAACTCTCCCTGTATAGGGCATTATAGGCATCCTGAAGATCATCTTCATTATCATTCTCAAGGTCACTCCTCAGATTTTCATGTTCGGTTGAATTACAACTATCTATGGAAGTGACTCTGGCTAGAGTCATTAAAGCCTAGACTTCATTTGAAATTTTGGGTTCTGATTCATCCGACTCATAAGAAGCTTTAGAATTGGATAATTCATCCCATGTGGCTAACATGCCTTTTTGCTTTGGCCTGTCCCTCTTTGGATACTTATTTGCCAAATGCCCATATTCATGACAGTTGAAGCACTGACTATCTTTTAGAGATTTCCAGTTTTTAGATTTACCCTTTCTCTTCTTAAAGGGTTTTTGAAAATCAACTCTTTTCTTTTAAAAATCTTGTAAAACTTTTTCGCAAGTAAAGCCATATCATCCTCTGAGTTTTCACAATCAGAATTAACATTACTATCATGAACAATAGATTTGGATGATTTAAGAGTTATAGACTTACCTTTTGGAACTTTGAAATTTAAATCGTATGTTTGAAGTGAACTAACAAGTTCCTTAACCTTCATGTGATTAGTGTCTCTAAGTTCCTGAATGGTAGTAACCTTAGAATTGAATCTCTTAGGAAGTGATCACAGTATTTTTGCATAGACTTTGCTTTCTGGGATACCATCTCCAAGCCCCCACATAGAGTTGATTATGTCATTTAGTTTGGTATAGAAGTACATGAAAGACTCATTTTCTTCCATACGAATTTCTTCAAACCTAATGGTGAGGATTTGAACTTTAGACTTTTTACAATAGATGTACCCTCGTGTGTCATTTCAAGAATGTCCTAGGCTTGTTTAGCAGTATCACAAGAAATGATTCTTTTGAATTCATCAGGTGATAGTCTACAAGTGATTGCATTTAAAGCCTTAGCATTCGCACTGCTTTCATTTTTTCTGAAGAGTAGTCCACATATAAAATGGTGTTTCCTTCATGGACTTGGTTCCATTACTGCCTAGAACCTCAAACACTGGTGGTTTCCATCTAGTAACCGTAGCTTGCCACCCACTTTCATCAATGGATTTCAGAAATATCTTCATCCTGGCTTTCCAATAAGCATAGTTGGAGCCATCAAACGGTGGTGGCCTAGTAATAGATAGGGTATCAAAATTTGACATACTGAAAGCTCTAGATCAATAAGCTTAGAAAATAAATCCAATAGAATGAGCCACTTAGCTCTGATACCACTTGAAAAGTCTGAGCTCTCAGTCCTTTGGGGGGGGGGGGGGGTGTGATTAGGACTATGTCAAATAAAAAATAAATGCGGAAAATAAATGCAGATAGCTGAAACAAATAGCAATCTTAAATGTAATAGTATTGAGAGGTTGATACAAACATTGTTCAAAGGACAACCTTACACCAAAAACCAAAGTTTATGGTAGAATAACCTAATTTCTTGAATGCGGTAAAGATAAAAAACTCAAACCAATGCAAGGAAGAATAAAAACAAATCTAGCTATTACAACATTCACCACAAATACATGAAATAAATACAAGCATTCATCACATACAAACCACATACATCATTACCACCCAAACTCCAAGAATTATAGTGGTTCGATGTGTACACCACTTGTTCTAAAATAGCTACACCTACTCCGCTCATAATAATCACAACCCACGTGATATTAGCTTTCATTATGAAAGAAGGTTTTTCAAGGTTCACCTTAAAACCTTTACAATTGTGTTTTCAATGGGCTACCACAATAAAACCTTTACAATTGTGTTTTCAAGCTATCGTGGTTTTGACTGAGATTTTCTGGCTATCTCAATTAAAACCACAATAGAGATTTTTTGACAATCTCACAAACCACAAAAGTTGTAAATAAAAGTACTTATCTAAAGATTCTTCTTCGATATAGCCCGGTAGAACTGCTTCTTGATGATGAAGATGTTCAATGTTCAATCACTCAAATGGAAGGGCTCAAGGTCTAAATGAGTTTAAATTAAACTAACCTTGGGCTACTTTGATTCAATTTCTTAGATCTCAAAAGGGGTAGATCAAAATTTCCTTTTATCAAATAAGATTGAAGTAGCAGGAGATCAAGAAATTAAACATAAAAAGCTATAACAAGAATCTTAAATTACCGTACAATAGCTTGAAAATCATGGGGATCTTTCTCTCAGAGTGGTGGCTTGATTTAGCTTTGAATGAATGAAATAAACTAAGAAAAACCCTCTATTTATAGGCTGAAAAACGGTTCCCTCAACTGGTCTATGGTCAGCCTTGACTGGTCCTAAGAGCAACCAAATTTCAAAATTCTGGTGCAATCAGATAAAACTGACCCTCAACTGATCGAGTGGGACTCAAAATGGTTACTAGAGTTGGAGTCGAGCCCTACTCATCTGGTCGAGCCAGTCTCCACAACCGGTTGAGCAGGGTGCTCAATTGGTCGATGACCTACCAGAAAATTCTGAAAATTTGAATTAATTTCTGGACTGGTCAAGCCAGTGCCTAGACTAGTCGAATATTGACTAGGACTAGTCGAAGCAAAGCCTATAAAAAGCATAATGACCTATATTAAGTATGTAATATGAATGACCTAAACCTAAGGCCTTTCTAGGGTCAATTATAACTTAAATGTTGAAAATTGAACTTGTCGCTTCGGTAGATCCGGTATATCTTTTTCTTAAAGTACTTGAAGCTTGAACTTTTTCTTAACCATGAAGTGTACTTGAACTTGATCTTTCATTTAAAGTAGCACTTGAACTTGGTCTTGAACTTTAACATGAACTTTAAACTTGAACTTTGAACTTGAAGACGAAGTAGCACTTGAAGTTGATGTTGGACATGAAGTTGATGTAAATAGAACAGTCTTCATGGCTTGAAACACGTCTTTGTATGAATGTGAACCTTCCATCACTTGAAGAAGTCCATCATTCCAACTTTCCATCATGAACAAGCCCATCATTCCAAAGTAGTTTTTCACTACAAATTTTGACAATATAGGGTGCTTGATATACAACATAGCACTTACAAGTTTTGATTGCATTGAACTGCCTTCAATTTCAATGAATATATCCAGGTTTTTAACAGTTGGTTGCTAGACTGACAGGCCTCTGTTTTGATGTCATCAAACAGGTGTTCAATGCCATTGAAGCTGCTTGATTGCACTTCGATTGCAATTGACAGAACATGAAATTTTCTTATTTTGCTTCTATCTCCATATGCTTTAAACAAACTCTAATCTAAGGTTACCGAGGGTTTTACAAAGATGGTTTTGGGCAAGTTTAAATGTATTCTAAGTAGGTCTTTTACCTAAATGGGTTTTGTTTAGGAAGTGAGGCTTAATATACCTGTAAAGCGCACTCGAACATCTTCAACTTGATGAGTCTTGGTCTTATTATCTTCATATGGGGCTCACTTGACACACGAACTCAACATTCACATATATTGATAAACAAGGCCACTTTCAGTACCCGCCCTCGCTGGTTTTAAGTAATCGCGTAATAATCTAGGCGGAGGGGCATTGTGCACCTCATTCTCATCTTGTAATTCCTCAGCTAGATGATGAGGTTGATTTGTAGTAATAATTTCTACTAACTCAAAGGATCTCATGTTGTAACACCCCGTACTTTTCTGTACTCGGGTGTTACCATGAGAACCTGACTTAGTATAAATACAACCCCGATTTATATGAACATTCACACTCTAGCCTAAATCCTACCGTTGAGATGGTTGAGCAACTACGAGGTTCGAGATCTACCGTTCAACTGATCTGTAGGGGAATCTAATTTTAGGAGTGATCGTCAGATCTAGAGCTATAGATCTACCTCAAGTCAGATGGGTGCCTTTTCTTAAGTTGATACCCTAATAATTCATTTAAACGTGATGTAATTGTACATGTATACTATAATACAGAGTAATGTTATAATTATCCGTACGTTACATGAATTATTCAATCATGTATGCTATTTAAACTATATAAAATAAATTGTACGCCTACACATCATTATATAATTGATGTATATTTACATTTTTAATTTTATACTATTGTAGTGTGTGTGTGTGTGTGTGTGTGTGTGTGTATATATATATATATATATATATATATATATATATATATATATATATATAGGGAAAAGGTACTATGCGCTCGACCTCACGATAAGCTCCCGTGAGGTCGAGCTGTGTGGGCCCCACCGTGATGCGTGTTGACCATCAACACCGTGCATTTGAGGGTTCCCCTCTAAATTATGGGATATCCCAAAAATCAACCGTATAGGGAACTTAGGTGGGTCATACCATCTAAAATCATGTGAAGACACTGTTAAAACATATAAAAACACTTGGTGGGGCCCACATGAGTTTTGAATGCTGCTGAAACTTGGTCTGAACCCTCATGCAAGTGGGACACACATAATGGATGGGCTAGATTTACAAACCACATCTCGGTGGGCCCAAAAAATGATTATAAATGTTTTAATGGTGCACGGCCCCTCCCCACTTCTATATGTAGTGTGGCCCACACAAGTCACAGATTGACTTGATTTTTGAGACCTAGGCCCACGATGGAATGATGCATCTGACTGATGGGGTAGATGTTCGAAATGCATCACGGTGGGGTCCACACAGCTCAACCTCATGGGACGGACTTGTTAGGTCGAGCGCATAGTACCTTTTCCCATATATATATTACTTAATATTAATTTTATTATACTATATGTGCATGTATAATCACAAAAACGCCTTGTAAATGTTAGTGATTGTAAATAAATATTTACCTATAATTATTAATGTATTGTACTAAGCAAATATAGAAATATATTTTTATTATATAATCTAAGACATTATTTACTAATATTATTATAATGAATGTATACGGATATTACATTAATTAACTATAGTACACTTGGAATATTCTTAATGATAATTATGAAAAATATATATAATATTACCAATTAAACTTTATTAATTAATAAATGATTATTATTATAAAATATAATATGTTAGTAATTATATTCAAATATAAAATATTGTAATATATATATATATATATATATATATATATATATATATATGTATGTATATATACATATTTATATATAAGATGGTACTTATATAAATGGGTTGTGAACCTGATTGGCCCACTAGTTAGGTGAATGGTCCTGATCATGGGAGTGGACCTCAGATCACTGTAAATCGACGGTGGTTGACACTTAATGGCCGTAATTCAATTGATATGGCCCACCTAAGTTATGGATCTGTTTCATCCTTCGAGATGGACCCTACTTTGAGCTGAATGAACGAATGAACGGTGCAGATCCATCAGAATCATAATGCTGGGCCCCACCTCACGTGGTGCATGTACACAGCAAGTGCACACTCTCTGTGCGCTGAACCGGGATAGCGGGTCAAACTCAGCTGACCCGTCAGCTACAAAAGAGGAAAATTTTCCCTCTTTTTCTTCTTTTGAAATTCCGTCAGACGGACGGACAGAGCCCACTTTCGACGTACTTTGGCCCACATACGTGATCAGTTTGATCAATCCAAACTGTCCATCTTGTCCGTGGCGTGGCTCTAACCAAAACTATGCTTTCCATGCTTAGCCACTCAGTCACACGTGCCCACGATTCTAGGTGCAAATCGGCCCTACAAACACAAAGCTTCTAAAAACGGAAAGCATCTGTAAGGCCAGCTGTTCCGATCCGTGTGAGGGGTCTTTCACTCATCTCAGCCGTCCGTCTTGGTGAGATCCTAACCATTCAAAACCAGGTTTTTGTAAAGGGAAGGGATGGAGACAGAGCACAGACGCGGGCGGACTCGTGGGTGCGCTGGCACGATCCCAGCCACCCTTCCATTGCTAAGAGCACCCTCTGAATCGATCTAGACCATCCAATCCAACGTTCTTATATGCTAGAAGCCCTAAAAATCATACTAAAAACACTGCCCTTCCATTTCTTGCGGCTGCACTCGAAAATCCGTCACTTCCTTCCTCCAACGAACCCACCATGAAATCCCCACTAGAACTTCGATTTCGAGCTTCCGTAAGCTCCATTGCGGATGTACAAGCTGTATGGAAGCGTCGGAATCACGAAAGATTCGTCGGATTGAGAATCGCCATTGGAGCTCAACCACCCTCCCCGACAAAGCCGCTGCCACCTAATGATCTACACCGCCCGGTTTTGAATCTATCTCGGTCTAGAGGTTGTTGGGCGTTGTAAGAGGAAGATAGAGTAAGGTGGTGCTACATTTTCTGTCGAGTGCCGAGGCTGCTGCACCAACTTGATTGAAGTTGGGTTGTGGACTCGCTCAGGCTCGGCCGAGTTGAACCCTGGCCTTGCTGGTCGTTGCTAATGAGGGGGAGAAATGAGAAAGAAAGAGAGAAAGATGAAGACATGAAATGAAGAAGGGAAAACATGGGAGAGAAAGAAAAAACGAGAGAGTAGGGGGGGAGTCGGGTCAGTGGCTGCCCGACCCAACCGAGTCGAGCGCGACTCGGCCTCTGTCTGTTCCAGCAGTTGCTGGACGGTGAAAAAAAAAAAAGAGAGAGAGAAAAGAAAAGAGAAAGAAAGCAAAAGGAAGGAGGAAGAACGTGAGAGAGAGAGAGAGAGAGAGAGAGAGAGAGAGAGAGAGAGAGAGAGTGGTTTTGGGTGGCTACCGAGTCAACTCGGCTGAATCCGAGTTCGACTGGGTCGAGCTGGTCCAGGCCCTTGCTGGACATCCCAGCATATAAAAGGGAAGAAGGAAGAAAAATCAAGAAATGAAGAGAGGGAGCTTAGGTTTGGTGGCTGATGAGTCAACTCGTTTAAAACTCACCGAGTCCAAATAAGTTGATCCAGGTTAAGGTGAGTCAACTTAGCTTCTTGCAATAATTTACCTTGATTTAGCATAATTAAATAGTTAGTCAATTACTTAGTTGTAAGTGCGTGAATGACATTGGTGCAGGTCATTTCCATTGAGAAGGATAGATCATTTTGAGTCGGGCTAAATCCAAGTTGACTTAGATTTTTAGTAAGCAAACCCTACTCTATCTAGAATGTCATTATAACTAATTAGTGGCTAATTTAGGCTTTGACAATTCACATTTTCTTGGATTTAAATTACGCTTTGGGTTGTCTAATTGTGCCAATTTGAATCCAACTTGGATACACATTGGGAACTTTAATCATTTAGGCGCATCTAGACTTACTCTATCCTAACCATTGACATGTAATATTTTAGGTTAATCGAGTGTCTTGAGTCTTTTGATGACCTCCAACTAAGCAAGAAATAAATTTACGCTTTAAGGTGAGGACTCACCCTTTGAGCTTCTTACTCGATTTCATCAATCTAGATATAAATGATAGCATGATTCCCTTAACTGAGTTTCTTACTTTACTATTGAATACGCTAAGTTGTAGTACAATTAATTCATGTGTTGGATGATAAATGCTTCTTTTAAATTATAACATGTATAAATGGTTCGATGATAACATGCTATCCTTTATTGTATATGTATTAATTTATTTATATGCTACCACTTGTGCTTGAATGATAAACTGAATGGAACTTACCTTGGACTTATGATCCTGCGGTCCCTATTTTCCTTACATGGCTTGGATCATATATTTGCCCTCATGGCTTTGATGGTCTATTGGTGTCCTTTTTGGGCTTGTTAGTTATGTTCGCATACCATGTTGTTTCATAGCCATCTTACGGAGTTCAGTCGTACCATGATTTTTAGGTGGAGCTGAAGTTCGTTTATCGATTTTCTAGTCATCTTGCAATGTTCACGTACGATATGATTTCCGGGTGGTCCAGAGTTGTATGTTTGTTTTTCTAACCATCTTGCGGTGTTCAGTCGTACTATGATTTCCGGGTGGTCTAGGGTTTGTATGTTGTTTTCCTCTTCATCTATGGTGTTCAGTTGTACCATGATTTCTTGGTAGAGCTGAAGTTCGCTTGTCGATTTTCTAGCCATCTTGCGGAGTTTACGTACGACATGATATCCAGATGAAGAGGAGGTCTGGAGGTTGATTTTCTACTCACCTCATGGATTCACTTGTACCATGATTTTCCAGTGAAGCTGAATTTTGCTTATTGATTTTCTAGCCATCTTGCGGAGTTCACGTACAAATGCGATCCTCAGGTGTAATAGAAAATCGTATGGTGGATTGTTTGGTTATCTGGACATGTTTTCTTATATTGTGATTGTCATTATATTTTACCTATGATGAAATTCTGTTGATGAGTCTGATTTTCTTAATATGAGTATGACTAAGAAATGCCCTATTTAGTGCATCTAATTTCATAACTTGTAATCTATATTGGATTATGACTGATGAGTGCGTAATCTTAGAGGGTGCTCCTCACTGCGATAGCCATTGACGCTATCAAACCGTAACAGTTGATGCAGGTATAGAGTGAGCTGATGCTGTTCACTAGGTTGCTGGAGCAGATCGAGTAGCTAGAGAGCTAGGCGGGGTCCTTACGGCCCATATTGATCTCCACTACTAGTTGATAGACTCGTATTTTTACTTACTTGAACTTCGTTATTTGAGATTGTATAAGTCCTGTATGGGCGCTATATTTGGAATTTCATTATGGTTGGAATATTCTCATTCAATGCATGGTTTATTCTAGCTTTGTTACCGTTAACTCTGATTAATGATAAAAGTTCAAATTTACACTGGATTTTATAAGCTAACACTCGAATTTTTAGGAAACAGGTTATATACTTGGGTCCTGAAAATATGGGGCGTTACACAAGTGATGTTTAATCCGGTGATAGACAGACAACCCTTCGACTAATCGTCCTTCACTTAAGAGATGTAGAGTGTTATCACAGACCCACTTGGGCAAAAAACACCCTCAGTCCTTTAGTTCTAAACAAACTACTCCTACATATAGAAATTTAGAAACTAGAAAAGGAAAGAAGTTAGAATGATATTACCAAATTGAAAATGTTATGTTGGATTTATATAAAATAGAAAAATAAGTTAGTTTCAAAAACAATTTAGAAGAATCTACTGTAAGAAAAACATAGCAAAAGTTAGTCCTAATCCTAAACTAATTCCAATGCTAATAAATTTCAGAAAACGCAACCGAAGTCCTTGGCAACGGTGCGTAAAACTTGTTTGCTTGTCTCCCCAAGTGCAGGATTGAGATGTAGTAATAATCTCGGTGAGACCAAGGTCATACCCTCAAGGACTTTCTTTGTACAAATTATAAAATAAACTAAAACTAGAACTAGAATACATTAACTAAAATCTGAATGTAAAGAGATCAATAGTGAAATAATTATCAATGATAAAGGAAAACTAGAGCGCTAAGGATTCACTTGTAGTCATCTTAATGCCATCTTACTTAATTCAATAATAACATGACTGGAATCGAAGTCCTAATCTATCTAGCCGGATGATAGAGTGGTTAAAACATCATAAACATCTTAAAACAAATTATAAACATTCATTGTATTGATTCCCTCATAAAGCATCAATGCAATGATCGCAGGGAATTCAAAGTATCTACCATGCTTGAAGTCAATGATAGATCAAGGATTTTTCAGATTACACAATTGTAAAAATGATAAGAACATATTAAAAGCTTCCTAAGCATCTACTATGCCTGAAGTCGACAATAGATCAAAGTACACTGAAAATATTCCTTCATTCAAAACAAAACTATGAATTGTTCAACATATAAACCAATAAACTTAAATCAAAGTAAGATAAACATTAAAATAAATTACAAGCTTCACCTTTTAGCTCTAGCTAAGAGATTAGCCAACTCAAGACATGGTTGAACTAAAACTCTTAAAGAAAAACATGGAAAACTAAGTAGAAGAAGAAGATTGGAGAAGAATAAGAACTCCTTGAAGCACCACAACTCATTGCTCTACTATTCCTATCCTAATTCGTACTTAGAAGAACTTAGAGGATCCCTTTATATAAGCTTTGCTCGGACTGACTTTGAAACCGCCTTTGATTTACGCAGTTCACGCAGCTTCGATGGGAGATCTGACTTCGATGGGATCGATATCCAATTAAAGAGTTCGATTCGAATTTGGAAACTGCCAGCAACCGTTTGCATAAGTCCTTTGATGAAATCACCCGACCTTCAATGGCATCGAACTGACTTCAATGTCATTGACTATGTTCTCGATGTGATTAAAAAAATGTCCAAAATTGTTGAGCAAGTAAATCAATTTTTCTTTGATTTGTCCGATGTCATCGAACTGACTTCGATGGCATAGAACTAGTCTTCAATGGATCGAAGAGGTCCTCGATGGCATCAAGAATTGCACTCATATGTCCAGCAACCAAACTTGATTTTTCTGATTTTTTCGATGGGATCGAGCTCCATTCGATGGTATCAAAGTTATATTCAATGGCATCAAACTGTCAACTTCTACAATTCCAATTTTCTGCACTTTACAATCTCAAATTTCTTCCTTCTTCACTTAGTTTTCTTGGATATTGGATTCTTGAAATCTTCAATCTTGACCTCCAAAGATACGCTCCTCACTTTGGTAATCTTTTAAGCATCACTCCATGCTTTTAACATACTTTTTACCTTAAGCTCTTAAAATCACCTCGCAAGATAAAACATATAGAAATAGATTGATTAAGCATTATCATATTCATAAAACTAAGGTATAATTAAGGGGAACTATGCAATATTTTACACTTGACAGTTGGATTGGTATGAGACAACTTCCTTTGTTGCATTCTTCTGCTATCTAGAGATCTTTGTTGTGGCTTCTCTTCAGGTGCTTCTTCCTTTGTTTGACGGTTATGGCAGCTAAATCGTTGCCACATCGGTTTTCTAAATACTTTTATTCTTGACACATGTCAATTTAACTGTTGTTTCCTACTCGACTACTTTTTGCCTCTTGGATTTCTTGGTTGTGCCTCGGCATTAGATGATGTGTATCATCTAGCTCAGCACTAGTTGTACTTTCACAAAAAGCACTTTAAATATATCTAAAGATGTTTCGCTGGATATGTATTTCCCTTGCAATGACACACATCCTAACAATAGTACTCTAGAACTATGCATTACATGATATACTGGCCAGTTATTCATATATGGCATAATATAACCCTCGCATGGGATTTAGATTGCTTGTGAAAGCCTTTCAAAGGAACTTTATGTGACAAGAAGCTAAGTGGGGTCACTATGATGCTTGTGAGAACTCCACGAGGTCGACTTGTTTTCCCAAATGGTGTTAGGAAATTGGCCCATGAATAAGGATCCAAAACTCATGTGGGTCATACTACAGGAAACACTGACAATTGAACATTCATCACTGAAACATTCACAGGGCAATAGAAGTTTTCCTCAGGCGAATATTTTTGTGTTTTTAATTCATCTACTAGTCCTTATGAACATTAGCATGCATATAAACACCATTGTAGACATAGCTAGAGAACTTTCAACGGTAAACATTTTCCTACCCACTTTTTGCTATCGTGCAGCCCACTCGAATGGATTGGATGGATTTTGAACAAACATCACCATGAGCCCTCACCTGGCTTCCCGCCACAGGAAGTTCTCCGGAGAGCTTTGGCCGGCAATCCTCGTCCACTTACAGGCGGGCAATCAGAGATGACTCGGTACTAAAGTAACTGAATTGTGGAGCCCACCAACACTAAGTTACATCCCCAAAGGTCAGATTGTCTGAGAAATCACAACTTTTGAATGTTTTTTTTCATTTTTGACCTATAACTGTCCACCAAATCAATTAGATGGCCAGATAATCAAATAATACTAATTTTTAGTACATGCACATCTAAACTGGGACCCATAATCAAATAATGTGCATGGCTCGAATGCAAAGTGCCTGCGTATCACCCATCGCGCTCTTCCGGTGTATCAAAGTTTTTTCTATTTCCTATGCTCATATCCATTAAAAAGGACAGTGGGCCTCACTCACATTCTGTCAAATCAACTGTTGAAACAAAGTGCTCCAATATTAGATCAACCGCATTGGAAAGTGGGCCATCCTTGTGTCATTTTGTCCATCTTTTGTATTTTCTTTTTCGACAGCAGGGGCTGAGAAAGTGGTGGAAATAACCGGACGAGGATATGTGGAGCCTCTGAGCCACCACCCGACCATGATGGCTGAAGTTGGGCAACATATATTCGGTGGTCAATTCGTGACCGCTTGTGCACGAGAATACGACGAAAACCCGCGTATGACTCCTGTTTCTCCGTTGGTCGTAATTTTCATAGAACCATCTATTCGTTTTCGTTTTGGATATCTTGACGATAATTTAGGGAGAACTTTAATTTCTCGTAAGCCGACAAGCTCACGGGGATCCATTGGAAGCTACGCTACGTGGGGCTTACCGAAATGTCCGTGGGAGGAAGCGGATTGGCTGGTGTACCTCACTCCAGCTATAATGCTGTTGTATTGACGTCAGCAAATTTTGTGGTTTTGATCACGAGGTATGTGTTATATCCAAACCGTACATCCATTTGACGAGCTCGTTTTAAGACTTGAGACGAAAAATAAGATAGATCTAACAATCAAGTGGACCACACTGCAAAAAGCAGTGGGGGATTGAACGTCTACCATTGAAACCCTTTTTGGGGTCACAGAAGTTTTGGATCAATATGAAATTTATTTTTCCTTTTAATTCAGGTCTCTGTGAACTTATGAACAGATTGGATGGAAAATAAACGTTATGGTGGGCCCTATGAATTTTTTAACAGTGAAAATCATGATCTCCGCTGCTATTTGTGGTGTGGTCCAGATGATATTTGGATACGATTCATTTTTTGGATAATGCTCTAAAATAATCTCTAAAAATAGATGAACGGTGTAGATATAATAAATACATCATTGTGGGGCCCATGTGTGGATTAGCTACTGACAAGTTGAGTAGCGAGACTAGCTACGAAAGTGACGTCACCTAGTTCTGTGGGTCCCACCATGATGTCTGTTTTGTATCCACACTGTCCATCCATTTGGAGAGATCATTTTAAGGCATGAGACAGAGAATGAATCAGATCCAATGCTCGAGTCGACCCCACCACAAAAAACAGTGGAGAGAGTAACTCCCACCAGTAAAAACTTCTAAGGGCCACGAAAGTTTTCGATCAAGCTGATATTAGTGTTTTCCCATCATTAATCTCTTTTTCAACTTTCAAATACTATGGATCTCAAATAAACATCACGATAGACGTTAGAAAGGTTTCAACATCACGATAGACGTTAGAAAGGTTTCAACGGTGGGCGTCACTCTCCCCACTGTTTTCTGTGGTGGTGTCCACTCGAGCTTTGTATCTACCTCATTCTTTCGATCATGCCCTAAAATGATCTCTCCAAATAGTTGGACAATGTGGATATTAACCTGATCCAAAACTTGTGTCCACATAAAGGTTTTGATGGTTGACATTCCATCTCCTCTGTTTCCTTTAACGTGGTCTACTTGAGTTTTAGATCTGCCTTAATATTGTAGATCATATTCTAATAAGAGCTGGAGAAGCTGATGGATGGGGTGGATTTCTGACAGACATCTCAATGGGCCTCACGTAACTTTCCTACGGGGCGGGCAACTCATCTAAAAGAGTTCCTTTCGCGTATATAGCGACTTTAAGTCACAGTGTGTCGCGGCCAATGGGGGTCCAACATGCTTGGGTTTTTTTGATTATTTGAACTGTCCATGTTTCTCTATTTCATATATAAGATGTTTTTACGTAACATTCGATATTTGAATTTATCAATTAAACATTTTCTTTAAGGTTTTCTAAATTCACCCATTCAGCTTGATTTTCTTATTATCATCCATTTGATGTAAAGTGTTCACAACCCCAAGTGTGGGGTCGCCATATAGTAATAACTTGGTGAGACGGAGGTTAAATCCACATGGACTAAATTTGTACGTATTCTGAAAATAACTAGAACTATAACTAGAAAAGATTTAAATTGAAATCTGAAATAGTTGAGAATAATTGTGAATGAATTATTAATAATCAAAAGGGAACTAGAGCGCCAAGGATCCACTTATGTCTATCAGGATATTATCTCACTTGATTCAACAAACATAATTGGAATTGAAGTCTTATCCTATCCAGTTGGAAGATAAGCAATTAAAGCATAATCTAAACTTCTCATTGAATTAGTTCACACATGAAAGAGTATTGTGATGATTGGAAGGGAATTCATCCATCCACCATACCGAGGAGATAAGGGTGAATCATAAATTTCACCAATCTCATAATCTCAAAATAGAAAAGAATATATTCAAAGCTATCGCAGCATCTATTGTAATTTGAGTCACAACAAACCATAGAAAACCGAAAATATTCCTTAAATTCAAACTACAAGTCAATGAAATTCAACATAAACAAGAATCAAAACAAGATAAACATCCCAACAGTATACAAGCTTCACCTCTTAGCCGTAGCTAAGAGATTAGCCAACTAAAGACATAATTGAAACCAAAACTTTTAAAGAAAATATAAAAACTAACTAGAAGAATAAGAATGAGGAAGAAAGATGGACTCCTTGAAGTTCTCCAATACTTTGTTCCACTCCTTCAACCTTAATTCATGCTTAGAAATAATTAAGAGACCTATATTTATAGTATTTGCTTGTACCGACTTTATAACTGCCTCAAATTTATGAAAAAAATTATGCTTCAATCGGACCAAATTAAGGCTAAAAATCTCACTCTCTCACTGGACAATTCTACGCGATTTTGGTCGGAACGAAGTTGGCTTCGGTTGGACCAAATTAAGGCTGAAAATTCTACTTCTCGCTGGACTATTTTTTATGATTTCGATCGGGTCGAAATTGCACTTCGGTCAGAACGAAAGTCTGTTTCAGGACTTTTCTATTTTAAACTTAGAATTTCAGAATATGTTTTTGAAAAAGCCGAGCTAATAGTCCTGGGGGGAGGGGGGGGGGGGGGGGTGAATAGGATTATTCCTAATTAAAAATAAACTGCAGAATTTAAACAAGTATAAATAAAGATAGCACTAAACAATCCCACAATGCAGAAATGTAAAGCAACCTCAAGTGTACAAGTATTGAGAGGTTGATACAGATGTTGTTCTAAGGACAACCTTACACCAAAAACCAATGGCTTATGGTAGGACAACATGATTCCTAGAATGGTCTGTGTATCAAAATATCAAACCAATACAGAGGAATAAAGAAATAAATATCAAAGGAAATAACTAAGTGTAACGCTCCAAAAATCGAGGGTCGAGCAAAGCTCAACTCCCGAGATCCGTCGCATTACTTATGCAACAAAAATAATGATGATTAAATGTTGTCCATATTAGTGCATTAAACATGAATGTGATTACACTAAATCAACATATCATACTCTTGAGATGATTAAATAAAGCAAGTGGAAGACTGTGATAGATATATGAAGTATATAAAAGTATGATCATGTCACCAAGCTAAATATATACATGTTTGTTCCAAAGTATACAAAATGACAAAGTGTAATGTCCAACTAATTTGTATCCCTATAATCCCGTCGATCAGTACATGGTCTACATAAACCCACCTGATAACTGTATATAGGAGAACTCCTCCTCTTCGTTGTAGAAGTCAAGCTCCGCTTCATAAGCCTCACCATTATTTACAGCTAAAACAGAGTCTGGTTGGTGTTTTAAAACACCGTCCCAGTGTGGGAGTGAGTGATCAACTCAATGGAGCTATTTGGCAAATGTTAACATGTTATCAATTCAGTCAAGCAGTAATGATAAAGCAGTACAACAATCATGTACTAAGTACTCTTCTTAATGTAGGAATGATATGCCATAATGATGCATACCCTCGCCTGCACTCCCTCAGCGACTTCATCTCACGATCGTGCATGACAAACTCCCCAAACATGCGCTTCCTTGCCAAAGTACATGCACTGCGGTGTATGATCGTGTTAGCCAAGTACTTGATTAGGCTTATTCATATAGCAGATTCGGGAAGCTAAGGTACCTCCCTTTATATCATTAGCTCAACAGGGATTCATCTAGGGTCATCAATCCTGATTAATCACATATGATAGATAAGTTGTAGGGCATCACCCCTAATGAAAGCAATGGATAAGCAAGTTCAATTAATTATACTTGAGGTCAATCCACCAACGCGCTACCAACTGGAGCGCTATTTTCGAAGGGGGTCTGGATCAGACGGTACACCGCAACCCACGCTGGGACCGTAGCCAGGTTGCGCTGGTGTAGGCCGACAGCTCGAATACAGTGTCACATACCACCGTATTCGGCTCACGAGTTTGGGTTGCTCACTGGTCACTACGGGGAGGCTCGTCACCCCAACGTAGGCCGACAGCTCGACCACGATGTCTCATACTACCATGTTCGGCTCATGAGTCTTAGCGGATCATGGTACCAAGGTTGAAGCAGGCTTTACATTGGTAAGTGGCACCTTAGATTCAAGCAATAGCGTCCATACATGGTAAATACACATTAGGCCAATCGGGTTACTCGACAAGTTTGATTTGTACGAGTGCACGTTAAATTAATCGACATGGAGTGCATACGTACTCATCATGGCCTAACCACTATCGATAATCACGTACGACTCGGATTCATCGAACATATCTAATGTGGCGAAACTAGTTCGGTCACTCAATTAGGAGCCATTACCGATTGCTTGGACTAGGTGGTAGTCCCAAACATACTTAAATGCAATAAGGAATCACATATGTTACTCATATCAGCATTTAACGAATAATACAACATAAATCTCATTTGAGCATGTTATCAAACACATTTGACAAGTTGACATACATATGCATTTCACCATACATCGTATAGTGACAATTTACAATACATGAAGGAAACTATTCATATGACTCAGGAGACTAAGAATCCTGTCTTAATACATTTAATAATTACAATCCATCAACAAGATCTCATTCAGACATTTTAACAAACACTTAGACTACATAATACCACATATATGAACCAATCTAGTTATAGCATATATTATGGCAAATCCTTTTATAAAGGAGTTGTCTCACATACAAAGAACATGTATTCTAGGTTGATAGGCATGGCCGGCATAAATCATAATTCCACTTTCATTCCAACATTTCAACAAACACATAGAATGCATTTTATACTCACATATTTCACACATGTATAGTTTATCAAACAAAACGTCATAGCTAATATCATATGGCAGCAATCAAGTGAAGCATAAATCATTGCTGACATTGAAAGCCTTGAAAACCATAACCTAAACATTTATAGTCCGCACCTTTGTCGGTATGCTCGTTACGAACTCAGTTAGTACACTACGTCTTTATCTATGGCACAACGACTTCCTAAACATTGAAATAGGTTAGCTATTTCACTGATTTCTCTATTTGGATTCCTAAAATAGATTAGGGTTAGGATTTCTTACCTAAAAATGGAGTTGAAACAAGTTGAGTAGCTAGACGTAAAGGTGATTTGATGAGTGGAGAAGCAGAACAAGAGTATTGCAGCAAACCCCAAAGTTTTCCCTTCGATCTCCACTCTTTTTTTCACTTTTCTCTCTTCTCTCTCCTATGGTTAGAGAAAATTCGTACGGAATGAGAGATGGGTGGGTTTAAGGCATTATATAGGCCCAAAAGTGATGTCAATGGCCCCATGGCCATGGTATACTTAGGTTATATCCAAAAGGTGTCTATTTCAGGCCAACGAAGCTCATCTGGAGATCCATTGCTCGCATACGGTCTGAAGAAAGTTCTCTGACAATGGATCTGCACCAGCTTAAGATTTCGGTCCAATCGGATTAGTGGATCGATCGTGGAGGATCCGTTTCAGTTCAACGGTCATCGACACTCAATTAGGGCCACAAGTATATTGACATGTGTAAGAAAATTTCCCAAATCCAAGGGTGTATTGGGTAAGATTCTGATAGTCTGAAACCTTAAATTTGGCCTGCAAGCGAATGGCCCAATTCACTTAAGTTTGAGTTCATTTCCTAAGATATTCACGTTTCTCACACACTTTGCTCCAAGCTCAAGTTGTGCATTTCTGGATATTATTTGGATTTGATTCCCGCAGTGGTTGTCAAGCCCACTATGACGGTCATAACCTTATAGTTTCGTGGTAATCGGACTTTCGACGTGCGGTATAGGTCCGATACAGAGTTTCGATGTGGTCCCGCGAGCAACTGGATTTTAAGCTTGCTTCTAGGTTTTTAGGTAATGTTGAACTATCGATTCTAATGGTTTTAGGTCTTGCAGTTCATATAGAAAGTGGTTCGATCTAATTCTTCAATTTATTTAGTTTAGTACTTAATTAATTTTTGCCTAATTTCTACAAAATTCGCTCCTTAGTGATTCCTGCATGAGGTGATACTCAGGTCTTTGTACAGATTTTTTCAAGACGTTACACTAAGCTATTATAAAATTCTCACACTTGCATAAAAGAAATTACAACATTCTTCACAAACGCATAAAGGGAAATTACAACATCCATAAAATAAAATAATCAATCAATCACCACAAGACCAGAAATTATAATGGTTTGCTTATGTGTACACCAACTGTTTAGAAAAACAGCCACATAACTACTCCACTCCTAATATCCTCATGCAGTGGATATTAGTGTTTATTAGGAAAATAGGTTTTTTAAGGTTCACCTAAAACCCTTACAATTGTATCTTTCAAGTGGTTTACGCAATTCAAAAACCGCACACTCTGAGTTTTCTGGATCACCTCAGACAAACCAAAAGAAAGATTTTTCTGGCACAATCTCAATGAAACCAAAAGAATGAATTTACAAAATAGTAAAATACTTATCTGGATATTCTCCTTTTGATGCAGCCCAGAAGAACCAATTCAGAGTAGAAGTTCAACGTAGAATTTCAATGTTCACACTCACTTGTGAAATGGATCTAAATTCTAAATTAATTTTAAATTAAATCATCTTGGGCTAGCTTGATTTAATTTTGATTCCAAGAAATGGGAATACTTCAATCTCTCCTTCAAATAAAATTGGAATGCAGAATACAAAATCAAATGCAAAAGGATAATTAAAGAGAATATGAAATGAACACTAAATAGCTTAGGATTATCATTAACTTATCTCTTAGAGCGACATATTGATTTTGCTTGAATTGGATATCAAACTCTGAATTTTATGCTCTATTGATAAGTATTGATAAGTACAGAAATCGCATCTACGACTGGTCCTGAGGTCGGTTTGACTGGTCGAAGGACCACCAAACTTTTGAAATTTTGAGCGCGATAAGATCAGACCATTCCACGATTGGTCGAAGGACCTACTCAACCGGTCGAGTCCTATCCACGACTGGTCATGTGGAACTTAAATTAGTTGCTAGACTTTAAGTTGAGCCTATAGGACTAGTCGAGCACTGTTCACACGACCGGTCGAGTAGTCTCTAGGACTGGTGGAGGCTTTAACAAAAAAATTTGAAAATAAGTAACAACCTTAGGACTGGTCGAGGATTTCTTGGACTGGTCGAGCTAGTGCTATGACTAGTCGAACTTAGTCTAAGACTAGTCGAAAAATAGACTATGTACTTATAAAATGACCCAATTAAATTATGTATTCAAAATGATCTATCCTATGGTCAATCTAGGGTCATTCATACCTTGTAAGCAATATATGAACATTGAATCTTCTTTTGCTTCAGTTGATAGTCGTTCTTTGCAGTTCACGAAGCTTGAAATCTTGACATATGATGAAGCTTGATCTTGAGACCTTTTAAAGCTTGAAATTGAAGTATTTGTCTTGTATTCCAACTTGAGTTTTGAGTATCACAGTAAAAACTATTGTCTTGCCTTTAGATAAATCTTTGAAACTTTGATCTTTGAAGTTTGAAGGAGTGAACTATGTACTTGAACTTTTATATTTCTTGATCTTGCATTTGAAGTTCTTGAGGTAAAAACCTTTGATCTTGTACATGAGATACAATGTCTTGAACTTGTAGATGAGCTACACAAGACACAGATTCCAAGTAGTTTTGACACTACAAAATTTGACAATAATAGGAGCTAGAAAACACAGCACTTACAATCTCCCCCTTTGTCAAATTTGTGACAAAACACACTTCATTTAAAATAAGCATAATATGCACAATAAAGAATCATGCATCAATTATCGATATAAACTAGTTACAACCTGGTTAAAGAATCATGCACCAGTTATTAATAGGTCAAAACAATTCGCATCTACTTCCCCAACATTACTGCCCCTTACTTACTCCCCCATATAAAAAATAGGATGGCTACCTATCCACAATCCACAATCCACAATCCACAATCGACATGCCACATATCATAAGGCATGATAAAATGCTCCCCCTTTTTGTCACAATATGACAAAGGAACCGGTAAATGATAATGGAAGTAGATAAATAAGGAAGAATAAGAAGAGTAACGAGGAATAAATGAACAAGATATTCAAGATAGTAAATCCATAAACAAGCATTGTTCAAGCATGATCAATAATGTTCAACCCCAAAAACAAAAGAAATAAAAGTATCTTAAAAGTTATTACAAACCACATAAGAAAATACTAATCAGAACTCGAAGAAGGAGTAGGTATGGTAGGATCAAGTTGATGAAGTCCCTTGTTAAGGCGCCAAAGATATTTGCGTATATATTTGAATTGCAAATCATGTGATACATTCATGTTTTCTACCTTCTCTTCAAGCGAGTGCAACCACACATCAAAGTTAGATGGCTGATAATTAGGATCATCTGCTGAATCGGATTCGATTTCATCAAAAATATCATCCATATTGATGTCATCTGGAGGCAAATCATCTTCTTCTTCATTTGTGGCATCGGCTCCACCAACACCCACATTGACTTGACCTGAGGCCAACTTCAAATTCATCTTATTAATATTGGAGTTGTTGAATGATAGGTGATGAATGGGAGCTTCTCCTACAGGCGTAGTCACTAAACTATGTGTGACCAACACAGTCATAAGATACAGAAAGGGAATGTCACTGTGTCCTGGATGGAGAGGGAACTGAATGATGCAATGACAAATTAAGGAAGGAAGACATACAGATGTACCAGATATGATGAAATGAAGAATACGGGCCATGAAAGTAGTGAGTTCGATTTTGTTACCAAAACGAAGATAAACATTTGAAATAAATATCCTATGAAGGACTCTATATCTGGGTAACAAATACTTTGAGGCAAGCACATTTCCATTAGTATTCCATTCCGCATCTATATTGCATAAATCTCTGGTAAGCATACGTTTCTCAGTTTCAGATGGTTTTGCTACTAGAGTGCTAATGGGAATACCGTCATCATTGATAGGTAAATTCATTAATCCAGAGATAAGGTGGCTGTCCACATCAATTGGACCTTCTCTGTTTGAGATACTGAAAGTCAGATTTTCAGTAGAAAAATCAGTAATACAAGCATACATAGCTTGCTCAATGGAGTGGTATGCCGACCCACCCCAATGCAGTATGTTATCCCAACCTACAGACTGAAGGAGATGAAGGATATCAAACGGAGCTAAATGATCAACATTAACAGGTCGTTTAACTATAACATTGCGCAACCTAATATCCTGTACATAAGAGGGATCATTTTCGAGTGACCGAAGGTGGCACACTATTATAGGAGTTGATCGAGAAGTCGAAGGACACGAGATCCTTTCTTCTTGGTTCTACCATCTATTTGTACCAAAGATAACAAAGAACAAAGAGATTACAAAAGAGGTAGTGAGGGTTTTCACTAGATTGAATTTTTGAGAAGAAAACCCCAAAAACTACTATGAATCAAGAAATAAACCACACCAATGATGAAAAGGGAGTGCAAAGAACTTGATTCTATAAGGAAAATGAAAACCATGCACTAACCTTGAAGAAATAGGAGATGGGTTCGACCAGTCGACCTAGGAGCCGTTGGAGAAGACACCCAAAATAAAGAAAAAGTGATTTCCCCCCCCAAATGAAGCACTAAACCCGCGCTGCACGGCTAGTCGAGTACAGGCTCAACCATTCGTGCCACGACTGGTTGAGTATCTACTCGACTGGTCGTGCACAGCCCAAAATATGCAATTTTCATAAAATTTAAAATTTTAAACATTTAAAATAATAAATATATACATTATGATACAAAAATGCATGAATAATCAATTCAAATTGCACATACCAAGATCAAATTTCAATTTAGCAAACCTGCTTTTGTCAAGCGATTTTGTGAATATGTCAGCAAGTTGAGTCTCGGTCAGAATATATTCTAAAGAAATTGTCTTTTCTTTCACTAATTCACGAATGTAGTGATATCTAATGTCAATGTGCTTGGTTCATGAATGCTAGATTGGATTTTTAAATATATTAATTGCATTGGAATTATCATAGTATAAAACCAAAGAATCTTAAGCAATTCCGTAATCGCTTAGCATTCTTTTCATTCATACAAGCTGAGCACATGCATTACCTATTGCAATGTATTCAGCCTCACCAGTTGAGAGCGATACGGAACTTTGTTTCTTACTTTGCCAAGAAACTAAACAGTTCCCTACATAGAAACAATTACCACTGGTTGATTTTCTATCATCAATGTTACCAACCCAATCAGCATCTGTATAACCAGCTAATTACACACTAGTATCATGTGGATACCAGAGACTAAGATTTGCTGAACTAGCAACATATCACATAATCCGCTTAACAATAATTAAATGTGACTCTTTTGGGTCAGATTGATATTTAGCGCAAATTCCTACACTAAATGCTATATCAGCTCGGCTCGTAGTTAAATAAAGTAAACTTCCTATCATACTGCGATATAGCTTAAGATCCACACTCTTACCTGTAGAGTCTTTTGAGAGTTTTAAGGTAGTACTCATAGGAGTATCAAAAATTTTTCATTCTCAAATCCGAACATTTTAACTAAGTTCAGAGCATACTTGGTTTAAGAGATCAAGAAAACGTTAGGTTGTTGTTTTACTTGCAAGCCTAGAAAATAATTCAATTCCCCAACCATGCTCATTTCGAACTTAGACTTCATAAGATCTACAAACTCAATAGTCATGTTAACATAGGTAGATCCATATATAATATCATCAACATAGATTTGCACTATTAAAATGTGATCATTATGTTTCTTTACAAACAATGCCTTATTAACACTTCCCATTATAAAGTAATGACTTAGTAAAAGCTTAGTCAACTTTTCGTACCATGCCCTGGGAGCTTGTTTTAAACCGTAAAGGGCCTTTTTTAGGCGGTATACATGATCAGCATTCTTAGGGTCTTCAAAAACCGTTGGTTGTTCAACATACACTTCTTCATGCAAATCGCCATTTAAAAAAGCATTCTTTACATCCATTTGATATAGTTTGAACTTTCTAAAGCATGCAATGAATATAAATAGCCTAATTGATTCAAGACGAGCTATTGGGATAAAGGTTTCATCATAATCAATGCCTTCAATTTGAGTGTACCCCTGTACAACCAGCCTAGCCTTGTTTCTAATAATATTACCAAGTTCATCATACTTATTTTTGAAAATTCATTTTGTTCTAATAATATGTTTATCTTTAGGTCTAGGAACTAAGTACCTAACATCATTTTTAACAAATTGATTGAGCTCTTCTTGCATCGCAACTATCTAGTTTTCGTCAGTAAGAGATTCTTTTACATTGGCCGGTTCTATCTGAGATGTAAAGTATACATAATTACACATATCTTCCAATTGTTTACGAGTGTGCACACCAGCGAGAGGGTTTTCAAGAATCTGATTAGTTGGATGGTCTTTAACAGTCCTCAGTTAAGAGTTATTTTGACTTGATGAAGTATTTGGTTTATCAATTAAAAGAACTTCATCATTTTCTAAACTAGAGACAAGTGTATTTAAGTAATCGTCAATAATCACATTAATAAACTCTTGAATTACACCAGTCCTCTTGTTAAGAACTCGATATGCTCGACTATTTAGAGCATACCCTAAAAATATCCCCTCATCACTTTTGGTGTCAAACTTACCTAGATTTTCTCGGTCACGTAAAATTTAGCACTTGCTACCAAAAAATTGAAAGTATTTGACAGTAGGCTTTTTATCAAACCATATTTCATAAGCCATTTTACCAATTGATTTTCTAGTATAAACATGATTATTTATATAACAAGCGGTATTTATCGTTTTGGCCCAAAGATTTTTAGGGAGCTTCATACTATTTAACATTACATTTGTCATTTCTTGAAACACTCTATTTTTTCTTTCTACTATACCATTTTTTTTGTGGTGTTTTGGTGCAGAGAATTCATGTGATATTCCCTGATCACTGCAAAACTTCTCAAAACAGCTATTCTCAAATTTTGATCCATGATCACTACGGATCTTACAGACTTGAGATCCTTTTTTGTTTGGATACGTTTATGTACCCTTTTTATTTCATCGAGAGTTTCTGATTTGTCCCTTAAGAAGACTACCCACGTATATTGCCTCCTTGACTCTCTGTTCTGGTTGGTCCAATAAGATCCATGTGGAGAAGTTCGAGTAGTTTAGATGTGGCATTGGAGTTCACCTTTTTATGAATACTCCTGGTTTGTTTGCCGATCTGGCATTCACCACACATTTTGTCTATTTTCTATATTTTGGGTAAGCCTCTTACCAACTCTCTTTTGCTCAATCTATACAAGTTGCAGTAGTGAACATGTCCAAGGTATTTATGCCATAACTCAGTTTCATTGGTATGGATCATGTAGCACGATAAATTAGATGAGCTTGAATCACTCATAATATAGCAGTTTTTAGACGTTCTGCGACCAGTTAATATTATAGAACCATTTTTATTTAGAATTTCGCACCCTTAGTTAGTAAATGTTACACTATGATTATTATTGCATATTTGAGAGATGCTTAATAAGTTGTGTTTTAACCCTTCTACATATAACACATTTTCAAACAAAGGAAGGTTAAAGAGTTGAATCGTACCTTGGCCAACAATTCTGCAGTTGCTACGATCACCAGATGTGACTAAACCATCAGTCATATCTTTAAGATTAATAAACAAACCTTTGTCACCAGTCATGTGTCTAAAGCATCCACTATCTAGGCACCACTTTAAATGGCTAGAAGCTTTGAAAACAGTGTAGGCAACAAAGCAAGTAACCTTAGGAACCCATTTCATTACAGTCTTGGGTTTAGGAGTATAGTTGGTCTTCTTATGTTTGTAGTTGTTATAAGACCAACCTACTAAGTTAGATTTTAAGAGCTCCTTAAGTAAATCAAAAATTTTCTCATTTAAAGGATTACAATTCAGATATTTATAGTTGATATGATTGCTTTTAAGTTTTAAGGTTTGAAATGTCTTAGCATTTTTAGAATAGTTTTGATTCAGACTTTTCCCTCTTGAGTTTGAAGACTCCCCTTTTACAAATTTAGGTGGAGTATTCTTATCTTTAGGAGGAATACTTTTATCATAGCCCAATCCAGATTGATCGCCAAATTTTATGGATCTGGAAAAGAGATTTTCTAACTTAGGATCACCTTGGGCATACCTCCAAGTGTCTTTTAAACTCAAAAGTGAAGAGACTTCAAGTTTTAGCTTTTCATTTTTAGATTTTAAGTTTTCAACTTGAGAGGTTTTGAAATTTAAGTCACACTTAATTTTTTCAAAACAATATGAAATATGAGATTTTTCTAAAATAAGATTATCAATTTTTTTAAGTTTTGAAACTTTTCTTTCTGAAGTTTTAGTTTTACAGCAATTTTGCAACTTTTCTTGTGTAGGGCATTATAAGCATCTTGAAGATCTTCTTCATTTTTATGATCACTATTCAGATTTTCTTCACTAGTTAAATCATCATTATCTAAAAAAGTGAACTTGGCTAGAGTCATAAGGGCTTTAACTTCATTACCCAACTCGGTTTCAAAATCTTCTGACTCAGAAGAGGCTTCAGAGCAGGAAGATTCATCCCAAGTAGCCAACATACCTTTCTTTTTTCGGTTTATCTTTTTTAGGGCAGTTGTTTACTAAATGCCCATATTTATGGCAGTTATAACATTGACTGTCTTTTAAAGATTTTCAGGTTTTAGATTTAGATCTTTTCTTTTCATTAGGTTTTTGTAAATCAACCCTCTTTTTACTTTTGAAAATCTTATAAAACTTTTTAGCTAAAAGGAGTGTATCATCTTCAGAATTTTCTAAATTAGAATTACTACTATTTTTTTGAGAAATACATTTAGAAGATTTAAGAGCAATGGATTTACCTTTAGGAGCTTTAAAGTTCAACTCATAGGTTTGTAATGAGCCAACTAATTCTTCTACCCTCATATTATCCATATCACGAAGTTCCTGGTTCGCAGTCACCTTTGAATTGAACCGTTCAAACAATGAGCGTAGTATCTTTCCACAGACTTTATGTTTTGGGATTCTATCATCGAGACTCCATATAGAGTTAACAATGTCATCTAATCTTGTATAGAAGTCAATGAAAGTTTCACTTTCTTCCATACATATTTTCTCAAATTTAGTTGTGAGGATTTGGACTTTAGATTCTTGACAATTGTTGTTCGCTCATGTGTCATTTCTAAAATATCACAGGCTTGCTTCACAGTATCACAGGATATAATGCTCTTGAATTCATCCAGTGCTAGTGTGCACGTGATTGCATTTAGAGCCTTTGCATTGGCACTACTCTCACTTTTCTAAAGAGTGGTCCAAGAAAAATAAGGTGAGACTTTCATAGTTTTGGATCCGTCGGTACTAATTACTTCAGTGGTAGGAGGGGTCCAATTAGTCACTGTGGCTTGTCACACGCTCTCATCTATGGATATTAAAAAAATTCTCATTCTGGCTTTCCAATAGGCATAATTGGAGCCATCAAATGGTGGAGGCCTAGTAACTGAAAGGCTATCAAATTTTGACATCTTAATAAGCTCAGATCGATTAGCTTAGGAAATTAATCTAAAAGAAATAATAATTAAAGCGAGCTATTAGGCTTTGATACCACTTGAAAAGGCTGAGCTAAGAGTCCTAGAGGGGGGGTGAATAGGACTATTCCAAATTAAAAATAAACTGCGAAATTTAAACAAATATAAATAAAGATAGAGCTAAACAATCCCACAATGTAAAAATGTAAAATAACCTCAAGTGTATAAGTATTGAGAGGTTGATACGGATGTTGTTCTAAGGACAACCTTACACCAAAAATCAATAGCTTATGGTAGGACAACCTGATTCCTAGCACGGTCTGTGTATCAAAATCTCAAAGCAATATAGAGGAATAAAGAAATAAATAGCAAAGGAAATAACTAAGCTATTACAACATTCCCACACTTACATAAAAGAAATTATAACATTCTCCACAAATGCATAAAGGAAAATTACAACATCTACAAAATAAAATAATCAATCAATCACCATAAGACCAGAAATTATAGTGGTTCGCTTGTGTGTACACCAACTGTTTAGAAAAATAGCCACACAACTACTCCACTCCTAATATCCTCACACAGTGGATATTAGCGTTCATTATGAAAATAGGTTTTTCAAGGTTCACCCAAAACCTTCACAATTGTGTCTTTCAAGTGGGCTTACACAATTCAAAAACCCCACACTCTAAGTTTTCTCGATCACCTCATACGAACCAAAAGAAAGAGATTTTTCTGGCAAAATCTTAATGAAACCAAAAGAATGAATTTACAAAACAGTAAAATACTTATCTGGATATTCTTCTTTTGATGCAGCCCAGAAGAACCAATCAGGAGTAGAAGTTCAACGTAGAAGTTCAATGTTCACACTCATGAAATGGTTCTAAATTCTAAATTGATTTTAAATTAAATCACCTTGGGCTAGCTTGATTTGATTTTGATTCCAAGAATGAGAATACTTCAATCCCTCTTTCAAATAAAATTGAAATGTAGAATACAAAATCAAATGCAAAAACCTAATTAAAGAGAATATGAAATGAGCATTAAATAGCTTAAGAATATCACTAACTTATCTCTCAGAGCGACGTATCGATTTTTTTTTAATTGAATATCAAACTCTGAATTTCGTGATCTATTTATAAGTGTAGAAATCGCATCTACGACTGGTCCTAAGGTCGGTTCAACTAGTAGAAGGACCAACAAACTTTTGAAAATATGGGCACAATAAGATCAAATCGTTTCACGACTGGTCGAAGGACCTGGTCGACCGGTCGATTAGGCTTCACGACCAGTCAAGTCCTGTCCACGACTGGTCGAAGGACCTGGTCGACCGGTCGAGTAGGCTTCACGACCGGTCAAGTCCTGTCCACGACTGGTCGTGTGGAACTCAAATTAGTTGCTAGACTTTGAGTTGAGCCTGCAGGACTAGTTGAAAAACAGACTATGCACTTATAAAATGACCCAATTAAATTATGTATTCAAAGTGACCTATCCTATGGTCAATCTAGGCTCATTCATACCTTATAAGTAATATATGAACATTGAATCTTCTTTTGCTTTAGTTGATAGTCGTTCTTTGAAGTTCACAAAGCTTGAGATCTTGACATACGATGAAGCTTGATCTTGAGACCTTTTGAAGCTTGAAATTGAAGTACTTGTCTTGTATTCCAACTTGAGTTTTGAGTACCAAAGTGAAAACTATTGTCTTGCCTTTAGATAAAGCTTTGAAACCTTGAACTTTGAAGTTTAAAGGAGTGAACTATGTACTTGAACTTATATATCTCTTGATCTTGCATTTGAAGTTCTTGAGGTAAAGACCTTTGATCTTGTACATGAGATGCAATGTCTTGAACCTGTAGCTGAGCTACACAAGACACATATTTCAAGAGGTTTTGACACTACAAAATTTAATAATAATAGGGGCTAGAAAACATAGCACTTACAGTTTTTTCAGCCAATTTTAGGATTCTTTTTCTTCACTTCAAACCTTCAATTCTCTTCATTCCTCAATTGGTTTCCTTGGATCTTTGGCATGTAAATTCTTCTTTAATAACCTCAAAATCTCTAAATCTTTATTTAGTAATATTTTGAGCATAAATCTTCTTTTTTATATCAATTTCACCTTAAGCTTTCAAGATCACCTTACACATGAAAACATGGAAAATTAGATCGATTAAACACTATCATGTTTATAAAACCAACGTATAAATAGGGGGAAATATGCAATATTTCACACTCAACATAACCCCCAACCAGCATTTTGCTAGTCCCGAGCATAACATGCATGAGTAAATCTTTAATTATTAAGGTTTAAACCTCTTTCAGAAAACAATCTTTTGCGTACTTAAGTATGAAAGAGTATAATCAAGATGAGAAAGTGGAACTTTGAAAACGTAGAGTTGAATCACATAAGGAATCAATCAAATATGTTCTTTATCAATCACTTAGTAGCATAAGTTCATATATCAAGTTTTTCAATGTGCTCAGTGAATTTCAACATACTTTCCATAAAAATACTATCATTTCATAATATTAGATATGATCATTACTTCAAGATTAATTGACTAGTTAAATTCTGATTCCAAACTTATTCCATTTTTCTTCTTTTTCCACTTTTTGATTTTATATCGATGGTCCCTTTTATTTATTCATTTTTTATTCTTTTCTAGTATTTTCATCATACATGACCTTTTTGTGGATCTTTCTATTTTTAAATCGGTCCTTTCATCTTTTTAAGGTGGATAAAATTCTCCAGACTCAATTCTTAATATCTATTAATTATACACATGCTAACGATCAAAAATTCTAGCACTAATCATAAAAAGCATATTGAATGTGTTTTGTGATTTAGATCAACATGATCTTCAAACTTTCCCTTAATCAATTAAATGAAATAACTTAAGTGATAGTCTACTTAGTTTATCAAACTCCAACAATTCAAAATTCAATTTCCATGTTATCATCATACTCAAAACATTCTTAAGTGCATGAACTATCGCTTTCCAAATAGGTTTTTAATTTAAAATTTTGAAAATTTCTAAAATTTTTACTCAAAGACTAAAAGAATACTGATTAGCTTACTTAATCCACACCCCCAACCTAAAATCTACGTTGTCCCCAATGTAAAAGAGATAAGCATATACTGCATATGAGGAAATGAAGGGAAAAATAGAAGTGATGGTAAGATAGTACCTAAAAGAGAAATTTGAAGTTTTTTTAAAGTTCTCAACATGTAAATGGGTTAATACGAAGACTAAACAAACTGAAATCAAATTATACTAATCTTAAATCATATGCATGCAACTAACCTAACTACACCTTCATCAGACTAGGAGGTCAATCATGGTACATAAGATCAATCAGAGGTATAAACATATCCTTTGAGTTAAACTTCTCAACAAACGGCTTAAGACAATGTCCATTTACTTTGAAGACATTGTCATTCATTAGATTCTTTATCTCGACAGCCCTATGAGGGTAAACGTTCGTAACAGTGAAAGAGCCAGTCCAATGAGACCTAAGTTTACCCGAAAAAAGATGTAATTGATAATTGTACAGAAGGACTTTTTAGTCACTTATGAATGATTTTTGAAGAATGTTTCGATCGCAGAACACCTTCTTCCTTTCCTTATAAATTTTTGAGTACTCATATGCATCATTTTAGATTTCTTCGAGTTCATTCGATTAAAGTTTGCGCAGCGAACCAGTGTTGTCCAAGTTAAAGTTCGGATTTTTGATAGCCTAGTGGGCTTTATGTTCCAACTCGACAGGCAAGTGGTAAGCTTTCCCACAGACGAGTTTAAAGGGAGACATTCCAATGTGGGTCTTAAAAGCTGTATGGTAAGCCCATAAAGCATCAATCAAGCGAATTGACCAATCATTATGATCAAGGTTAACCATTTTTTTTTTAAAAAATTGTTTGATTTTCCTATTGGAAATCTCAGCTTGTCCGCTTGTCTGCGGGTGATATGAAGTGTTCACTTTATGATGTTAGTGCACTTATTTACACATATGTTTGTCAATCACGTGACTAGTTGTGTCAAGTAGTCGGATAAGTCCTTTGCAAATGAAAACCAATGATGCAATTAGAGTAGAAGCCTGAGCTACAAAGTCTGTAAGACCCGTATCCTAGCCTGTACCATTCCATAGACTTCCACGGTCCTCCCGATCGAATTCCAGCGACCTGCGATCTGTCATCGGTAGTTGCAGTAACCTTGAGTCATGTCCCATATTCAAGATTCAGCTCAACCCGAGACTTATACCCTTGCGACCGCGCCGTCGCTACAGTTTCGATGCTGCGTATTACGCACCGAGGCGATACCCAGGCTAGGAGATGTCGGCCTGTGTCCAGTCCGAGGAAAATGCCACGTATTATAAAACTCAAGAGAATCTCTACAACATATCACATCAATCAAGTACACATCACTCCCATCACTCATACCCATCCCTAAGTACAACACCCATCCCTAAAGTCAACTCTTCCATCACTCACCATCTCTCTCACTCTCTTACAACCTCTCTCTCATATCTCTCTCTCTCATTCTCTAAGCAACCCAACCGTCCAAGGCATGAGAGCTCCATGAGAGAGCTTTGTGTGGCCCACTTCCCACCTCCTCATCTCTCATCTCCGCCCTTCATTCTTCATCATCCTCCATCAAAGTCGAAGCCGAGGAGCTAGGGATTCCTTCGGACCAAGAAGATCGAATGGTGGGTGCTTTTATTTGTTGATTTTGTGAATTGAGAGCCCACATATGTGGGACCCATCTTGATGTATTCATGTATAGGGAGGGCCCATAGTGGCGGGGTCCCTCCATCTCGTCTCTCTCTCTCTCTCTCTCTCTCTCTCTTTCATTTTCCTTAGTGATGATGATGATGTGAGTGTCCCACCTATGACACATGTATTATATCCATACCGTCCGTTTTGGGACATATGGACCCCACCTTGATGAATGGATTAGCCACACCGTCCATAAGTGGGCCACATGAACATGGGACCATCTCAATATATGTGGCTGGTGAGCCACGAGTACATGGACCCCAAGTGATGTATGTGAACATCCATGCTGCCCATCCATCTTACTGGACTGGTGGGCCACACGTGTGGTCCCACCTTGATGTATGTGTATGTGGTGTTCACCGTCCATTGTAGGATGGTGGGACCCACGTGATATATGTGATTTGCATCCAGACGCTAGTCCTATTAAAAGGATATAATATTATACAATATTTGGATGGTGCTAGTTTACGTGGGAAACGTTTGGATGGTGCTGATTTACCTGGTTAATGTTTGGATAGTGCTGATCATCATTAGTGGGCCATGTGCCCCATGGAATGATAGTGTACAGTGATACACATGTTACACCTACAACTATTGAAATGATTTTTAGTATGGTCCAAGCCCACTTGAGGCCCATTGGTGCAGCCCACCCATAAGGCCCATCATGATGTATATTTGAGGCCCATATGAAGGGGCCCACCTATTTGTGTTTTTGGCCCATGTGATGGGGCCCACCTGCTTGAATCTAAGGCCCATGGGCAAGGCCCATTGTGATGTATTCATCACCTATGGGCAAGGCCCGTTGTGATATGTATTGGGCCCATGATGTGTGGCCCGCTTGATGTATTTGAGGACCAGATACGTGGTCCATTTGATGTATATGAGACCCATGTGTAGGGCTCGCATGCTTTGTATTTGAGGCCCATGTGTAGGGCCCACCTATTGTGTATGTAGCCCTTGTATTAGGCCCATTATGATGTATATTAGGCCCTTGAGTGAGGCCCATGGTGATATATGTTAGGCCCTTATGGGAGGTCATGGGCCCACTTTATGTTTAGCTCTATATGGGCCCTCTGCTCGGGAGCAATGTTGGTTAAAGGTCCACATTGATGGGCCATGATGGTTAAATGTTCACATTGTGACCTTCCTTTAGGCACATTCGGCCCAGTCTCGTCATTCTCTAGTGGGTTACCCCAAACGATTGGGCCCCAATGATATTGCTTGGTCCATCATCGTGTCCATTTATGGATCCCGCCTTGTTTATAGGCTCGTTCATTCCAATTGTTGAGGTTGAGGCCGATTCCGATTGTCAAGGCCGATTCTGATTGTTGAGGCCGATTCTAATTGTAGAGGTCGAGGCCAATTGTTGAGGCCGATTCCGATTGTCAAGGCCGATTGTCGAGGCCGATTCCGATTGTTGAGGTCGATTGTCGAGGCTCCGATTATTGAGGTCGAGGCTGATTCCGATTGTTAAGGTCGAGGTCGATTCCGATTGTTGAGGTCAAAGTCGATTCCGATTGTCGAGGCCGATTCTGATTGTTGAGGTCAAGGCCGATTCCGATTGTCGAGGCCAATTCCGATTGTTGAGGTCGAGGCCGATTATTGTCAAGGCTGATTGTTGAGGTCGATTTCGATTATTGAGGCCGATTCCGATTATTGAGGTCGAGGCCGATTGTCAAGGCCAATTTCGATTGTTGAGGTCGAGGCCGATTGTTGAGGCTGATTCCGATTGTCAAGGCCATTTGTTGAGGCCGATTTTGATTGTTGAGGTCAAGGCCGATTGTCAAGCCTGATTCCAATTGTTGAGGTCGAGGTCAATTCCAATAGCCCATGTTTAAGACCCAATGTGATGTATATGCGGCCTATGTGATAAGCCCATTATGGTGCATTTGAGGGCCAGGAGACGGAGCCCATTATGATGTATATTAAGCCCATGTGAGAGGCCCATCGTGATGTGTATTAAGCTCTTAAGTTAGGCCCATGGTGATATATGTTAAGCCCTTATGAGAGGCCCATCGTGATGTGTATTAAGCTCTTAAGTAAGGCCCATGGTGATATATGTTAGGCCCTCGTGGGAGACCATGGGCCCACTTTATGTTAGGCTCTATGTGGGTCATTCCTTTAGGGTAATGTTGGTTAGATGTCCACATTGTCGAGGCCAATTATTGATGTCAGTTATTGATACCGATTATGAGTGTGTGACAGCATAGCATAATAATACATGCTTATATACATCATCTACATGATTGTTATGAGATGTGGTTGACCATTGCATATGTCATTGGACAAGTTGCTATAAGACTCCTTGATAGGTGAAGGTTATAGCACATGAGCACACGGTATGCGCAGGATTGATGCATGACTAGATTGTATGACTCATGCATCTTGCATTGTGTGTTGTGATTACTGTACGCCCTAGTGACATCAGGGCCATAGCCTCCACAGGCATGTCATGGATGGCTAGATGGGACATCGAAAATGTTTAGTTCAAGCATCTGGGCACTTTGGATGTCCGTGGGTGAAAATCCCTAAACCTCTGTGGCTAGGAGACACCCCAATGTCGAGACCGAGTGGATACATAAGTGCTCGAGTGTCGAATACCAGGAGGCCGCGTCTCCCACTATGTCGCAGTTGGTTGGGAGGGGGTGTGACCTTACCCGCCTGAGAGTAAGGGGTATAGCTAGGCTGAGTTTGACCATCTCGTGATTGGGTCTGCCATCGACGTGTCGGGTAAATATTGGCTGACTACTGGTCAGGCTGATGGTGAGGTCTCTTCCACTTGCATGGTCGCACGTCAGTGGGCGGCGGTTGTATGTAGAGTATACTAGACCCCTGTGATGTTCTCAAAGAGGAACCATACTGATATGTAGACTTATTGAGCAGGAGTTGCATACTCATTCACTTATTCACTATCCACTCGGTCTGGTGGTGCGCAACCATTTGTTACATGTACCTTTACAATGGCCAGGATTTCGATTGGGGCGCGTGACTAACCTGAGATCAGGAGTTTACCACATTGGGTTTGACTATCCAAATTTATGTATGGGACTAGTTTGAATAGAATTCCCTTGTGATGGACCTCATAGCTTGCGATACTACATACTATCATCCCGACTTCACTCCAGCTTGGTCATTTCATTTGCACTGCATATTGCATTGCATCCTCGGCATTTGATACTTGACTCTTTATGGCATTGTATTGAATACTTGGCTTACTATGTCTCCGCATTGCATAGTTGATCTACATTACTTCCTCAGTATTTGCCTTATTATGATATGCATTGCTTACTCTGATATCGTATGATTCATGACCCTATCAGCATGTTTCCGCTTACTCTGATTAGTCGGATATTGCTTACTTGGTACTTATCTTGTGCACACACTTACACCACCCTCTAAGATTTCTATAAGCTTATGCACGATAGATGCATGCAAGTGGCGTTAGGTTGCAACAGCGTTGAGCATAGAGCTTGTAGCGCTCTTCTGGGGTTTTGATTTTGACATATGTATTTCCCTTTCAGCATTGTATTCAAATATTTATATTAGTAGATATGTGATGATGTTGTTGCCTTTGTGACTTGGGTAAACTTGTGGTTATGCTTCTTACGAGAAAAATGTACATTGGAAAATCCTCCTGATAGGATCCCAGGATCTGAATCTGGCATATGAGTGCTGGAAGCCGAGAATGGGGTACTACGGAGGCTGTCGGCACCGGATTCGGCGTCGAGATGCCAGTGAGTCCGATCTCCCGGTTTGAGGTGTGACAAAGTCAGATTCTAAAGAACCTTCAATGATCAAGATATTGCCTATAGATGACTTTAACCTAAATAGGAAAACTCATTTAAGTCATCTATTCAAGCTAATTCCAAGTTCATACCTTTTATCTTTTTAGTCTTGGCTTTAGGAAGTTCCAAGTTGTTGAATGATTTAATGGACAAAGAGTTAAAACAAGAAAATCTACTCACATTAGGTAAGAAAATGTGCCACCGAACAGCACCTTCAGTAGCACTGGAGATGCCTTCAGTATCATCGAAAGTGCTCAAAACATTCCAGCAGCTTTCAAAGAATATTCGGTACCACAAATTCAAAATTTGGTACCATGACCCTTACCAATGAACAACTTTCGGTACCACCAAAAGTAACAAAAATCATCTAGCAAACTTCAGGATCTAATTCGGTACTACAAAGCAATAATTTGGTACCATCGACTATGTTTAGGTACTACCGAAGGTTCACTCAGTAGCACCAATAACTAGTCGTTATAGATCCGTTGGGCCCTTTTCTCTATAAATATAGGACCCGAAACTTTGTAAAAAAGAGTGGATTTAGGCATTTCAGAGTCCCTAGGTTGTCCCAAGCTCAAATCATTCATCTTAGACTCTATCCACATGAGATTCATATTCTTTTTATTGTGATTTTTTACTCATGAGCATTCAAAGCTCCTATTAATGAAGAATATGATCTCAAGCCTCCTCTAGAGTGTAGAGACCAAACATATAGGTAAAACCTTAGTCTTCATGATACTCTAGAGCATCCATCAGTTGAATCTCTTAGGAAATCCATTCATAACCTTCATTAGAGATTCAACCAACTCTCATTAACTTGGTCACCTTTATAGGAACATCATATGCAAGGTTCTTGGTCGTGAAGCTAAAACAATAGGTAAACTGCAGCATAGCGATTGGGGGAGCATCGGGGAGCTGATTCAAGTATGAAAGATCGAAGATCAAGCAACCCAAGACAAGCTACAAGAGAGGACTCATTCCGACAAGTAAGTGTCATTATTAAGAGTCTAAAGTTTAGTCTCTATCCTCATGTAGGATTGAGGCTAAGAGTTTTCTATTAACAAACTCGTATAGGTGTCTTGTGTGGGAACTTGGCCAATGGGCCTAAAAGTAGGTGCCTTATGTGGGACCTTGGCTGGTGGGCCTAAATGGAGGTACCTTGTGTGGGACCTTGGCCGGTGGGCCTAAACGGAGGTGTCTAGTGTGGGACATGGGCCGTGGGGCCTAAACGTAGGTTCTTAGTGTAGGACCTTTACTCGTGTGTAGAGCATAAATTGTTGAGTCCTTTGTGTAAGGTTGGAAAGGTTAATGGTGAACCTAATTTAAAACTATTCATAGTGAAATTCGACACACTCTAGGAGAGAGTGCGGTTGTTGGGAGTCGAGTAGGCAAGTAGCCAAACCACTATACATGCCTGTGTTTGGAATTGATATTTGCACATCTATTTTATTATGCTTATGTGTCTGAATGCTTAAGTATATATGCATGATTAGATGTATGCCAAGGATTGATAGGTACAGTATTTCATATACACATGTTCACTATATTATAGGCTAGTCATTTAATCTGCTTATCTTGAATAGCCTATGTGATTGGATCCTTTATTGGCTTGGAAGCCTCTAGAGTTAAAGTGCCTTGCTTAGTATAAAGTACCAAGTAGTTTGTATTATGCAACTAGGATTTTTAAATAGGCAAAATAATTGAAAAGTCCTATTCACCCCCATCTAGGACTCTTGGAGTATTTCATACTTCTACTACAACGGTCTAAACCGCAATTTCAATTGGTATCAGTGCAAGGTTCCTCTTGAAGGGTTTAACAACCTAGAGGGAGATCTTGACAAAAGTAGTAGTTATAGATATTAAAGAAATAATTGACATCAAATCAATGAGGAAAAAGAAGAAGAAGGAAAAGAGAGTATACATGATGCCTGTGATCAACTCTACATACATAGCGTTAGTATTCTTAGAAAACTTGACATTTCAGAAAATAAAATTAAACAATTTCAAAAAGATCTAAATGAAACATCAAGAATAAATACACAAATGATAAATGATCTTCAACAATATCATATTGAAAATGACAAGCTTGAGAGAACCTCAATATCCTTTGAGTCTGAAAATCAGACATTAAATAAACAGATCAAACTCCTAGAATGAAAAAAATGAAGGACTCAAAAATGAAAACCATAAACTAAGATTTGATTTAGAGAAGTCAAAATGGTCTGTTGAACTTAGTTACAAGTTTTCATAAAGTAGTGAAAAATTGGATAAACTACTAGGGATGGGAAGAAGCCATAAAGACAGAAGAGGGTTAGGCTATGAATATAGAAAATTAAGACCTGTTTCTGCACCACCTATAATTAAGAAGGCGGTTGCATGTGGAAGCAACATAAAAACCACTCCAATCTGTTACTCATGTAGAGATTTCAAACACTACAAATTTGAATGTCTTGCATCTAGTAGGTCTCACTCCATTTCCAGGTTAAACCATACAAGAAAATTCAAATTGACTGAAAACATCACGAAAACAAAGAATTCTCCAAAGCATACACCATATGAAGGAAGAAAATATCCTACACCACCTAAAGCGACTGATAGGATGGTGGAATTGATAAATTAAGTGGCTCAATTAAATTGAAAAACCTAAGACTTGATGAATCAAGGAAATCTGGTTTAGACAGATGAGAAATAAAAGAAAACCCAAGGTGAAACCATATTTCCCAAGAAGACTGTCACTAAATGGGTTGTAAAGAACAAGAACAATTGCCTTGTGATCCACACGACACTTAAAGCAGGCAACAATTCTAAGTGGTATCTTGATAGCGGGTGCTCCAGACATATGACATGTGATCGGACCCAATTCTGTGATTATTCAGAATTTGATGGTGGGTCAGTCACATTTAGAGATGGAAGCTCTGCCAAGATTGTTGGAAGAGGGACAATAGTTGGGCCCGGTTTGCCCAAAATTGAGGATGTTCTTTACGTGAAAGGGTTAAAACATAACCTCCTAAGCATCTCCCAAATCTGTGACAAAGAACACTTAGTCACATTCTCCAAGAATGTGTGTAAGATCTCAAACCTTGTAGGCAAACTTATCATTAAAGGTGTACACGATCCGAGCTAGCTCGGTTAGCTCGCTCGACTTGACTCGACTCGAAAAAGCTTGATTCGACTCATTTCGAAGCTGAGTACGAGCCAAGTCGAGTCGATTTTTTGAGCTCGAAAGTGAGTTCGAGCTGAGTTCAAGCTGGCCCTAGCTCGACTCGACTCGGATCGAACCCAGCTCGAATCGAACTCGTAACGAACCAGTTCGGTAACTCGGTTACTTTGATATTTATGTTGCTCACCAAGTGTTTGATGAAATGACTAAGAAACGTGTGGTTGGTGGCAAGGAAGGTATATATATGAAACCAACACCCTTTTTTCTAAATTTTTATGTTGCTTAGAGGGTGTTTGATAAAATACCTGTAAAACCATTGCTACTGTCTCAAATACAGTGAGATTTTGAACGTATAGTGCAGATGTTTGGGAAAATGCTGCAATGGCGAACTCGGCTCGATCTTGGCTCGAACTCGACTCGAACTAGCCCAAGCTGCTGATAGAACCAAGCTGAGCTGGCCAGTCAGGCTTAAGGACCGAGCCAAGCCGAGTTCGGGCTGAGTTCAGCTAATGGCCGAGCCGAGTCGAGTTAAGGGTGGCTCAACTTGGTTCCACTCGATGTACACCCCTACTTATCATGAAAGGTCTTCGTACAAGTGACAACTACTATGTAATTGAAAGCAGTAAAGAGAGTGTCTCATCCACAAAATGCCACATGGTCTTAAATAATGAATCCAAGTTGTGGCATCAAAAACTTGGACATGCCACTACCAAAATTTGGCTAAACTTAGCTCAAAAAATTTGATAAGAGGTCTTCCTAAAATTAGAAAGAAGGAGAAGATTGTGTGCGATGATTATCTTAAAGGTAAACATATTAAAGTTGGACAGAAAAAGACAACCACCGTAACAAATTCCAAACCACTTGACCTATTGTACATGGATCTAGTGGGACCTACCAAAGTTGAGAGCCATGGAAAAAAGAGAGATTTTTTTTGTGGTAGTGGATGATTATTCCAGATTTACTTGGATAGTCTTTCTTCAAGAAAAATCCAATGCCTTTGATGAATTCCAGAAGATGATAAAACGACCTCAAAATGAAAAAGGATATTGTATAAGTCGTATTAGGAGTGATCATGGTGGGGTGTTTAAGAATGATCGATTCGAAATGTATTATGACAAATATGGAATCAGACATGAATTCTTAGCTCCAAAAACACCTTAATAGAATAGAGTGGTGGAAAGAAAAAATCAGGTATTGCAGGAAATGGGCTCAGTTATGCACAATAATAAAAACATGGTTAAAAGTTTCTGGGCCGAAGTTGTCAATACCGCCTACTATATAATTGATAGGGTATATCTTAGAGTAAGATTGAATAAGACTCCATATGAACTATGGAGTGGAAAACAACCTAGTGGAAAATATTTTTGTGTCTTTGGTAGTAAATGCTATATTCTTAAAGACAGAGAACATCTAGGCAAGTTTGACTCTAAAAGCGAAGAAGGTATCTTTCTAGGATATTCTATTAACAGTCATGCTTATAGTGTACAATTTAAGGACACTAACTATTCAAGAATCAATCAATATGGTTGTTGATGATCAACCACATGATGAAAATAGTCCTAAAATTGATATAGAGGATGAAGTAGACACATTCACAATAGGCAAATCAGATAACAAAGTCAATTCACCTCGTGAACCTCAACCGTCGAATAACTTTCCATTCATTAAGGATCATCCCATCAATCAAATCATTGGAGATCATATTGATAGTGTGAAAACTCGACGCCAACTTGAAGGTATTTTCGTCATATGTGCTTCACTTCTAAAATTGAGCCCAAAAATGTTATAAAAGCTCTCCAAGATGAGTTTTGGATTGCAGCTATGCAAGATGAGCTCCAACAATTTGAAAGGAATGAAGCGTGGCAGCTAGTTCCCAGGCCACTTGATACTAACATCATCAAAACAAAGTGGATATTCAAAAATAAGTCTGATGAATTTGGGAATGTAGTAAGAAATAAAGCAAGACTCGTAGCATAAGGCTACTCACAAATTGGGGGCATTGATTTTGATGAAACGTTTGCCCCTGTAGCTCGCCTCGAGTCTAAAAGAATTTTCATGTTTGTTTCCTATGTGCTAAAATTTAAATTATTCTAAATGGATGTCAAAAGCACCTTTCTCAATGGTGTACTAGAGGAAGAAGTATAAATCGAACAACCAAAAGGATTTCTAGATCCTAAGTATCCTCAACACGTATACAAATTGAGTAAAGAGCTTTATGGATTAAAACAAGCACCCTGAGTATGGTATGAGCGTTTGACACAATTTTTGCTAGATCACCATTTTTGTAAGGGGGAGTGTTGATAAAACACTATTTACTCAAAAGATTGGGAATATCTTACTCATTGCCCAAATTTATTTAGATGTCTTTGGATCCACTTATGAAGATGCTGCTCATGAATTCGCCGAATTGATGAAATCCGAATTTGAGATGAGCATGGTTGGTGAGCTAAATTCTTTTGGGGATTACAAGTGAAACAATTTGCAAATGGTATATTTGTATGTCAGTCCAAATATGCAAAAGATTTGATAAAAAGATTTAGACATGACTCTATCCGCACTCAGAATACTCCCTTGTACACCACTCTCAAACTTTCTAACGATGTCAATGGGAAGAGTGTGGATCAACACTTGTATCGCCGTATGATAGGCAGCTTACTCTACCTAACTGCGAGTCGGCCTGACATTTCTTTTAGTGTTGGTGCATGCGCTAGATTTCAGGCCAATCCTAAAGAATTACACATATCTGCAGTAAAAAGGATTATACAATATGTGGCTGGGACTGTTGATTTTGTCTTATGGTACCCATTTGACACATCTACCATCATTGTTGAGTACTCAGATGTTGATTAGGCAGGGATCATTAATGATCGCAAGTCCACTAGTGGCAGTTGTTTCTATATTGGAAATTATCTTGTATCATAGCACAACAAAAAGTAAAATTCAATCTCATTATCTACTGTTGAAGCCGAATACATTACAGCTGGTAGTTATTGTGCACAGCTTCTGTGGATGAAGCAAATGTTGATGGATTATGGCATTACACAATCTACAATGACACTATTTTGTGATAATACAAGTGTCATCAATATCTCCAAAAATCCAGTTCAACATTCACGAACAAAGCACATAGATATTCGACATCACTTTCTATGTAAACTTTCCAACAAAATTTTATCACATTAGAACATGTGCCACTGAGCAACAATTGGCCGATATTTTAACAAAACCATTGGATGCCAAAAAATTTAGGGATCTCTAAAATTCTGTTGGAGTCTATGCGATTTAACATTACTTAAAGGCCCACTGTGTTTAACTGCCATATTTGAGGAATCTTATTCTTAGTATTTCTTTTTAAACATATATGTATATTCAATTTTGATGCATAAGCTTTACTCGTCTTTTTGGACATATATGTTGTTAATATTTTTTTGGATGTACAAAATACATATGAAAGAAATGTACTTGTACATCATTCTAGAAATACTTATAAATACATTTTTAAGTACCTTAGGTAGCATCGAATTAACTATCAGTGGTACAGAAATCGGGCGGGTGACCCCCTTTTTTTAACCTAACTTTTTGTCGATTTCCTTTAACCTTCGGTTGTAAGTTTTCCTATTGAAATCAACCATTTCCAAGGCATTCCTCAGGTATTTTTCCTCCATATATTCATTTCTTCATAGGATTTTCTTCTTTTTTACTCCACCCGTGTCATTTCTACTCCATTCCCTTATGGAAGGTCGAGGTTATTCTCCTCCAAGGGAGGGACGCAACAAAAAGAAACATGATTAGGGAGAATCGCCTAGCACCAAGACTAAACTATGTGCCCCAAAAAGAGGTCAAAATATTCATCAAAATACTTGACCTTCCGGTCCCCAAGAAGATCCCTCTCCTCCTCTGTGTCCCATCGTGGCCTGTTTTGCTTCTCGAAAAATCATGTGTGAAAGGAATGTTGATGCCTCATGTCTCGAACTATATAATGTCTATGATATTCTTCACAACTGTGGTTAGGATCCCGTTTTGTCTCTTGGAGGGGAAGTTGATGCCAACCTAGTCAAAACCCTTTTGTCTCATTGTACACAGTCGGAAGATCATGACTCTCTTGCCATTACAGTCCACTGTCGTGGGAAAACTTTTCATATTATCCCCACCAAAATAGCTTCTTTGATCAAAATTCCTCTCTGCTCAGAACAACCATCTGAGCTCAATTGACCGATGGTGAGAAATGCATTGTTTTGACCGAATTTCTTTGCAATGGTCAGAATATTAAGTGGAGCAAAGGCAATGCTCTCTGTGCTACTGCAATGTCCAATGACTATCACATTCTACATCTAATATCCATGTCCAATGACTATCACATTCTACATCTAATATCCATGTCCAATGTATATCATCAGTCGGGTAATTACACAAAACTTACCCCGTTCATGGTCGAAACTTTATATAAACTCGGAACAGGGGAACCACTGTGTCTTCCCACAATGATATTCCAGCAAATTGTGTTTGCCTTTGAGTCAAATACCTATGGAATACCATTCGGGCAGTTGCTCTATCGGTTGGCTAACCAATTCGGGATAAAGGGAAACACGGGCGAAGTTCTCACTGCCTCCAGCATCACAACTCTCAGCATTACACGAATGTAACTTTCAGCTCAGCATGGTACGAGACCTCACTCTGAGGCTGATGGCCCTCTAGTAGCGGTTCCTGCATCTACCAAAGATGATGCAGCTGCACATCCTGCTCCTTTTGCCTCCTTAGATGAAACTCTCAACATTCTTAGAGAGCAACAAAATGAGATCATTGAACGCCAGTCTCGATTAGAAAAGTTAGTTCATTCTATTCAAAAGACTATGCAACGCATTGCAACTCATCTGTCTTTTCATCAGGATGATTCCGTGGAGGCTAAGGAGCCAGGCCCTTCTTAAATCTACTAATTCTATGAATGTGCTATGATAACTTGTTGTGTGTTGTTTCAACTGCCCCATGTAGGCTGAGATTTTGTTCCGGATAATTATGCCCTTAAGGGCTTGTTGGTTTTTGGATGATGAATGATTCTACCCAAGCTTAGGGTAGTAATTTTGATGAATTTATGATGATATCCATTATGCTCATGTTTGCTATTTTTTTTTCATGGTTATATTTCTTCTAACATGGGTTATATATTTCTTCTAACATGGGTTATATATTTCTTTTGATCACATAATGCTTATATATTTCAAAACTCTTCCATTCTAACCTTATGTGATTTGCATATTCTCTCTCTACATTGAATTTCATCATATATTGGCTTGCTTCTTGGTAAATCATTTGCTAATAACTAACAAAAAGGGGGAGGAGAAACATATCCACCCAAAACACTCCATTGTTTTCTGTAGAATACAGGTTGATCATGGAAGAAATTACGGGGGAACAACATATCTATGTTACATATCTTCTCTTTTGTTTAAGTTGTAATTTGGTACGTGATATGTAATCTTTTATTGTTTTAGTAGGTCATGGTATGGATCATGATAGTGTCCTAGGATAGGTTGTTTTTTTCACGTAATTGACAAAGTGGGAGATTGTTAGTGCACTTATTTGCACATATGTTTGTCAATCACGTAACTAGTTATGTCAACTAGTCAGATGAGTCCTTTGCAAATGAAGACCGGCAACGCAACTGGAACAGAAGCCCAAGCTACAAAGTTAGATTCTGAAGAAGCTTCTACGATCAGGATCTCACCTATAGATAACCTTAACCTAAATAGGAAAACTCACTTAGGTCATCTATTTAAACTAATTCCAAGTTCATACTTTCTATCTTTTTAGTCTTAACTTTAGGAAGTTCTAAGTTGTTGAATGATTTAATGGACAAAGAGTTAAAATAGAAAAATCTGTCCACTTTTAGTAGGAAAAGGTGCCACTGAACGACACCTTCGGTAGCACTGAAGATGCCTTCAGTATTACTGAAAGTGCTCGAAACAATCCAACAACTTTTAAAGAATATTCGGTACCACCAATTGGAAATTCAGTACCAACGACTCCTACGATGAACAACTTTTGATACCATTGAAAGTAACAAAAATCATCCAACAAACTTTAGGATATAATTCGGTACTACCAAGTGATAATTTGGTACCACCGACTATGTTTCGGTACTACCGAAGGTTCACTCGGTAGCACTGATAACTAGCCATTATAGATCCGTTGGGCCCTTTTCTCTATAAATATAGGACCTGGAACTTTGTTAAAAGCGTGGATTTAGGCATTTCAGAGTCCCTAGGTTGTCCCAAGCTCAAATCACTCATCCTAGACTTTATCCATATGAGATTCATGTTCTTTTCATTGTGATTCTTCACTCATGAGCATTCAAAGCCCCTATTAATGAAGAACTTGATCTCAAGCCTCCTCTAGAGTATAGAGACAGAACCTATAGGTAAAACCTTAGTCTCCATAATACTCTAGAGCATCTATCAGTTGAATCTCTTAGGAAATCCATTTATAACATTCATTATAGATTCAACCAACTCCCATTACCTTGGTTACCTTTATAGGAACATCATATGCAAGGTTCTTGATCGTGTAGTTGAAACAATAGATAAACTACAACATAGCGATCAGGTGAGCATCGAGGAACTGATTCAAGCATGAAGAGTGAAGATCAAGCAACCCAAGACAAGCTACAAGAGAGGACTCATTCCGACAAGTAAGTGTCATTACTAAGAGTCTAAAGTTTAGTCTATATCCTCATGCAGGATTGAGGCTAAGAGTTTACTATCAACAAACTCATGTAGGTGTCTTATGTGGGACCTTGGCCAGTGACCCTAAATATAGGTGCCTTGTGTGGGACTTTGGCTGGTGGACCTTAACGAAGGTGCCTTGTGTGGGACCTTGGCCAGTGGGCATAAACAGAGGTGCCTAGTGTGGGACCTTGGTCATGGGGCCTAAATGTAGGTTCTTAGTGTAGGTGTAAGGCCCGTATCCTAGTCCGTACTATTCCTTAGACTCTCGCGATCCTCCCTATCGAATTCTGGTGACCTGCAACCTGCAGTCAGCATTTACGTGCGACCTTAAGTCGCATCTTGTAGATCTGAATCGACTCGACCCAAGACTTGTACCATTGCGACCGCGCTGTTGTCGCAGTTCCAACGCCATGTCTTGTATACCGATGCGATACCTAGGCCAAGAGTTGTGGGCCCATGAATATTTTGAGAAAATGCTACACATTGCGAATCCCAAGAGAATCTCTACCCATCTATCACATCAATCAATCAAGTTTATATCCCATCACAACTCATACCTAGCTCATCCCTCTCTCACTAATAAAGTAAGGCAATCTATACCTCATGCCACCTCATGCCCCCAAAAGTCAACACCACCCATCCCTCTCATCCCATCCTTCTTACACAACACCATCCCTCTCTCCCATCCATCACTCCATCCCATCTCATTATCTACCATTTTCAAGTAACCAAGAAAAAAAAAACACTAAGGAGAGAAAAAAGAACCCAAGATCAAGGCCCACTTTCCTACCCTTAAATCTCACCATCCAACCCTTCAATCTTCATCATCCTCCATCAAAGAGGGAGCTTAGGAGCCAAGAATTCCAAGGAGCTAAAGAAGAGGGCCATAGGTGGGTGTTTTGTAGGATTAGATTGTAAGTTTAGTGATGGGCCAAGTGGGGCCTACCGATTGATGGTATGAATCCAACTTTGGACCCTAGGTGTGGCCGATGGCCCACCATGATTCATATGTTCATCCCATGATGGGGCCAATCTCCATGGACCCCATCATGATGTTTATTTTCCTCTTGTAAAAAGGTTATCAAGACCTTGATCTTGTGGGTGGGAAAGGGATTTCCACCATTGATTTTTATGGTTTGAGGGCCTACATGTGGCGGGACCCATTTGATGTATACATTGTATGATAAAGAGGAGTTCATAGTGGAGGAGCTCCTCTCCACAGTACGTCTCTCTCTCTATCTCTCTCTCTCTCTCTCTCTCTCTCTCTCTCTCTCTTCTCTTTTTCTTGGTTTACTGGAACACCCATTGGACATGTAGGGACGATCCAGACCATCCAACAGGTGATGTCCTTGCTATCCACCCTACTGGACTGTCGGTCCAGTTGGGCCGTTTGGATGATGGGAAAATACTAATATTGGCTTGATCTTTAGCTATGTGGACCCCGCATGGACCCCACCTTGATGCATGATGCATCCACACTGTCCATCTGTGGGGACTACCATGATTTATGTATTTTATCCCACCATCCATCTGGATGGTGGGGACCACCAGCTACACAGTTGTTGTATTGACATCAGCAAGCTCTAGGGGTCTGATTATGAGGTATGTGTTATATCCAAACCGTCTATATGTGGATCCCACTAGATATACAGTTGTTATATTGACATCAGCAAGCTCTGTGGGTTTGATCATGATGTATGTGTTATATCCAGGCCATTCATCCATGGGACCCACCGTGATATATGTGCTTTATCCTCACTGTCCATCTGGACGTTAGGACCCAACAGTGAAGCATGTATTATATCTGCACTGTCCATCCATGCAGGACCCACCTTAATGTATTTGTTTTCTCTACACTGTCCATCCAGGGGACCCACCACACGTGTGGTGTCCACACCGTCCATGGGACATGGACCCCACATGATGTAGGTGTTTTATCGAAGTTGTCTAGCCCTTAGACGTGGGGCCATGATGCATGTGTTGTAAATCCACACCGTCCAGCGTTTCTGAATGGTGGGACCTGTCATGATGTATGTGCTTCGATCCACGTCGTCCATCCATTTGCTGGACGTGTAAGGCCCGCCTATTAAACACGCAGGGCCCACCTGTTGTATGAGTAGGGCCCACTTGTTGTATGCGTGTAACGTCCTAAATTTTGAGGGTCGAGCAAAGCTCTACTCTCGAGATCCAACACATCACTTATGTAACATGGATAATGATGTTTAGATGCCGTCCATAATAATGCATTAAACATCGGTGAGATTATACTAAAACAGCATATCATACTCCAGAGATAATGTAATTAAGCAATGGAAGTCTGAAGCACAAGTATTTAAATATGAAAGTGTAAGTGTGATGTTTTCTAACTCCTTTGGCTGTCAAATTTTGTAGTGCCAAAACCTTTTGGAATCCTTGTCTTGTGTTGCACCTCTACAGGTCTGTTTATCTTATGTAAAAGGACAATGGTCTTTACTTTAAGAACTTCAAAGTACAAGGTTTTAAAGCTACAACTAAAGGTAAGACAATAGTCCTTATTTTGGTACTCAAGACTTAAGGTGAAGTACATTTCAATACCTCAAGCTCAAGCTTCAATGAATGTCAATTTCAAGCTTCAGAAGTCTCAAGTTCAAGATTCTCTACATGACAAGACATTAAGCTTCATAAATTTTGAAGAACATCTATCAACTGAAGCAAAAAGAAGTCTCAATGTTCATCCATTGCTTATAAGGTATGAATGACCTTAGATTGACCTTGGGATAGGTCATTTTGAATACATACTTCAATTAGATAATTTTATAAGTGAATAGACTATTTCTCCACTAGTCCTGGACTCAGTTCAACTAGTCCTAGCACTAACTCGACCAGTCCAATAAATTCCTCGACCAGTCCTAAGTTTGTTTCAAATTTTTGAAATTTTTTCTTAAGCCTCGTCCAGTCCTGGAGACTGCTCGATCGGTCGTGTGAACAGTACTCGACTCGTTCTCCATCAGTCCTACAGCTACGACTCAAAGTCCAGCAACTATTTCAGGTTCCACACGACCAGTCGTGAATGTGATTTCTTTACTTATAAATAGAGCATAAATTTCAGAGTTTTTTATTCAATTCAAGATAAATCAATACGTCACTATGAGAGATAAGTTAAAGTTCTTTTTAAGCTATATTGTGCTCATTTAATATTCTTTTAATTTTGCTTCATTATATTTGATTTTATATTCTTTATTCCAATCATATTTGATGAAGGGATTCGGAATTGCCCTTTTCTTGGAATCAAAATCAAATAGAGCTAGCCCAACTTGATTTAATTTAAAATTAATTTAGAACCTATAACCATTTCATAAGTAAGTTTGGACATTGAACTTTTACATTGAAATTCTACTCCGATTTGGTTCTTCTTGGCAACATCGAAAAGAGAATATCCAGGTATTTTACATTATTGTAAATTTCTATTTTGATTTTTGAGATTGTGCCAGAAAAATCTCTATTTTGGTTTGTCTGAGGTGACCCAGAAAACTCAGAGTGTGGGGTTTTTAAATTGTATAAGCCCACTTGAAAGACACAATTGTAAGGGTTTTAGGTAAACCTGGAAAAACCTATTTTCATAGTGAAAGCTAATATCCACTAGGTGAGGATATTAGGAGTGGAGTAGTTGTGTGGCTATTTTTCTAAACAGTTAGTGTACACACAAGCGAACCACTATAATTTCTGATCTTGTGGATTAATTGTTTATTTCTTTTTGTGGATGATTATAAATTTCCTTTTTGCATTATGGAGAATGTTGTAATTTCTTTTATGCAAGTGTGGAGAATGTTGGAATAACATAGATTTCTTTCCTTGCTATTTATTTATTCCTCTATATTAAGTTTAAGTTTTTGATATACAAATCGTTCTGGTAAGGTTAGCCGGCCATAAACCCTTAGTTTTTATGGTGTAAGGTTGTCCTTAGAACAACTTCTGTATCAACCTCTCAATACTCGTACATTTGAGGTTGTATTTAATTTCAGCATTGTGGAATTGTCTATTGTTATCTGTATTTAATTTATTTAAATTTCATTGTTATTTTTTTAATTTGGCATAGTCCTATTCACCCCCCTCTAAGACATATAGCTCAGCCTTTTAAAGTGATACCAAAGCCTAATAGGTCGTTTTTAATTATTCTATTTGGATTTATTTCCTGAGCTAATCGATCTGAGCTATTTAAGATGTCAAATTTTGATAGTCTTTCAGTCACTAGGCCTCCACCATTTAATGGCTTCGATTATGTCTATTAGAAAGCCAGAATGAGGATTTTCTTAAAATCCATGGATGAGAGTGTGTGGCAAGCCACAATGACTGAATGGACCCCTCCTACCACTAAAGTAACTATGAGAGTTACACTTACTTCGCTTGGACCACTCTTCAGAAAAATGAAAGTAGTGCTATTGCAAAGGCTTTAAATGCCATAACTTGCGCACCATCACAAGATGAATTCAAAAGAATTATATCATGTGATATTGCAAAGTAAGCCTGGGATATTTTAGAAATGACATACGAGGGAACAACAATCGTCAAGAAATCTAAAGTCTAAATCCTCACAACCAAATTTAAGGAAATACGTATGGAGAAAAGTGAAACATTCATGGACTTTTATACTAGATTAAATAACTTAACTCTATGTGGGGTCTTGGTGATAAAATCCCAGAAAGTAAAATCTATGCAAGGATACTACGTTCACTACTCGAACGGTTCAATTCAAAGGTGACCGCGATCTAAGAACATCGTGGTACGGATAATATAAGGGTAGAAGAATTAGTTGGTTCTTTACAAACCTATGAGTTAAACTTTAAAGCTCCTAAAGGTAAATCCATCGCCCTTAAATCTTCTAAATGTATTTCTCAAGAACATAGTAATTATGATTTAGAAAATTCTGAAGATGATATGGCCCTTTTAGCTAAAAAGTTTTATAAGATTTTCAAAAGTAAAAAAAGGATTGATTTTTAAAATCAAATGATAAGAAAAGATCTAAATTTAAAACTTAGAAATCTTTAAAAGATAGTCAATGTTACAACTACCATGAATATGGGCATTTAGCGAACAAGTGTCCTAAAGGACAAACCTAAAAGGAAAGGTATGTTGGCTACTTGGGATGAATCTTCTGGTACTGAAGCCTCTTCTGAATTAGAAGATTCTGAAACCAAGTCAGGTAATGAAGTTAAAGCCCTTATAACTCTAACCAAGTTCACTTTTTCAGATCATGATGATTCAACAATTGAAGAAAATCTGAATAGTGATCATGAAAATGAAGAAGATCTTCAAGATGCTTACAATGCCCTATACAAGGAAAGTTATAAGATTGTGGTAAAACTAAAACTTCAGAAAGAAATTTTTTTTAAACTTAAAGAAAATTTTGATACTCTTGTTTTGGAAAAATCCCACTTTTCAGATTCTTTTGAGAAAACTAAATGCGATTTAGATTTCAAAACCTCCCTTATTGAAAATCTAAATTCTGAAAATGAAAAACTAAAACTTGAAGTTTCTTCACTTTTAAGTTTAAAGGATACATGGAGGTATGCCTAAGGTGATCCTAAGTTAGAAAAACTATTATCCGGATCCAGGAAATGTGGCGACCGATCCGATTTGGGTTATAACAAAAATATTCGTCCCAAATATAAGAATACTCCTCCTAAGTTTGTGAAAGGAGAGTCTTCAAATTCAAAAGGGAAAAGTTCAAATCAAAATTATTCTAAAAATGCTAAAACTTTTCAATCCTTAAAACCTAAAAGCAACTATATCAACTATAAAAATCAGAACCGTAATCCTTTAGCTGAGAAAATTGTTGATTTACTTAAGGATCTCTTAAAATCTAACTCAAAGGGTCAGTCTTATATCAACTACAAACACAAGAAGACCAACTATACTCCTAAATCCAAAACTGTAATGAAATGGGTTCCTAAGGTTACTTGCTTAGTTGCCCACACGACTTTCAAAGCTTTAAGTCATTCAAAGTAGTACCTAGACAATGGATGCTCTAGGCACATGACTGGTGACAAAGGTCTATTCACCAATCTTAAAGACATGACTGATGGTTCAGTCACATTTGGTGATTGTAGTAACTACAGGATTATTGGCCAAGGTACGGATCAACTTTCTAACCTCCCTTTATTTGAGAATGTTTTATATGTAGAAGGTTTAAAACACAACTTATTAAGTATTTCTCAAATATGCGATAAAAATCATAGCGTAAAATTTTCTTACCTAGGGTTTGAAATTTTAAATAAAAACGGTTCTATAATATTAACTGGTCACAGAACTTCTGAAAACTGCTATAATGTAAGTGATTCTAGCTCATCTAATTTATCATGTTACATGGTCCATATCGATGAGACAGAGCTATGGCATAAACGCCTTGGACATGTACACTGCCATAACCTGTATAGATTGATCAAAAGAGAGTTAGTAGGAGGCCTACCCAAAATATAAAAAATAGATAAAATATGTGGCGAATGCCAGATTGGCAAGCAAACTAGGAGTTCTCACAAAAAAGTGGACTCCAATGCCACATCTAAACTGCTCGAACTCCTCCATATGGATCTTATTGGACTAACTAGAACGGAGAGTCGAGGTGACAAAAAGTATATTTTGGTAATCATTGATGACTTTACTAGATATACTTAGGTAACCTTCTTAAGAGACAAATCAGAAACTCTTGATGAAGTTAAAAGGGTACTTAGACGTATCTAAACTAAAAAAGAGACTCAAGTCTGTAAGATCTATAGCGATCATGGATCAGAATTTGAGAATAGTGGTTTTGAGAAGTTTTGCAGTGATCAGGGAATATCACATGAATTCTCTACGCCCAAAACACCACAACAAAATGGTATAGTAGAAAGAATAAATAGAGTGCTTCAAAAAATGGCAAATATTATGCTAAACAGTATGAAGCTCGCTAAAAATCTTTGGGCCGAAGTCGTAAATACTGCATGTTATATAATTAACCATGTTTACACTAGAAAATCAAATAGTAAAATGGCTTACGAAATGTGGTTTGATAAGAAGCCTACTGTCAAATACTTTCGAGTTTTTGGTAGCAAGTGCTATATTTTGCGTGACCGAGAAAATCTGGGTAAGTTTGACACCAAAAGTGATGAAGGGATATTTTTAGGGTATGCTCTGAATAGTCGAGTATATCGGGTTCTTAATAAGAGAACCAGTTTAATTTAAGAATCTATTAATGTGGTTATTGATGATCACTTGAATACACTTGTCTCAAGTTCAGATAATGATAAAGTACTTTTAATTGATAAACTAAATTCTTCATCAAATTAAAACAACTTTGAACTGAGAACTGTTAAAGATCATCTAACTAATCAAATTCTTGGAAACCCTCTCACTGGTGTACATACTCGTAGACAACTGGAAGATGTGTATAACTACGTGTACTTTACATCCTAGATAGAACTAGCTAACATAAAAGAAGCTCTTACTGACAAAAACTGGATAGTTGCAATGCAAGAAGAGCTTAATCAATTTGTTAGAAATAATGCTTGGTACTTAGTTCCTAGAGTTAAAGATAAACATATTATCATAACTAAGTGGATTTTCAAAAGTAAGTCAGATAAACTTGGTAATATAATTCGAAACAAGGCTAGACTGGTTGTACAAGAGTACACTCAAATTGAAGGCATCGATTATGATGAAACCTTTACCCCAGTAGCTCGTCTTGAATCAGTTAGGCTATTTATATCCATTGCTTACTTTAGAAAGTTCAAAATTTATCAAATGAATGTAAAGAGTGCTTTTTTAAATGGTGATTTGCATGAAGAAGTGTATGTTAAACAACCAACGAGTTTTGAAGACCCTAAGAATATTGATCATATCTATCACCTAAAAAAAGGCTCTCTACGGTTTAAAACAAGCTCGCAGGGTATGGTATGAAAATTGACTAAGTTTTTACCAAGTCATAACTTTATAATGGGAAGTGTTGATAAGACTTTGTTTGTAAAGAAACATAATGATCACATTTTAATAGTACAGATTTATGTTGATGATATTATTTATGGATCTACCTATGCTAACATGACTGTTAAGTTTGTAGATCTTATGAAATCTAAGTTCGAAATAAGCATGGTTAGGGAATTGAATTATTTTCCAGGGTTGCAAGTAAAACAGCAACCTGATGGTTTCTTCATTTCTCAAACCAAATATGCTCTGGAGTTACTTAAAAAGTTCATATTTGAAAATAGAAAAAATTTTGATACTCCTATGAGTATGACTCCAAAACTCTCAAAGGACTCTACAGGTAAGAAAGTGGATCCTAAATTATATCGCAGTATGATAGGTAGTTTGTTGTATTTAACTGCAAGCCAACCTGATATTGCATTTAGCATAGGAATTTGTGCTAGATATTAATTTAACCCTAAAAAGTCACATTTAACTATTGTTAAGCGGATTATGCGATATGTTGCAAGTACAACTAATTTGGGTCATTGGTATCCACATGATATTAGTGTTCAAATAGCTGGTTACACTGATGCTGATTGGACTGGTAACGTTGATGATAGAAAATCAACCAGTGGTGGTTGTTTCTATGTTGGGAACTTTTTAGTTTCTTAACAAAGTAAGAAACAAAGTTCCGTATCGCTCTCAACTGCTGAAGTTGAATACATTGCAGCTGGTAATGTATGTACTCAACTTGTATTGATGAAAAGAATGTTAAGCGATTACGGAATTGTACAGGATTCTATGGTTTTATATTATGATAATTCCAATGCAATTAATATATCTAAAAATCTAATCCAACATTCACGAACCAAGCACATTGACATTAGATATCATTACATTCGGGAATTAGTGGAAGAAAAGACAATTTCTTTGGAATACATTCCGACCGAGACTGAACTTGCTGACATATTCACAAAACCGCTCAACAAAAGCAGGTTTCTAAATTAAAATTTGATTTTGGTATGTGCAATTTGAATTGATTATTCATGCATTTCTGTATTATAATGTATATGCTTGTTACTTTGTATGTTTAAATTTCAAATTTTAATGAAAAATGCACATTTTTGGATGTGCACGATCAGTCGAGTATATGCTCGACCAGTCGTGGTATGACCAGTCAAGCATGTACTCGACCAGTCATGGTATCGCCGGTTTGACCTTTATTTGGGGGAAAATCCCTTTTTCTTCTATTTGGGCTTCTTCTCCAACGGGTCTGAGCACGCCTGGTCGAACCCATCTCTATAGATCTTTAAGGTTAGTGCTTTATTTCCATATTCCTTATAGATTCAAGTATATATCACTTCCTTTTCATATTTGGAGTGATTTATTTCTTATTTCCTTGAGGTTTTTGGGGTTTTTCTTCTCCAAAATCTGATTTTGAGAAAACCCACTTTATTTCTTTTGCAACCATTTGATTCCTTGATTTTCTAGTTACAAATGGAAGGTAGAGGCAAAAAGAAAAGTTCTCGTGGTCCTTCAACATCTAGATCAACACCTATCATAAGGTGCTACCTTCGATCACCCGAAGATGATCCCTCCTATGTGCGGGATTTAAGGTTGCGCAATGTTATAGTTGAACGGCCTGTTCATATTGAACATCTTATTCCATTTGAAATCCTTCCTCTTCTCCAGTCTGTAGGATGGGCTAACATTCTACATTGGGGTAGGCCGGCATACCAGTCTATTGCACAAGCTATGTTTACATGTATTTTTTATTTCTCAATTAAAAATTTAACTTTTATTATAGCAACTAGAGAAGGTCCATTTGAAGTAGACCGACATCTGATTTCTGGCCTAATGGACATACCTGTCAATGATGAAGGTATTCCAATTAGCACTCTAGTAGCTAAACCATCTGAATCAGAAAAACATATGCTTACTAGAGCATTGTGCAATATAGATGCGCAATGGAGTCAAAATGGGAATGCGCTTGCTTCAAAGTACTTATTACCCAGATATAGGGTTCTTCATAGGATATTTATTTCAAATCTTTATCCACGTTCTAGTAACAAAATCGAACTCACCTCTTTCATGGTTCAGATTCTGCATTCCATAATCTCTGGTACAAATGTTTGTCTTCCTTCTTTAATTTGTCATTCCATCATACAATTTTGTCTCCATCATGGACACAATGATATCCCTTTTACATATCTTATAACTGTGTTGGCCACCCATATGTTAGTGGTTATGCCTGTTGGAGAGGCTCCTATTCAACACCTTATTTTCAACAACTCAAATATAAACAAAATGAATTTGAGGTTGGTCGCAGACCAGGTCAATGTGGGTGGTGGTGGAGCTGAAGTAGTAAATGAAGAAGGCGATTTACCTCCTGATGACATAAACATGGATGATATCTTTGATGAGCTCGAATCAGATTCTAAGGCTGACCCTGATTATCAGTCTTCTGATTTTGCTAAGAGGTTGAATTCTCTTGAGGAACAGGTGGCTCATATTCATGTAACCCAGGATTCACAATTTGCTTATATATGTAAATATATGAGGTGCATTAATAAGGGTTTACATCAGATTGATCCATCTATTCCTGCTCCCTCTTCAGGATCTAATTAGTATTTTCTAAGTTTGGTTTGTAATATCTCTTATGTTACATAGCTTTCTTTCGGCTTGTGGGATTGAGTTTGGTTGAATTATGTTGATGTTGGGTGATTATGCTTAAACATTACTTGCTTATATCTATAATATCTTGCTTATTTTGATGCATTATTCCTCATTGCTCGTCTTATTCCTCTTTATTTATCTACATCATATTCCATGTATTAGTTTCTTCCTTTATCATATTGTGACAAAAAGGAGGAGAATTTTGTCATGCTTGATATATGGTGAGTGTGATATATGGTTGGCATGTGGATTGTGGATGGATTGTGGATAGATTGTGGATATGTAGCTTTTCTTTAAGAAATGGAGAGGAGTAAGTAAGGGGGGTTATTGTTGGAGGAATTGACACTTTGTTCTATAACTGGTGCAAGATTCTTTAACCAGGGTATAACTGGTTTATATTAATAACTGGTGCATGATTCTTTATTGTGTGTATAATGCTTATATTTTTATGAAGTGTGTTGTGTCACAAATTTGACAAAGGAAGAGAATGTAAGTGCGATGTTTTCTAGCTCCTTTGGTTGTCAAATTTTGTAGTGCCAAAACCTCTTGGAATCCTTGTCTTGTGTAGCACCTCTACAGGTCTGGGCATCTTATGTAAAAGGACAATGGTCTTTACTTCAAGAATTTCAAAGTACAAGATTTTAAAGCTACAACTAAAGGCAAAATAATAGTCCTTATTTTGGTAATCAAGACTCAAGGTGAAGTACATCTCAAGTACCTCAAGCTCAAGCTTTAATGAATATCAATTTCAAGCTTCAGAAGTCTCAAGTTCAAGATTCTCTACATGACAAGACATTAAGCTTCATAAATTTTGAAGAACATCTATCAATTGAAGCAAAAAGAAGTCTCAATGTTCATCCATTGCTTATAAGGTATCAATGACCTTAGATTGACCTTAGGGTAGGTCATTCTGAATACATAATTCAATTAGATCATTTTATTAGTGAATAGACTGTTTCTCCACTAGTCCTGGACTCTATTTGACTAGTCCTAACACTGGTTCAACCAGTCCAAGACATTCCTCGACCAGTCCTAAGTTTGTTTCAAATTTTCAGAATTTTTTGTTAAGCTCCGACCAGTCTCGGAGACTGCTCGACTGGTCATGTGAACACTGCTCGACTCATTCTCGACCAGTCCTGCAGCTACGACTCAAAGTCCAGCAACTATTTCAGGTTCCACACGACCAGTCGTGGAGGTCCCTTGACTGGTCGTGCAGGGCTTACGTCCAGTCGTGGAAGGACTTTATCTTATCGCACCAAAATTTTAAAGATTTGTTGGTCCTACGACCAGTCATGGTGTCCTCAGGACCAGTCGTGAACGCCATTTCTTTACTTATAAATAGAGCACGAATTTTAAAGTTTTTCATTCAATTCAAGATAAATCAATACGCCACTCTGAGAGATAAGTTAGTGTTCTTTTTAAGCTATATTGTGCTCATTTAATATTTTCTTAATTTAGCTTTATTATATTTGATTTTGTATTCTTTATTCCAATCATATTTGAAAAAGGGATTGAGAATTGCCCTTTTCTCGGAATCGAAATCAAATAGAGCTAGCCCAACTTGATTGAATTTAAAATCAATTTAGAACCTATAACCATTTCATAAGTAAGTTTGAACATTGAACTTCTACGTTGAAATTCTACTCCGATTTGGTTCTTTTGGGCAGCATCAAAAAGAGAATATCCAGATATTTTACATTATTGTAAATTTCTGCTTTAGTTTTTGAGATTGTGCTAGAAAAATCTCTGTTTTGGTTTATCTGAGGTGATCCAGAAAACTCAGAGTGTGGGGTTTTTGAATTGTGTAAGCCCACTTGAAAGACATAATTGTGAGGGTTTTAAGTGAACCAGGGAAAACCTAATTTCATAGTGAAAGCTAATATCCACTGTGTGAGGATATTAGGAGTGGAGTAGTTGTGTGGCTATTTTTCTAAACAGTTGGTGTACACACAAGTGAAGCACTATAATTTCTAGTCTTGTGGATTGTTTGTTTATTTCTTTTTGTGGATGATTGTAAATTTCCTTTTTACATTGTGGAGAATGTTGTAATTTCTTTTATGCAAGTATGGAGAATGTTGTAATAGCATAGATTTCTTTCCTTACTATTTATTTATTTATTCCTCTGTATCAAGTTTGAGTTTTTGATACACAAACCGTTCTAATAACGTTGTCCTGCCATAAACCCTTGGTTTTTATGGTGTAAGGTTGTCCTTAGAACAACTTCTGTATCAACCTCTCAATCTCGTACATTTAAGGTTGTATTTAATTTCAGCATTGTGGGATTGTCTATTGTAATATATATTTAATTTATTTAAATTCTGTTTTTATTTTTTTTAATTTGGCATAGTCCTATTCACACCCCAAGCATTTTCAGAAAGTATTTCACAAACTTCGGAGTATGTGTATGTAATTGGGCTGAACATACACATGTATCATTTTAGAATAGACAAAATATCAAAATGTAAAGCGTTCAACTAATTCATAAGTCCCTATAATCCCGTCAAATCAGCACGGGGTCTATATAGACCCGCTTGAGAGCTAAATGTAGAAGAATTCTTCATCCTCGCCTATGAAGTCCAACTCCACTGCATAAACTTCCCCATCACCTTCATCTACAATAGAGTCTGGTTGACATTTTAAAACACCGTCCCAGGGTGGGAATGAGTGGCAAACTCAGTGGTACTATAAGGTAAAGGTTAACATGTTTTCAATTCAGTCAAACAGTAATAATAAAGCAATATAACAATCACTTCCTAGCTACTCTTGTTAATGAAGGGATGGTGTGCAGTAATGATGCATGCCCTCACACAAAGCTCCCTTAAAACCGACTCTGTCAACCGTTAGCGCATGATAAACTCCTTAAACATGCAAATTCCTCACCAAAGCACATGCAATGCGGTGCATGGTCGTGTTAGCCAAGTAATTAATTAGGCTTATTCATACAACAGATTCGGAAAGCTAAGGTACCGCCCTTTATATCATTAACCCACACGAAGATCCATCTAGGGTTGTCAATCCTAGTTAACCACATACGATAAGCAAGTTGTAGGGCACCACTCCTAATGAAAAGCAGTGGATAGACAAATTCAAAAGTTTATACTCGTGGTCACTATGGGAAGGCTCGTCACCTTAGCGTAGGCTGACAACTCAAATACAGTGTCTCATACCACCATATTCGGTTCACAAGTTTAGATTGCTCACTTGTCACTATGGGAAGGCTCGTCACCCTAGTGTAAACCAACAGCTTGACCATGGTGTCTCATACTACATGCTCAGCTCATGAGTCTTAGCGGAATGTGGTACCAAGGTTAAAGTGGGTTTTCACATTAGAAGGGGTACCTTAGATTCAAGCAGTAGTGTCCATACATAGTAAACACATAATAGGCCAATCAGTTTATTAGGCAGGTTCGATTAGTACGAGCACACACTAACCTAATTGACATGGAGCGCATAAGCACTCCTCGAGGCCTAACCACTATCGATAGTCGTCATGCGACCCGAATTCGTCAAATTACCCAATGTGGCGAGATTAATTCAGCCACCTGTACATGGATTGTTATCGATTTCTTGGACTACAGCGTAGCCCCAATCCTACTCAGATGTAACAAGTAAACACATGTAATAATAATTCCAGCATTTGGCAATCAATCCAAACAAACTCTCATGAGATGCGTATTTTATACTACATTAAGTATATACCTAACACTTGCATTTTATCATAGATCGCGTAGATGAAATTAAAATTACGTGAAGGAAACTAGGCATATGCATAAAGTGATTGAGAATCCTATTCTTAATACTCTTAATAAATATTTAATAAATACAAATCATCATAATTTCTCATTCAAACAATTTATCAAACACTTAGGCTACCCTTTACCCAATATATAGACTAGGTTAGTTATAACACTTATTTTAGCAAATCCTTACACAGACAGGTCAGCATACATATGACAACGATGAACCATAGTTTAGTAGTCATAGCAAACACAAATCATGTTTATATTAGATAAGGTTGTCCTTCCTTTACATGAACCATGATTGTGAGTACTTGAACCTATATACTTGGATTGTATGGCTTGCATTGAAAACATAGGGTGCTTGACAATTAATTTACTTGGCTCATCATTGAAAGCATTGAAAACTATATTGATGATAGATTTGAAATTGATGATGATGTTTGAATACTTGATTTGGATGCGGTTCGAATCTTACGTTCCTGAAAATGGAACGTTGAGCACCTAAGCAATGAAATAGGTTAGCTATTTCTTCGATTACTCTATTTGGATCTCTAAACCATGATTAGGGCTAAGATTTATTACCCAAATCGAAGCGAAAACGATTGTGTAGCGAAGTGGAAAGGTGATTCAGTGCGTGGAGTAGTGGGAGAGAATCCCAGCAACCAACGGGCGACTGTTTTTGACAAACAGGGCACATAGGGAGGCCCATTATTCACTTACATCATAGGGTAAGTCCCCTAGCAATGGATCTAGCCAAGGATATAATTTTAGCACGATTGGATAGGTCGATCGACTATGGAGGACCCGTGTCAGATCAACGGTCGTACTTACTCAATCGAGGCCACAAGTATATGGATATGTGTAGGAAAATTTTCCTCTCCCATGGGTGAAGTTTGGTCAGAAACTGACAGTCTGGAATCCTCAATTTCGTATGTGAGTGAACGGCCCAATTCACTTAAGTTTCATTACATTTTCTAAAGATATTCGCGTTTCTCACACACTTTGGTCAGGGCTCAAGTAGTGCATTTTGGGACTCTATGTGAGCTCAATTCTCATGATGGTTTTCAAGCCTAATAGGACGGACATAATCCTATAGTTTCGTGGTCATCGGACCTTCGACATGCGGTCTAGGTCCGATACAAAGTTTCAATGTACTCCCGAGAGCGATAGGCTCTTGGGATTTCTCTTAAGTTTTTAAGGGACATTGAGTCAATGGTATTAATAATTTTGGGTCTTGCCATTTGTGGAAATTGTGGTTTGAGTTAAATCTACCAATTATTTAGTTTAGTACTTAACTAAATTTCACCCTAATTACGAGAGAATAAGGTCCTAGGGTAGTTCTATGTTCTTTTTTAATACTTTTATTTAATATATTATTTTAATTATTTTTCTAATAGTTAATCATCAAATCTACTTTATCTCCACCAAATTTTATTAGATTTCGTATTTTAGAAAAATTTTAAAAATTCTAGAAGTAGCAGTTGTCTAAACTAATAATTTTTGGATAGCTGTCACATCAACCTAGATTTAACTATAATAAAATTTTTATTTAATTTTTTATAATTTTTATAGAAATTAGACTTATCAAGCTTCAATCTGGCTTTTGAATCATATAGATCGGAGTTATATTGAGGGAGATATGACTTTTTAAAGTTGGTCAAAAAATGCATAAAATTGCAGTGAGGGTCCACCAAAATTTGGTGCACTGGCTGTGCGCCACCGACCGGGCGGTGGCGCTGCGCGCCCCCTATGGTGTCTGGTGATGGTTCTACCATGTGACTTTTGAAATGGGTGTATTTTGCAAACCGAAATGATTTATTCGATGTACAATATATGATTTTGGGGTAGGAGAAGCCGCTTTATCCAATTAACCTATTTATTTTATGAGAATCCATAATTTTAATGGTCAAAAACCAATTTTATTTATATATTTACTATTTATAGTAAGTTTTAGTTTTAGTATTGTTCTTCATCATTTAAACTTTAGGATTAGTGTCTAATATGAAAGTACTTAAAAATATTTAAAGAATAAGGTGGCGAAAGGTGAGATTTTTAAAGGAGATGGGTTGGAAAGGGGATTTGAAACTTTGGGATTAAGTTTTGATAAGCCCATTGCCCAGGGACATCTAACTCCAAGTTGGCAAAAATCTAGGACATTATAATCTACCCACCTTAAAAAAATAATTTCATCCCCGAAATTGGTTAAGGCTTCTATTGGGTTCGTATTCAATGAGCACATTTGTGGATACACTGACCTCGGTTATTGTAATTCAGCTCGTACCCATTGTTATGCCTATTCTTAAGTGATATAATTTTTTTACGTGACTTTGTCTAATTATAGAGTCATGATTATTTCCCCTTGATGAGTCTATTACTAACGTTTCAAGGACGAATATGGTCTTACTTAGTAATCTAACATATGTGTTACTTGAATTGACGATCTTGGGCAAGTAAGGCATGAGCCCACCGCGCTTCTACTACGCCCCTTTGGTTAGATGGATGTATTAGCTGACCTAACTAGATTGGGCTCATAATGTTCTACTCCTCTTAAAATTATTATTTTTACTCTCAAGGCTCAAGAATCTATGTCCCGATCCGTATGTCGAAATAAGGTGTAATTTAGGACCTATCCTTAACATGAAATGGGAAACGATCTCTCAATATATTGGTCTTACTTTCATTGATGATGTTTACTATGGAATTGGTACCTATGGTCATACAAAAGAGCTAAAAATGATGGTAGGTGTTGTGGTTGATTTTAGGGACAGGTGTGAGTTTGTGGCAAGATGCCTAATTCTAGCAGAGAAGGACTTTTACCACAGTCCCGACTTACCCTTTTTAATCATGTCCAGTTTAATACTATAAGATAATCTATACATTTTTAATACATAAGGAATTTGGACAAAATAGGTTAATGGGCAAACTATCTTTCTAAGTTCATATGTATAATATGTATGCCAAAGTGGTCTATGATTCGGGACCTAATTCCTAACTGTCTGTTGCCCATTTGAGAAATTTCTTAGGCCTAAAAAAAATATCCCTATTAGTTATATGTTCTTAACACCTCTCAAACGCGAAGTAATAAACTTTTGGTTGTAAGTGGTCGGGCCAACATGGAAGGAAGGTTGTGTAGTGGGTTTGAGCCGGATACATATACCTTCTGCCTAGCTATGACAAAAAATTTGTCGTATGAGTTCTTAATCCTAGTTGATCCCAATCTTCTGCTTGATTAGAGTATTGAGTTCATTGGTAACTACTAGGATTGAGAATTTGATTCAAACCGCGAATACTTCGCTTATATATAGTTTCTCTACTCCATGTTCCTGATTGTAATAAGTCCTTGGGAAGGCAATTCTAAGGGTTGTATTGATTTGACCTAACGTTCAATCCAAGGGATATATAAGTTTTCTCTAAACATGAGTAGTTTTTAATCAAAACAAGCTTCCTAAGAGTTATTAAAGAAATCTATAAGTATCAAGGGGATCCAACGAAAGAATGAGGTCTCACTCCAACCTAATCAAGCCAACTAACTAAGTCTATCATTTAATTATCTTAGCATAATTAGTCTTTTACATTCTTTAGTATAACCAGTAGCATAGTCTTAATTTAGGAGTAGCGGTAATCTAATAGTTGTAATCCAAAATCTACGCTCATATGCTAGATGATTTCATACCATTTCTAATACAAGAAATTGTTTTATCGTGTAGGGTCAAAAGTTGTTTGATTAGAATTGAGTTGCCCGAACTTGAATTTAACTACGCTCGAGCACTTCACATATGCCCATACTAGCTAAGGAGGTCATAGGGTTCACATTATTAATTTATTGGATTTCCTATACTGTCTAATTTTTCGAAATCTAGGAGTACCAACTTTATGGCCCAAAACTCTAAATGTCCCAACATTTTGATGGTCATTGTTTATGGAGTAAACTACAGTGTTTGGTCTAGCCCGTCGGTAGCGATCGTTCTAACTGAATTCGAGGGTCGAGATCCTGTTTCGACCTTCACTCGGCGTTTGCCCTTGTCTCAGCACTCGTCTTCTTCCTAGAACGGCTTTGACGGCTAGGCCCGACCTCATCCGGGGCCGCTCTCTTCTTTCCCATAAGGGAAATGAACGTCGAGATAGAAAATGGCGGTGATGAGCTCAAAGAGAGCCATTAGGGTGAAAATCTTAAGAATGAAGTGGATTTAAGGATATGGAAGTTATGAGATAAAAAGAGGGTTTTGTGCTCAAATAGGTGAGCTAATGGAGATGGAGAGTTGTAAGGATAGTTTTAGGGAAATGGTGGTAGATTAGTGTAGGATATGGAAGAAATGGGAGATGTGAGTGTATAGGGAAGATTATTTGAGAGATAATGAGAGTTGTTAGGGGGTTTAGGGGTGTTGGAGGGGTGAAAATAGGGTGAAATGGGTAAAGGGGGCAAAGAGGGAGTTAAGTGAGAGGTCCCACACGTGGGAGTGGCCCCACATGGGTGGCTGGACAGCGGTACGCCACCACCGGTGCGGTGCCGCTGCGCCCCTCTGGGGTGTCCGATGCTGGCTCCGCCCTAGGGCAGTGGCCACCCCCTCCCATGGTGCTGTTTTGACACGTGGGGCCCCCTGGGTCCCATCAAATTTTGGGATTCGAGTCCTAAGGCCTGTAGGATCCATTTTCTCGGTCCTATGCATGGATATTCATGTCATTTGGACCTATTTTAGGTTTAGAATTTGTCGACTAACGGTTCGAACCCGTTGATTGATGGCCTAAAGGTGACTGAGACCAATTCACATGATTTAAGACGCGTACGGGCTACACTACAGTAGTCAATCTCGCCCATTGGTGAAACTTTAGGATACTAACGTCGTCTCTAAATTCCATCGCCCCCTTCCTATGTCAGAGTGCGTCAGAGTGCGTCGTGTTACCTATAACCCAGGTCCATTTTAATCCAAATCATGGTCTGATATCATCTTGTAACATCATAAATTTCGAGGGTCGAATAAAGTTCTACTCCTAATGTAAGACCCGTATCCTAGCCCATATCGTTCTGTAGGCCTCCGTGGTCCTCCCGATTGAATTTCGGCAACCCGCGATCTGTTATCGACTTTTGCATGCGATCTTAAGTCGTGTCCTGTTTATCAGAGTCAGCTCGACTCGAAACTTGTACCCTTACGACCGCGCCGTCGATGTGGTTTCGATGTCGTGTCTTGGGCACCGAGGTGATACCCAGGCCAGGTGATGTGGGCCCGCGTTCAGTTAGAGAAAATGTCGGGCGTTTGCAATCCCAAGAGAATCTCTACAACATGTCCCATCAAGCAGTGCACATCAAGCACCTCATGTCAAGTACAAGAGTAATCCCAAAGTCAACTCTCTCTCTTACACACCATACATGTCAAGTACATACCCATCACTCCATCACTCACTCATCCAACCCTCTCTCTCTTACCTCCTATCCTCTCTCTCTCTCATTTCAAACTCATTCTCCCAAGCAACCATGGGAGGTGGACGTCCAAGCTCTCCATGAGAAAGAGCTAGCTGGGGCCCACCTCCTTACCATCTAATCCCACCCTCCATAATTGATCTCAACCATTGAAGTCCATCCGTTGGAGCTCTATCATGCATTAACAGAAGAAGGAAGAGGAGATCTAACGGTGGGTGATTTTTTATTTGAATTTAATGATTTGAGGGCCCACCTATGGTGGGACCCATCTTGATGTATGTATTGTATAAGGAGGGCTCATAATGGCGGGCTCCCTCTCCTTCTCACGGTCTCTCCATCTCTCTCTTTCCCTGTCTTTTCTCTATTTTTTTATGGCCCACCTGATAAATGGTGAGACCCACATGATGGATGTGTTTCATCCAGTCGTCCAGCTGGGACGGTGAGCCCACCTGATGCATGTAATTTATCCAGTCATCCAGTTAGGACGGTGGACCCCATGGGGATATATGCCTCCCATCCACCCCGTCCACCTATTAGACGAGCAGCAGGTAGCTGCTGTAGGACACCAGCAAGCTCGGTGGACCCCATCCATGTGGGGCGTCACATGATGGATATGTTTCATCCAACCGTCTATCACCTGGGCGGCAGTTGCAAGTTGTGGGCCCTGCACGTCAGTAGCTGTGGGTCCCTGTTGAGGTATGTATTATATCTTAACTGTTCATCCATTTGGTGGTGAGGCCCACCTTAAACTTTGTATCCACATCACCATCCATTTCTGGGCCCTACCATGTGGTATGTGTTAAATCCATACTATCCAACATCTTGGACGGGTGGGACCCACCCTTATGTATTGCACCATCACCATCCAATCTCTGGACGGTGATTGGCTGGACGCTAAATCAGATAAAAAAATAATTATAATAAAATAATAAATACTATTAAAGTATATATATATAAGATATATATATCTGGTGGGCCCCACGTGGGACCCACCTGCTGAGAGAAGTGGGACGGCTGGTGTATCTCACACCAGCTATCCACTGATGTGGAAGGTCAGCAAGTTTCATGGAACCCACCTTGATGTATGACTCCATCCATACTGTCCAGCAGATATGAACGCTTACATCTGCGTCGTCCATTTGCTGTGCAGGGGCTAACGTGATGTATTTATTTCATCCACACCATCCAGACCATTTGGATGGTGTTGGACAATGTTTGGATGGTGTTGATTTATATGGATAATGGTTGGATGGTGCTGATTTACTTATACAATGTTTGGACGTGCTGTGGACTCCACCGCAATGTAGGGGCACATTTGTTGTCTGTGCGGGGCGCACCCATCATGCATATTAGGCCCATGTGATGGGGTCCACCTTGGTGTACATATTCTATATTCGTACCATCCAATTTGGACGATGACACGTGGGGCTTATCATTAATGCATGTATTGTATATCTATGTCGTTCATTTGTGCGGCCTACCATGATGTGTGTGTTGTGTGAACATGGTTCATCCACTTTTTTAGGCCCATTGTGATATATGAGCGGCCCATGAATGAGGTCCAATATGATGTATTTATGTCCCATGCGCCACGGCTCATTGTGATGTATTTTTGGCCCATTGATGCGGCCCACTTGATGTATATAAGGCCCATTGGTGCGACCCATTGATGCGGCCCACTTGTGATATATGAGGCCCATTGGTGCAGCCCATCCATGAGGCCCATCATGATGTATCTTTAGCCCATGACTGGGGCCCACCTGTTGTGTATTTATGACCCATTGATGTGGCCCACTTGATGTATGTTGAGGCCCATGGGTCGTAGCCCATTGTGATTTATGATGAGGTTCATGGGTCGTAGGCCTTTGTGATGCATTTGAGGCCTATAGGTCATGGCCCTTGGTGATGTATATTAGGCCTGTATATCCGGCCCGCCATGATGTATGTATTGTATATCTATGTCATCCATTCATGCAACCCACCATGTTGTATGCATTGTATATCCATGCCATCCATTTGTGCGGCTCGTAGTGATGTATTCGTGGCTCATACGATGGGCCCATTGTAATCTATTTCACGTCATTGTGTGAGGTCATGGGTCCATGATACGTTTAGCTCTATGTGGGACACTCCTTGAGAGTAATGTTGGTTAAATGTCCACATTATGGGCAATGAGAGTTGAATGTCCACATTACGACCTTCCCTTAGGCCCTTTGTTAGGCTGATTCTGATTGTCAAGGCTGATTCCGATTGTCGAGGCCAATTTCGATTGTCGAGGCTGAGTATCGAGGTTAATTCCGATTGTCGAGGCCGAGTATCGAGGTCAATTTCAATTTGTTGAGGCCGATTGTATAGGCCGATTCCGATTGTCGAGGCCGAGTATCAAGGCCAATTGTATAGGCCGATTCCTATTATCGAGGCCGATTCCGATTGTCGAGGCTGATTCTGATTGTCGAGGTCGATTTTGATTTTTAAGGCCAAGTATCAAGGCCGATTTCGATTATCGAGGCCGATTGTATAGGCCGATTCCGATTATCGAGGCCGATTGTATAAGCCGATTCTGATTGTTGAAGCCGAGTATCGAGACTGATTTCGAGTGTCGATTCTGATTGTTGAGGCCAATTTCGATTGTCAAGGCCGATTTTGATTACCGAGGCCGATTATCTAGACCTATATGATTTATATGCGACCCGTAGTTGAGGCCCATCGTGATGTTCATTCGGCCTGTGTGATGTATATGTGGCCCCTGTTTGAGGCCTAATGTGATGTATATGCGGCCCATATTTGAGGCCCATTGTGATGTGTATTCAACCTGTGTTTAAGGCCTAATGTGATGAATATGAGGCCTATGTGATGAGGCCCATTGTGATACGTTTGAGGGCCAGGCGATGGAGTCCATTATGATGTATATTAGGCCCATGTGAGAGGCTCATCGTGATGTGTATTAAGCTCTTAAGTGAGGCCCATGGTGTTATATATTAGGTCCTTGTGTGAGGCCATGGGTCCACTATATGTTAGGCTCTATATGGGTCGTTCCTTAGGGGAAATGTTGCTTAAATGTGCACATTATCGAGGCCAATTGTTGATGCTGGTTATTGATACCGATTATGAGTATGTGACAACATAGCATCATGATACATGCCATACGCATCATCTGCATGTTTATTATGAGATGTGATTGATCATTGCATATGCCATAGTACAGATGGTTTATGGGACTCCTTGATAGTTGGAGTTATCCCACATAAGTGCACGGTATGCGCTGGATTGATGCATGATTGGACTACATAACTCATGCATCTTGCATTATGTGATTGTAATTACTATACGCCCTAAAGACATCAGGGTTGTGATCTCCACAGGCATGTCGTGGATGACTAGATGGGATACCGAAAATGTTTGGTTCGAGCATCTAGGCACTTTGGATGTTCGTGGGTGAAAGTCCATAAACCTCCGTGGCCAAGAGACGCCCCAATGTCTAGACTGAGTGGATACATGAGCACTCGAGTGCCGAATACCAGTAAGCCGCATCCCACTATGTCATGGTCGGTTGGGAGGGAGTGTGGCCTTACTCACCTGAGTAAGGGGGTTGTAAGCTACGCTGAGTTTGACCAGCTCCCAAATGGGTCCGCTATCAACGAGCCAAGTAGGCATTGGTATACTACTGGCAGGCGGGTAATGAGGTTTTTTCCACTCGTTAGGCTACGCGACTGGCTGGGGTGGTAGCCAGCTTAGAGTGTACTAGACCCAGGTGATGATCCCAGAGATGTAAGGTGCTGATATATGGACTTATTGAGCAAGAGTTGCATACTCATTCATTCATTCACTATTCACTTGGCCTAGTGATGCGCAACTATTTATTACGTGTACCTTTGCAATGGCCAGGATTTTGGTAGGGACGCGCGACTAACCTGAGATTAGGAGTTTACCACATTGAGTCTGACTATCTAAATTTAGGTATGGGACTGGTTTGGATAGAAGTCCCTTGTGATGGACCCCATAGCCTGCGATACTACGTACTATCATCCCGAATTCACTCTAGCCTGTTCATTTCATTCACACCGCATATTGCATTGTACCCACAGCATTTAGCATTTTGGGTTGCCATGTTTCTGCATTGATATGGCCGTTCACATTCATGCCTTGCATCGCATAGCCTTGGTACGGCTGATGGCACTCATGGACTTATCGGTATATTTCCACTTACTCTGATATCGTATAATTCATGATCTTGTCAATATTTTCGCCTATTTCGATGTTGTATAATTTATGGCATTGTATTGCATACTCGGCACTCATCTTGTGCACACACTTTCACCACCCACTAAGCTTTCTATATGCTTATGCACGATAGATGCGTGCAGGTGGCGTTAGGTTGGAGCACGGAGCGTCTTCTGGAGCTTTGATTTTTAATATATGTATTTCCCTTTCAGCATTGTATTCAAATGTTTATATTAGTGGATATGTGATGATGATGTTTCCTTTGAGATTTGGGTATACTTGTGGTTATGCTTCTTATGAGACAAATGTATGCTGGAAAATCCTCCTTGTAGGATCCCAGGATCAGAACCTGGCGTATGGGCACTGGAAGCTTAGAATGGGGTACTACAGAGGCTGTCATCTCCGGATTTGGCAATTGAGAATTTTGTGAGTCCGATTTTTGGGTTTGGGGCATGACACCCAAGATCCAACGCATCACTTATGCAACATGGATAATGATGTTTAGATGTCATCCATAACAATGCATTAAACATGAGTGAGATTATACTAAAACAACATATCATACTCGAGATATAATGTAATTAAGCAACGGTAGTCTGAAGCATAAGTATCTAAATATGAAAGTATTTCACAAACTCCGAAGTATGAGTATGTAACTAGGTTGAACATATACATGTATCATTTTAGAATAGACAAAATATCAAAATCTAAAGCGTTCAACTAATCCATAAGTCCCTGTAATCCCGTCAAATCAGCATGGGGTCTATGTAGACCCACCTGAGAGCTGAACGTAGGAGAATTCGTCCTTCTTGCCTACTAAGTCCAACTATGTTGCATAGACTTCCCCATCACCTGCATCTACAATAGAGTCTGGTTGATGTTTTAAAACACCATCTCAAGGTGGAAATGAGTGGCCAACTCAGTGGTAATATAAGGCAAAGGTTAACATGTTATCAATTTAATCAAGCAGTAATGATAAAGCAATACAAAAATCACTTCCTATCTACTCTTGTTAATGCAGGGATGGTGTGCACTAATGATGCATGCCCTCGCACAAAGCTCCCTCAAAAGTGACACCGTCAACCGTTCGCGCATGACAAACTCCCTAGACGTGCAACTTCCTCGCCAAAGCACATGTAATGCGGTGCATGGTCGTGTTAGCCAAGTAATTAATTAAGCTTATTCAGACAACAGATTTGAGAAGCTAAGGTACCTCCCTTTATATCATTAACCCAAATGAAAATCCATCTAAGGCTGTAACGCCTTGAAATTCGGGGGTCAAGCATAACTCAGCTCCCGACTTCCAAAACATCACTTATGCAACATAATTAATGATGGATGTATGTTGTCTGTATTAGTGCAAAAAACATGGAATAGATTAAGCCAAAACACAGATATAATTCAGGGATAAGTGAATAAAGCAAGCGGAAGACTTATAGAAATATATGTGTACAAGTGTGAATCCCTGAAGTATATACACAAACCAGGTCGTGATGAAAGTGTGGCTATCAAAATTACAAGTATCAAATTCATCATTTAATTTTCAAAAATAATCCCAGCATCCCACGCATCAGAACAAGCTCGCTAGAACCCGTCTGAAAACTGCATATAAGAGAAAGCAGCCTCATCATCATCCATCTCCCGCTTTGCCTCAGAAGTCGCATCCACATCTGCAACATCAGAACCTAAGACAGAGTCTGCTGGGTGTTTAACACCGCCCCAGAACATGGGAGTGAGTGATCAACTCAGTAGAACAATAAGGCACTGGTTAACATGTTATCAGTTCAATCAAGCAGTAATGATAAAGCAGAAAATTAAATAAATCCTAAGTACTCTTGTTAATGCAAGGATGCATACAAAATGATGCGTGCCCTCACGCGTACACCCTCAGCGTCTTCATCTTACGTTACGCATGACACCACCTCAAAGTGCGCCACCTCTACAAAGCACATGCAAATGCGGTGCATGGATATGATTACCAAGTTATTATTAGTCCTTTTCATACAGCAGGATTGGGAAGCTAAGATACCTTCCTCATATCACCATCCAAACAGTGATCCATTCTAGGGTCGTCAATCCTAGGCATCTCATACGATCATATGGTTTCAGGTCGTAGCAAAGGGCTCGTCACCAATCAATGCACGCCTTTCATACCTTCGTTACTACACCAAGGCTCGTCACCTCAATGCGGTATCCAGGCATGCTCGAGGTCACTACAAAGGGCTCGTCACCAATCAATGTAGGCCGACAGCACGAATATAGTGTCCCGTACCACCATAATCGGCTCATCAGTTTAGTTGCTCATTGGTCACTACGGGGAGGCTCGTCACCCCAGCGTAAGCCGGCAGCTCGACCACGGTGTCCCATACCACCATGTCCGGCTCATGAGTCTTAGCGGATCAAGGTACCAAGGTTAATAGGATTTCATTGGTAAGTTTGGTACCCTAGATTCAAGCAGTAGCGTCCATACATGGTGAACATACATCGGATAATCGGGTTACTTGACGAACTCGACTAGCACGAGCGCACGTTGAGTTGAGCGACATAGAGTGCGCAAACACTCCGCATTGCCAAATCACTGCCGACAACTCTAATACGACTCGGGTTCGTCTAATCACGTCCTTTGTGGCGAAAGCGATCTCAGCCACAACCTTAAGGCAGATTACGATTTCCTGGACTATTCATAGTCCCAAACACATTACACTACAACAGATAATGGCATTGAATGTAAAACAGTAAAGGAACAACACCTTTAATCATGTGATACTCAAGCATCTGAAGAATATCAGCTTAACATAAATGAAAGCATAAGTAATGCTTGAAATTAAATAACAAGGAATGTAACTAGCAAGAAGGAAATCACACACACTAGTGGGAGAGTTGAAAATCGCTTCTCAACGCCCATACTAGGTTGAAACATCACACTTTAGATCATTCAAACATTTCTACAAACACTTAGAATACATGAAACAATACACATGACGTATGTTGAGAAACAAGCATTTGGACAATTCCTTTTACTAAGGAGTTGTCATACACACATCTAGCATACATACATGACAAATAATCATGGCAAACACAAGTGCATATTTTATACGTATACGGTACTTTATACATACACATAGAATACACAAATCTCAATATAACACATGCATATCAGGAACGCAACATAACCACAACATTTGGCATGTGAAATCTCATCCATAACAAGAATAAATCATTAACTGGCATTGAAAGCCTTGAAAACCATAACCTATACACTTAAAGTCTGCACCTTAAGCCAGAAAAGAAACACCGAACTGATTTAGACGAGTTGTCTTCGTCAACGGCGATAGAATACCCTAAAACAAGGATAGAAATGAGATACAACAACACCAAGACTAATCTAAGCTCTAACACAGATTAGGGTTAGGTTAACTTACCCAAAGATGAACTCAGAATCGTCAGAATAACGATTCAAAGTGAAGGTTCAAGGATGCAGAAAACCAAGAAAGAATCTAAGATGATTCACCAAACTTCTCTCTCACTTTCTCTCTCTTTTCCACTCTCCCTTCAAGCTAGGGTTAGAGAAAATTTGTATGGAAAAGAGAGCTAGGGTTTAAGGACTATAAATAGGCCTATCTTTGATGAAAATAACCCCAGGGACAAGGTATACTTAAGTTATAACCAAAGCAAGCCTCTCTCGATCCAACGAAGCACTTCTGGTGGGCCTATAACCACGAAAGGTCGGACTTAAGCTCACTGACCATGGATCTAGGTCAGGCTGAGTTTTCATACTGACCGGTTCTTCAGATCAGCCGTGGCGGACCACACTCAATTAAACGGTCACAGAATCTCGATTAGGTCCACAAGCACAAGGATATGCCTGGGCCATCTTCCCTGATCAGAGGGTGAAATTGGGTCAGAGTCCAACGGTCAAATAGCTTAAAATCATCGCGCAAGCGACACGACTTAGATTTCATAAAAGCTTATTAAATTTCCAACCGTTCTCACACTCTCCACTCCAGACTCAATCAAATCGACCCAGAACATCACATGAACTTGATTTTCGAGGTGATGGTCAAGCCCAACATGGTGACCACAACAGCCTAAGATTATCGCTATCGGACTTTCGACGCGCGGTCCACGTCCGATCCAGAACTTCCAAAAATTTTCCAGAACAACTAGATTTAGCGATGGATCCCAGATTTCAGAGTAACATAGCGCTAACTAATCTACAGGTTTTGAGTCATGCAGATCGAATTTAAAGTGATTGATGCGAATTTCACAAGCAATCGAGTATAGCGCTAATTACCCCTAAAAACAACTACTTAGGGAAAGATAAGCACAAAATTCCAAGGTCGTTACAATCTACCCCCCTTAAAGAAAATTTCATCCTCGAAATTCATACCTTCATAAATTCCTCAAGGATCAGAGGGTAGGTCTTTCTGACCTCAGCCTCAGATTCTCAAGTAGCCTCTTTCACACCATGATGCGTCCATAGCACCTTCACAAGAGGGATAACTTTGCTACGCAATACCTGCTCCTTCTTGTCGAGAATACGCGTCGGTCGCAGTACATAAGTGGCATCCTCACTCAACTACACTTGCTCCCAACTGATAATATGCGAAGGATCAGGAACGTACTTCTTCAGCATAGAAACATGAAATATGTTATGCACGCCCGGCAAAGCAAGGCGGTATGCTACCGCTCCCACTCGATCCAGAACTTGAAATGGACCAATAAATCTTGGCGTCAGCTTTCCCTTCTTACCTAACCGCAGAACTCCATTCATAGGAGAGACCTTCAGAAATACATGGTCTCCAACCTCAAACTCAAGCGGTCGACGCCTCGTATCAGCATAACTCTTCTGCCTGCTCTGCGCTGTCAGAAGTCGACGTCGAATGATGTCAACCTTCTCTGAAGTCACCTGCACCAACTTTGGGCCAAGCAAACTACGCTCACCAATTTCTGCCCAACAATGTGGTGCTATGCACGGGCGACCATACAACGCCTTATAAGGAGCCATGCCGATACTCGCCTGGAAACTATTATTATACGCGAACTCTGCATACTGAAGACAATCATCCCAACTGTCCTTGAAATCCAAAACACAAGCTCGCAACATATCTTCCAGGACCTGATTCACGCGCTCCATCTGCCCATCTGTTTGCGGATGAAACGCAGTGCTGAACTTCAGTTTCACACCCATCGCTTCCTGGATACGAGTCCAGAAGATAGATGTAAAATGATGTCTCTATTAGACACAATCTCCAGGGGAACTCCATGCAGACGCACTATCTCCTTGATATACAACCTAGCCAACTCGTCTGCAGAGTTAGTGACTCTGATCGGTAAGAAATGCGCCGGCTTCGTTAATCGATCGACGATCACCCAAATAGAGTCATATCCCTTTCTCGTTCTCGGCAACCCAGAAATAAAATCCATAGAGATGAAGTCCCACTTCCATTCAACTATGGGCATGGGCTGCAGCAATCCAGGAGGTCGGCGATGCTCTGCCTTGACCTGCTGGCACGTGAGACAACGAGAAACAAATTCAGCAAGCCATCTATCTGCTTCCTCAACTCCTCCATTTCACTCGGAGGCATACGATAGGTGGGTAAAGAAATGGGCACCGCACCAGGCATAAGATCGATAGCAAAATCAATCTCACGCTGAGGAGGTAATCCAGGAATCGACTCAAACACATCTTCAAACTCCCAAACTACTGGCGTACTAACCAACGCCGATTCAGCTATACTCTCCAACAGAGAAGAATAATAATCAATACGAAGAGGGTAACTGACCTGAACTGGGAAAGTAACTGTCTCGCCCTCAGGTCCATGAATCGTCACTGATCTAGCTTCACAATCAATCTCAGCTCGCATCCTCGTGAGCCAATCCATACCCATAATAACATCGTAATGATAAAGCAGTGCGACTAAGAAATCAACACAGATCGATCCACTTCCCAGATCGACCAAACAATCCAAACAACGCTTGCCCAAAGCAGAGGAAATTCCCGTAGCGGTAGTAAGCGTCACTCCTTGCATTGGAACAGATCTCAAACTCAAACGCCTAACTGCCGCATAAGATATAAGAGAAGTAGTGGACCCTGTATCTACTAACATAGAAACGGGAATACTTTCAATGTGCGCTGTCACCTCGAAGGACCTCGGCACTAAGTCAGATATAGGTGCTTCAACTGAAGGCGCATGAATTCGAGCCTGCTGCTGACGATTCGGCTGAGGAACCATGGGCCGCTGGGGTGGCCTGAAACTAGGAACTGCAGGTTTGAAGGATGGATGAGCTGGCGCTGATCGAAGAGGTGGAGGAGAAATAACCTGAGGCATCGGACGGCTAATCCTCTGCGGTGGAGTAAAACCACTGGCTCGCATACGGGAGAAGCAAAAACGGTCCAAATGCCCTGTCTTCCCACAATATGAACATCGAAGATCAGCTCTCATCTGCTGAGCGGGCGGCGCTGAACGCCTAGGAGGAGAATCTGCTCGCGGCCTCTTGCCGAGAAAAGGTGCACCCTGGAAATCCGGTCGCGGCCTAGGAACCATCGGTGCTCGCATGCGGGACGACCTATCCCCATCCTGCTCTGCTCGCAAGGACATGCTCACCAGCTCCGCATAAGAAGAAATGCTAGCACAGCAAATCTTCGATCGGATCTCAGGTCTCAATCCCTCAGAGAAACGCCGCATCCTCATCGGCTGATCACCCAAGATCAAAGGAACATACCGCCCCAACTCAGTAAATCGGTTCTCATACTCCATCACCGACAACCCTCCCTAGCAGAGGTGAAGGAACTCACTCTCCTTCTCATGTCGGTACGTAACCGAAAAATACTTCTCATGGAAGCGCGCCTCAAACGCCTGCCACGACCACACAAAATCCTCCTCGACAGTGCGAAGAACACTGTCCCACCACAGACTGGCCTCCTTCTCAAACATGAAGGAGGCAAGCTCAACCTGCTCAACCTCTGAACAGTGCAGCGGTCTCAGCATCTTAGAGATGCGGTCGATCCAATACTCGGCCTCCTCGGGTCTATGAGAACCCGCAAACGTAGGAGGTCGCAAGCGCTGGAATTGCTCGAAAGTGTCGCTAGCACTGGCACTCCCAGATGGAGGCATAGGTGAAACAGGTGGAGTCGCCCCCACTGACTGAGCAAAGATGCCAGCCCTGGAAGAGAGGAACTTCTGCTGCTACTGCTGCTGCTGCTACTACTGCTGAATCTGCTGCTACTGCATCAACAGCATCATCTGCTCAAACCTATCAGTAGGCGAAGCAGACGAAGGTGCACGGCTTGGCTCAGGAACCGAGGGTGTGAGTGGAGGAGCCAGAGGTGTCGGCCCAACACCGGCATGAGATGGACCCGCCTGTGGATCTGACTGGCTATCGCTCAAGGGAGAAATCCCAGCAAGCGACTCAATCAAAGAGAGACGGGCCGAAGACTTCGAACCCTTTGGAGGCATCCCTACATTCAACAGAGGATGCAACCTATCAGATTCTACGTCACATAATCCATCCACACCGCAACACAGCACAACTCCAAAGACAAACAACATGCATTCCATTAATTAAAATCGTCGCAATACAAGTAGTGCAGCAATACATGAATCACGACTAGGAAAGCATGTAAACAACAACATCTAACACTTCAAACAACCACAACAACTACAACAACCACAAACAACTACAACAACTCCAACTACCAAGCCACCAACGACAACACACAGAAAGAAAACAACAAACAAAGCAAAGGACGGCCACGACGACTGCTACTCGTCAGAATCAGCAGATGGAGGCGGGGCACCCTTATCCTGCAAGCAACACAGGATAGACTTCAGAGTTTGAGTCACTTTCTTAAACTTATGTTTAACAAGGCCTCGAAGATCAACAATATCCTGGCGTAAAACAGCCTGCCCTTCTTCAAGCCGTGTAAGACGGGCATCTTTAGCAGTCTGCTCTGCGCTTTGCTCTAGTGCCACAGGAGGAGAGCTATCACTCGAATCCTGTGCCTCATCCTCTTCCTCGTCCTACTCTGTTTCTTCTTCAATCTCAGCACCACCTTCAGCAAAACTCTCTTCATCACCGCTCTCAGACTCAGCCTCACTCTCTGAGGCATGCCGACCAGAACCGATCTCCATCTGCTTAAGAGTCCTCAGATTAATATGACGAACAGGAACCGGCTTCTCTGCTCCAAGCCTATAGCCAAACTCATGTGCAAGCTTGCAAATGAGGCGACCAAATGGAAGCGAGTCGGTCCTCCTACTCGAATGAGTGATGAGAATAATCTGGCGCAGGACGTATGTCGGCACACACAACTTCGCTTCCTACCCCACCTAATACAGAAAATCCATCATCAAGCGCGTATACTCGCTGCGATTGCTCCACCTTGGGTATACATTGAACGTACACATGTGATGAAGCAAACGGAAGTCGTCCGTCATGTAGGTAGCCAGAAGACTCCTATTAGGCTGCCATTCGACCAGACGACCACACAAGGATCGGGTGCGATGATCCCTCTCGCGCACACTGTTCACATTCTTCTCGCTGGCATGCACTTCACCAAGTGGCACATTCAGGAGTCGGGATATCAAAGCAACATTAACAATACCCACTCGACCGCTGCCACAAGGAATCTTAAACTGCAGAGGCTCCAGCAAAGGATCAAGGATATTGGCATAAAAGGCTCGAACAATGCTAGCATTTGCGCGATACTCGCCTTCGAACAAGGGACACCAACCAGTCTCTTCTAGGCGCTTCAACAACAAAAACTCACCATACAACCGCGGATCAACATGAGTCTCAAAAAGGACTCTACGGCCTTCATAGACTCTATGCGACAGCTCCGCCAACAAAGTTCTACCAATGGAAGCTGGAGGATCGAGGTCCCGCTTGGTCTGAAATTCACGAGTGGCAGACGTGCTCGCGGCAGCACCTCTCGGCCTCCGTGCATGGGTTGGACGGCTAGGCCCGACTTCATCCACGGGTGCTCTCTTGTTCCCCATCAAAGAAAGAAGGGAAGAAATGGAAAATATGGCCGTGATGAACTCAAAGAGGGCCATGAGAAATGAGAGAAAGAGAGAAATAGGAAGATGATGAAGCTTCCACACACTTGAGAGCCCAAAAAAGGAATGTAAGAGCTCAAATGAGAAGGAAAGAAAGGGAAATCAGCAATGGGAATAACGGTTTTGAGATGGGGTGATGGGGTTTGCACGAAAATGGAAGAAGAAGAGGATTTTGAAGAGATTTGGAGAAGATTGGAGAGGGTTTTCAAGAAAGGGAGAGTTTGAGAGGGATGTTTGTGAAGGGAAAAGGATTTAGAAAGGGTTTCAAATAGAAAACCATGGAGGGGTGGGCCACCTTAGGCCAAGGAAGCATCGGCCCGCGCCGCCTGGCCCGCTGATCGGTGAGCACTCACCGAATCGGCGATGGCATCGCCGGTCTCTGGACTAACCGGCGATGCCTCGCCATTTGGGCGAGGTCCTCCTGGTCCCCCATGATCAGAAATGTGTGGTTCTTCCCCTGGGCCCCACAGAAAATATCCCGATCGGCCCCTTGCATGATTTGACGCCTATCAAGCCATTCTGACAGAAATCTGATTAAAAATAAAGATTTTTTGAAGGTTTAAGGGTTAAAAAAAGATGATAAACTATCTAAACTCATTAATAGATGATCTAGAAAAGGTTTCGGGTCGCTGTGTGTGATCAGGAGGGAGTACAGACTCGATCTCGGTGAAGGTTTGTAGTAAACTTTCGCCGATAGAAGCTACGGAGCACAAACACACAATCTACGATAGACCTGCACCCAAATACACTAAAGTGGTGACAACATACAGTGTGTGACCATAACCCAGGTCCGGTTTAATCCAGATCATGCTCTGATACCAACTTGTAACACCCTGAAATTTGGGGGTCGAGCATAACTCAGCTCTCGAGTTCCAAAACATCACCCATGCAATATAATTAATGATGGATGTATGTTATCTGTATTAGTGCATAAAACATGGAGTAGATTAAGCTAAAACACAGATATAGTTCAAGGATAAGTGAATAAAGCAAGCGGAAGACTTATAGAAATATATGTGTACAAGTGTGAATCCCTGAAGTATATACACAAACCAGGTCGTGATGAAAGTGTGGCTATCAAAATTACAAGTATCAAGTTACATCATTTAATTTTCAAAAATAATCCCAGCATCCCAAGCATCAGAACAAGCTCACTAGAACCCGTATGAAAACTGCATATAAGAGAAAGCAGCCTCATCATCATCCATCTCCCGCTCTGCCTCAGAAGTCGCATCCACATCTGCAACATCAGAACCTAAGACAGTCTGGTGGGTGTTTAATACCGCCCCAGAACGTGGGAGTGAGTGATCAACTCATTGGAACAATAAGGCACTGGTTAACATGTTATCAGTTCAATCAAGCAGTAATGATAAAGCAGAAAATTAAATAAATCCTAAGTACTCTTGTTAATGCAAGGATGTATGCAAAATGATGCGTGCCCTCACGCGTACACCCTCAGCATCTTCATCTTACGTTACGCATGACACCACCTTAAAGTGCGCCACCTCTACAAAGCACATGCAAATGCGGTGCATGGATATGATTACCAAGTTGTTATTAGTCCTTTTCATACAGCAGGATTGGGAAGCTAAGATACCTTCCTCATATCACCATCCAAACAGTGATCCATTCTAAAGGTCGTCAATCCTAGGCATCTCATACGATCATATGGTTTCAGGTCGTAGCAAAGGGCTCGTCACCAATCAATGCACGCCTTTCATACCTTCGTTACTACACCAAGGCTCGTCACCTCAATGCGGTATCCAGGCATGCTCGAGGTCACTACAAAGGGCTCGTCACCAATCAATGTAGGCGGACAGCACGAATATAGTGTCCCATACCACCATAATCAGCTCATGAGTTTAGTTGCTCACTGGTCACTACGGGGAGGCTCGTCACCCCAGCGTAAGCCGACAGCTCGACCACGGTGTCCCATACCACCATGTCCAGCTCATGAGTCTTAGCGGATCAAGGTACCAAGGTTAATAGGATTTCATTGGTAAGTTCGGTACCCTAGATTCAAGCAGTAGCGTCCATACATGGTGAACATACATCGGATAATCGGGTTACTTGACGAACTTGACTAGCACGAGCGCACGTTGAGTTGAGCGACATAGAGTGCACAAACACTCCGCGTTGCCAAACCACTGCCGACAACTCTAATACGACTCGGGTTTGTCTAATCACGTCCTTTGTGGCGAAAGCGATCTCAGCCACAACCTTAACGCAGATTACCGATTTCCTGGACTATTCATAGTCCCAAACACATTACACTACAACAGATAATGACATTGAATGTAAAACAGTAAAGGAACAACACCTTTAATCATGTGATACTCAAGCATCTGAAGAATATCAATTTAACATAAATGAAAGCATAAGTAATGCTTGAAATTAAATAACAAGGAATGTAACTAGCAAGAAGGAAATCACACACACTAGTGGGAGAGTTGAGAATCGCTTCTCAACGCCCATACTAGGTTGAAACATCACACTTTAGATCATTCAGACATTTCTACAAACACTTAGAATACATGAAACAATACACATGACGTATGTTGAGAAACAAGCATTTGGACAATTCCTTTTACCAAGGAGTTGTCATACACACATCTAGCATACATACATGACAAATAATCATGGCAAACACAAGTGCATATTTTATATGTATACGGTACTTTATACATACACATAGAATACACAAATCTCAATATAACACATGCATATCAGGAACGCAACATAACCACAACATTTGGCATGTGAAATCTCATCCATAACAAGAATAAATCATTAACTGGTATTGAAAGCCTTGAAAACCATAACCTATACACTTAAAGTCCGCACCTTAAGCCAGAAAAGAAACACCGAACTGATTTAGACGAGTTGTCTTCGTCAACGGCGATAAATACCCTAAAACAAGGATAAAAATGAGATACAACAACACCAAGACTAATCTAAGCTCTAACACAGATTAAGGTTAGGTTAACTTACCCAAAGATGAACTCAGAATCGTCAGAATAACGATTCAAAGTGAAGGTTCAAGGATGCAGAAAACCAGGAAAGAATCTAAGATGATTCACCAAACTTCTCTCTCACTTTCTCTCTCTTTTCCACTCTCCCTCCAAGCTAGGGTTAGAGAAAATTCGTATGGAAAAGAGAGCTAGGGTTTAAGGACTATAAATAGGCCTATCTTTGATGAAAATAACCCCAGGGACAAGGTATACTTAAGTTATAACCAAAGCAAGCCTCTCTCGATCCAATGAAGCACTTCTGGTGGGCCTATAACCACGAAAGGTCGGACTTAAGCTCACTGACCATGGATCTAGGTCAGGCTGAGTTTTCATACCAACCAGCTCTTCAGATCAGCCGTGGCGGACCACACTCAATTCAACGGTCACAGAATTCGATCAGGTCCACAAGCACAAGGATATGCCTGGGCCATCTTCCCTGATTAGAGGGTGAAATTGGGTCAGAGTCCAACGGTCAAATAGCTTAAAATCATCACGTAAGCGACACGACTCAGATTTCATAAAAGCTTATTAAATTTCCAACCGTTCTCACACTCTCCACTCCAGACTCAATCAAATCGACCCAGAACATCACATGGACTTGATTTTCGAGGTGATGGTCAAGCCCAACATGGTGACTGCAACAGCCTAAGATCATCACTATTGGACTTTCGACGCGCGGTCCAGGTCTGATCCAGAACTTCTAAAAATTCTCCAGAACAACTGGATTTAGCGATGGATTCCAGATTTCAGAGTAACATTGCGCTAACTAATCTACAGGTTTTGAATCATGCAGATCTAATTTAAAGTGATTAATGCGAATTTCACAAGTAATTGAGTATAGCTCTAATTACCCCTAAAAACAACTACTTAGGGAAAGATAAGTACAAAATTCCAAGGTCGTTACAAAGGCCGTCAATCCTAGTTAACCATATACGATGGTAAGTTGTAGGGCATCACTGTTAATGAAAAGTAGTGAATAGGCAAATTCAAAAGTTTATACTCGTGGTCACTACGGGAAGGCCGTCACCTTAGCATAGGCCGACAGCTCGAATACAGTGTCCCAAACCACCGTATTCGGCTCACGAGTTTTGGGTTACTCACTGGTCACTATGGGGAGGCTCGTCACCCTAGCGTAGGCCAACAGCTCTACCATGGTGTCCCATACCACCATGCCCGGCTCATGAATCTTAGCAGATCATGGTACCATGGTTAAAGTGGGTTCTCACATTGGAAGGGGTACCTTAGGTTCAAGCAGTAGTATTCATACATGGTAAACACACAATAAGCCAATTGGTTTATTAGGCAGGTTCGATTAGTATGAGCACACATTGACTTAATCGACATGGAGTGCATAAGCACTCCTCGTGACCTAACCACTGTCAACAGTCGTCATGCGACCCGGATTCGTTAAATTACCCAATGTGGCGAGACTAATTCAGCCACCTGTACATGGATTGTTGCTGATTACCTAGACTACGGCATTGCCCCAATGCTACTCAAATGTAACAAGTAAACTCATGATAATAATTTCGGCATTTGGTAATCAATCCAAACAAATCTCTTATTTGAGCATTTCATCATACACAAGAAGTATATACCTAATACTTGCATTTATCATCGATCACGTAGATGAAATTAAAATTACATGAAGGAAACTAGACATATGCATAAAGTGATTGAGAATCCTATTCTTATTACTCTTAATAAATATTTAATAAATACAAATCATCATGATTTCTCATTCAAACAATTTACTAAACACTTAGGCTACCCTTTACTCAATATATAGACTAGGTTAGTTACAACACTTATTTTAGCATATCCTTACACAAAGAAGTCAGCATACATATGAGAACGATGAATCATAGTTTAATAGTCATAGCAAACACAAATCATATTTACATGTTCATACAAACATTCAACAAACACATGAGATGCGTATTTTGTACTACATAATTCACACATGTATAATATATCAACAACGGCGTATCTAAGACAATATGGTAGCAATCAAGTTAGACATAAATCATTATTGACATTAAAAGCATTAAAAACTATAACCTAAACATTTATAGTCCGCACCTTTCGTCGGAATACTCGATTCGGACGTGGTTCGAATCCTACGCTCCCGAAAATGGAACGTCAAGCACCTACGCAATGAAATAGATTAGCTATTTCATCGATTACTCTATTTGGATCTCTAAATTAAGATTAGGGTTAGGATATCTTACCCAAATCAAAGTCGAAAATGATTGTGTAGCGAAATAGAAAGGTGATTCATGCATGGAGTAGTGGGAGAGAATTCCAGCAACGATCTCCCAAAATCTCTCTTCTCTCTTTCCTCTTTTCTCTTCTTTTCTCTCTTCTCTCTCCTAGGGTTTGGAGAAATTCGGGTGGAATGGAAATGAAGTGAAATAAGGGCTCTATATAGGCCCAGAAGTGATGTAAATGGCTCCATGGCCATGATATAATTAGTTTATATCCAACGGGCGACTGTTTTTTACAAACAGGGCACATAGGGAGGCCCATTATTCACATACATTGTAAGGTAAGTCCCCTGATAATGGATCTAGGCTAAGATGTGATTTTAGCACGATTGGATAGGCCGATCGACCGTGGAGGACCAGTGTCAGATCAACGGTCGTACTTACTCGATCGGGGCCACAAGTATACGGATATGTGTAGGGAAATTTTTCTTTCCCATGGGTGAAGTTTGGTCAGAAACTGATGGTCTGGAATCCTGAATTTCACACGTGAGCGAATGGCCCAATTCACTTAAGTTTCATTACATTTTTTAAAGATATTCGTGTTTCTCACACACTTTGCTCAGGGCTCAAGTTGTGCATTTTGGGACACTATCTAGGCTCGATTCCCACAGTGGTTGTCAATCCCAATAGGACAGACATAATCCTATAGTTTCACGGTCATCGGACCTTCTACGTGCGGTCTAAGTCCGATACGGAGTTTCAATGTATTCCCAGGAGTGATAGGCTCTTGGGATTTCTCCTAAGTTTTCAAGGGATGTTGAGTCAATAGTATTAATAATTTTGGGTCTTTCCATTTGTGGAAATGGTGGTTCGAGTTAAATCCACTAATTATTTAGTTTAATACTTAACTAAATTCTGCCCTAATTATGACAGAATAAGGTCCTAGGGTAGTTCTATGTCCTTTTTTAGCACTTTTAATTAGTATATTATTTTAATTATCTTTTCAGTAGTTCATCATCAAGTCTACTTTATCTTCACCAAATTTCATTAGATTTCTTATTCTAGAAAAATTTTAAAAATTCTAGAAGTAGCAGCTGTCCGAACTAATAATTTTTTAATAGCTGTCACATCAACCTAGAATTAATTATAACAAAAATTTTATTTTTTATTTCACTTATTTTTACATGAAACTAGACTTATCAAGCTTCAATCTGACTTCTGAATCACCTAAATCGGAGTTATATTGAGGGAGATATGACTTTTTGAAGTTGGTCGAAAAATGTCAAAAATTGCAACGAGGGTTCACCAAAATTTGGTGCACCGGCGACGGGCCACCAATTGGGCAGTGGTGCCATGCCCCCCTGTGGTGTTTGGTGGTGGTTCTACCATGCGATTTTTGAAACGAGTGTATTTTGTAAATTGAAATGAGTTATTCGACATGTAATATTTGATTTTGGGGTAAGAGAAGCCGCTCTATCCAATTAACCTATTTATTTTATGAGATTCCATAAGTTTAATGGTCAAAAACCTATTTTATTTATATATTTATTATTTATAGTAAATTTTAGTTCAAGTATAGTTCTTTATCATTTAAACTTTAAGATTAGTATCTAATATGAAAGTACTTAGAAAAAGTTGAAGAATAAGGTGGTAAAAAGTGAGAATTTTGAAGGAGATGGGTTGGAAAGGGGATTTGAGACTTTGGGATTGAGTTTTGAGAAGTCGATAAGGTGTTATGATACACCCATTACCGAAGGACATCTAACTCCAAGTTGGCAAAAATTTGGGACATTACAAGGCGTTGGGCCCACCTAAACTATTCAGGCCCACCTTGATGTGCGTTGTAAGCACACTGTCCATCGTTTTTCCTAGACTATAGGGCTGGTCTGTGAGGCCCACCTTAATGTATATGTTGTACATGCTGCCCACCCATTTTACTGAATCATTGGTTGCCCCATAAGGCCCAATGTGATGTATATGTGGCCCTTGCGTGAGGCCCAATGTGATGCATATGAGGCCCTTGTGTGAGGCCCCATGTGGCGTATATGAAGCCCATGTGATGAGGCCCAATGTGATATATATGTGGCCTTTGTATGAGGCCCAAGTGATGTATATGTAGCCCTTGTGTGAGGCCCGATGTGATGTATATGAGGCCCTTGTATGAGGCCCAATTGTGATGAGTGATTCCACCATGATGTATGTGTTATATTCACACCGTTCATCCATTTCTCTAAGGTCGTGGGCCCAATTCCCTTGAGAGGCTCACCCTGATTTATGGGTTATATGCCCACCATGGGGCTGCCTTATAAGGCCCATCATGATGTATGTGTTACATACACGATGTCCATCCATTTCCCCGATTTGTATAAGGGTCGTGGGCCCTATCAAGAGTTTGATTTAAATCCCAAGTGGACCGCACACTAGGAGACAATAGTGGTTAAATGCCCACCATTAAAATCCTCCGTAGGGCCCATTGTTAAGCCCGTTACCTTAGGAGCAATGTTGGTTAAATGTCCATGTTGTAATCTCCCTAAGGCCCATTGTTAGGCCCTTCTCATCTCCTCTTATTGGGCTTACCCCAAACCATTGGGCCCCCATTGATGATTGTATTACCCACCTTTCCTTATTAGGCTATCCCAATCCACTGGGCCCCCATTGATGCTAGTGAACCCATCTTTCCCTTGTTGGGCTATCTCAATCCGTTGAGCCCCCATTTGATGATGGTGTTTTCCACCATACCTTGTAGGATTATCCAAACCTTTGAGCCCACCTTGTATTCATGCAGGGCCTTCCATAAGAGATGTGGCCCACCTAGATACATGTGATTACCCAAAGTTTAGTGTCTATACCCAAGGCTCACTTAGATGTTAAGTGAACTGCCCAACCCATTTGGAAGGACACATTGTCCTAGATGCTTGACCCCCACCAAAAGACCACCTTGTGTACATATCGAGCTTCCCATAGAAAAACCTAGTTCATTCATGATATAGTGATTGAGAAATCCCACTTTTTTGCCCTGTTAGCTCACCCTGTGAACTCACCCAGTTCATTCCCCACGAGAGATATATCCTACCCTTGTATTCCATTTGCTAGGACCTCCTGAAATGTACATATCATCCACACTGTCCATCTCCCAATTTAGGCAAGTGTGAGGTCCATCCTTGACATTAGTACATCATCATTATCCCCCTTACCGTAAATGAAAGAATATGTGATACCAGGTCAGGTATATTAACTATATAAACCTATCTTAATGGTTGTGTTAGATACGCCATCCTTCTGTGGACCCTGTGTTGAGGAACAAAATAAAGAGTTAAGATTGAACTAGATAGAAGGAAGTTATGAAAATAACATGAAAAGAATAAAGGAAAATAGAGATTGTTGGTATTCCGCGGACCCACGCAAAGGATATCGGTTGCGCAAGTCCGCGCAAGATCCTTTTTTGTTACATGATCGTTTCATGATCAAAAGCTTAGCCCTAGAACATGTTAGAATTGCGTGATCTCGCGCAATTGGTGAAGGATGTTGCGCGAGCAGGCGCAAATGGAAATATGGGTATGCTGACGTGGACGGTTCAAGTTCAATGAAAGGTGGGCCCACGACACGAGTTTCAAGGATTCACACATGTGGGGGTCTATAAATACCCCACTCCCCCTCTCATTTGGATCAATCAAGAATTCCAAGGAAGATCACAGCTTTGGAGAAGGAGAGTTTGAAGGTATTCAATAGAAGATAGAGGAGAAGCTAGTTGGGCCAGTTCGCGCAAACCATACTGGTTGCGCGGGTCTCATCAAATGAGCCGAAATGCTGTCAAAATGTTTCTTCAATTCCAGGATCTTCTCTGGAAGAAGGATATGGAAGAAGGATATGCGACCATTGTGTTCCTCTTGATGAGATGCCTCTTTATGAGATGATTGAATTGTAAGCCGAGATGCTGCCAGATTTGATATCCAGATCTAGATTCAATACTTAAACCCTTGTAATTTTAGCATTCTAAGTATTCTAACTTAGAATCAAGGGATCAGAGGATGTAAACAAACTTAATATATCAATAAAATGATGATTGTTTCTTCATACTCTCTTATTGTAATGATTAAATAAGATAATATCCCAAATCAAATGCATTTATTTCTTGTCAAAATAAAATGGCAACTCTGCTAGGGATCGAACCCAAAATCTCTGCTGAGGATTCTCTATCTTATTTAATATTAACATTGAGAGAGTAACAAAAACTTTTGTCGTAGTTTGGCATCTTTCCGACACCAAAATGGCGACTCTCAATGGGAACATCCTTCCCTTCATCTCTAAGACAGAATACTTTATTATTTGGATATTAATTGTAATTTTGTATTTTGATTGAAGATATTATTGAAGGTTAAAATCAATGGTGAACTCAGCAAGGAAAGTTAATTTCTATTTTAACGCAGCCGGATTCGCAGTGGAATACGCTACAAACCAGCTTTCGGACAACAGGGTCTGTTCTCTTGACAAATCCCAAATGACGGCCGGAGTTATATCTACTTCACCTTCAGCATAGGAGGGTGACAAAGACTGGGTTGTTGTGATGTCCCAAAGAACTAAGGCTCGAAATATAGTAGTAGCTAGAGTGAATTCACCTGCACAAAGAATCAGGGGGCCGGTGCGCGAAATGCTGCTAGGAAGAACCCTGAACTCGCTCCTCCTGCAATATATCCTGGGAAAACTGTTCCTCCATTGACATTGCATGAGTTTCTAGCTCTGCCTGCTTTAGAAGCTCAATGAACGAACGACCAAAAGGGTAAGGCACTACTCACGAGTTCATCAACTCCTATATCGCTCTAATCCACTAGCAGCTGTGGAAGTACAGAAAAGACCAATGACACTCCTCTTTTCATAAGTCACATTGCATTGACATATTCTCATTCTACTCTAGCTACAGCTTCATCGGGAAATGGAGAAGCCACCGTATGCATGGCCGGAACGAGTCAAGGACCACCGCCGACAATAGAAGACTGTATAACTGAAATGTTACAAGCGCAAAGAACGCTAATGGAAGAATACAGGAACCTGCAAGAAGCTTTAACAACTCACGCACATAACGTGGCACAAATGACAGCTCCTCCAATGATGGGTAACATGAACGGATAAGAACAACAACCCGAATGTTCTCAACCGCCAAGAACAGGATTGTTCGGATCCGCTCCCATAGCAAGAGTGATAACTCAAGAAGAAGTGCGACAAGTTGTCGAAGAAGCTGTCAAAACGAAAAGCGAATGTTAGAATGTTGGCCGATTCAGATACTGAACGCCATATCCGAGAGAGGTAGAAGATGTCCCTTTTCAGGCTAATTTCAAGCAGCCGAATTTTCAAAAATTTAATGGGGATGGGTCGCTAGAAGAACACTTGATGCATTTCATCACCGGTATAAGAAACTTCTCCACAGTACCGTAATACTGCCTTAGGTTATTTGGATCTTCCTTGATGAGTAAGGCATTTCGATGGTGTTCCAGTTTGGCACCAGGATCAATATGGACTTGGGAACAAATGCAAAATGCTTTTATGTCAAATTTCTTCTCATCAGTACGTGATGTTAGTATCATGGAGTTAGCATCAGTACAGCAGAGAGAAGGGGAACCTATAGAGAAGTTCATAGATAGATGGAAGACATTGGGACCTTCTTGCAAACAGTTACCGGAAGAAAATAAGTAGGTAAATGTGTGCTTGAATTCTATGGAGACGAGAATCACGTTTGGCCTCACTAGCGCCGGCATCAAGACCTTCCGCGATTTAGCAATAAAAGCTCATGCCTTGGAATTAATGACTAGGAAAATACCAGCGTTTCACTATGAAACGGCTAGAAGAGGGTCTAACAGGCCAGCTAAAAATGTTGTTGATCATGAAAAGAGAAGTCAAGATATGAGAGAAATGAGAGGAAAGAAAATCGAACGGAGAGAAGAGTCAAACTCGTCTCAGAGGCAGATTCAATGATAAGAGGCCTAGGTCACTTACTTCTCATAAAGGGTTCGCATTTGAAAAGGAAGATGTGGTCCCTATTATGAACCAGTTATTGAAAGCTAGTATGATAGAGTTGCTTCCATCTAAGCACCCCGAAGATGCCACAAGAACAAGAGAAAGAGATTTCTATTGTTATCATTGTTTAATAGGGCACCCGATATAAAATTATTTCACATTAAAATCAATAATATAAAGAATAATAAACAGAGGTGAGATAATAGTAGGGAAAGAAAAAGAGAGAGATGCAAAGGCAACAGTGAACGTGCTAACTATCCGGGAAGACACTCATGAAAGAGTAAGGAAAGAACACCATAAAAATATAGGCAAAGCCGTAGTAATCACCCTCTGGTTAGGAAAGTGGGTGACAATTCCCTCCAAGTAGAAAACTGAGACAGCAAAGGCAGAAGTTGTCCAGAATCATCTTCGTAGCAATGAAAAGGAAGTGAAGAATGAATTAGAGAAGGTAACTTATGATGTCGTGAGTCATCTGAACGGTATACCGGCTCGGTTAGGCGTCCACAATGCATTGAGGTTGTCGAAAGACTCCAGGTAAAGGCTGATCCAAGCCCTATATGATAGTAGTGTTAGGGAAGCATTGCTCATAGAGATGGCAAAAAAGGAGCCCAAAGAGTGAAAAGATTACATGTCCATGATCTCCTTCTCTGATGATGACTTAATCTGTAAGACCCATGTCCTAGCCTGTATGTCACGCTCCAAACTCGAAAACTGGGCTCACAAAATTCCCGATCGCCGAATCCGGCACCGACAGCCTCCGTAGTACCCCATTCTTCGCTCCCAGCGTCCATTCACCAGGTTCCGATCCTGGGATGCTACGAGGAGGATTTTCAACATCAGTTTGATTCATAATAAGCATAACCAAAGGCATAACCCACAAATAACAACCAAAAACTCCATCACATTTTCACTATAATAAAAAACTTTACAAGTACAATGAGCATAAAGGGAAATACAATGATGATGGACAAAACTTCAAAATAATCTGCCACTTGCTTAAGCCTCAGCGCTGCTGCGATCCAACGTCACCTGCACGCAACGATCGTGCATAAGCTTATAGAAAGCTTAGAGGGTGGTGAAAGTGTGTGCTCAAGGTGGTAATGCAGTTATGCAGTATCAGAGTAATGCGGAACATACTGATGAAAGCCAAGAATACCATAGCCGTACCAAGGCCATGCGGTGCAAAGCATGAATGATGTCGGCCATACCAAGGCCATGCAATGCGAAATGCAACTCAAGCACACAAATCCTCGTCTAAGTCCGCATATCAATACAGCTAAAAATCTGGAATATCACCGGGGTCTAGTACACTCCAAGCCAGATTGCCGCCCCATCGCGCGCAATAAGGTGAGTGAAAAGACCTCACTATCCGCCTGCCAATATCGGGCTCAGCTCGTCAATAGCGGACCCATTCCTCGAGCTAGTTAGACTCAGCCTAGCATTGCCCCTACTCTCGGGCGGGTAAGGCCACACCCCCTTCCAACCGACCACGACACAGTGGAAAGCGCGACCGTCTGGTAGTCGACACTCGGTGCTTCTGTACCCACTCGGTCTAGACGTTGGAGCAACCTCTTGGTACCATAAGAGTTTAGGGACTTTCACCCAGGGATATCTATAGCACCCCATGTAGAACAACGTTTTCGGTATCCAATCCTTCCAACCACGATACGCTTGTGGAGGCTATGACCCTGATGTTACTAGGGCGTACAGTACCATATCACACAATGCGAATGCATGAATCACACTATCCAGTCATGCAACAGTCCTGCGCGTATCGTGCGCTCATGTAGGGCAGCACCGCCTATCCGGGAGCTCATAAACAATCTGCCCAAAGGCATATGCTATGATCAGTCACTTCTCATATCAAGCATACATATGATGCGTATGATCGTGAATCATGAGACTATACTAAGCATGTTATATGGTAATGGATGCAATTCATAACGAAGATGGGCTTAGACGGCCTACACACATGTACGGGCCTATCAATGGGCCCTAGGGAGAGTTGTAATGTGGACATTGAACCAACATTATACTTGCAATGTGAACGTCAAACCACCATTGCTCCCAAGGCATAGCCCGTCGTAAACATCATTACATAAACCATGTTAGGATCACACATTGCAATGGACCTTAGGTACATCCCATTGGGCCTTCAATATATCAAATGGGCCATATCATATGGGCCTTATATTCATCAAGTAGGCCACATCAATGGGCCGCACTAATAGGCCTTATGTGCATTGCAATGGGCCATAACCCGTGAGCCTTAGAATGCATCAAATGGGCCTAATCTCATGGGTCTTATGTGTAACAAATGGGCTACACCAATTGGGCCCCATATGTACATCAAATGGGTCTCAACCCATAGGCACCAATACATCTTATGGCCTTAACCCATAGGCCCCTAATACATCAAATGGGCCACACGATATGGGCCTAACCATACAATAGGTGGGCCCCACCCATGGGCCAAAATACATCATGATGGCTTCATGGATGGGCCGCACCCATAGTCCTCAAGTGGGCTTGGACCACACCAAACTCACTTCAATAGTTGTAGGTGTAACACATGCATCACTGTACACTATCAACCCATGGGGCACATGGCCCATTAATGATGATAACATTGCCCAAACATTGCCATATACATCAGCACCATCCAAATTTTGTCTAGGTGCGGGTCCCACTATCAGGACGGCTGGGATGATCATGCACCTCCCGTGGGGCCCATGGAACTTGCTAACGTGCATGGACAGTGGGAATAAAACACATGCGTCACTGTGGGCTCCACCGTTCCCTGGACGGTGTGAATAAAACTGATACATCATGGTGGGTTCCACCGTCCACTGCCGTGGACGGTGTGACAATACATACAATCAATGGTGGGTTCCACGTGTGTGGCCCACCATAATGTTTTCCTGCCATCCAACCTGTTGATAAGGTCACGCAGACCAGAGTGAAAGGAAAAACACAAATTTCATTTTGATCCAAAACTTCTGTGGCCACAAAACAGTTTCAACAGCAGGAATTTAATATTACTGTTTCCTGCAGTGTGGGCCACCTGAGTTGTGGATGGAGCTGAAATTTGGAGGGGGCCCACTGCTGGGAGTGGCCCACCTCGTGAACGGGTTGGATGACAAATAAACATCAAGGTGGGGCCCACATGAAGAGCCGTGGCCAGTGCCCGTCCGCCCGTCCGTTTAACGCCCTGAAATTCGGGAGTCGAGCATAACTCAGCTCCCGAATTCCAAAACATCACTTATGCAACATATTTAATTATGGATGTATGTTGTCTGTATTAGTGCATAAAACATGGAATAGATTAAGCCAAATAACAAATATAATTCAGGGATAAGTGAAGAAAGCAAGCAGAAGACTTATAGAAATAAATGTGTACATGTGCAGATCCCTGAAATACATATACATACCAGGTCGTAATGTAAGTGTTACTATCAAAATTACAAGTATTAAATTACATCATTTAATTTTCCACAAGAAATCCCAGCATCCCGCGCATCAGAACAAGGCTCACTAGAACCCGTCTAAAAACTGCTTAAAAGAGAAAGCAGCCTCATCATCATCCATCTCCTGCTCTGCCTTAGAAGTCGCATCAACATCTGCAACATCAGCAGCTAAGACAGAGTCTGGTGGGTGTTTAACACCGCCCCAGAACGTGGGAGTGAGTGATCAACTCAGTGGAACAATAAAGCACAGGTTAACATGTTATCAGTTCAATCAAGCAGTAATGATAAAGCAAAACAATTAAACATGTCCTAAGTACTCTTGTTAATGCAAGGATGTATGCAAAATGATGCGTGCCCTCACGCGTACACCCTCAGCGTCTTCATCTTACGTTACGCATGACACCACCTCAAAGTGCGCCACATCTACAAAGCACATGCAAATGCGGTGCATGAACATGATTACCAAGTTGTTATTAGTCCTTTTCATACAGCAGGATTGGGAAGCTAAGATACCTTCCTCATATCACCATCCAAACAGTGATCCATTCTAGGGTCGTCAATCCTAGACATCTCATACGATCATATGGTTTGAGGTCGTTGCAAAGGGCTCGTCATCAATCAATGCACGCCTATCACACCTTCGTTACTACACTAAGGCTCGTCACCTCAATGCGGTATCCAGGTATGCTCGAGGTTACTACAAAGGGCTCGTCACCAATCAATGTAGGCCGACAGCACAAATATAGTGTCCCATACCACCATAATCAGCTCACGAGTTTGGTTGCTCAATGGTCACTACGGGGAGGCTCGTCACCCCAGCGTAGGCCGACAGATCGACCACGGTGTCTCATACCACCATGTCCGGCTCATAAGTCTTAGCGGATCAAGGTACCATGGTTAATAGGATTTCATTGGTAAGTTTGGTACCCTAGATTCAAGTAGTAGTGTCCATACATAGTGAACATACATCGGATAATCGGGTTACTTGACGAACTTGACTAGCACGAGCGCACGTTGGGTTGAACGACATAGATTGCGCAAACACTCCGCATGGCCAAACCACTGCCGACAACTCTAATACGACTCGGGTTCGTCTAATACGTCCTACATGGCGAAAGCAACCTCAGCCACGAACTTAAGGCCGATTACCGATTTCCTGGACTAATGCATAGTCCCACACACATTTCATTACAACATATATTCATATTGAATGTAGAACAGTAGTGGAGCAACAACTCAAATCATGTGGTACACAAGCATTTGAAGAATATCAACTTGACATGAATGTAAGCATAAGTAATACTTGAATTTAAACAACAAGGAAAGTAACTTACATGAAGGAAGTCATACACACTAGTGGGAGAGTTGAGAATCGCTTCTCAACGCCCATACTAGATTGATATATTACACTTTAGATCATTCAGACATTTCTACAAACACTTAGAATACATAGTTCAACATACATGGCGTATGTTAAAATACACGCATTTGGACAATTCCTTTTGCCAAGGAGTTGTCACACATACATCTACATTACATACATGACAAATAATCATAGCAAACACATGTTCATATTTTATACGCATATGGTACTTTATACATACACATAGAATACGCAAATCTCAATAAATCACATGCATATCAGAAACGCAACATAAACATAACATTTGACATGTGAAATCTCATCCATAGTAAGAATAAACCATTAACTGGCATTGAAAGCCTTGAAAACCATAACCTATACACTTAAAGTCCGCACCTTAAGCCAGAAAAAGAACACCGAACTAATTTCAGACGATATGTCTTCATCAACGGCGACAAGATAACCTAAGACAAGAATATAAATGAGATACAACAACACCAAGACTATTCTAAGCTCTAACACAGATTAGGGTTAGGTTAACTTACCCAAAGATGAACTCAGAATCGCCGGAATAATGATTCAAAGTGAAGGTTTAAAGATGAAGAAGAACAGGAAAGAATCTAAGATGATTCACCAACTTCTCTCTCACTTTCTCTTTCTTAGGTAGGGTTAGGAAATTCGTATGGAAAAGAGAGCTAGGGTTTTAAGGACTATAAATAGGCCTAATATTGATGAAAATAACCCAGGGCCAAGGTATACTTAGGGTATAACCAAAACCGGCCTTTCACGATCCAACGAAGCACTTCTGGTGGGCCTATTACCATGAAAGGTCGGACTTAAGCTCACTGACCATGGATCTAGGTCAAGCTGAGTTTTCGTACCGACCGACTCTTCAGATCAGCCCTGGTGGACCACACTCAATTCAACGGTCTCCAAATCTCGATCAAGTCCACAAGCACAAGGACATGCCTGGGCCACCTTCCTTGATCAGAGGGTGAAATTGGGTCAGAATCCAACGGTCAGATTGCTTAAAATTGTCGCGCAAGCGACACGACTCAGATTTCATAAAATCTTATTAAATTTCCAACCGTTCTCACACTCTTCACTCCGAACTCAATCAAATCGACCCAGAACATCACATAGACTTGATTTTTGAGGTGATGGTCAAGTCCAACATGGTGACCGCAACAGCCTAAGATCATCGCTATTGGACTTTCGACGCGCGGTCTAGGTCCGATCCAAAACTTTCAAAAATTCCCCAGAACAACTGGATTTAGCGATGGATCCCAGATTTCAGAGTAACAAGCGCTAGCTAATCTACAAGTTTAGAGCCATGCAGATCGAATTTAAAGTGATTGATGCAAATTTCACAAGCAATCGAGATTAGCACTAATTACCCCAAAAACAACTACTAGGGAAAGAAAAGCACAAAATTTTCAGGGTCATTACAGTCCGCCTTGTGCGTGCGCAGGTGTTGCCTGCTGCCTTCTGACAGCAGCAGCAACTGCTGCTTATGAGTTTTTATTTTTATTTTTATTTTTTAGATTTCTGAGGTTTTTCCTCAGTGGGGCCCGTATCAGATGAATCCGACCCAACCGTCGGGTCTCATGGCTTAATACAAACTAAACGAGCCCAATATTGAATATACTTTGATGAATAGAAACAATAGGCGATTTTTCAACGGTAACCACCACGGTTTCCTATGCTATGGCTCACCAGATGCTCAGATCAACTTCATTTTTTGGCTCAACGCCTAAAATGATCCAGGGAATGAGATGGACGGCATGGATCGGATCAATGGATTAGTGGTGGGGCCTGTGTGAGCGGTCCACTTCAAGTTCTAAATCAAAGTGATATATTTTTATTTTTTTTTTACAGCGTCCAGCGTCAGGGACGCTGGACGGTCTAGGCACACACATATCTAAGGTGGGTCGTGCTTAGGTGGGCCACCACATGCTTAAGTAGTGTGGTACAATACATATAAGGTGGGCTCCACTTGAAGATGGTTTGGATAAAATACATGTTTCAGGGTGGGGTCTATCCAAGTGGGCCATACAACCATGTTATGATCACATAGAAAAAAAACTTAAATAGAGAGGGAGAGAGAGAGATAGAGAGTGAGACACGCATGACGGAGGGACCCCGGCACTATGGGCCCTCCCTTCCATGATCTATAATATAAATCAAGTGGGTCCCATTTCATGTGGGCCCATTAAATCGAAATCCAACGGTGGAGATCCTTTCTCCACTAAAATAGATGGTCTAAATGACCCTAAGTATGCAAGGAAAATAAAATTCATGATGGGGTCCATGGAGAATGGCCCCATCATGGAATGATCATGATGATCCAAGTGGGCCATCGGCCACACCTTAGGGTCCAAAGTGAGATCCAAACCATTGATCGGTTGGCCTCACTTGGCCCATCTTAAAAACATTAAAACTACCCTATCAAAGCACCCACCGCTTGATCTTCTTGCTCCCTTGGCTTCCTTAGCTCCTTAGCTTCGATTCCAACTGAGGAGATGAGGTTTGGATGGTTGAGATGGGAGATGAAGGGGTAGGAAAGTGGGCCACCTTTGTTGCTTAGGAAAACTTGGAGGGGCTCATATGTAGGGTGGCTTCTTTCTTGCTTGGGAATGGTTTGAAAAAAAAATGAGAAAAAGAGTTGTAAAGAGAGAGAGAGAGAGAGAGAGAGAGAGAGAGAGAGAGTGATGGATGTGGTGAGTGATGGGTGTAAGGGACTTTTTGACTTTTGTAGCTAATGGTGTAAGAAAGGTATGGGCTTTGTAAGAACTTTTTGACTTTGGGGCTTGCTTGGGAAAGGGTGAAAGGTGATGTGTACTTGACATGATGGGATGGATTGATTGATTGATTGAGGTGACATCTCGTAGAGATTCTCTCAGGCTTTGCAACGCGCAGCATTTTCCTCGCACCGAACACTGGCCCACATCTCTGACCAGGGTATCGCCTCGGCGCGCGAGTCGCGGCATCGGAACCGCGGCGACGGCGCTGTCGCTATGGTACAAGTCTTAGGTTGAGTCGACTCGGGTTGACGGCGTGCGAATCAGGGTCGGGCGCAAATACCGAATAAGGGTTGAAGGTTGCCGGAATTCGACCAGGAAGACCGCGGAAGTTTATGGAACAGTACGGTCTAGGATACGGGGCTTACACTATATGGTTCCGTAGGCTTCCGGTCAAATTCTAGCAACTCTTGACCTGTATCCGACGTTTGTCCGTGATCCTAAGCCAAGTCCCGCATATCAGTGTTGACTCAACTCGAAACCTACACCCCTGTGACCGTGCCGTCACCGCGATTCCAACGTCGTAACTCGCGCACCAATCTGATACCCATGCTAGGAGATGTGGGCCCACGTTCATTCTGAAGAAACGCCGCGTGTTATGAATTTCGAGAGAATCTCTACAACATGTCCCATCAATCAATCAATCAATTAAGTCAAGTATACTCTATACCTTAAGTACAAGCAACCCATCCTTTCCCTTTCCCAAAGTCAACTCTCTCTCTGTCCACTCATCCCTATTTCACACAAATTTCAACCCAACCCATGCCTTCCTATTCCCATCCCTTACAACAACCACTCAACCCATCCCTTTTATCCATTATTGTCCTCTCTCTCTCTCTCTCTCCCTCATTTCTGAAACCTCCCAAGCAACACCCAACTCCAAGCCCTCTCTCCCAAATCCAAGTGTGGCCTACTTTCCCACTCTCTCATCTCCCATCTCAACCATTCATTCAACATTACCTCCATCGAAATTGAAGGCAATGAGCATAGGAGTCCAAGGGACTAAGAAGAAGGCTGATAGCTGGGTGATCCACCGTTGATTTTTGTTTCAAGGGCCCACTTGTTATGGCACCCACTTGATGTATGTATTGTAAAGAGAGGAGCCCGTAGTGGCGGGGTCCCTCCATCTCACTGATTCCTCTCTCTTTCTCTATCTCTTACTTTTCCCATCTAGTGGCCCACTTTGATGCATGATATTATCCACGCCATCTATCATATGGACGATGGAGTGGAAACCCCACCTTGATGTTTGTGTTGCACATCAACCGTCCATCCATTTATAGCTAGGATGGGCAGGAGCTTTGAGTAGCCACTGTGATGTATATGTTACTTCCAAACTGTCCATTCATGTGGGGCCTAATATATTAGGTGGGCCCCTTTCATCCAGGCCGTCCAGCGTCCCTGGACGCTGGATGCTGCCACTTACATGACTTCACACCCACACATATATACATATATGTATATATAATACATAATACACACACACACACACACACACACACACACACACACACACACACACACACAATATAATAAAAATACATTATATATGAATTACTATGGTGGGCCACTGTTATGTGGGACCCACCTTTATCATGATGAATACACTGTCAATATAATATATATTTTATATATATACTATATACAATATTATATATAATATAATATATAATATTATATATATATATATATATATATATATATATATATATATATATATATATTAATAACATTACATTGGTGGGCCACTACATGGACCGCACCATGATGTATGCCTATATCTGCACCATCCAATTGCTAGACGGTGCAACGATTATGTTACCCAGACTGTCCATCCAATGGACACGGTCATGGACACCATGATACATGTATTGTATCCCTGCCATCCCACTGATTTGGACGTGGGAACCACATGTGATGTATGGGTCTTATCCACACCATCCGTAGGATGGGACAGTGAGCCCCTTTAATGCATGCATTCTATACTATTTCGTCCATCCATCTGACATGCACAAGACCCTACCATAAAGCATGTGCTGCTCCACACCGTCCATCCATTCATCTGGTGAGCTGACTGCTCCACACCGTCCATCCATTCATTTGGCGAGCTTGTCTTGCACCACACCGTCCATCCATCTAACATTGTTGTGAGCCCCACTCTGGTGGGTATTTTCCAACCAAACTGTCCATCCACTTGGCGGATTTTGGACGGTCCATCTGCTGGACGGTCACCGCCCCACCCATGATGGATATTTTCCATCCAAACCATTTGTTCATGTGGACCCTACCTTGATATATAAACCGTCCATACATTTGGTGAGCTCTTCCTTGGGCTTGAGAAGAAAAATAAGACAGATCCAATATCAAGTGGACCACACTGCAGAAAATAGTGGAGTTGAACGTCTATTATTGAAACCCTATTTTTCCTCTGTTTCCAGATCTTTGTAACCTTATGCACAGGCTGGATGGAAAATAAATACCATGGTGGGTCCATTGAAATTTAACGGTGGAAATCATCATCACCATTGTCATTTGTGGTATGGTCCAGATGATCCTTTGGATATGATTCATTTTTTTATGCACTATAAAGATCCTTAGCAATGGGTGCATGGTGTATTGGACTTGGCCATTTGACTTGGCCCATTGGACTTAGCCCATTTGACTCGGCTCATTTGACTCAGCTTATTCGACTCGGCTTATTCGACTCAGATATTTGACTCGGCCCATTTAATTCGACCGGGTCTAGGATACGAGCCTTACACTTGATTTGATCGTCTACTTTTACACGCAAAAATCGAGAAAGCTACAAAATATTTGTGGGTCTAGCCATGTCGCATGTCGCTTATCTAAATCGTTCATCCATTATGCCAGTTAAATTTATGACATGAGCTAAAAAATGAGGCATATCCAAAGCTTAAGTGGACCACGCCAGAGGAAAAAGGGAATCAAACACTTATTGTTAAAAACTTCTTGAGGCTACTGTTTCTTTTGGTGTGGGCCACTTGAGTGTTAGATCTACCTCATTTTTCGGCTCATTTCTCAAAATGTTGTGGAAAAATGGATGGACGGAATGGATGTATCATATACATCACCTTGGAGTTCAAAATTTTAAACTAATTCTTTTGAACCGGTTTCAAAATAGAAATTCAAATGAATTTTCAAATAGGGTGAAATGGTAATAATTACTCATTTAGAAGGTATTTACACCAAATGCGCTCTAAATATCTTTAGGTCCTGTTTGATTTTTGAATGCAGGTGTAAAAACTCGGTAAATGGGTAATTACTACCATTTCGCCCGTTTGAAAATTCGTGAGAATTTCCGCCGAGAAAACCAGTTTAAAAGTGTTAATTTAAATTTTTGGAGCTCACGGTGATGGATATGACATATTTGTTCCGTCCATCCGTTGTACCAAAACATTCTGAGACATGAACCAAAAAATGAGGTGGATCCAACACTCAAGTGGCCCACACCAAAAGAAACAGTGGGCCCTAAAAAGCTTTTAACAGTAAGCATTTGATTCACTTTTTTCTGTGGTGTGGTCCACTTGAGCTTTTTATGTCTTATTTTTGGGCTCATGCCTTAAATTTATCAGCAATAATGGATGAACTGCGAGGATAAGCAACAAACATCACGGTGGGACCCACAAATATTTTACAGCTTTTTACATAGTAAACGTGACAATCAGACATTAGGAAGAGTGTGGTGAATACATCTGGAAATAATTGTGACGCTTTGACACTGCATTTACCAGTGAACTCGAAAATCAAACAAGCCTTGGAATCTCAGGCATGATATATATCTCTGGTGCAATGACGTGTTGCTTGTCATTGATTTTTTTAAGAAACGTCATCATTGGTTATTCTAGAAAATGTTAAAAATACGGTACAACCACAGCCAGTCTGGGCAGTATGCATAATATTTTAATGCATGCATTGCCGATCAAGAACGCGGATTTTCCTATTTTAATGCAGGCGTATGCAGAACGGGCATTGTCCTTTATCCACACTGCCTATCTATTTCACCACCACATTTTATAAGATAGGACCAAAAGATTTTTTAGGATAGGATCAAAAGTTAGGCAGATCTAAGGCTCAAGTAAACCACACCACACAGAAATCAGCACTGATAATGTTGCTCAACGTTGCAACTTTCTAAGGCCCACCGTGATGTTTGTTATCCATCCAACTTATTCATAAAGTCACCTAAACCTGGATAAATGAAAAACACAAATATCAGCTTGATACAGAACTTTTGTAGCCCTAAGAAGTTTTCAACAGCAAGAGTTTAATCCCGATGGTGCAGTCCACCTATGTCAGATCTACCTCAGTTTTGGACTTATCTTGAAATAATACTGAAGATTGAAATGGATGAACATTATGGATAAAGCATATACAATGCTCAAGTCTACCACACCATAGGAAACAGTGTGATTGAACCTTTACCATTGAAAATTTCTTGAAAGCCAAAGACGTGTTTGATCAAGCTGATGTTTGTGGTTTCTCTTCATCCATGTCTTTTTTATCTCATTAATAGGTTGGATGACAAATAAACATTACTGTAGGCCCTAGGAAGGTTTCAATGGTGGAAATCATTATTCCACACTGTTTCTGTGGCATGGTCTACTTGAGCTTTGGATTTACTTCAAGTTTGGGATCCACCCTTAAAATTAACAGGAAAAATGGATGGACAGTGTGGATCAACCACATACATTCATAGTGGGCCAACTGAGTTTACTTAGTACGATAAAAGTGTACTAAGTAACTCAGTAGGCAATCCGAATACAGAATGGGGTGGCCACGAGCCCATCCCCGTTCCGAAAGCCGATTGCGTACTGAGTAAAGTCAGTGGGGCCCACCATAATTCATGCATTGTACCAACTCCGTCTATCCTTTTTATCACATAACTTTAGTGCTTTAAACCAAAAATTAATCATATTCAAAGATAAAGTGGATCACATCGCCTGAAATAGTGTGAATTGAAGTCTACTTTTGAAAAGTTATCTATGGCCTACAGAAGTTTTAGATCAAAATGATATTTGTGTTTTCCCTACATCCATGTCTTTGTGATCTTATGAACAGTTTGGATGACCAATAAACATTAATGGGGGCGTTAGAAATGTTTCAACGGTAAATCAAAACTTCTACTGTTTCCTTTGGTATCGTCTACTTGAGTTTTTTATATACTACAATTTTAGACTCAACCCCTAAATTAATATATATAAAAAAAAACTGATGGAATGGCATGGATAAACTGCATGAATTTACGGTGGGCCCAATAGCGAACTGAGTAACTCAGTACGATAAGAGGGCACTGAGTAACTCAGTACACAGGCCGATTTCGCCCGTTCCTTGCAGGAGACAGGCGGGATAGGATGCAATCCGCGTTCGCCAATAAAGCGTCGACCTCTGTCCAAGTATCAAATTAATGCAACAATTAATGCAACAAGGGGGTAGGTTGAGCTGCTGTAGGTGATCAGTTCCCCTGATGTCGACCAATATCTCTTTCAATGAAAGCTTTATTGAGATACATAAAACAGGGGCGTGGAGGAGAGCAGTGCCATGTGCACTCGCCGGATTTCACATTTAAAGCCACATGCGGTTAAGGCCCAGTATCCTCACCATGCGGGCCCCACTATCGATTCCCTGCGCCAAAATCAGAGCCGGATGCAGGTGATCTAGTACTTTTCTGGGTACGTCAAGTGCAGACGGTTATAACTTGTACCTATTTTGTACAGTGACTTCACGTAATGAGCAGACCCATATAAGTTCTTGAGCCAGACCACGTACACAGTGACACCCACCTAAGGAATGTCTAGGATCTTGGGCGGTACGGTCTTCGCGTGCCTTTGGAAAGTGAACACCGACGAGTGCACTGAACGGGGGCTTTCTGACCGTGCTTGGTGGGACCGGAATTGTCAGCCTGTAAAATAGTGAAACTCTCTGGGTTCCACCGCGTTGCAGATGTAAAATCCACTTCGATCATCATCTGGGAACCATTATTTGGACGGTACATGCAGAAAAAAATTTCCATTAAAAAAATACTTATTCAGGCCACACCAATGGGAATAATGTTAAAATTGCTCCTAAAACTGCTAAGTTCATGTCATATGGCCCAACTCGGTTTTGTATCAGGCTTAATTCTATTCTTCTCTTGATCCTGCACCTGATTCACCGGTTTGATTAAAGATACACACCGTAATTTCTCCATTCACAAATCTATAGTTGGCATTGCATTTCCATTTTTTCATATAGTGGGGTCCAATGATTTACAGATTTATATGATTTTAGTACTCGTAGCTTAATTAATATGGAGGATATATGGAACCTGACAGAGAGAGTGACTTTTACATATACAACATCATGATGTGTCCAATATACTTAATTTTTTTCTGCGCAGTAGGAAAAGAGTTGTTGTACAAGATTCCAGTTCTGGAATGTAAATGATTATATACCCAGAGTCATAAGATGCTCAAGTGCGGATGACGCTTGATATGTAGGCACTCATATTTGTCTGCAAGGCTATACTTCTCTATTATTTATTTATTTATTTATTTACACATACTCACGTCCCACAAACACCCACACCCACATATTCTCACCACAGTGGGTACTGGAACCATGACCCGCTATTGAATCTCACACACCCACGCATTCTCACCACAATGGTACTCGAGCTCATAACCTGTTGAAACTCTCATGAGTTTACCACCAAGGCATGAGTAAAGACTCATATTTGAACCGATGAAATCGTGTAGTCCATGGCCTTCACGTAACCATCTTAGTTTCAAGTTGTTCGAGCAATCCTAACTTTTGATTGGTGAATACTTGCTTGTTAAAAGTAGACCATTGGATAATTTCTTTTGTTTTTAGTTATGCAATAATGACAATTGGATAATTAAATTATTAAATAAGCAATAGTCTTTTGTTCATTCAACGTGTACATTGGGACCAATAATTTGGATATTTTAATTTTACTTTTCTCTATATGCAACATATGTTAATTCTCAAAATATTTTTAAATGCCGGTGTTTCATCTTCCACAGTTTCTTCCATAAGTTTATCTTTTTCTGTAAAATCATGACAAATACTTACAATATTTTGAAAATGCCCCAATACTATAGGGAAAAGGTTTCACCAATTACTAAAATAAATGAAATATTCAATGATTATAATTTCTTTACCTATGTCCAGACAACATCTGCATTTGACTATCAATTTACGTATTATTGTAAAATTATATTGATGATATTTTTATATTATTTTAATGTTAAATCATTATCAAAATAAATTAATGTGGCTATTCGGATTCAAAATTATTACATTAATGTCATGGAAATGCGAAATGATTGTATATTTTTTTAAACTTGTTTTCTAAATAGATTTGCATTTTACCATTGACTCCCTGTTAGTTTTCGAATGATAAAATTATAATGATGATACATTTCCTTTACATTTGTCAGGAAAATCGGCAAAACAAACTGCCCTTAAATGATAATATTGCAATATTATTGCGTGTGTTTTTTTAAAAAATAAGGGTGGATTTTGAATATTTTATTTTGGGAAGATTTTTCTTATTATATTATGAGAAATACTTAAAACTTAAGTTGGTTCAATCTACATTTGCAAGTGGAACTGATAATTTGAATAGTTTAATTTGACTTTCTTATATGCAATGTGTTGCACTCAATTTAATCAAACTAGGCCACTCATGTAATCGATGGTCTAGATTTTGTACACGTGTGTGTGAGTAAGATGTGTGGGCATGCCAAAGTCTACTTGACTCAAGAGTTGATTGAATTGTTGCTGTAATCTTCACTGAGACGGGAAGATCGTAGACTGGAATTGAAGATCTAGAGTCATCTTAGTCACCAAAATTATGCTCCATTTAGGGGATTAGCAAAAAGAAAGGAGGTTAATCCTTTTGAATGAGTTCTTTTTGCCTCATTCCAATATACATGAGTTTACAGACTTAAGACTTTTTCTTTCAGCATGATTCACTACTGGAGTTCAATAATAAAAATAGAGAAAAAAGATGTAAGCTGAAAGTGTTCTTTTATTAATGATGTCTACAATAATGTCATTCATGATTGGCTTGAGGGACAACAATCCGTTTATTGCCCAATCGGGATTGAGCTTCGTAGCATGACGGTTGTGATGTGCAGGATGGTGGCTTATTCATCGCTCTATCGAAATCAGGCATCGTGGCAAGATGGCAGATAGAGGGTAGATCTTCGACAATATATTCGTCGCTCAATTGGAACCAGACTTTGTGGTAAGATGGTCAGTGACATGACAACCTATTAGTGGTCTTGGATGAAACTAAGCACATGGCAAGATGGTCATGAATCGGCTATATGTTCGTCTTCTGGTGTAGACCAAACTTCGTAGCGAGGTGGCCAAAGGAATCACCTTGCATATATCAAGAAAGCCATGCTACTTTCCATTTAAAATTGAGAGATCTTCCTTCCGATCCAACAGAATGTTATGGATGAAGGGTGGATGGATAAACTAAGACCTAAAATAACAATGGGCCCCATGTTATGAGCAGCGATGGAACTAAACTAAAATAAATAATAAAAAAGATAAATATCTATGGTAGATGAAAAAATAAAATTATGCTTGATTATAATAGTGTGAGGTATGGAGCTCTTCGTGAAGTAATATTTATATAGGCTTCTGGGAGGCCGTGGGCTTGCGTAGTCTTCAATATCATGAAAATGTTTGGTTGTGCAAATCTCCTTAATTCATTCATGTGAGTGTAATCTATCACTTGCAACCATGTGTACGAGAGAGAGAGAGAGAGAGAGAGAGAGAGAGAGAGACTCGCGTGCATCGACGAAAATCCTCGTGTCTCTAAACTCCAACATTAAAAAGTTTCTAGAGTTCTTTCATTACTTAGCATTAACATCCGTAGAGAGTTGGATTTGAAAAAACTCTAGTATTTAACGATAGATATAGATCTTCTTTAATGGGATTCTGGTATTTAATGTTGAGAGAGAGAGAGAGAGAGAGAGAGAAAGTTTTGCTTTAACTAGACTCTTGTTTTTATTTTTTACATATTGTACTTTTTCTAGATTATTTAGCATTTAATGCCTTCTCTCTCATGTGTATGTCTCTACTTCCTTCTCTTGAAGCCTTCCTTCTCTCGAAGTCATGTATACAACATATAATATGGCTGCTACGTGAAATCTCCTAGATTGTTTGATTTGGGCAAGCCAAATTGAGTGTAAACAACGATGGAAGGTGCGAGTAGGATTTCGCCCATTATTTAGTGCGTAGTATTGACACATGGCGGCATCTCATTTGTCCACGTAGGTGTGCCAAAATGGATATAAACACAATGTATTTAACTTATCATTAATTTCCAACGTATCATCCATTGTTATTTCTAAGAATTTCTTTTATTTATTTATGCGTGTATTCCTAAGAATGTATGGTGACAAATATTTCCCGTATCTTGATAATATAATGAAACATACACCTACGTATAATATCTCAATGTTACAACGCTATTTCCAAAGTATCGGTATATTTTGAATATTTTATTTTAGCCAAATTTTCCTTGTAATATCACAAGAATAAATCAAAATTTGAAATTCTCCTAGGAAATTTCTAGCCGAGAAATTGCCGACAATGTGATTTGTCGTCATGGCCAGAAAGCCCAAGTTATTACCAAAGTTCACACCATTTCTAAGAAAAGAATACCATAATTGTTCCTTACCATGTTTTTTATTTGTGATGTCTAAATCATCGTACATTTCTCACAAATGAATGTGAATCAGACCATCCATGTCATAATGCTCAAATTTAATGGTGTTGCTGCTTAGTTTTCGGCAATTGGAATGCAGGCATGCTAGAATTGAATTTGCGGCTCAATTCAAATCGAACAACTATCACCATAAGTGCTAAGGTAGGCAGACACAGTGTATGAATGAGATTTGATGAGATCGGTCACCTATTCAGCCACCCGCTCAATGTGTAAATAGGATCAAGCGATATTTAGAGGATAGGGTTCGTCCATTGATGATGGGTTACACCTTTGCCTTCTGTACGAAAGGACTTTTCGTTAAATATAAAAGAAAAATGAAAAAGAAATTCTTATAATCAGTCGTGAAGAACAACTACAAAAACACCTCTCTTGATGTAGAACTGAATCCAATATGAGAGTATAGACTCAAATTACAGTTAAAATTATCAGCTACTTGATTAATGCTACGGATTACACTACAGAATGTAAATAGCAAGTTGAAAGTAAAAAATTACACTAATAAATGTAATTGAGTTGGCAAAAAAAGTAAAGTATTACACTAAGGAATGTAATTAACTAATAATTGAAAGATAATGTTTAGTTTTGATTGGGTTAGTATGAGATGACATCTTCCTGCTGAATCCCTTTTCAATTTATAACCTTAATCCGACTATATAGATTATCACGCCTCAAACTCGGAAGCCAGGCTTACAAAATTTCCAATCGCCAAATCTGGTGCCGACAGCCTCCGTAGTACCCCATTCTCGGCTCCCACCGCGCATGCGCTAAATTCCAATCCTGGGATCCTACAAGGAGGTTTTTTCAGTATACATTTATCTCATAATAAGCATAACCACAAGTTTACAAAAATCACAAAGGCAACATCATCATCACATATCCACCAATATAAACATTTGAATACAAAGGGAAATACATATATCAAAATCAAAGTTCTAGAAGACCGCTGCACACTCCATGCTCAATACTACTGCAACCTAACGCCACCTGCACACATCTATCGTGCAAAAGCTTACAAAAAGCTTAGAGGGTGGTGAAAGTGTATGCACAAGATAAGTGTCAAATATTCAATGCAATACAATGTCGAAAATATTGGTAAGATCATGAATCATACGATAACAAAGTAAGCAAAAATACTGACAAGTCCATGAGTCATACAATATTAGAATACATAATACAAATCAGTTATGCAAATGAGGAGTCATAGAGAGCCAAATATCAGATACTGAAGGTCCAATGCAATATTTAAATCCTGCTACGTCCGTCTAGGCCATATAAGTGCAGAAAACATAACAACCCAAAATGTCATATGCCTGCGGATGCAATATACGATGCGAATGAAATGACCAAGTTGGAGTGTGAGGTCGGGATGACAATACGTAGTATCACAAGCTACAGGGTCCATCACAAGGGACTTCTATCCAAACTAGTCTCGTACCTAAATTTGGATAGTCAAACTCAATGTGGTAAACTCCTAATCTCAAGTTAGTCGCGCGCCCAACCAAAATCCTGGCCATGCGAAGGTACATGTAATAAATAGTTGCGCACCACTAGCCCGAGTGGATAGTGAATGAATGAATGAATGAGTATGCAATTCCTGCTCAATAAGTCCACATATCAGTACGGTTCCTCTCTGAGATCATCACCGAGGTCTAGTACACACCACATTGACTGCCGCCTCCCTGGCCACACAGCTTAGCTGGTGGAAGAGACTACACTATTCGCCTGACCAGTAGTCTGTCAATACCTACCCGGCTCATCGATAGCGGACCCATTTGCGAGCTGGTCAAACTCAGCCTAGCTTATAGCCCCCTCGCTCAGGCGGATAAGGCCACACCCCTTCCCAACCGACCATGACACAATGGGAGATACAGCCTACTGGTACTCGACACTTGGTCGCTCATGTATCCACTCGATTTAGACATTGGGGCGTCTCGTGGCCTCAGAGGTTTAGGGACTGGGTGGACATCCAAAGTGCTCAGATGCTCAAACCAAATATTTTCAGTGTCCCATCTGACCATCCACGACATACCTGTGGAGGCTACGACCCTAATGTCACTAGGGCGTACAGTAATCACAACACACAATACAAGATGCATGAGTCACACAGTCTAATCGTGCATCAATCCTACGCATACCGTGCCCTCATGTGAGTAACTCCTATCAGTGAGTCCCATAAATAATCTGCCCAATGGCATATGTTATGATCAATCACTACTCATATCAAGCATACATATGATACATATGGCATGAGTCATGAAATTATACTAAGCATGTTATATGGTGATGAACTATCCTCACAACGAAGATGGGCCTAAACGGCCTACACACAACAAGTATGGGCATATCAATGGGCCCTAGGGAGAGTCATAATATGGACATTTAACCAACATTATTCTTACAATGTGGATGTCAAACCATCATTGCTCCTAAGGCATGGCCAACCATAAACATCATTACATAAACATGATGGAATCACACATTACAATGGACTTTATATACATCCCATTGGGCCTCAACCCACGGACCTCAAATACATCAAATGGGCCGTATCACATGGTCCCCATATATATTGGGCCTTAACAACGGACCTCATACACATCAAGGTGGGCCTCAACAACGGGCCTTATATATATCAAGGTGGGCCGCAACGGATAGGCCACAAATACATCAAGATGGGCCTCATCACATCCCAAAAAGAATCATATTGAAGGATCATTTGGACCATACCTCAAATAGTAGTGGGGATAATAATTCTCACTGTTAAACAAATCACAGGGCCCACCATAAAGTTTATTTTCCACCCAATCTATTCATAAGGTCTTAAGGACCTAGATTAAGAGGGAAAACAAATCCCATATTGATCCAAAACTTCCATGGCCCCAAAAAGTTTTAATGATAGACGTTCAAATCCCACTACTTCTTTACGGTGTGGTCCACCTGATCAAAGGGCTGGACACATCATGGTGTGGCCCGGCGTGATGTATTTGAGATCCAACCTATTTATAGGTTAACATAGTGATAGATGAAGCGAAGACAAATATCAGCTTAATTGGGAACTACTGTAGCCCTTAGAAGTTTTGAACGGTGGATGTCACTGTCCCCACTATTTCCAATGGTGAGGTCCGCATGGACTATAGATCTGACTCATTCTTTTCTCATGCCATGAAATGATCTCTCAAAATGGTTGGACGATATGGATACAACACATGCATCATGGTAGGGTCCACACACGTGGCCCACTAACTAAATGGACGGTGTGCATCTACACCGTCTTAATGGACGGTTAGTGTGGATGGCACATACATCATGTGCTGCTGCTGCACTGCTACTTCAAACGACAAAGATGGGTCCCACATAGGGCCCATCATGACATTTATTTCCCATCTGATCTGTTGATAAGGTCACACATACCCAAATAAATAAATAAATAAATTTCATATTAATCTAGAACTTCTGAAAATCCACAAAAGTTTCAATGGTAGACGTTTAACACCACTGTTCCTTGTAGTATGCGCCACCTAAGTTCCTTACACGACTGATTTTTGGGGTGGCCCCACAACTAGAAGGGGCCCATAAAATGCATGGCGTTGATGTTCTCACACATCATGGTGGGGCCCATGGTTGGGACCCACGGTCCCTGCCTCCAGCGTCAAACGCAACAGGACACTGCTGCCTCTGGACGCCAGTAGCAACAATGTCTGCTGCTATTTTTTTTTTAAAAATGTTTTTCTGTGGTTTTTCCTAAGTGAGGCCCACATCAGGAGAGTCCGACCCAGCCGTTGGATTCTATGGCTCAAGATAGTCTAAATAAGCCTAATATTCGATGTGTTTTGGTGTATAGAAACATCAAAGTGGGCCATAGTGGATTTAAATGGTAAAACTCACAGTTTTCAAAGATATGCCCCGCCAGATAATCGGATTAGCTTCATTTTTCGGCTCAACGCCTAAAATGAGCTGGGGAATGGGATGGATGGTGTGGATTAGTCTCATACATCAAGGTGGGGCCTGCATGAGTGGCCCAGCCAAAAAGCTTGCTATTAGTACACCCCACTGTCTGTTCATGCTCACTGAACACGTCCAGCGTCCATGGACACTGGACGGATGGCATGAATACATTAATCAAGGTGGGTCCTACATGAACATGGCCCACGTGATTTGGATCAATACAATATTTGTATTTTCCCATCACCCCAAGGTAGGGCCCACATGGCTTAAACGATATAGATCCAACACGTCCATCAAGTGGGTCCCACGAAGGTGAACGACTTGGATAAATTACATACATCATGGGCCATCAACAATGGAAGAAGAGAGAAAGAAAAAGAGAAAAAGATCGAGTGATGAAGGGACCCCAGCACTATGGGCCCTCCCTTCCATACATCACAACATACATCAAGTGGGTCCCATTACATGTGGGCCCACCGATCAAAATTAATGGTGGAGGTCCTTTCTCCACCAAAATGTAAGGTCTAGATAACCCTATCCATGCAAGGAAAAATAAATATCATGATGGGGTCCATGGAGAATGGCCCCATCATGGAATGATCATGAGAATCAAGGTAGGCCATCGGCCATACCTAGGGTCCAAAGTGAGATCCATACCATCAATCAGTAGGCCGCACTTGTCCCATCATCAAAGCATTAAATCTAAGCCTATAAAACAGCCACTGTTCGATCTTCTTGGTCCGATGGAACGCCGATCTTCTTGTATCTCACTTTGATGAAAGATGATGAGAAATGAAGGACTAGGATGATGGATCTTGGGATGGGAAGTGAGCCACACACATACACTTTTCTCTCCTTGGAAGAGCTTGGACGTCCACCATTTTTTATTGCTTGGAAATTGTGAAGAGAAAGAGAGAGAAATGGTGGTTGTAAAAGTGAGGTGATGGGTGTGAGTGATGGATGTGAGTTGATAGATGTACTTGACATGTATAGGTGTGTAAGGGAGAGAGAGAGAGAGAGAGAGAGAGAGAGAGAGAGAGTTGACTTTGGCATTGCTCTTGTACTTGACATGAGGTGATTGATTGATTGATTGAGTGATTGCATGATGGGACATGTTGTAGAGATTCTCTTAGGATTGCAAACGCGCGGTGTTTTTCTCGAACTGAATGCGGGCCCACATCTCCTGGCCAGGGTATTGAATCGGTGTGCAAGACGTGGCGACGGCACGGTTGCTAGGGTACAAGTCTCGGGTCAAGCTGACTCTCGAATACGGGAGGCAGCTCAAGGTTGTGGGCAAATGAAGTCTACGTGTCGCGGGTCGCCAGAATTTGACCGGGAGGACGGCGGAAGCTTACGGAATAGTACAGGCTAGGATACAGGCCTTACATAGATGATTCCCATGTTTCGACAGTCATTATAACCATTCAACACTACTTTCTTTCCTCTATTCCTTTTTCTGTCATCTGTCCCTTAACCGCTCCTTCATGATTGTTCGTCTATCTACCATTTAAACAATTATGTTGCATTACTCAATACATTCGAAATATGTTACCAAGAAATCCTCTCCATATATCTCTAAAGACCATCAAAAATACACAAGGATCCATCCAAATCACACATAACTTACTCTGATTGGTTCTCATGAGGAATGGTAACTACAGGGATAAATATTTCCCCCCACATCACTTCACCTTTGGAAAAAGATGAAAGCATGTCTGACCCCTCATTAATACAACATTAATTAACTACACATGTCGACACCCTGATAACTGTCTTCGACCGACTCATTGCAATATGTTAGCGGCAACTCTCCTTCATTGCAATAAGAGTCAAACCTCGTTTCAACACGTGTTCTTACATGATTTCCAACAAAATCATAGTGATGCCCTAATAAATGCTTCATCGCCTCGGCCAATATAAGCGTGTTTTAGTATCCTTCCATCCTTATGCTTTCCTTTTCCCTTCCGAGCATCCAGATCTAAACTTCGATCTCATCTTCAATCAATAGCCGCCTTATCATCTTCCTCTCCCTCATTCCATCAAGACAAACTTGTCACAGTAATGGATGCCCTTTTTAAAACATTTCTAAATAAAACAGTCTTCAAATCACCTATTGGAGATTATTACTACACGGGTGCATTTCTCCAACAACAGATGTCAATGATATCAGTATGATAGATCCCTTGTTTACCATATGCCTTGGTGAAACTCTGTTGATTCAATCCATATCTATCCCTAAACCTACCAATGCTTTGAAGAATCATCGGACATGGCCAAAGCCACTACTAGAATGTGATGCTTGGTTCGCTTGTGTTTCCTCTCAATACAAGGTAACATGGAGAAATTTGGGCATTTACGAATGCATCAAGCTATCCATCCATGATTATCCAATAGATCCCCCCCTCTCACCATAGCTTCAATATTCTTGATCTCTTCTACCAACACATTCTTCTTCGGTTGTGGCCCCAAGAGTCCAACTATCTTGGACGTAATGGCCCTGACTCAACTTCTTCCCTTCAATGAAGTTGTCTACCCTGGTTTCGCACAAAAAGAAACCAAATGCTTCACAAATAAAGCCGATAAAGCTTATTCTCACTTTATGCAAGCTTAGCGCAAACGCAGTGGATCAGTTGATTACCAAGAGCATACGTCTTTCCTATTGCTCTTGATTTGATGGCATTTACTCTATTGGAATGCTCTGTAAGTCACAAATGAGTACGTTCATCTGGCTGAGGTACTTACTTAAGGTCAAAATTTTGATCTAGTGCCTTTTCTACTCGGTTATCTATACAAAGGCATATACGAAGTCAACACCAAAGGTCTATATCATGAAGGACAACCATTGTAGCTTCTTAAGATGTGGATTTATGAGTACTTCTATAATGCCCTGGATTTTTTTAGTTGGGAATTAGATGTCTTTAGGCAATACCTTTGATTTATCGACTTGAGTGCATGTCTGTGTGTATTTTTACATGTTTGGGACCAGAAAGATTAACCTTAGATCCACAAAAACCACTCGACTATGTGAAATTTGAGATTTTTGAAGAATATGGACAATAAAGTTCAGTTGCACGGAGCAAACTAGGGAAAATGGGGCAGCACTGCTCGGTTGCACCGAGTAAACATTGAGCAACTAAGAAAATTTGGACAAAAGGGTTCAGTTGCATCGAGTGGCACTTAGTGCAACCGAGTAACTCGGTCAGCAATATTCTACACGTTCGGATTTTAATAGTTTTGGTGCACTGAATTTAAAAATTCATATCTATTTTTTTACAACTCCGATTGAGGTGATTCAAAAACCACATTGAAGCTTAATGAGACTAGTTTCATAAAAATTTAAAAAAAAAAAAACCTAAAGGAGGATAAATTTAGGATTTTTTTTGAAAATTGTACCAAAATTATTAATTTCAGGCAACTGGTACTCCCAAAATTTTTAGAAGTTTTCTATAACTCGAAATGTAATAAATTTTAGTGGAGATAAAGTAAACTTGAGGATGAATTACTATAAAAATTATAAAAATAATATAATAATTAAAAGTACCAAAATTATTATATGAAGTAGAGCTATTAAAACTGAAAATTTCTGCAACTACACGTTGCCGATGAACCACGTATATCTTTTTCATCTTACAGTTGTTGTATACGATGTCTTCTTAAGAATTGCTTTTAATTATACTAGGAATCATTCTATTTAATTAAATTAATATTTTCTATTTTTTAGTATATTTTACTAATTTGGATAACTTTGAGTATAGTTGAATTATTGTCCTTGATTTGGGTGATTAGAGCTGAGTTACCATTTTCACTAATTGCAAGTAGGCCATACTATTAATTTAGCTAATCCAAATCCCAACATCATGCATGAGAAATCCCGTTGTCCAATTCATCCCGAAAATGCCCAGATTCACCAAATTAGATATAGATTGCACATTAGTGGCCCGCTAAACTCGAAACAATAGAATAATGACCATCTTATCGAGCTTGGCATCCATCGTGGATGTCAAGCCAGGATAATGTCTAAAATCGTTTAACTTGGATCGAAGGCTGGGTGCATGGAATGTGAAAATGCCCTAGGCAAAAACTTGAAATTTAAGTGAATTGGGCTCTTTGCTCTTTTGCGAAGTTGTGACTTTTCAACCTTTGGGTTTCAACCAAACTCGATGTGTGAGTTAAGGATATTTCACCACACATATCCGTATAGTCGCAGCCCTGATCGATCATCAATGATCGTCCATCACAAGTGGAGCCCCCACGGCTAATCGGAGCATCCGATTGTCGTCCGATAGTAATGAAACGTAGATCCCATAGTGGGGCACCTGCCCCATGGTGTAGTTAAGCCAGTGGGCCCTCGGAAGGCCCTATAACTAAAAAAAATAACCTTCCTCAAGGCAAGTTTATTGGAGAAAGGGTCATCGGGGCTCTTTGTACACATTCTAGCACTATAAATAGGACCCATTTTCACTCTTTCACTCCCATACAAATTTTAAGTTGTAAGAAAGGTAGGGGAGAAAAGGAGAGAAGTGAGAAGGTGTGAGAGAGGGATTGGTTTGGATGATCCTCCCGGCCACCGCTAGCCGCTGACATCGCCACACCACGCCATATTACCGGAATCTCACCGGCAACAATTTGAAGTAAATAACAAACCCTTTCATAAAGATTTTTCCTTTGAGAATCGAATGCATGAGGCCTTACAAGCCGCCCGTCTTAGGAAATGATGCTGGTGAGCCATTAGGTTTGGAAACGCTCTTTCATTTCCATCATTTCTCGAAAATCTGAATACTAGGGTTTAATCATGCTAAGACTTGGGGTCTCCCAAATGGATTAGGAGCGACTCATCCTGTTGTGAGAGCCATATTTGGGCATGGCCCCATGTGGATGTCATAGTACGTCAACCCCGGGCCCTGACTCATCAAATCGAGTTGGGATTTGCTCGAACTAAGTTAAGTAAAATTCTTAACCCTTAGTTAAAACCTAATTATATTAAAATTCACATCACTAATGATGAAATTATCGATGAATTAAGGTTTGGAGCATTTTTCCCAAATTTTTGATGCTAGGGTTACATCCAAGTCAAGAATTTTGACTATAAGGTGAAGATCTACCCCCAAGCTTCTACTTGGCACTTTAAAATAATTAAATAAATTTATTTTTTATTTAATTGATAACATGCTGGATGAAATAATTAAATGGTATGAAACTCTTAATATTAGAATTTTTTGATGTTGAATGATTATAAATGCTAACTAATTGAATTGTGTTGTTGCGATGGATTGATTTTTGTGAATTATCTAAATATACGGATAACCCGCTTTAGGGAGACTATCCCAGGCTTATATGGCTGACTAGAGTTGAACACGGATGATCGATAATAGTTAGAGCTACACGGGATGCTTTGCACCCAATATCAGTTTAACCGGGGTCCTCTGCAGTCGATCACATCAGTCTAATGCAAACTCGATCATTTTTGAGATTGGTGATTGTATAACATTCAATAAAATCTTGGATATCACCATTACCATTGATTTAGTCTACTTATAACCATTAGTGTGTTACGATCCTCAAAAACTCGTAAGTCGAGCCTTATGGGACGCCGTGTTCGAGCTATCGGCCTATGCTTTGGTGACATGCCTCCCCATGGTGACCATTGAGCACTGATAAAGGTGATAGTATGTTGTTCGAACGGCAACCATCAAATTACTCAGCCGATGGTTTCGTGCTAGAGTACTATTTGAACGACCGGGCATAAATGAAATTGGGTGACGAGCTCTTTCCTATGTATTGATTTAGTTTTGAGTACAAGCCCGCACCTTTGAATTGATGGTTCATACTCGCTATTGGGTGACGACCTGTACCTTGTTGATGCCTAAATTTGAATTAAGGGACACTGGTGAGGAGTCGCCATATGCCACAACGAATCACGTGATTTGAATAATGACTCGTGATATAATAGCGATATCCTAGCTTCACCTACCTGCTATATGAACTGAGACTAATAATCACTTGGCTAATCATTCATATCCTAGGATAGGTTGTGATTTAATGTTGGAGTCACTTGTGAGGGAGTTTTAGCATTTGTGAAATAGGCGTGGAAGTTTCTTGTGAGGGAGTGCTGCATTGTGGGGAGCATGCATCATTTCATCATCGCATTAATATACTTACCAAATAGATTGGGAAACTGTTTGTTTATAATGCTATCATTACTTGGGCTCTGTTGTGTTGGTAATATGTGTAATTTATTTAGTAATTGTGCGTTAAAGATAACATGTTTGATTGTATAATATGTATTAATATGTATCTGTTGTGAACCTGCTAATCACTAAAATGTCCCAAGTAACAATCTTGGGGATATTTCTTCACTATGTTAGTGTTTGATGCCTCCCATTTGACATATGCAGATAACTCAAGAATAAGACTAGTCAGTGGTGTACTCGAGGCGAGTAGATCCCTATCTTCTTCCCACTTAGTAGTTGTTCTTCTGTTCCTATTGTAATTGTTGTGATTTGTATAATTCTCACATAGGTGGTCACCACTTTTGGAACTATAACTTTTACATGTTGGCCCTATATTGTTAGATCTTACTATCTCTATCTGGCTTTGGTTCCACTAAATTGAAATGCGTTACTCTGATTCTTTATATGTGAAATAAATGTGAATTTGAATTAGGACACATGTGAATTTTATTAAGTTAATACCCAAAAAATCAGGATCAGAGTCTATGTACTCGGGTGCCAATTTTTGAGGTGTTACAACTTCTGTCCTTTCCCTTGTACATAATTCCATCCACTCCAGAGCAGTGTACTCTTCCTACGGCGAACGCATCACCCACTCTCCTCAAGAATTTCAATCATTTTCTATATATATAAGCACTTTATTCTTCTCTCTGGATAAAAGCAAGCGGTGCCAGTCGTTCATGTAATATATAGCAACTTTGGGGGTATTTTTTCCTTTCTGATTATTTAATCATAATCGATCATCAAGTGGGTCATTTTAACCAAGATTTATGACAATCCGTCCATTGGATCACCAATCTAAATCATGAATCATTGATCTAAACCATCTAAATTAAATAGTAACTGATAAATTTTCAAATCTAGCATTAAAATTATCATCTAATAGATGTATCATTAAGATCTTGAGAATTTTCCATTGAATCACTTGATCTTTCTATAGACAACTGTTTAATATGTTGCTAGACAATATCAATAACGCCATATAAAAATCTTGACTTGAACAAAGGATAAAAAGATGAGATCTAATACCAAGAATTATTAAACCGTTAATTTTAACACATTTTGTGGACCATGGCAGAGTATACTATCTCTTTATTTCATAACTATATTAGATCTTCAAGACCATGATTTTAAATTATTTTAGCATATGTAAAATCATAAAAATTATCCATATGTATTATAACCATACATTTAAGCATGACATTGTATTATGCACTTATTTTTTTTTACCTTGAAATTATTTTTCCCATTATCTTTATAATAAAAACTTCATTTTGATATAATAATTGGATATAAAAACATCTGATATAGCCATGATCATGACATATACATACTCAATTAATACACCCTACTTCACATGAATGTATGTGTACGGTCTTTGGTGCACTGCCGTCTCTATGAACACTTGTGATGTCCTTACAATTAACCATGGTCATTTTGATTAAGAAATCATTTTTACAAGAGGGCATAAAGTATAAACAATCAAATCATATGCTTAGATCAAGAAAATTGTACTTGTGGAATCCACATCTCCATAGCACATATGTACATATCGTTTGTACCCTCATCCACCCTAAAATCTTCCCTCATTACTTCACATCCTTAATAGAAGAGTTAGGCATGTACCATTATTTTCACGTTTTTACATGCATTTACCATGCATGTGAATTAATGCAAAAAAGCTTTGGCTCTTTTATATAAGACATACAAACCACTTCTCATAAGTACTCACTCACACACACACACACACACACACACACACACACACACACACAGAGAAAGAGATTAAAAGAGAAGTTCTGTGAGCTTCCCTTCTTATCCAAATTGTTTATCAAGTGATTGCTCTAATACTATATCTCCTAGATATTTTAAATCAAATCTAAGTGGACTCCATAAAGTGTAAAACTGAGATGAACCATGGGCTAACCATGAGGTCAGCATGTGTGGGCCCCACATATTGTCTATAAGCAGCAATGTGGTACCCCTACCCTTCTATAAGATTTTGTACATGCAGAATTTTCCATATATATTTGAAATTTTATTTATTAAGTTTTATTATTTATTTATTTTTATAATTTTTGAAAATATAAAATGAATTAGTTGGTTATAAGATCTCATCATTAGAATTATAGTGGGCCAACATAAAAGAAATTTAACATCTCTTTAAAAGTGAGCCCCAACACATGATCATGCATATCATATTAAATCATTTGTGTTTCCCATATCTTATATTGTGTTATAATCCTATAATTAAAAGTATTATCATTGTTTGTCATTATGGGCAATGGATACATTGTCTGGCCGCATTTTTAAGTAGACCCAACTGGAATGAAGATTGTATTAACTTCTTTATATAATTCTTTTTTATAGTTTTCATAGGAATTAATTTATTTTTTTGTTGCATTGATTTGAATGAATGAAAAAGAAAATGAAAGATTATCTGACATCACCAATCAAACTATTATCTAGCAACAGAGGGAAAGAATATCTCATAGCGATTGTTACTATCTAGGCATCTTAGCCATATACATATAAATGTGCTATTTATTTATACCATTTTAATTATTACTTTTTACCAGTCACTTTAATTGATAAGCAATGCAATTCAAGAGAAAGAACTTGTCTTGAAAATATTATCAATTTTCTAAGCACGATTTTGTTGGTGGTTAAATATTCTTTGTATTCTTTGAGCATTTTATGCTGTGAATGCTTTTTCGCTTAGGCTGATATTATGAATCAGCATGGGACATCTTTTTCATGATTTGAGCACGCATATGTGGTCTTACGAAGCATTTGGACTTATGGTATTTTGACTTCATGAACCGTCATCTGCTTGATAGGGTGATTTCTTGGTTCATTTTATGGATATAGCTCGAGATGAGCTTGTTAAAAGGCCTGATGATATATCTGTAGAGAAATTGCAGGTTAGGTCCAATTTCACCTTTGCTAATAGCGGCTTGATGTCTTCCTATTCTATTCTCTCTTTCTAAAGATTCTTTAAGAGTTGAGGAGCAGCTTTAAATCCATTGTAATGTATGATACTGTGTAAGAGTACAGTCTCTTCCGGACCTTGCTTTACGGACCATGACTGCAGCAGCAAATCCTTATCATGAGGAACTGACATGTTGTGTGGTAAGTGACTCCTTTTATCAGCTTGCATTAATATAGTGTAGGTGGGAATTGAATGAGTGTTACCTACAGACACATGCTGCAAATTCTGATTTAAAAGAATGATGCAAGCCATTATGGCATGCGTCTAAGATTAGGTTCATCAATCAAGCAACCACACTTTATTTCTTGGTGAAATTGTATTGACAATGCTAGTTTGAAAACCTCAAGCTGCCCATGTTGGATTTTGCAGAGTACTACTCGTAAATGGCAGCTTCTTTGAGAAAATTTTCTAATTGCATATGAATCCGCTTACATCTCATCCTCATATAGGCAAAACCGGATGCAAGGAAGTTGATCATTACTACTATTGCCTTGCTTATAGCATCTACATCAAATCTCCTGATTGTAGGTATTTCATGTATTGGTTTTCATACATCAAGTGGCTTGTTACATGAAAGTCAGCATGGGAATCGTTTTAATGTACATTAGTGCAATCTTCATTTCATGCAAATCGGTGAAGATGGTCACATTGACTTGGACTTTTGGATGTTTGGGTGCTCAATTGAACTAAATTGTAATAATTTGGCTCAATAAAATATAAATTACACCCCACTGATTATATGTCAATTGTTTTCTTCTTTGATTTTTTGCAATATTCTCTTTTTGAATTTATCAACTTCTAAGATATCATCAACATCTATAATCCCAACTGAAAATTATTTTTATTATTTAAAGAATAAAATAAATAGTAATAAGGTAGACAACTATTCTTACAACTGGAAGTACATTTATAATGCATGTTAGCTTTTGCTGGAACAGAACTCTATTGATGAAATGCATGTAACAAGATGAAGCTTCTTGCGAAAGTGGCAAATCTTCATCTTCTTTACTTCAACCACAAATAGAAACACCACATGACTTTAATAGAATTAACAGAGTGCAATATCAGAAATGCAGGAACATCAAATAGTACTTGACAGGGCAAATCTCTATTCAATGGTCTTTTTTTCTTATTCTGCTACTGCTATTGATGTTTGTTTGTTTGACAGGGTTGCCAGGATTTTGGGTCCATGTTGACTTTGTTTTTATATGTTTGGAATGTATGGATATGCATAGGGGTAGGAATGGTTGATATAGTGAAGATCTGTAGTGAGTTTGATGGATGAATTGGAGGCAACAACAAAGGATGCAAGAAAAGTTTGTTGGTAATTAGATCCCTTGCTCACAAATCTTTAGTAGATCTGAGAATTTGTAGTCATTTTTTTTTTATCATTTTCTATGCAGTTCTAATTCTGTACACAAGTCAAATTAAAGAAATAGTGGCAACTCTGATATGTTTAAAACTTAGAAAAATTTATGTGTGATCTACTCCCACAAACCACGGGTTTGGTGACTTCACAAGTCACAAGATTTGACTCTATAAATGGCTTTAGATCAAGATCTAGATGACAGTTTTTGTTTTATTTATTTTATTTAATTTTTTGAAGTTTATTGATTTCATTTTATCTTTCCTCTCATCTCTTTTGTCCTTGATTTTTTTGGAGACTAAATCAAAATCCAATTGCTAGTAATTCATTAAAACTTAAGAGGTTTGTTAGCTAATTTCAAAGCTTAGAATTCATCTACATTAATCATTTCAGGCGGTTTAATCCAAACTACCCAAAGTTTATTTGTTGATCTAACTTTAGTTTACACTTTAGTTTGAATGTAATCATTATCTTAACTAAGAAAAGAAAGAATTAGCTATATTTTCATAGATTTACCTTGTATTATTTGTGAGATTTGGGATACATATTTTTTGTTAGCATAGATCTAAATTTTGTATCTTACATATCTACAAGTTGGAAACAAATATATTGCTAATTATTTTTTTAATAATTGGAAATTAGCAATGGATTATGAATGAAGACAAGGAGATTTAACAACACACATGTGCCATATGGACTTAAATGGCTTATAAGTAGACTCTCTTTTACTGAGGTATGGATTTTCTATTTCCCAATACAATACAATTCCTTCTCCTAAATCTATTTCATAGATATTCCTATCATACAACAATTAACTTAGTTAAAGTATAGTATACATTCAATAAATAACATACCCAGGCAACCATTCATTTGTCTTGTTTGTTTACGGGAACTAAAAACATGCATTTTAAAATCTACACTATGTCTTGTTTGACTTACTTCTTGACATGTTTGTTCTCTTAAACTTACAAATGGAGACTTTGGCAGTGACCATTGTAGATGGGTACCAACGCTGCTTGGTTGAAATAATGTGTGGACAAAGAAGCTAGAAATAGTTGTATTGGCCAAGCTAGGAGTGGACCCCATGGAGGAGTTTTTTTTTAAAATCTATTCGGACAATTTTCAACTTATTGTTGTAAATATTATATATCTTTTATTGTAAAGTCATACAATATTTTTTTAATATTCATTTTTAATTGTATTGCAACATTCTTTGGGTTTCAAATATTAAAAAATTACTACCTTTTTCCCATGGCTACAGGGCTTTTACCGGCTTTTCCTAAATAAGAAAGGGTTCAAAACCATTCCTAAATAAAGGAAAAATAATGTTCCTAAAATACCATTCCCAAAATTAAGAAGAGTTTAGAATCATTCTGAAAATGTCATTTCTAAAATTTGCAACGGTTTTCAACTATCCCTAATTTTTTACGATGCCCTATTTAAGAACGGTTGAAAACCGTTCCTAAATGGTTTAGGAATGGTTTTCAACCGTTTCTAAATAAGGATTTTGCTATAGTGTCTACTTGGCATATTTTCATAACATTTAAAAAAAAAAAAAAAAAAACAGATGGTAGGGACTTCTAAATAGCAATCGTCCTTTCAACTGATCCCCTTAGGACATCGAGCCCTGCAACTAACTATACCATTTCGTTGGTGTTCATGTTGTGATCCCTAATAATGTGCATTATCTCTACTTCTTCAAAACCATCCAGCATCTGAATTTTCAAAGCACAGTATGGCAATAAGGCTGCACTAGTATATTTAAAGAGCCTCGCCATCTGATTGATCACTAACTGTGAGTCCCCTATTATCATCACATTCCTTGCAAATAATTTCCATCAATAATTATAGGCTAATTATTATAGTTTCGTACTTAGCCTAATTATTGGTGCAGTTGAATTCCAATTAGAATGCAAACTCTTTTCTATTTTCTTTTGGTGCAATTAAGATTATGCCAACTCCTGGAGCCTTATACGTCTTTGATCCATCAAAGATTAACTTCCATGGTGTCAACTGTACACAATACAAATTCATAATCTCCAAAGAAATATGTTCTTCCAGATCAGATGGGTGGTCAGCTAAGAAATTTGTTATGGCTTGAGCTTTCACCACCTTTTGAGGTATATAATAAAGGTCAAATTCAGATAAATCCAATATCCATTTGCCAATTTGGCCACTCAAAATTGGTTGATTCAACATATATTTCACTAGATCGGTTACTGCTATTACATTGACTCTTTCGGCCAACAAATAATGTCTCAGTTTAGTGGCCACGAAGTACAATGATAAGCATAAATTTTCTATAGCTAAGTAATGTCTCTCCGTATTGAGCAACATTCGGCTGAAATAATAAACTGCATGATCTTTCTGGATCTCTTCATTCTGGGTTAAGAGAGCTCCCTCGACTCTTTGGATGTCACAACATATAGCTTGAACAGCCAACCTTTGACTGGTGGCATCAACATTGGCAGCGTTATCAAATATTCTTTGATCTTCTCAAAAGCAAGCTGATGCTCTGCCTCCCATATGAACTAGGACCCTTGCTTTAGCTTTATAAACAATGAGGATGTGATAGTCTTTCCTGCACAATTAGATATGAACCTTCGCATGAAATTGACTTGCCCTATGGATTATTGTAGCTTTGATTTATTCCTTCACGGGTGACCATTAATGATCGCTTGGGCCTTATTTTGATAAACTTTAATTCAATACTGATGCACTAGGAATCCTAGGAAATTACTAGACGAAACCCTGAAAGAAAACTTTAGGGAGTTCATTTTTAGCTTATGGAGACTCGTTCGTTCAAACGATTTATGCAATTGAACGATATGGTCTTCTATATCGGCCAACTTAACCACTACATTATCCACATAGACCTACATAAATCAACTGATCATATTCTAAAATAGGGTATTCATTGCTCTCTGATATGTGGATCTGTAAGTGCTATAGTATATAGCCCCTTTTTGTTGTCAAATTTGTGGTGCCAAAGACACTGTTATGAAGCGTGCATTTGTGAAGAACAATGCTTTACTCAAGCTCAGCTTTAATTGACAAGCACTGTTCACAAGTCAAGATCTTAAGAAGCTTTCAAGTTCAACCTCAAGATCTCAAGAAGCTTTCAAGTTTGAACTTCAACAAGACTTCAAGCTTCACTACTTTCAAAGGTCACTTGTCAACTATGTTCAATCTCCTTACTTCACTATTGAGGTATGACTGACCTTAGGTTGACCTTTAGAGTAGGCCATTCTGGATACATAATTCATATGTTTTATATATGTGAGTTTAGGCTGTTCTAAGACTAGTCCTTGATCTTGTTCGACTAGTCCTAGCACTGCTTTGACCTGTCTAAGAAATTCCTAGATCAGTCGTAAGTCTGTTGCCAAATTTGAATATTTTTTGTTAGGCTTCGACTAGTCTTAAGGACTGTTCGACTAGTTGTATCAACAATGTCGACTGTTTCTTCAACCAGTCGTAGACCTACGACTCAAAATACAGTGTTGAAATTCGGCTAACTTCGACTAGTCATGTGCAACCTACGACCAGTCGAAGGAGACCTACAACCAGTCATAGATCACCTACAACCAGTCGTGAAACCGTCAGATCTTATCGTGCCTGAATTTTTAAATATCTGTTGGTTCTACGACCAGTCGTAGAGGTCTTTAGACCAGTTGAAGACGTGATTTGTTCACCCATAAATAGAGCACGAATCTCAGAATTAAATAATGAATTTCAAGCAAATGTAATTCAGCCTTCTGAGAGATAAGTTTGTGCTCCATTTTAAGTTAAGTGTGCATATTTAATATTCTCTTTCTTTAGCTTTTCTTATTTAATTTTATTTCTATATTCCAATCTTATTTGAAAAGAGGAATTGTTGTATTCCGTCTTCTTAGAATCAAAATTAAATAGAGCTACGCCCAATTTGGTTTAATTTAAAATCTATTAGAACCTAGAACCATTATAAAGTGAGTATTGGATATTGAACTTTGACATTCAAATCTCTACTCCGACTTGGTTCTTCTGGGCTGCTACAACGAAGGAGAAAGTCAGGTATTTTACATTTATGTAATTTACTTTCATTTGGTTTTCTTTTGGGATTTACCAGAAAAAAATCATTGTATTGGTTATCTGAGGAGAGCCAGGAAAACTCAGAAGAGGGATTTTTTAATTGTGTAAGCCCACAGAGAAAAACACAATTGTGAAGGTTTTGGGTGAACCTGGAAAACCTATCTTTGATAGTGAACACTAATATCCCCTGTGTGAGGATATTAGGAGTGGAGTAGCGCTGTGTGGCTGTTGTTGAACAGTTGGTGTACACACAGGCGAACCACTATAACTCTTTGTCTTGTGATTTGAATGCTTGCTTAAGTTTTATATCTCTTTTCATTCAAATTTGTGGAATGTATGTGTGGATGTGAATGTTATAATATTTACATTTCAAGCACAGTGGGAATATTGTAATAATTTAGTTTTAAATTCCTACAATTTATTTCAATTCCACAATATTTATTTATTCCTCTTCGGTTTGAGTTATTGATACAGAGGATGTTCTAGAAATAAGGTTGTCCTCCCATAAACCCTTGGTTTTTATGGTGTAAGGTTGTCCTTAGAACTGAATTCGTATCAACCTCTCAATACTTGTTTAGTGAGGTTGCTTTTATTTAGCATTGTGATTTGATTTAGTTTATTTGGATATCTATCTTTCTTTGTTCCGCTGTTAAAGCTTTATTTTAGCAATGTCCCATTCACCCCCCCCTCCCTCTACGACGTATAGCTAAGCCATTTCAGGATCCTAAATTTTTAAGTCCGAAAGGCATCACCACTTAGCAATAAGTTCTTACTGGACCATGATAGCTGGATACCGTCTTCGGCACATTGTCTGTTACGATATAAATCTAGTTATAATTAAAATGGCCATCCATGAAGGATGCAACTTTGTGCTTCAAAGCCCTATCAATCAACCAATCAGCCACTAACATTGGGTATTCATCATGTGGCCAGATTTAAATTTCAAAAGTCAATGCAAACCCACAATTTACCATTCGTTTTTTATAACTGGACTACATTCAAAATCTATTTGGTGTATTTGATCGACCTGATGAAACCAGCCTTCGAAAGCCCTTCAATTTTTTCTTGTATTTTGTAGGTTACTTCTGTTTTCATTCGCCTGGGTGGTTGCTTATGCGGCTAATACCCTTCTATTATAGGTAACTTGTGCTCTACGAAACCTCGATTGAGTCCCAGCATCTCATGGTAATCCCATGCAAGGCAATCAGTGAACTCTTCAAGTTAGTTAATCAACTATGCTTTCTCTTGGGGTCTCAGCAAATTGTTGATGAACATAGACTTTGGGTCTTTCTCTGTCCCTAAGTTAACCTCTACCAAAGGATCTTGAACTTAGGGCTAAGAATCCTTCATCTTATCAGGAACTTCCTTAAGCTCCATGTTCTCTTCTTCGATCGAGACATCCATATCGGCCAAGTTCACAAGACAACCATCGTCTACCTCTCTCAGGATTTCTTCGAGCCTTCTTATTATGGTCATGAAATCGGCCTGGTATTGCTTATCACTTGACGTATCGATCATGGAATTTCTTCGATGGTACAATGTACAACCGGCTGATAAGGAACAATGTCCCTTGGCAGGATATCGTCCAGTTGGATTACTTCCATAATGTCTGGCACAACACTATCTAGATTCTTTTTTACGGATATTCCAGTCGGTCGGCCGAACTTGTTCCTAAAATTGTGGTTTGCACCACACTAATAGAAGTATGGAACTATTCTTATAATCTTAAAGGGGGTGAATAGGACTTTTCAAGTGATTGTACCAAATAAAAACTTCTATTGCCTAACTTAAATGATTTACAAATAAAATTAGCAAGGCAATGTAACTCTAATGGCTTTCAAGCTAGTTAGAGGGTCCAATCACATAGGCAGCTTAAGATATTTCAATAAAGCAACTAGCCTATATCATAGTAAGCATGTGTGTGAGAAGTGTTTCTTATCAACCAAATAACATTCATTCAATTATGTATAAGAATTTAAACATTCAAGCATATATAGGCATGATTAAACAGATACGCAAATGACAATCCCAAACACAAGTATATATTGTGGTTCAACTATGTGCTTACTCCACTCCCGGCATCCACACTCAATCCCAGAGTGCACTGGACTTCACTATCAATGGTTTTAAATAGGTTTACTAATAACCTTTACAGCCCTACACTAAGCACACAATTTATGCTCTCTGCAAGAGCAAAGGTCCTACACCTAGAACCCATGTTTAGGCCCACTGACCAAGGTCTCACACAAGGCACCTACCGTTTAGGCCCATTGGCCAAGGTCCCACACAAGGCACCTACATTTAGGCCCATCGTCCAAGGTCCCGCATAAGGCACCTAAGTTTAAGCCCATCGGCCAAGGTCCCACACAAGGAACCTAAGTTTAAAGAAACTTAAACGAGTTTGTTGATAACAAACTCTTAGACTCGATCCTATACGAGAAAAGTGACTAAACTTTTGAACTCTTAAAATGACACTTACTTGTCAGATTGAGTTCTTTCTTATAGCTAGTCTTGGAATGCTTGATCTTCATACTTTCATGCTTGAATCAGTTTCCCAGTGCTCCCTCGATCGCATAGCTTGGATTTACCTGTTGGGTCAACTTCATGATAAAAAACCTTACATAAGATGTACCTAAAAAAGTGACCAAGGTTATGGGAGTTGGTTGAATCTCCTATCTACGATAATGAGCGGATTTCCTAAGGGATTCAACCTATGGATGCTCTAGAGTATCAAAGAACTAAGGATATTCCTATTGGTTTGGTCTTTATACTCTAGAGAATGCACGAGTTCATGTTCTTCCTTAAATAGGAGCTTTGAATGCTCATAAGAGTGAAGGATTATAATGCAGAGAACATGAACTCATATGGATAGAGTCTAAATGGGCTATGATAAGCTTGGGATAATTAAAGACTTGATGGTGCCTATTTTCACTAATTTTGCAAGTTCCCACAAGCCATTTTTATAGATAAAAGCTTCCAACAGATAGAAAATGGCTATAAAATGGCTAATTTAGGATGCTACTGAAGTGACCTTCGGTACCACCGAACTTGCTTCGGTAGTACCGAATTATCTATCGATAGTACCGAATTAAATTTCCAAGTTGTTAATTGAAAATAGTCTCTTTTGGTGGGACCGAACTTTGTTCGTCAATGGCAATCAGTGACACCAAATTATTGTTGTAAGCTTGCTGGACTGTTTTGAGCCCCTTTGGTAACACCAAAGGTGCTTTTCGATGGCACCTTCATCCTACCGACAGTGGACAGATTTTTCTATTTTTCCTATTTTATCCAATAAATCTTTCACCAACTCGGGACTTGCTTAAGCCAAGACTATAAGATATAAAATATGGACTTGGAATTGGCTTAGAATAGGTGACCTAAGTAGGTATTCCTATTTGGGTTGAAATCATCTATTTGCAAGGTCAAGATCGTAGAAGCAGTTCTTTGTCTTCAATGTGGCTTTAATGCTTCTAATCCAGTTGCGTCTCCAGTCTTCATTTGCTTTGAACTCATCCGACTCTAAGACACAACTAGTCACGTAATTGACAAGCATGAGTGCAAATAAGTGCACTAACAGTTCCTTCTAGTAAAATGAATTGGCCCTACTTCTTCCCTATAATAATAGGCTTCATTTGCATTCAAAGTGGCCAAGAAGGATTTTTTATCGGTCAGGATTAGTTCAACTTTATCTTGATTATATAACATTACAAACTGATGTAGGGATGATGGAATACACGCGAATGAATGAATCCAGTCTCTACCCAACAGGGCGCTATAGCTAAATAAAGTGTCAACCATAAAAAATAGAGCTAATACAATTTTGGTCCCAATGGTCAAGTCGACTGGTAGGACCCCCTGAGTCTTCATAATATGACCAGCAAAATTACCGACAGTAACTTTAGAAGGAATCAAATTAGTCGCTGTCTTTCCTAATTTTGACATCATTCTCAATGGTAAAAGGTTAACAAAGGTCCCTTTATTGTTGAGGGTCAAATATTGCATATTATCCCCATTTATTTCCTGGTTTTACAAATGTAATATAGCTTAATGGTATATTTTACATGTGTTTGTGTTGCCAGGTGAATTTTAGAGCTTAGATTGAAAAGAATGCTAAAAGCATGGATTTAGTGCTTAAGAATTACCAAAGCAAATAAGGGATCCATGGAGATCAAGAATGAAGATTACAAGCTCCAAGATCCAAGAAAACTAAGTGGATAAGGAAGTCAATCAAAAGAACGAGCGTAAAAATCACAAAGACTGTGCCATTGAGAACCATTTGATGACATCGAGGATTTGTTCAATGACATCGAACACTGGTCAATGACATCGAATTTATGAGGGAAAATCGAGTTGGTTGCTGGACATATTGGGTACTTTTCTCGATCAATCGAAGACATGTTCGATGGCTCGAAGGAATGTGCTCGATGACATCGAAGATTGCTCAATAGCATCAAATTTATTGAAAAAGTTGTAAGTGCTATGGTTTTATGCTCCTTTGGTTGTCAAATTTTATGGTGCCAAAACCTCAATCTATGTCTTGCGTAGTTCACTGTTATAAATGTTCAAGACATTGCATCACTGCTTTAAGCACTTTACTTCAAGTCAAGAACGAAGAACTACTTCAAACTACTTCAAGAAATGCAAGTACAAGCTACAACAGTAGAAGTGATCTTGTTTAAGACTCAAGTCAGTGTACAACACAAGATGAATTGTTATTCAAGCTATAGAAGATCTCATGTTCATTGCTACATCAAGTTCAAAGATCTCAAGCTTCACAATCTTCAAAGGTCATCTATCATCTGAAGATATGAAGTCTCGATGTTCATACCTCACTTTCAAGGTATGATTGACCTTAGATTGTCCTTAGGGTAGGTCATTTTGAATACATAATTCAATTAAATCATTTTACATGGAATTGGACTGTTTTAAGACTAGTCCTGAACCTTGTTCGACTAGTCCTAGCACTGCCTCGACCAGTCCAAGAAATTCCAAGACCAGTCCTAAGTTGGTTGCAATTTTTCAAAATTTTCTGTTCATCCCCGACCAGTCCTGGACTCTATTCGACTGGTCGTGTTAACAGTTTTGACTCGTCCTACGACCAGTCCTGGTTCTATGACTCAAACTACAGCAACCAATCTTTGAGTCCTACGACCAGTCGTGGGTATGCTACGACCAGTCGTAGACACCTTACGACCAGTCGTAGAACGGTTTTATCCGATCGCACTCAAAAATTCAAAAATCCGTTTCTCCTATGACCAGTCGTAGTGTCCTCAGGACCAGTCATAGCCGAGTTTTTACAATTATAAATAGAGCTCTAATTTCAGAGATTGATAACTCAATTCAAGTAAAATCTAGGGATCGCTTTGAGATAAGTTTGTGTTCATTTTAAGCTACTTTGTGCATAACTTATATTCTCTTTTGTTAGCTTTATTAATTTGATTTTGTTTCTACATTTCAATCTTAATTGAAAAGAGGAATTGTGATATTCCTTCTTCTTGGATCAAAATCAAATATAGCTAGCCTAACTGGTTTAATTTAAAATCATTAGTACCTAGAATTATTTTAAAGTGAGTATTGGACTTTGAACTTCTACATTTGATCTTCTACTCCGATTAGTTCTTCCGGGCTGTAACAAAAGGAGAAATCCAGGTATTTTACATTTATGTAAATTTCTATTTTGGTTTTATCTGAAATTAAGCCTGAAAAATCTCATTGTGTAAGTTGTCTGATGAGAGCAAGAAAAATCAGAAGTGAGGGTTTTTGAATTGTGTAAGCCCTTTTATAAAAAGACACAATTGTGAAGGTTTCGGGTGAACCTGTGAAAACCTATTTTGATAGTGAACGCTAATATCCCCTGTGTGAGGATATTAGGAGTGGAGTAGCAATTTGTGTGGCTATTTTTTAACAGTTGGTGTACACACAAGCAAACCTCTATAACTCTTTGTGTTTTGTGGATATGTGATTTATATTTTCTATCTCTGATCATTCAGATTTGTGGGATGTATATGTGAATGTGAATGTTGTAATATGTAAATTTCAAGCATTGTGGGGAATGTTGTAATAGTTTAGAATTCATTTCTTGTTATTTCATTTGTTTCCTTTTTGTTTGAGTTTTTGATATTCAATTTGTTCTAGAAATAAGGTTGTCCTGCCATAAACCTTTAATTTTTATGGTGTAAGGTTGTCCTTAGAGCAACATTGATATCAATCTCTCTTTTTGAGGTTGGTTTACATTCTAATATAGTGATTTATTAATAGTGTTATCTTTTATTCATTTATATTCTGTTGTTATTGTTTAAATTTGATATTGTCCTATTCACACCCCCCCCCCCCCCCCGAAGCTATATATAAGATGTTAAATTTTGATAGTCTTTCAATCACTAGGCCTCCACCTTTTGATGACACCAATTATGCCTATTGGAAAGCCAGGATGAGGATCTTCTTTAAATCCATGGATGAAAGTGTGTGGCTAGTCATAGTGAATGAATGGACCCCTCCTACCACTGAAGTAACTGGGATCTATGGTTCAAAATCAATGAGAGTAACACCTTATTTCTCATGGACCACACTTCAAAAAAGTGAGAGTAGTGCAAATGTAAAAGCACTAAATGCAATCACTTACACACTATCACCAGATGAATTCAAAAGAATTATATCCTCTGATTCTGCAAAGCAAGCTTGGGATATTTTAGAAATGACACACGAGGGTACATCAATTGTCAAGAAATCTAAAGTCCAAATCCTCACAACCAAATTTGAGGAAATACATATGGAAGAAAATGAAATGTTTATAAACTTCTACACTAGATTAAATGACATTATGAACTCTATGTGGGGTCTTGGAGATAAAATCTTAGAAAGTAAAGTGTGTGCAAAAATATTACGCTCACTTCCTGAACGGTTTAATTCTAAGGTAACTGTGATCCAGGAACTTCGTGATACGGATACTATGAGGGTAGAAGAATTAGTTGGGTCTTTACAAACCTACGAGTTAAATTTTAAAGCTCCTAAAGGAAACTCTATTGCCCTTAAGTCTTCTAAAAATGTTTCTCAAGAAAACAATTCTGATTTAGAAAATTCTAAAGACGATATAGCCCTTTTAGCGAAAAAGCATTACAAAATTTTCAAAAGTAAAAAGAGGGTTGATTTTCAAAAATCAAATGATAAGAAAATATCTAAATCTAAATCTAAGACTTGGAAATCTTTAAAAGATAGTCAATGTTACAACTACCAAGAATATGGGCATTTAGCAAACAAGTGTCCTAAAAAAGACAAACCCAAAAAGAAGAGTATGTTGGCTACTTGGGATGAATCCTCTGATTCTGAAGCTTCTTCTGATTCAGAAGATTCTGAAACCGAGTCGAGCAGTGAAGTTAAATCTCTTATGACTCTAGCCAAATTCATATTTTAAGATAATGATTTAACAAGTGAAGAAAATCTGAACAGTAAATGTGAAAATGAAGATGATCTTCAAGATGCTTACAATGCTCTATACAAGGAAAGTAGTAAAATTGCTGTGAAACTTAAACTTCAAAAAGAAAAATTTTTAAAGCTTAAAGAAAATTTTGAGTCTCTTGTTTTAGAAAAATCTCATATTTTAGATTGTTTTGAAAGACACAAATGTGATTTCGAATTTAAAACCTCCCAAATTAAAAATCTGAAATCTGAAAATGAAAAACTTAAACTTGAAGTCTCTTCTCTTTTAAGTTTAAAGGATACCTAAAGATATGCCCAAGGTGATCCAATGTTAGAAAAACTTTTATCTGAATTAAGAAAATGTGGCGACCAATCCGGTTTGGGCTACGATAAGAATATTCCTCCTAAACAGAAGAACACTCCTCCCAAGTTTGTGAGAGGAGAAACTTCGAACTCAAAAGGGAAAAGTAATCAAAAATTTTCTAAAAATTTTAAAACTTTTCAAAAACCTAAAAACAACTATATCAACTATAAAAATCAGAACCGAAACACTTTAGCTGAGAAAATAGTTGATCTTCTTAAGGAGCTCTTAAAATCTAACTCAGTGGGTCACTCTAACAATAACTACAATCAAAAGAAGAACCACTATACTCCTAAACCAAAAACAGTTATGAAATGGGTTCCTAAGGTTACCTGCTTGGTAGCCCACACTACTTTCAAAGCTACAATCCATTCAAAGTGGTACCTAGACAGTGGATGTTCAAGGCATATGACTGGTAATAAAGGTTTATTCATCGATCTCAAAGGCATGACTGATGGTTTAGCCACATTCGGCGATTGCAGTAATTGCAAGATTATTGGCCAAGGTACGGTTCAACTCTATAACCTCCCTTTGTTTAAAAATATTTTATACGTTGAAGGGTTAAAACACAATTTATTAAGCATATTTCAAACATGCGATAACAATCATAATATAAGATTTTCTAACCAAGGTTGTGAAATTCTAAATAATAAGGGTTCAGTAATATTAACTGGTCGTAGAACTTCTGAAAACTGCTATATTGTTAGTGAATCCAACTCATCTAGTCAAACTTGTTACATAGTCCATACCAATGAGACTGATTTGTGGCATAAATGTCTTGGACATGTACACTACCGTAATTTATATAGACTGAGCAAAATAAAACTAATAAGAGGTCTACCTAAATTACAAAAGATAGACAAAATATGTAGTGAATACTAAATAGGCAAGCAATCAAGGAGCTCTCATAAGAAGGTGACCTCCAATGCCACATTAAGACCACTCGAGCTTCTTCATATGGATCTTATAGGACCTACCAGGATGAAAAGTCGAGGTAGCAAAAAATACATTTTGGTAATAGTGGACGATTTTACCAGATTCACTTAGATAGCTTTCTTAAAAGATAAGTCAGAAACCCTTGATGAAATAAAAAGAGTTCTTAAACGGATTCAAACGGAAAAATGTTCTCAAGTCTGTAAGATCCGTAGTGATCATGGATCTGAATTTGAGAATAGCAGTTTTGAGAAATTCTGTAGCGATCAAGGAATATCGCATGAATTCTCTACGCCCAAAACTCCTCAACAAAATGGAATTGTAGAAAGGAAAAATAGAGTGCTTCAAGAAATAGCTAATGTAATGTTGAATAGTATGAAGCTATCTATAAATCTTTGGGCTAAAGCTGTTAATATTTCCTGTTATATAATTAACTAGGTTTATACGAGTAAATCTAATAATAAAATGGCTTATAAAATGTGGTTCGATAAGAAGCTTACTGTCCAATACTTTCGAGTTTTTGGCAGCAAGTGTTATATTCTACGTGACCGTGAAAATCTGAGAAAGTTTGATACTAAAAGTGATGAAGGGATCTTTTTAGGATATTCTTTAAACAGTCGTGCATATCAAGTGCTGAACAAAAGGACCGGTGTTATTCAAGAATCTATAAAAGTGGTCATAGACGATCACTTGAATACACCTGCCCCAAGTTCAGATAATGATAAAGTTCTTTTAATTGACAAACCAGATATTTTATCAAATCAAACTGATTCTGAATTGAGGACTATTAAAGTGTAATATCCCAAGTAAATTTTGGTGGTATAATTTATTTATTTATTTATTGGGTTGTTCATTTTTTAAAAGAATTCTCCTATAAATATTAAAACTTGATACTAGTAACTATGATAGGATAACACTTTCCTTGGGTGAACCCTACATCACATTGTCATATATCCCTTATAACTTTTTAACCACTCATTCAATTGATAAACTATCCGTACACTTACTTATTCATATTTTAAGGAACCTAACCACCTATTTATTTTTTTCAATCTTATATTCTAAATATTTTTTTATATAAATCAAGGGCCACAATTGCATAAGTCCACTTAACCAAATTCCTAACTTTCAGATTATGATATAATTTTCATAACTAAGATTATTATCAGGTTAGATTTCATTAAACGTGATCATACATATCACAGGACCAATACCATAATTATAATTCAAATGGTATATATTAAAAACGACATATATCTTTTAAATATTTTGTCCGATCGTAAAACCCTCCGTACATTTACCTTGAAATCACTAGATATATATTACATTCCATCTATAGGATTTTTGGACATCTCTATCATACCAAACAAAATGTCATATGATCAGATCCACCCATTTTTGGGACCCAAACAAATAGTTCGACATGACTATTATGATTCTTATATTTTTCTATAGAAACCATGCCAATGAATTAAGATTCTAACAACTACAACTTGATCAATTTGGGCGCCAAGTAATCCCAGGATAAATACCCACATGTATAGACCTTTCTCAAAAACTAACCATCTGGACATTTTGTAAATGGCTATATGAGAATTCCAATCATCTATTTTATTTTCCAAAAATGTCCATCCAGTGGGTACTTATCAAAATCTGACGGTAGAGATCACCCATGTTCAGTGACCCAATTACAAAATTGAATTCATCATTACGTAGCGCTTAAAAACCCTTAACTGGGAATTTGTTCATTTAAGTTAAATCTTCAAAATGCGAGGTCCATCATCGATCCAAAACATCTAAGAGTGTAGATGCACATCCACATAGACTATTCTTAAAACCATATTTGCACATGCCCATTTATATCCGAACTTATACCAAGACCTATTCACCTAATTTAAACCAAAATCCCTTAATTTCTACACTTAGATCCATTATGTCACTATCCATTGCAAATATGGATCATAACTCTCAAGCAGTCCATCTAAAAACTAACATTAATGGTTCATCATGAAGATCTTGTTATGCCCAACGCTCTTATTGGTCGATTTTGAGAAAATATCTCTTACGAGACAATTAGACCCATAAATCAATGGTGATCTAGGCTTAGAAAGTTAGTTCCGATTTTATATTTTAAAAGAATCTGTGTACACTTATATATATTATTTCACCCTGTACATCACACAACAAACTCTTATACTTTAAACCATCCATGAAACCATCTGTACACAAACTTTGTCTCCTGTCAAGGAACCTAGTGGACCATACACTTCTCATTTACAAAATCATCCAACCGCTCATCATTCATTTTTGTTATTATCATAGATCGTCTTATCTATTCAATCGATCATCGAACCAACGGTACACATTATACAACTTCGAAAATCATAAAACCTTACCGGTTTAGTTTTAGCGTGAGGGGTCATATTTCATATCAAATATGCGGTTCATACCAAACTTTGGATAATTTTCAATATATATGAAATCCATAACTCACTCGCGTTTCGTCCAGCAAAGAGAAAAAAAAAACACGTGAAGATGAAAAATCACGTGTGAAACCTCCCATGCATTAACATAAAGTGGGACCCACCTTATAATATAAAAGAGAAAGAGGGGAGACGTAAGTGACATCTCACTACCAAGCAGGAGAGAGAGAGAGAGAGAGGAAAGAGAAAAATGAAGAAAGAAAAGGAGGAAAGAGAAAAAGGAAATATATATATATATATATATATATATATATATATATATACTTTTTCTTTTTATAAAAAAGTGAGTATCTCTCACTTGATAATTATATATAAAAGAAAAACTTATATATATTATATATATACATATATTTGTATATTCTTTTGTACTTATAATTAATCTTTGCCATCTTAGTTTTTTTTTTTTTTAATGTAACTACTTACCATGCTTCCTAAAAATGATCTTTAATTTTTAACTTTTTTATTACATCGGTTGTCATTATTTTAATATGCCTTAATTCGAGTTTTATATTGTCTTATTGTTAATCTTACATTAAAATTTTATTTTTACATTTTAACTTTGTTGTTAGAATTATTGCAAAAATCTTGAGTTTATATATAAATTTCTAAATTCTTAGATGTAATAAAGCACGTTGCATGTTTATTATTATTATTTCTTTTCTTTACGTAGAACTTTAATCAAGATCTAATATATTACATTACATGTTTATTTTTTTTGTAGAACTTTAATCATGTAAGGACAATTTACATTGATTGAAAATTGTATTTTTAGTTTGATAAATTATATACACAAAGTATTATGGATTGATCGAAGAATAGCAACCATTGAAGATATTTAGAAATATTTGATTTATGCAATATTAAAATCATGCATCATTAAAATAGTTATGAAACACCAAAAAATAGGTGAGGCGATCAAGTCCTCTGGGTTGAAAATCCCTAAAGCATAAATAGGTGGGGCGATCAAGGCCCTTGGGTTGAAAGTCCCAGAAACCCAATTGGTACCTTTTGGAACCTCTACCGTACCCTTTGAGTGGGTGAGCATGTCAGGATTGCAAAAGGTTCCCACTACCAGGTTCGGTAAGGTAGTAGTCTGACCAGCTAACGTACAAATGGGTCCCTCACTAAGTGCCCTTTGGATGGGTGAGCATATCATGCAAGAGGTTCCCATTGCCAGGTTAGGTGTTGTATTGGCGCGGGTCTTGGCCAACCGGTGTAAACTAGCCCTGGTGTTAAAAAGAATAAACCGAACCTTTTATCATGGAGTATAGCATATGTTGATTTCATACATTCATATTTCTTTGAATTTACATTGAAATTTTGTGTTTATTAAATCTCCCCATTTGTTGTTTTACCTAAATAGGTATTGTATCTTTTAATACTTTTATTCATGTTATATGAGGTTATTTTGAAACCTGTGTTGAGATTACTTACTAGGCTTCACAGCTTACCCTGTTGGGATTTTAAAATTTCAGGATCGGGATTACATGGAGGAGCTTAAAGAGATTTTCTTTTATTTATTTTTATTTTTTTACCATTTTCTAAATTAGTGTAATGAACATTTAGTAAGACAACATTATGATGACATGTGTTTGATGGTAATCTTTAATAGTCAGAACATGGACATGTTATTCTTCTTTAAATAAATGTTCGATTATAAAAATTTTGGATTGTTATATTTTATGAGTGAGATCATTTTGTCAATATACGTGTGGATTATGAAGTGTAAACATACAAAACATAAGTCATGCCTGCGGGTACGGAATCGGGGTCGAATATACCCAGGTGCCGGATTTCGGGGTGTGACATAAAGATCATCCAACTACTCAAATTCTTAGAAACCCTCTTACTGGTGTGCACACTCATAGACAACTTGAAGACATATGTAATTACGTATGTTTCACATCCTAGATAGAACTGGCTAACGTAAAAGAAGCTCTTAGTGACGAAAACTATATAGTTGCGATGCAAGAAGAGCTTAACCAATTTGTGAGAAATGATGTTTGGTACCTTGTTCCTAAACCTAAAGATAAATATATTATTAGTACTAGTAGATTTTCAAAAATAAGTCTGATGAACTTAATAATATAATTCGAAATAAGGCTAGACTAGTTGTACAAGGGTACATTCAAATTGAAGGAATTGATTATGATGAAACCTTTGCCTCAGTAGCTCTTCTTAAATCAATCAGACTATTCATATCCATTGCTTGTTTTAGAAAATTTAAAATTTATCAAATGGATGTAAAGAGTGCCTTCTTAAATGGCGATCTGCATGAAGAAGTGTATGTTGAACAACCAACGGGTTTTGAAGACCCTAAGAGTGTTGATCATGTCTATCACCTAAAAAAGGCTCTCTATGGTTTAAAACAAGCTCCCAGGGCATGGTATGAAAAGTTGACTAAGTTTTTACTAAGTCATAACTTTCAAATGGGAAGTGTTGATAAAACTTTGTTTGTTAAGAAACATAACGATGATATCTTAATGGTTCAAATCTACGTTGATGATATTATTTATGGATCTACCTGTTCTAACATGACTGTTGAGTTTACAGATTTAATGAAATCTAAGTTCGAAATGAGCATGGTTGGGGAATTGAACTATTTCCTTGGGTTGCAAGTAAAGCAACAACCTGATGGTATTTTTATTTCTCAAACCAAATATGCTCTGAACTTAATCAAAAAGTTTGGATTTGAGAATGGTAAAAATTTTGATACTCCTATGAGTACAACCTTAAGACTCTCAAAGGACTCTATAGGTAAAAATGTTGATCCTAAGTTATATTGTAGTATGATTGGCAGTTTACTTTATTTAACTGCTAGTAGACCAGATATTGCTTTAAGTGTTGGTATTTGCGCTAGATATCAGTCTGATCCTAAAGAGTCTCAGTTAACTGCTGTTAAGCGGATTATGCGATATGTCACAAGTTCAGTTAATTTGGGTCTCTGATATCCATATGATACTAGTGTTCAGTTGGCAGGGTACACTAATGCTGATTGGGCTGAAAATATCGATGATAGGAAATCAACCAGTGGTGGTTGTTTTTATATCGAAAATTATTTAGTTTCTTGGTTTAGCAAGAAGCAAAGTTCTATATCACTCTCTACGGCTGAGGCTGAATACATCGCAGCTAGAAATGCTTGTACTCAGCTTGTTTGGATGAAACGTATGTTAAGTGATTATGGAATTACACAGGATTCAATGGTTCTATATTGCGATAATTCCAGTGCTATAAATATTTCAAAAAATTCAATCCAGCATTCACGTACCAAGCACATTGATATTAGGTATTATTATATTTGTGAATTAGTGGAAGAAAAAATAATCTCCTTAGAATACATTCCGACCAAGACTCAACTTGCTGACATTTTCACTAAACCGCTCGACAAAAGTAGGTTCAATAAATTAAAATTTGATCATGGTATGTGCATTCAAAATTGATTATTCATGCATATATATAGACATATATATATATATATATATATATATCATAATGTATATATATTTGATAATTTATTTGGTTAAATTTTAAATTTTTATGAAAAATGCATATTTTTATTGATACTTGACCAGTCGTGGGTGTACTCGACCTGTCCTAGTACGACCAGTCAAGGACAGCTCAAGACCAGTCGTGGAGCGTGCAGTCCTCTTTTATTTAGAAAAAATCTTCATCTTTCTCATTTCTATCTTGCTCTCCAACAAAATGGCACGACTAGTCCAACCCCACAGTGTGATTCGTCAAGGTTAGTGCATTTTACCAGTCTTGCTTGTAGATTCATGGTCCATTTGCTTCAATCTCATCATTGGAGTGCTTAATTTCAAGCTTTGTTGGGTTATTTGGGGTTTTCTTCTTAAATTTCTAATTTTGAGAAAATCCATTTCTCATCTTTTACATCTCCTTAGTTCTTTGAATTTCTTGTTGCCAATGGATGCTATATGGAAAAAGAAAACAGCCCGTGTTCCATCTTCTTCTAGATCTACTCTAATAACTCGGCGCCATCTTTAGTCACCCGAAAATGATTCCTCATATGTACGGGATTTGCGTTTGCACAAGGTTATTATTGAAAGAGCTATTGATCTTAACCACATTGCTCCTTTTAGTTTCATTCCACTCCTCTAATCTTTAGGATAGGATAACATTTTACATTGGGGTGGGCCTACATACCAATCTATTGCTCAGTCCATGTTCGCATGTATCTCTGATTTTTCTGTTGAGAATTTAACATTTAAACTAGATGCTAGAGAAGGCCCTTTTGATGTAGATCGTCATCTAATATCTGGCCTTATGAAAATACCTGTTAATGATGAGGGTATTCATATTCATATTCTAACTGAAAAACCCTCATAATCAGAAAAATGAATGCTCACCAGAGCATTATGTAATATGGATGTGCAATAGACTCATAAAGGGAATGTGCTTCCCTCAAAGTACTTGTTACCCAAATACAGAGTCCTCCACAGAATATTTACTTCAAATCTGTATCCGCGTTCTGGTAATAAAACAAAACTGACTTCCTTTATGGTTCATGTTTTGCAATCTGTCATCTCTGGTACTAAAGTTTGTCTTCCATCTTTAATATGTTATTCCATTATTCAGTTTCGTCTCCATTCAGGTCATAGTGATATTCCATTTGCCTATCTTATGACTATTTTAGCTTCTCATATGTTGGTTGCTATGCCTGTTTGGGAGACTCTCATCCATCATCTTATTTTTAACAACTCAAGTATAAATAAGATGAAATTAGAATTGGCTCCTGGCCAAGTGGATGTTGGTGGTGATGGAGCTGAAGCTGGGAATGAAGAAGAAGTTGATGATCTTCCTCCTGATGACATAAACATGGATGATATTTTTGATGAAATTGAGTCTGATTCTGCTAATGATCCTGATTATGAACCATCTGAGTTTGATGCACGTCTATGTGCACTTGAGGAGAAGGTAGAGAATATGAATGTTGCCCATGATTTATGATTTAAATATATGCACCAAGTATTTCAGGCGCTTAAATAAGGGCCATCATCAACTTGATCCTACCATGCATGCTCCTTCCTCAGAATCTGATTAAGTGATTTACTCTTTGGTCTGTAATAACTTTAAGTCTACTTTTGTTGGGTTATAAACTTTATTTGGTTTGCTGACTGCAGCTTGTTAACTTTGTTTAAACTAGTTCATGGTATGCGGACTTTAATTTGCTTATATCTTGACTCCTTGATTACTCCTGTTTATTATCATTTTCAATTTTTCTTCTTCCTTTGTCATATTGTGACAAAAAGGGGGAGAATTTATATGGTTTTGCATTTGAATTGACATGTTGATGGAATATAGACTATGGTAGAGTAGCATTTTTTTTTGGATATATGTGTGCTACTCAGGGGGAGTAAGTAAGGAGGTATTCTGCCTACTTCATCTTGATGTGTGATGACAACTGGTGCATGATTCTTTAACCATGCTGTAACTGGGTTTTTTTCTTTTATAACATATGCATATTTTTTTGTACTCATATTGGTTATATTATTGTTAAGTGTTTTGTCACAAATTTGATAAAGGGGGAGATTGTAAGTGCTATGGTTTTATGCTCCTTTGGTTGTCAAATTTTGTGGTGTCAAAACCTCAATCTATGTCTTGTGTAGTTCATTATTATAAATCTTCAAGACATTGCATCACTGCTCTAAGCACTTTACTTTAAGTTAAGAACGAAGAACTACTTCAAACTACTTCAAGAAATGCAAGTACAAGCTACTGCAGTAGAATGCAAGTACAAGCTACAATAGTAGAAGTGATCTTATTCAAGACTCAAGTCAGTGTACAACACAAGATGAATTGTTATTCAAGCTATAGAAGATCTCATGTTCAGTGCTACATTCAGTTCAAAGATCTCAAGCTTCATAATTTTCAAAGGTCATCTATCATCTGAAGATATGAAGTCTCGATGTTCATACCTCACTTTCAAGGTATGATTGACCTTAGATTGTCCTTAGGGTAGGTCATTTTGAATACATAATTCAATTGAATCATTTTACATGGAATTTGACTGTTCTAAGACTAGTCCTGAACCTTAGTCGACTAGTCCTAGCACTGCCTCGACCAGTCCAAGAAATTTCACGACCAGTCCTAAGTTAGTTGCAATTTTTCAGAATTTTTTGTTCTTCCACGACCAGTCATGGACTCTGTTCAAACGATCATGTGAACAGTGTCGACTCGTCCTACGACCAGTCCTGGTTCTACAACTCAAACTACAACAACTAATCTTTTAGTCTTACGACCAGTCGTGGGTATGCTATGACCAGTCATAGAGGGCCTACGACCAGTCGTAGAACGGTTTTATCCGATCGCGCTCAAAAATTCAAAAATTCATTTCTTCTACGACCAGTCATAGTGTCCTCAGGACCAGTCATAGCTGAGTTTCTGCAACTTTAAATAGAGCACGAATTTCAGAGATTGATAACTCAATTCAAGTAAAATCAAGGGATCAATTTGAGATAAGTTTGTGTTCATTTTAAGTTACTTTGTGCATAATTTATACTCTTTTGTTAGCTTTATTAATTTGATTTTGTTTCTACATTCCAATCTTAATTGAAAAGAGGAATTATGATATTTCTTCTTTTTGGAATCAAAATCAAATATAGCTAGCCCAACTAGTTTAATTTAAAATTAATTAGAACCTAGAACCATTTTAAAGTGAGTATTGGACTTTGAACTTCTACATTTGATCTTCTACTCCGATTGGTTCTTCCGGGCTACAACAAAAGGAGAAATCTAGGTATTTTACATTTATGTAAATTTCCATTTTAGTTTTATTTGAGATTAAATCAGAAAAATCCTATTGTGTTGGTTATCTGAGGAGAGCCAGAAAACTCAGAAGTGAGGGTTTTTGAATTGTGTAAGCCCTTTTATAAAAAAACACAATTGTGAAGGTTTTGGGTGAACTTGTGAAAACCTATTTTGATAGTGAACGCTAATATCCCCTGTGTGAGGATATTAGGAGTGGAGTAGCAATTTGTGTGGTTGTTTTTTAACAGTTGGTGTACACATAGGCGAACCATTATAACCCTTTGTGTTTTGTGGATGTGTGATTTATATTTTCTATCTTTGATCATTCAGATTTGTGGGATGTATATGTGAATATGAATGTTGTAATATTTAAATTTCAAGCATTGTGAGGAATGTTGTAATAGTTTAGAATTTATTTCTTACTATTTCATTTGTTTCCTTTCTGTTTGAGTTTTTGATATTCAATTTGTTCTAGAAATAAGGTTGTCCTGCCATAAACCTTTGATTTTTATGGTGTAAGGTTGTCCTTAGAACAACATTGATATCATTCTCTCTTTTTTAAGTTGCTTTACATTCCAATATAGTGATTTATTAATAGTGCTATCTTTTATTCATTTATATTCCGCTGTTATTGTTTAAATTTGGCATTGTCCTATTCACCCCCCAATCCCCCCCCCCCCCCCTTCTGGACATATATCTTGGCCATTTTAAAAATTGAAGCAATTCACTGGACTATTTTGGACACAATCTCGATGACTCGAAGACTTTTTCGATGAATCAAAGCTTTGTTCAATGACATCGAAGGATGGTTCGATGATACGAAGACTTACGTAGTGCGAAAGAGCGAAAAGGCGTGACTTCCGAATTCAAACCTCTTTGACGACATCGAAGGGTGTTCAATGACATCGAATGCATTACGCAATGTTTACGCGGACTGCGTAAATTTAATCCGATTTTGCAATTTTGCATAACTTGGCTTATAAATAGGGGTTTCCTAAGTCTATCTAGGATATCTAGGGTTTGGATAAGTAAAACAAAAGGGCGGAGCCACTTCCCAAGAGTTCTTCTTCCCTTCTTCTTAGTTTTTAATGCTTTCTTCTTAGGTTTTAAATCCAATCATGTCTATGGTTGGCTAGATCCCTTAGCTAGGGCTAAGGAGTGAAGCTTATAGCATGGTTGGGATGTTTTTCTTATTTGACTCTTGTTATTACCTGGATTTACGAACATGGTACTGTTTAACGGCTCGATTTAATCATATTTTTGATGCAGGGTATATTTACGAGCTTGGATTGAAATAGGATGGTAAAAGCATGGATTTAACGCTCATGAGTCACCAAGGTAAGGGAAGGATCCCAGGGGACTAAGTTCGATGGATTTAGACACCATAGATTCGAGAAGATCGAGAAACTAAAGCTCAAGTGGCCAGAAAGTCAGCCAGAATGCAAGATCACAAGGTTTCCACCATCCATTTGGCTCAAAACTTAATGCATAGCCTGGGGACCATAAATTAACCGTACACGTCAAATTTGAACCATTGGACCCCTGTGAAAATGGCCCAATGAACAGATCATCCCCTTAAATCTTGACATGGGGCCCGTCTCATATCTGGATATGCTGCAATCTTGGTCTCAATGTGTTAAATGGGATGAGGAAAGGAATAGACAGAGCAGATTCTTCATTAACATTAAGATGGGACCCACTTTACATGGTGTATGTGCATAGCACACATGCACTGGACAAGCACCAAAAAATTAAGAAATCAGTTAGCATGTGTTGACCGATACTTCTTTAAAAAGTTTCCAAAACACGTCAGGGACGGTCCCCATTCGATTAGGTTTCACTAGTGGGCCCCATTCAGTGCCCTGAACAATGATCTGGACCATCAATTACTTCCGCGGGGTGGCTAAAACCCTCGCCTAAGTGGCCTTTTTTCCCTATACACGTGTATACACGTGGATCGTGATTAAACGCAAGATGGATGGTGGAATGAAAAGTCTTGTGGGCCACACTGAAATCAACCTGGTCACGGCCTGACCAAACTTTTTTTCGTCCTGAATCCAATGGACGAAGTGGATTTTGTAGACATCAGAAGGAGTGGGCCCCACCGACAGCCAGCGCAAGAAGCGCTGGCTCTGTTTCATAGTCCGGAAGAACCGGATGTTCCGGATCGTCCTGGACCACCATCGATGGTCGGATGGCCAATCTGAACCGTTCATCGTGTAAGCCATCCCAAAATGTCCTAGGGGACGTTGTTTCTTTGGAAAGAAAGCAAGGGAAGTGGGAGTTTCGGTGCTGTTTTTGTGGCTGAATAAATAGGACCTGCGCAAATCGGCTGTTGCTGCGAAATCTCTCCGCGCACGCCGACTCTAGCACTCCACCGACCATATCTACTATAAAAGGAGAAGGAGAGATGACGTGTAGGGGATCATCTTGGGCTAGACATGAAGCACAAGAGAGAGAGAGAGAGTAGAGTTGTTTTTCTTTTTCTTTTTGTTTATTTTATTTTTGTTTAAAGGATTTAGCTTAATCATGTTGCTAAGCTAAACCTCTTAGCTAGGGCTAAGAGGAGAAGCTTGTAGCGTGATTAGGATGGTTACTTTGTTTTGATTCATGCTTCATTGAACTCTTATGGATTCTAGTATGATTATTAAGGAATGCTTTTAGTTTTTAATGGTTTACTGTGACTCAAATTACAGTAGATCTGCAATAGCTTTAAGTATGTTCTTTTCATTATGAGATTGTGAACTTAGGAGGGCTTGTTGTTCACCATCGTCTCATGGGCATGGTTGGGTGATGGAACCCTTCCTAACTTTCACAATTCTCTCATGATTGGCTATGAGATTGGTAAATTGTTGTTGTTTGCTATAGTCTCCTGAGCATGGTTAGGAGACGGAATCACTTCCAAATCTTCACCAATCTTATATGTTGATAATTAGATCCATGAGAAGTTCAGAGATCTAACAAATCTCTTCTTACCAACTGGACAAGATAGGACTCTGATTCTAGTTGTGTCCCTGAATCAATACAAGGTAATTTCCCAATTGCTACAAGTGGATCCTTGACACCCTAGTTCTCTACCTTTAAATTATAGATTTTAGATAAATATTTCACCATTATTCCTTAAATTTATTCGATTTAGATTTCATCTTAGTCTAGTTCTAGTTCTACTTAGTTTCAGATAACGTACAAGTTTCAGTCCCTTGGGATTCGACTTTGGTCTCACCGAGTTTATTACTACATCACAACCCTATACTTGGGGAGTGAACAATGGTTAGGGTGTTTTTCTTATTTAATTCTTGTTATTGTTAAACTCCTTTGATTCTAGTTTGATATTTAAGGAATACTTTTAGTTTTTAATAGTTTGTTGTGACTTAAATTACAATAAATCTACAATCGCTTGAAGCATCTTCTTCTTCTGTATAGAGTTTGTGAAAATAGGAAATCATGTTATCATCCCCTTGGGCATGGCTGAGTGATGGAATCCCTTCTATTCTTCACAATTCTCTCATGTTGAGTGTTGGATCAGTATATCCTGTTGTCTACTATAGTCTCATGGGCATGGTTAGGTGATGGAATCACTTCCAATCTTTACAACTTTCATTCATTGAGAATTAAGTCAATGGAAATTCAGATCTGAGTTTATTGAATATCTTCCAATTAGATAGGATAGGACTCCAATTCCAATTGAGTTCCTTGAATAAATAAGGAAACATTCTAATAGCTGCAAGCGGATCCTTGGAAACCCTAGTTCCCACCTTTAAATTTCTTAAGTTTCTAAACAAATACTTCACAATTACTACCACTACTTTCATGATTTAGGTTTACATCTTCTTGTAGTTCTACTTCTAGTTGCTCTTAGAATACACACGAGATTAGTCCCTGTGGATTCGACCTCGGTCTTACAGAGATTATTACTACATCGCGACCCTACACTTGGGGTTGTGAATAAGTTTTTAGCATCATTGCTGGGGATTAATGGTTATGTTTTTTTTAGATTGATTGGTTTTAGAAGTAGGTCAAGATCAGGATTTAATTACTTTCTATTTTTATGATTAAGGTTTCTCTAGATTATTTTTTTTTAGAAACTAACTTAACTTTCCTGTTTTGTAGGATTCTAATATAGAAACTTCTAATTTGATAATCTCTTTCTAATTTTTCTTTCTTTCTATTTCTAGATTAGGGTTTGTTTTCTGTTTTTAGAAACTTTCTAATTCTATGATTTCTTTTTTTTTTTTAAGAAACAAACCCATCTTTCTATTTTTGTTTTTAGAAACTTTCTAATTTTAGAATTTCTGTTTTAGAAATTGACTTGTTTCTTTTTGTTCGGCAGGATCTTAATTTAGGGACTTCTAATTTGGTAACTTCTTTCTAACTTTCTCTCTTTCTATTTCTAGACTTCTATTTCCTTCTTTCTTTTAAGTTTAGGTTAGATTCTGAAACTGAGGGCTGAGTATTTCATGCCCAAGTGGGTCCGTGACAACACTCAATGTCTCTTAAGTGAAGGAGGATTGGTTGAGGGGTTATCTATCTATCACGGGATTAGACATTACTCGAGATCCTCAGAGTTAATTGAGGTTATGGCTGCAGATCAACCTATAAATCAACCGCAACCTTCAATTGTGGAAGTCCAGGATGAGAATGAGGTGCACCATGCACCCCTACCTCGTACTTTATGAGATTACCTATAACCAGTGGGGGTGAGCACTCCTTGTATGATTTTTTCAGGAAACACAGGAAACATGGATATCAAGCCTGGAGTGATCCAACTCCTTCCAAAGTTCCTTGGACTTGAATTTGAAAGTCCATACCTACACTTACAAGAGTTTGATAAGGTTATAACCACTTTAGACTTTCCTAATGTGTCTGAGGACATGGTCAGGCTGAAACTCTTTCCTTTCTCCTTGAAAGAAAAAGCTAAGATGTGGTTGCACTCACTACGTCCGCAATCTATTGGCACATCGAATGACATGATGAAGGAATTCATAAAAAAATTCTTTCCATACCATAAGATGCATACCATAAGATGAACACCATCAGGAAGTCGATCATGAACTTCACCCAAAAGGAAGATGAAACGTTCTTCCAATGTTGCGAGCGGTTCAAAGATCTCGTCAGTTCATGCCCACAACACAGTTTTGAAATGTGGCGCATAACAACTTTCTTTCACGATGGACTGACATCTTACATGCACCAATTCATCAAGATAATGTGCAATGGGGAATTCATGAACAAAAATGTCGATGAGGTGTGAGATTACTTTGACAAACTTGTTGAAACCGCACAATCATTAGACATCTCTACAAAATCTAACACCACATCTAAGCCTACTTAAGCAAGGGAGAGAGGTGAGATATACTTACTGAAAGAGGATGATGATATAAATGCTAAAGTGGCCAGTCTTGCAAGGAAGGTCGAGGCCATGGAACTTAAGAAGGATAAGGCTAAGGAAGTTGTTTGCAGTATCTGTGCTTGCAACATACATACAACTGAAAATTGCCCAATGATACCACTTTTCAAGAGGCACTGAACGAGCAATCGAATGTCGTAAACAACTATCAAAGACCTTTCAATGGACCCATCTCTAGCACATACAATTCTAGTTGGAGAAATCATCTGAACTTTAGTTAGAGAAATGGACAAACTACTACTCCTCAAGGAATCCCTACCCATTCTTGAAGTAAGTGAAACCTCAAGAGGATCCAGTTCTAAAGCATCTTCAAAATCAAGAGCTGTTCAGGGTATGCTACAAGTTTTTGAAGACCTTACAAAAGCTATACAAGGGCTTGAGATAAAAAATGTGATTGGAAACGAGGGAAGCCTTCCAGCTCGACCTCTTCCCAATCCAAAACTGCAATATGAAGTTAGCGACCTAAGCTCTTCAAATCAAATGGAGCAAGCTAAGTCTATCACCACTCTTAGGAGTGGGAAGATAATTGACAAATCTATTCCAGTAAGGGCTGAAAAGTCTAAGGACCCGGAAGTAGATGAAACTGATAGACCTAGCAACACTCCACAAGTGTTAGAACCGGAACTCCAAAGCAAGCCGATTGCACCATTCCCCCAATGGTTGATTGCACCAAAACCTCTCTCTAACTCTCAGGACATTCTAAAGGTGTTGAAATAAGTGAAGGTCAATATTCCTCTACTTGATGCCGTAAAACAAATACCTTCATATGCCAAATTTCTAAAAGACTTGTGTATGACCAAAAGATAGTAAAATATTCAAAAGAAAATCTTTTTAACTAAAAAAGTGAGTTACATCCTAAAGCAAGATGTGCCACAAAAGTACAATGATCCCGGTAGCCCAACCATTGCTTGTGTAATTGGGAACTACTGGATTAAGTATGCACTTCTTGACTTAGGAGCGAGCATAAATATGATCCCATACTCGGTCTACGAACAACTGGGTCTAGGTGAATTAAAACCTATATGGACCACGTTACAACTTGTTGATATCTCAATTCATGTACCGAGAGGGATAATTGATGATGTGTTGGTCCAGGTTGACAAATTCTACTACCTGGTAGATTTTATCGTCCTGGACACTCAACCCATCATAGACATGAGTACTCAAATTTTCGTCATTCTTGGTTGCTCATTCCTTGCCACATCAAATGCAATCATTAATTGTAGGAATGGAGTCATGAGTATGTCTTTTGGAAATATGACATTGGAATTAAATATCTTTTTCAATATGGGCAAACAGCTAGAGAATGATGATGATTCCCACGACGTTAACATGATTGACTCTTTCGTGGAAGTAAAACACTTTTGACCTTATCCTCTAACCCTCTAGAGACATGCTTGGCCCACTTCCATAATTTTGATGATGATATGATTAGGGAGATGGGGACCATACTGAATACTGTCCTGGTACTTGAACTTAACTAGTGGAGGGCACAATTTGAAGAATTACCCCAAACTGATGTAGTGCCTCTACCGTCTAACCTCAACGCACTGAAACTTGACCAAAAACCTTTGCCCTCTGATTTGAAATATGTCTATTTAGGTCATGATGAGACATACACGGTGGTGATTTCTTCCCACTATGAGCAAGAACAAAATAGTATGCTCATTTCTACTCTCATTAAGCATAAGGGAGCCCTTGGATGGTCGATTACAGACCTCAAGAAAATTAACCCTTCGATTTGTACTCACCATATTTATCTAGAGGATAATGCGAAGACCTCCCGGCAACCACAACGTAAATTAAATCCAAACATGAAGGAAGTGGTTAAAGCCAAGGTACTTAAACTATTGGATGTGGGTATCATATACGCGATATCCGATAGTCAATGGGTGAGTCCAACTCAGGTGGTTCCTAAGAAGTCCAGAATCACCATTGTAGCTAATGCCAATAATGAACTCGTGCCGACTACAGTTACTACTAGTTGGAGAATGTGTATTGACTACAAGAAATTGAATACCTTCACAAGGAAAGACCACTTTCCTTTGCCCTTCATCAATCAAATTTTGGAAAGGCTAGCTGGTCATTCCTATTACTGTTTCCTTGACAGATATTTGGAGTACAATTAGATCAAGATAACCCCTGAAGACTAAGAAAAGACCACATTCACATGTCCTTTTGGCATATTTTCTTATCGACGGATGTCATTCGGACTATGTAATGGCCCCGCCACTTTTCAACAATGCATGATCAGTATTTTTTCTAATATGGTGGGGAAATATTTGCATGTCTTCATGGATGATTTCTCAGTTTTTGGTCTATCCTTCAGTGATTGTTTAGAAAATCTCAAATGTGTACTGAAGCAATGTGAAGAAAAGAATTTGGTACTAAATTGGGAGAAGTGTCATTTTATAATTTGTAAGAAGATTGTTCTTGGACATATCATCTTGTCCAAGGGAATTGAAGTAGATAAGGCTCAGATTAATCTTATCTCTAACTTACCTCCACCCAAGAGCATACGAGATGTGCGATCCTTCTTAGGACATGCAGGGTTTTACAGGAGATTCATAAAGGACTTCAACCACATCTCTCATCCTTTGTATATTCTACTTCAAAAGGATATTCCATACGAGTGGACTGAGCAATGTCAGGAAGCTTTTACCAAGCATAAGGGCATGTTGACTACCTCACCTATCATGCAGCCACCCGATTGAAATATCCCTTTTGAACTCATGTGTGACGTGTCTGACTACGCTATTGGGCGGCGTTAGGTCAGAGAAAAGAAAATAAGCCCTATGTTATTCATTATGCAAGTAGAACCCTAAATTTTGCCCAAGTGAATTACTCTACTAAGGAAAAGGAACTCTTAGCCTTAGTGTTGGCTTTGGACAAATTTAGGTCCTATTTAATCGGACTCAAGATCATCATTTACACCGATCATGCTACACTCAAGTATCTTCTTTCCAAGAATGATGCAAAGCCCCGCTTAATAAGATGGATCCTCCTACTCCAAGAATTTGATTTGGAAATAAAAGATAAAAAGAGAGTAGAAAACATGGTGACTGACCATCTTTCAAGACTTAACCTCCCTGATTCCCTTGAGACGACACCCATAAACGACATGTTATCTGACGAACAATTGTTTAAAGTCTCCCACTCACCTTAGTTCGCTGATATTGCTAATTATCTTACCATAGGTTTCACGTCGACACATTGAACTGTGCAAGATAAGAAGAAATTTTTTGCCAAGGTACGCAAATTCTTCTAAGATGATCCATACTCATTTAAATATTGCCCAAATCAAATTTTAAGGATGTGTGCGCCAAACAATCAACACCAGAGTGTCATCTCCTTTTGTCACACTCAGGCATGTGGTGGTCACTTTTCTACCAAAAAGACCATGGCAAAAATTTTACAATGTGGCTTTTATTGGCCCACTATGTTCTAGGACACTCATGAAATTATGGTATAGACCGCTATAGTCGAAGTAAGAATAGGTCAAAGTGTCCTAGAGGGGGGTGAATAGGACTTTATAAAATTTTATGCCAATTTAAAATCCTATTAGCCTAATCTTGATCTATTATGCAACAATCAAGATATACTCATCTTAACTATAATGGCTTTCAAGCCAAGTAGAGGATCCAGGCACAAGACTACTAAATTTTAAGCAGAGTTAACAATTAGTCTATGATAGATGATGTGTATAAGTGTGTGTGGGATGTGATTCTTATCAGTTCTAGATATTCAAATAACCATGCTTTATATGAACATTCAAATAAACAAAATTAAAAGAATATGCAAGTAACAATCCCAAACATAGTCATGTATAGTGGTTCGGCTATGTGCCTACTCCACTCCCGGTGGACGCACTCGACCCTTAATTGTACCGGATTTTATTAACGGAGGTTTCAAATGAGGTTCACCTCAAACCTTTACAACCTATACAAGGTTGACTCTAGGACCTACACAAAGTACCTAAACATGCCTATACAAGGCAAGGGTCCAACACAAGGATACAATAGTTTATGCCCTACACAAGAGCAAAAGTCTTACACAAAGCACCTAGGTTTTAAGCCACAGAGGCCAAGGATCCACACAAGGAACCTGGGTTTTAGGCCACACAGGCCAAGGATCCACACAAGGAACCTAGTTTAGGCTACACAGGCCAAGGATCCACACAAGGAACCTGGTTTAGGGCACACAGGCCAAGGATCCACACAAGGAACCTGGTTTAGGCCACATAAGCCAAAGACCTACACAAGGACCTAAGTTTATACCCTAGACAAGAGCAAAGGTTCTACACTAAGCACCTAAACATACTCTCCTGTCAGAGGCCTGCACTGAGGGCTTGAAGGGTTTAAGATACACCTGTCACCCAATCCTACACAAGGAATGATCAACGGGGTCTCTGGACTCTAATGACTTACATTAAGTAGATGAGCCTCATTCTATTGATGAAGATGCTCTCCCTTGATGGCGGAGATTCTTCAACTCCCTTAATCCGCAACACTTATGATGCTCCAATGTAAGGCGATGGGGTTGGGTCAAGGTTATGTTAGAATCCACTCTAATAAATGTTACTCATTAAAGAGACGGAATGATTCCAAGGTCTTTAAGCATTCAAGGGATCCCAGCTCAATGATTTGTCATTGAGGTAACTGGATGATCCTTGAATAAGGAAGTTCATTCACTAATCCACTCTATTGAATATCAATGATGAGGGTAGAGTGGAGGATGAACTCCCATGGGAAAAAGGGCTTAGGGTTGGTGATAAGTAATAACTCTCTCAAAGCTCTCTCTCTCTCTCTCTTTTTCTCAATACAACAACCAAGAACAAGCTCTCCTTATAAAGGCAAAAAGCTCCAACGGTAATAGAATAGTCAGTGTCTAACTAAGTTCGATGTCATCGAGCCTAATTCGATGTAATCGAATGTATACTTTCGATGACACGAACTCTACTAAAAAACGTTGCTGGAACTTTTTGACTGGTGATCGATGTCATCGAACTTGATTTGATGTCATTGAGCTTTGAACTCCGATGTCATTGAATTATAATTCGATTCCTCAACAATCTGCGTGACATTTCACCAGAGCTTGCTAGACAGTTTTAAGTCTGTCTTCGATGTCATCGAGCCTGATTCGATGTCATCAAATTTCAAATTTCGATATCATCAAATCACAGTTCGATTCATCGATCGTTTCAAAAGATATTCCTTAAAGGCTCGCTGGACACTTCCTTGTCCAATTTCAATGTCATCGAACTAGTTTCGATGTCATCGACGTTTGAATTTCGATGTCATCAAGGCTAGCTCGATTCCTTGAACATTTCACTTTGATTTTCCTTTTAAACTTGCAGGACACAGACTTGTCCATTTTCGATGTCATTGAACCTTTCTCGATGTCAACGGAGTTTGAATCTCGATGACATCGAAGCTCGTTCAATTCCTTGAGCAATACCAGAATATTTTTCAAGAAGTTAGTACACGCAAGGTATTACCAAAATATTTCATCGAATTACCCTTGATGTCATCGACTACATGTGTTAGATATCATCGAAGGTACATTCGATTCATCGAATATTCTGTCCAAATACTTATGTGGTTGCTGAACATAAAAGGTCACTTTTCGATGTCATCGAAGCCTGTTCGATGTCATCGAAAATGAGTCTTCGATGTCATCGACCCAAGCTCGATGTCATCGACTTAAGCAGAAAAACTTAGAAAATTTTCCATTTAGAAACACATTTAGCAGACTTTTTAATCCCTATGTTGTTCTAAGATTTTTAAGGATTTATTTACCTGGGTGTTTTGAGACATGGGATGTGAGGCTTGATTTACCTTTAACGATCTTGAAACACACATCTGGTCGGGGCAAATAGCTTGTATGACCTTCATATGGGGCTCACTTGACTTACCGACTCAACCCCCACGCTAATTGATAAACCAGAGCACTTTCAACTTATGAGTTTTGCAAAGCTTGTGATCGTTGTCAAAAATTGGGGGCATTACTCGTCAAAATATGATGCCTTTGAACCCCATTCTCATAATTGAAGCATTTGATTGCTGGGGCATCGATTTCATGGGAACATTCCCCCAATCTCATGGAAACTTATATATTCTGCTAGCGGTAGATTATGCCACTAAATGGGTCAAAGTGATCCCGTGCCAGAACAATGACCATCAGACGGTCGTTAAATTCTTAAAAGAAAACATTCTTTCCTAGTTCAGAACACCTCAGGCCATTATTAGTGATGGAGGCTCATATTTTTACAATAGGCCATTCACAAATTTAATGAAAAAATATATATGACATCTCTCACAAGGTGAGCACTCCATACCACCCATAGACAAATGGGTAAGCTAAGATTTATAATAGGGAGATCAAACAAATTTTAGAGAAAATGGTTAACCCTAATCGCAATGATTGGTCAATCCGATTGACTGATGCTCTATGGGCTTACCATACCACATTTAAAACTCTTATTGGAATGTCTCCCTTTAGACTTGTCTATGGAAAATCTTGTCACCTACCTATGGAGTTGGAACATAGGGCTTACTGGGCAATTAAAAATCTGAACTAAAATTTAGACAACGCTAGCTCGCTACGCAAGCTATAATTGAATGAAATCGAGGAGATCCGGAATGATACATACGAGAACTCGAGAATTTACAAGAACAGAATGAAGGTGTTCCATGATAAGAACATCCTTTGAAAATCATTCTTGACTAGCCAAAAAGTCCTTTTATACAATTTTTTGTTACATCTTTTTCCAGAAAAGCTCTGATCTCATTGGTCCGACCCTTGCACTGTTACAAACATCTATCCTCATGGGGCCGTTGAGATATCAAATCTCAACAATGGCAATGCTTTTAAAGTAAATGGACATCGGTTGAAGCTATTTGTTGAGAAATTCGATTCAGAGGACATGTCCATACCTCTGATTGATCCTATGTACCAAGATTGACTTCCTAATCTGACGGAGGTATAGTTAGGTTTATTACTTTCATTTTATGCTTAGGATAGTTTGCTTTTTGCTGTTTAGGATAGTTTGTTTATACTATATTGAGTTTCCTTTTGTGCTAACCCATTTTATGCTGAGATCCGTAGACAAGCTTCAAAATTCCTTCCTCCAAGTATTATCTTTCCATCACCTACTCCTTTCCTTTCATTACCTCATATGCATTACATAATTATTTCTTGTACAATGAGGACGCTGTAGAATTTTTGTGGGAGGTGTGGGGGATTAGGCAACCTAGTCAGTGTTTTTCTCAGTTTTGGGCAAATTTTTTGTAAAATTTCAATGTTTCGGGTTGAATCTATTTAGAATGCGATGAATTGAGTACTAAGAATGCTTTGAGTATGATGAGAGGAATTGAATTTTGAATTGTTGGAGTTTGAATCATCTATAATTTATCACTTACAGTTCTTACATTAAGAGGTAGTTTGAATATCATGTTAATTACAAGACACATTACACTCAATCTACCTTCTATAAGATGCACTAAAATTTCTTGTTGTTAATATGTAAATCATTGATAGTGGTGAGAATCAAGTTTGGAGAATTCTATCCACCTTAAAAGAAGAAAAGAACCAGTTAAAAAACAAGAGATCACCAAACAGGTCATGAAAAAGAATGAAAAGAATGTAAAAATAAAGAATAGATAAAAATTGACCATTGATATAAAATCAATAACTGGAAAAAGAAGGAGAAGGGGATGAGTTTGGAATCTGTACTTGAGTTCAAACCAATCTTGAAGTGATGAGCATGGCTAACATTATGAAACGATACTAGTCGTACGGAAAGTAAGTTAATTTTCACTGAGCACATTGAAAAATATGGTATATAGACTTATACTCTGATTTGATTGATAAAGAACTTACTTGATTGGTTACTTATGTGATTCGGCTCTAGGGTTTTCAAATTTCACTTTCATATCTTATCTCTACCCATTCATACTTGAGTAAACAAAAGATTGTCTTCCTAAAAAGTTTTAAACTGAGATTGAAGATTATTTTTTGCATATTTTACTTGAGACTAGCAAAATGCTGGTTGGGATTTGTGTTGAGGGTCAAATATTGCATATAATCCCCCATTTATTTCTTCGTTTTATAAACATAATATGGCTTAATGGTACATTTTACATGTGTTTGTGTTGCAAGGTGAATTTAAGAGCTTGGATTAAAAAGAATGCTAAAAGCATAGATTTAGTGCTCAAGAATTGCCAAAGCAAGGAAGGGATCCTTAGAGATCAAGATTGAAGATTTCGAGACTCCAAGATCCAAGAAAACCAAGTGGAGATGGAAGGAAATCGAAAGAACAAGTGCAAAAGTCACAAAGACTATGCCATTGAGAACCGTTTAATGGCATCAAAGATCCATTCAATGACATCGAACACTGGTCGATGACATCGAAATTATGAGGAAAAATTCAGTTGGTTGCTGGACATATTGGGTGCTTTTCTCGATCAATCGAAGACATGTTGGATGACTCGAAGGAATGTGCTCGATGACATTGAAGGCTGCTCGATGGCATCAAATTTAATAAAGAAATTGAAGAAACTCACTGGACTGTTTTGGACACATTCTTGATGACTCGAACACCTGCTTGATGAATCGAAGCTTTGTTTGATGACATCGAAGGACGATTCGATGACATAAAGACTTACGCAATGAGAAAGAGTGAAAAGGCGCGACTTCCAGCTTCAAACCCTTTCGACGACATCGAAGGGTGTTCGATGACATCGAAGGCGTTACGCAGTGTTTACGCGGACTGCATAAATTTGATCTGATTTTTTGATTTTATAGAACCTGGCTTATAAATGAGAGTTTCCTAAGTCTTTTAAAGATATCTAGGGTTTGGAGAAGCAGAGCAAAAGGGCAGAGCCGCTTACCAAGAATTCTTCTTCCCTTCTTCTTAGTTTTTAATGCTTTCTTTTAGGGTTTTTAGTCCAATCATGTCTATGGTTGGCTAGATCCCTTAGCTAGAGCTAAGGGGTGAATATTGTAGTATGGTTAAGGTGTTTTTCTTGTTTGATTCTTATTATTGTTGAACTCCTTTTATTCTAGTTTGATAATTAAGGAATACTTTTAGTTTTTAATGGTTTGTTATGACTTAAATTATAATAGATCTACAATAGCTTGAAGTATCTTCTTCTTCTGTTGGGAATTTATGAAAATAGGAAATCATGTTGTTCTCCATCGTCCCTTGGGCATGGCTGAGTGATGGAATCCCTTCTATTCTTCACAATTCTCCCATGTTGGTTGATGGATCGGTATATCCTGTTGTCTACCATAGTCTCATGGGTATGGTTTGATGATGGAATCACTTCCAATCTTTACAACTTTCATTCATTGAGAATTAAGTCAATGGAAGTTCAGATCTGAGTTTATTGAATATCTTCCAATTGGATAGGATAAGACTCCAATTCCAATTGAGTTCCTTGAATTAAATAAGGAAATATCTTAATAGCTGCAAGTGGATCCCTGAAAACCCTAGTTCCCACCTTTAAATTTCTTAAGTTTCTAAACAAATACTTCACAATTACTACCTCTACTTCCCTGATTTAGGTTTACAACTTCTTCTAGTTCTACTTCTAGTTGCTCTTAGAATACACACGAGATTAGTCCCTGTGGATTCGACCTCGGTCTTACCGAGATTATTACTACATCGCGACCTTACACTTGGGGTTGTGAACAATTATCGACCAAGATTATGGTGACTGGGCATCCTTCAAGATGAGCAAATATGTACAATGACTTCAGATGTTGCATTATACGGTGAGTAGGTCTTTCTATGACCACTCTTTCAGACATGGCCCCCGACTCCACTATGATTGTGTTTACATGTGATGTTTCATCCGTCTCGAGTTCATTTCTGGTTGTCTCCTTAGATGAAAAAGAAGCATGTTGTATTACCATTGGAGGACTAAATTCTTCCACATCACCGGCCGTTTTAGTTGGCTGGACTGGACTGGCCTGGCAAGGAAGTTAGAAGGTAATATGAATACTATATTGCAATAGAACACAACCGGTGGCAATGTCTCAATTACAATTCCTTCCTTCGAACATTGCCCCCTAATGTTCCTACACCCATTTCCATATTAAGGTCTTCGATTTACTTAATACTTTCATAGGTTGCAAGGCTAACCAATGTGTTTGCTTATGAGACGACTTGTACTACTTCAACAGTCATTACTAATTCATTTACCAGTCATTCATCCCCTGGGAAGCATTCATCACTAAAATAATCTAATAAATTACCACGATCATCTTCCTCCTTTCGATTGGCCAATCAATTGGACTAGCTGAAAACATTGGAATCCCGATCACATAACACAAGAGACAGAACTGCCCCCATAGTGTTCACAACCACTGGTTCTTTAGACATAGGAATTCTCTAGAATGGTCGCAGTTGCTTTACTTTCTGCCGAGGAAGATCTATGACTTCTTTTGATTCTCTTCTCATGGGAGCTCGACGTCTCTGTCATCAGCATTTTTTGAGTTCAACTCAATGCCTATGGGGCTACCAGAAATTTTGGGTGCATTGTCATGCCTCAAACTCAGAAACTGGACTCACGAAATTCCCAATCGCCGAATCTGGCGCCGATGGCCTCCGTAGTACCCCATTCTCGACTCCCAGCACCCATATACCAAATTCCGATCCGGGATCCTACAGTGAGGATTTTTAGCATGAATTTGATTCGTAATATGCATAACCATAAGCATAACCCATAAACAACAACCAACAACTCCATCACATTTTCATTATGATAAAAAAAAACTTTTAAGTACAATGCATAAGGGAAATATAATAACAATATCGAAAGCTCCAGAAGTCCGCTGCACGGTCCAATCTCAATGCTACTGCAGCGTCCTAGCGTCACCTGCACGCAACAATCATGCATAAGCTTATAAAAAGCTTAGAGGGTGGTGTAAGTGTGTGCGCAATATAAGCGCGCTCAGAATGCAATATCAGAGTAATGTAGAATATACTGGCGAATCCATGAATACTATTAGCCGTACCAAGGCTATGTGATGCAAGGCATGAATGTTATTAGCCATATCAAGGCCATGCGATGCAAGGCATGAATGATGTCGGTCATACCAAGGCCATGCGATATGAGATGCAACTCAAGTATACCAATCCTCATCCGAAGCCACATATCAATGCAGCTCATTACTGGAGCATCAAACATCAATACAGTTCTCACTCTAGATAATCACCGGGGTCTAATACACTTCAAATGGCACTCTCCCTTCCCCAAGTGCGCAGTCCAAGTGAGCGTAAGAAATCTCACTATTCGTCTGGCCAATAGCCTACCAATACCTATCCGACATGTCGATAACGGACCCATTTAAGAGCTGGTCAGACTCAACCTAGCAATTGCCCCTACCCTCGGGCGAGTAAGGCTATACCCCCTTCCAACTAACCACGACACAGTGGGAGATGCAGCCTCCTAGTATTCAGCCCTCATGCGCTCATACATCCACTCAGTTTAGGCATTGGAGCATCCTTCATGGTCCTATAAGGGTTTGGGGACTTTCACCTTGGGACATCTTTTGCGCCCCTGTACTTAACAAGTATTTTCGGTATCTAATCATGTCATTCATGCTAATTTGTGGAGGCTACAACCTTGATGTCACTAGGGTGTACAGTAATAATAATCACACAATTCAAGATGCATGAGTCATGCAATCTAATCATGCATCAATCTCACACATATTGTGTGCTCATATGGGACAACTCCGCCTATCAGGGAGTCTTATAAACAACCTATCTAATTACATATACAATGGTCAACCAAATCTCATAACAAACATGCAGATGATGCATATGATCATGTATCATGAGGCTATGTTATCACGTACTCATAATCAGAATTGATAATCGGACTATATACAAGGTGGGGTCTATAGATGGATAGCAGACCCATAATATGAAGGTCAGTCCTCAATTGTGAGTATAACAAATCTGAAAGCACGGATTCCTTTGTCTACGACAATGATGAACTCTCCTCACATCAAGGTTAGGGCTAGGTGGCCTACCTAAATTCCTAAGGATCCGGAAAGGGTTCCTTCTCCATACTATCATATAGCCCTACTAGATGCCCTAGGGGGCCCAAATAAGTCCTAGATGGATTCCAAGATAAAAAGAAATAATCCTACTAACAACCAATGGGGGCCCAACATCTTGGGTTAGCCCAATGAGAATAGATGGATCATGCAAATGGGGCCCAATGATTAGGGTCAACCCGCTTAGAGAATGATGAGAATGGGCCTAACAGGGCCTAAGGGAAGGTCACAATGAGGACATTTAACCATCATTGCCCATCAATTTGGACATTTAACCAATATTGCTCCCAAGGAGTGGCCCACATAGAGTTAAACATATAGTGGGCCCATGGCCTCACACAAGGGCCTAATATACATCACAATGGGCCTCACTCAAGGACCACATATACCTCATATCAGGCCTTGCCATATGGGCCTTATATACATCACATCGGGCCTCACACATGGGCTACATATACATCATAATGGGCCTCAAATACATCACGATGGGCCTCATCATATGGGCCTCTCATACATCACATCAGGCCTCATCACACACTACAATGGGCCGCACATATGGGCCACACAAATATCATATCGGGCCGCATCCAGGGGCCTCATGTACATCAAGTGAGACCCACCATCCTAGCGGGACTGTGTGGATAAAACATTATTATTATATCTACACCATTCATCTATTTTAAGAGATCATTTTAGAGCATTACCCAAAAAAGGAACCATATTGGAATATCATCTAGACCACACCACAAATAGTAGTAGAGGTAATGATTTCACCGTTAAACAATTCACTGGGCCCACCATAACATTTATTTTCCATCCAATCTGTTCATAAGGTCATAAAGACCTGAATTAAGAGGAAAACAAATTTCATATTGATCCAGAACTTTTGAGACACCAAACGGGTTTTAATGGTAGACGTTCAATCCTCCACTGGTTTTTGCAGTGTGGTCCACTTGATAGATAGATCTATCTTATTACCCTTCTCAAGCCTTAAGATGAGCTCGCAAGTGGATGGACGGTTTGGATATAACACATACCTCTAATCAAGCCCTCAGTACCTGTTAACGTCCATACAAATGGACGGTGTGGAGCAAAACATATGCATCAATGGGGTCCACGTCTAGCTAGAATGGATGGTTTGGATTTGAAAAACATACATCATGTGGTCCGTACAAATGGACGGTTTGGATATAAAACATATACATTAAGGTGGAGCGTCCACATCCTAGCTGGACGGTGGAGGTCCCACACGTGCAGAGTGGGTCCCACCGTCCATCAAATGGACGGACGGATGGGATATAACACATACCTCACGATCAGACCCCCGAGCTACTGACCTCATTACAACAGATAGATAGCTGGTGGGACCCACAGAGCTTGCTGACGTTAGTACAGCAGCTGGATCTGGCTGTCCCCGCACAGATGGATGGCATGGATGCAAGGCGCATACATCATGGTGCGTCCCACAGTACTCCGTCCAAGGACGGACGGTGTGGATACAAAATACATACATCAAGGTGGGTCCCACCCCCCACACGTGCCACATGTGTGGGGTGGGCCCCATGTGTCCGAAAATGGACGGACGGTGCATATATAATACATACATCAGAGGTGGGGTACACCATCCTGCCCAAAGGACGGGTGGATATAGAATACGTACGACAAGGTGGGTCCACACGTGTGGGGCCCACTAAGTCAGCATTGAGCTAATATTTATGCTTTCTCTTCATCTAGTCCTATCCAGACGGACAGGACAGCGGGCCTGCCACTGGACAGTCCAGCAATGGTGGGTCCAACATACGAACGGCATGGATGTAATACATACTTCATGGTGGGGGTCCATCAAGGTGGGCCACACAGCCTCATCATCACCATAAAAAAGAAAGAAATAGAGGAAGGGAGAGGGAGAAACATGTGATGGAGGGAGCTTTGCCACTATGAGCTCCCTTCTATGATACAATGCATACATCAAGATGGGTCCCAAATAGGATCCATATCATCAATCGGTAGGCCCCACTTGGTCCATCACAAAAACTGAAATCTAATCCTACAAAACACCCACCGATTGCCTTCTTCTTTAGCTCCTTGGACTCCTTAGCTCCCAAACTTCTTCTTTAATGGAAGATGATGAAGATTAAAGGGTGGAGATGAGGATTTAGGGGTAGGGAGTGGGCCACACTTGGCAAATTGTGGAGCTTCCCTAGTTTGGACGGTTGCTCTCCTTGGGTGCTTGGGAAAAATGGGTAGAGAGAGAGAGAGAGGGTGTTGTAAGAGAGAGGTGATGGATGATGGGTGGAGTGATGGGTGGTGGGTGTAAGGAAGGGATGGGTGAGTGTAAGAAAGGGATGGGTGGAGAGAGAGTTGACTTTAGGGAATGACTTGTGTAAGAGGGGGATGGGTTGTGTACTTGACTAGTGATTGATTGATTAATGTGATGGATGGTAGAGATTCTCTTGGGATTCACAATATACAGCGTTTTCCTCGAAATAAACGCTGGTCCACAACTCCTGACCTAGGTATCGCATCGGTGCGCAAGTCTCTCCGTTGCAACCGCGGTGACAGCGCGGTCGTTAAGGTACAAGTCTCGAGTAGAGTCGACTCAGATATATGGGATGCGACTTAAGGTCGCACACAAACGCCAATTACAAGTCGCAGGTTGTCGGAATTCGACGGGGAGGATCGCGGAAGTCTAAGGAACAGTACGGACTAGGATATGGGCCTTACATGCATAACCCACTTCCATATTCCTTCCCGAGTTGTCGAGGGCTTAAGCATTCTTTAGTTAGGTACTCCAACTCGCTGGTGGCGGCTAGGAGTCATTCATTGTGGCCAATACTGACTATCCCTCCCAACTAATCTAGGAATCATGCAGCGGCCTTACAACCTTGATTCAGTCCTTTTAACACATTGGTCACATAGTTATGAACCCCACCCAACTTGTCGAATGGTGTTCGATTGAGTGACGTTTAAATGAGGAGACCAATGTCACCCTTGCACTAGTCATTGTTGTGTACCTTCCTAGTTAGTTGTACCAAGATCAATCTTTGGTCGTGGCCGATCAGTCTTTCTTAAATTCACTATAACTAGATTGACCTCAAAGTTGGGTGGGAATGGATCTGTGTTGATCAACATAGCCTCCTCACCTTTTTTCAGAAACTTCAACAGCCCGTGATTGATATTATCCTGGATGATGTTCCTGAATACAACACATTTATTAGTCGAATGAGACTAAGTTCCGTGCTGTAACCCCCTGAAATTCGGGGGTCGAGCATAACTCAGCTCCCAAGTTCCAAAACATAACTTATGCAACATATTTAATGATGGATGTATGTTGACTATATTAGTGCATAAAACATGGAATAGATTAAGCCTAAACACAGATATGATTCAGGGATAAGTGAATAAAGCAAGCGGAAGACTTATAGAAAAATATTTGTACAAGTGTAAATCCCTGAAGTACATATACAAACCAGGTCGTATGAAAGTGTTACTTAACAAAATTATAAGTATCAAGATACATCATTTAAATTCCCAAAAATAATCCCAGCATCCCGCGCATCAGACCAAGGCTCGCTAGAACCCGTCTAAAAACTGCATATAAGAGAAGGCAGCCTCATCATCATCCACCTCCCGCTCTGCTTCCGAAGTCGCATCAACATCTGCAACATCAGAACCTAAGACAGAGTCTGATGGGTGTTTAACACCACCCCAAAACGTGGGAGTGAGTGATCAACTCAGTGGAACAATAAGGCACTAGTTAACATGTTATCAGTTCAATCAAACAGTAATGATAAAGCAGAACAATTAAATAAATCCTAAGTACTCTTGTTAATGCAAGGATGTATGCAAAATGATGCGTGCCCTCACGCGTACACCCTCAGCGTCTTCATCTTACGTTACGCATGAAACCACCTCAAAGTGCACCACATCTACAAAGCACATGCAAATGCGGTGCATGGATATGATTACCAAGTTGTTATTAGTCCTTTTCATACAGCAGGATTGGGAAGCTAAGATACCTTCCTCATATCACCATCCAAGCAGTGATCCATTCTAGGGTCGTCAATCCTAGTCGTCTCATACGATCATATGGTTTCAGGTCGTAGCAAAGGGCTCGTCACCAATCAATGTACACCTATCACACCTTTATTACCACAGTTCGGCTCGTCACCTCAATGCGGTATCCAGGTATGCTCGAGGTCACTACAAAGGGCTCGTCACCAATTAATGTAGGCCGACAGCACGAATATAGTGTCCCATACCACCATAATCGGCTCACGAGTTTAGTTGCTCACTGATCACTACGGGGAGGCTCGTCACCCCAGCGTAGGCCAACAGCTCGACCACAGTGTCCCATACCACCATGTCCGGCTCATGAGTCTTAGCGGATCAAGTACCATGGTTAATAAGATTTCACTGGTAAGTTCGGTACCCTAGATTCAAGCAGTAGTGTCCATACATGGTGAACATACATCGGATAATCGGGTTACTTGACGAACTCGACTAGCACGAGCGCACGTTGAATTGAGCGACATAGAGTCCGCAAACACTCCGCGTGGCCAAACCACTGCCGACAACTCTAATACGACTCGGGTTCGTCTAATACGTCCTACGTGGCGAAAGCAATCTCAGCCACGACCATGAAGCAGATTACCGATTTCCTGGACTAATGCATAGTCCCAAACTCATTACACTACCACAGATATTCATATTGAATGAAGAATAGTAAAGGAACAATAACTCAAATCATGATACAGCACTTGAAGAATATCAACTTAACATAAATGTAAGCATATGCAATGCTTGAATTTAAATAACATGGAATGTAACTCGCATAAAGGAAATCATGCACATCAATAGGAGTGTTGAGAATCACTTCTCAACGCCCGCAATTAGTGTAATAAGTTACACTTTAGATCATTCATGCATTTCTACAAACACTTAGCATACATGGAGCACATACATGACGTATGTTGAAAAACAAGCATTTGGACAATTCCTTTTACCAAGGAGTTGTCATACACACATCTAGCATGCATACATGACAAATAATCATGGCAAACACAAGTGCATAATTTATACGTATACGGTACTTTATACATACACATGGAATACACAAATCTCAATATAACACATGCATATCAGGAAAGCAACGTAAACACAACATTTGGCATGTGAAATCTCATCCATAACAAGAATAAACTATTAACTGGCATTGAAAGCCTTGAAAACCATAACCTAGTCCGCACCTTAAGCCAGAAAAGAACACCGAACTGATTTAGACGAGATGTCTTCGTCAACGGCGATAGAATACCTTAAAGCAAGAATAGAAATGAGATACAACAACACCAAGACTATTCTAAGCTCTAACACAGATTAGGGTTAGGTTAACTTACCCCAAGATGAACTCAGAATCGTCAGAATAACAATTCAAAGTGAAGGTTTAAAGATGAAGAAGAACAAGAAAGAATCCAAGATGATTCACCAACTTCTCTCTCACTAACTCTCTCTTTTCCACTCTCTTTCCAAGCTAGGGTTAGAGAAAAATTCGTATGGAAAAGAGAGCTAGGGTTTAAGGACTATAAATAGGCCTAATATTGAAGGAAATAACCCCAGGGCCAAGGTATACTTAGGGTATAACCAAAACCCGACTCTCGCGATCCAACGAAGCACTTCTGGTGGGCATATAACCACGAAAGGTCGGACTTAAGCTCACTGACCATGGATCTAGGTCAGGCTGAGTTTACGTACCGACCGGCTCTTCAGATCAGCCGTGGCGGACCACACTCAATTCAACGGTCACGGAATCTCGATCAGGTCTACAAGCACAAGGATATGCCTGGGCCACCTTCCCTAATCAGAGGGTAAAATTGGGTCAGAATCCAACGGTCAGATTGCTTAAAATCATCGCGCAAGCGACACGACTCAGATTTCATAAAAACTTATTAAATATCCAACCGTTCTCACACTCTTCACTCCGAACTCAATCAAATCGACCCAGAACACTACATGGACTTGATTTTCGAGGTGATAGTCAAGCCCAACATAGTGACTGTAACAGCCTAAGATCATCGCTATCAGACTTTCTACGCGCAGTCCAGGTCCGATCCAGATCTTTCAAAAATTTTCCAGAACAACTGAATTTAGCGATGGATCCTAGATTTCAGAGTAATGTAGCGCTAACTAATCTACAAGTTTTGAGCCATGCAGATACAATTTAAAGTGATTGATGCGAATTTCACAAGCAATCGAGTATAGCGCTAATTACCCCAAAAACAACTACTTAAGGAAAGATAAGCACAAAATTTCCAAGGTCGTTACACGTGCCATCTGCAATATATAATCTTTTGTAATTCGTCAGCCAAAAGTATATTATGATTCATGGGAACCTTGATAAACTTTCCATCAATAGAGTTTCAAATATCTCATCGGCTCTTGTGATGTCAATAATACAAACCTTTTAAGTATTATGTGCAGTCGATGCAGTCGATTCTTCTTTGACTAGTGCCGAACATACAAGTGGTTTCTTAGATACCACTTCAGCAAATACGACCTTGTAATTCGGGTCATGATAATAAGTCCATATTAACGAGTTTTTTTGCCAGACACCTTCTTGCAAAAGTTCCTTGTACCTGGAAACCTTCTTAGTCAGGTCATACAAGTCCATGAACTTTATCCCAATAAACTTCTTATGAAGTTTATACTCAAACCCATCTTGTGCTAACTACACAAATTCGGCTTCGATTATAACAATCTTACATCGGCTTTTTGCCCTTTTAAACCGAGAAATATAACTCCCACAAGTCTCTCCTAGTAATTGTTGAAAACGGGTGATATCGATCATAATTATTTTTCTATTCTTAGAGAAAAACTGAACATGAAATTTCTCTTCAATTTCTTGCCAAGTGTGCATCGAATCTGGCAATAGGTTTGAATAACATATAAGGTCGTTGCTATTGGCGAATGACCAAATAATTGTAACTTATTATAGTCATCATTTTCCAACTCTCCGCATTGCATGGTAAATCAACTGACGTGTTCGATAGTCGACTAACCAGGATCGACTAAAAACAACGCACAGTCCGATCAATAGTTTCGCGACAATGAATGTTGCCGATCTATCCATTCAGGATATGGTTTGTGGTATACTGGGATAATATTGCGTCTGAGTACTTAGCCGACAACCTCCTGTACAATTTGCACGATCTGGTCACCATCCACTCGCTGAGGTTCGATGACCGGTGGTTGATTGGTGCCGAATTGGTTCAGTTCCTCTTAGAATAAAGGGTTCCTAGGAAATTATTGAAGGTTATATCCTCCTGGTAATCCTTAAATCCGATTTTCATGTACAAATTATATAGCATCTCGCTTTGGTCGTCTAAGTTCGACGAGAAGTGGAGTATTTCACATATCCTGAACTGGGACTGGTAGCAAATTCCTCTGTAGAGGAGGCATAGGTGACAACTGATCTGTATTGCCGATAGAACTTCCTTCGGCATTATATTGCATTGCCAATGATGTTCGTTTGGCCATCATACCCATTAATCGATGCATGGCCTCAGTCTAGTTGACCATATACTTATTAATATTCTCAATTTGAATACGGAATGGCTCAGCTTGGGCTCTTCCATATTCCTCAACACGCCAAATAATTAATTGTACATCTCGAAGCACCTCGAAGCACGACTGTTGTTTTGCCTGGGAGAACAGTCCGAGAGGTCAATGCCCCATGATACTTAATACCGATTGTTGGACTGTTGTTAAGGTTCAAAACTTTAGAGGCCATTTGAACCCACACATCCTTGAATGGAGATAAGCCCATGATTTGGATGGTCTCGATTTCCTTAACATGCATGGCATGTGCCTGGGGCATGAGAATCAACCACCGGAGAAATGCCTGTGTAGTGGTAGGAACTCATCTAATGTACGCATGGGGGATACATGTACAGTTCCAAGATCATCTTCCCCTGAGTGGTCGAATTATTCTAATGGGCCATAGCTGCGTCTTTACTCACAATCTCTGCATCCTGACCGTCCATTTGGTTGTCATCACATGTGTTGTTAAAATATTCTGACCAGCACACCACAGCCGACGGTAGGAAAAAGGTTGGTAAGATCATCCAATGCGGCCCACGGTTTGGATAACCTATCATCATTGCCATTTGGTGTTGACTTGCCCAGCGAAATTCCTTTGAAGTTTCTACTCACGTGACTTGCGGCCCGACACGTGGAGTACGCTAACAGGACACGGTCCAGTGTAACTGTCTCCACCGACTTTCCATGCTACTTACTCTCTGGCTTTTATGATGGAAATGGACGGATCAAGATCGTCCATCTATTTCCCCTATAAAAAGTTTCGAAACTCATCTATCGAACAAACATAGGTCATTAATAACTTTTAGTTTCCACCATAAGTTTACGGTTAGAGGCATTCAATTAGTATCATTTTTTAATAAGAACCATTCAAAGTAAGAGGAACTTATTGTGGACGGTTCAGATTCATAAACTGTTGCCACAAATGTATAATTGCAGGCAAGTTTACAGGGCACGCCTATTGGGGACGACTTGCACCGAATCTTTTCCAAGGAAACGCAAGTTGCAAAGCGATGCTAGGCGAGGCGACGCGTCAAAGAAAAGGGCTGCAAGTTGGTGAAGCTGGAAAAAGTCCATTTTTCAGCACCGTGGATATGCCTGTTGACTTGGGTCCTCAAGCTGCCTATGCTCACGCGCCAATGCAAAACAATGGGACGCCGATTGCGTTGTGCCCGACTCTATGGGCCCCGACCACGTATGCTCACAAGCCCAAAATTTGAAGCATATCCCCAGCTCAAGTGGACCACACCACAGGAATCAGTGGGGATAATGAAGCCGACCGTTGAAACCTTCCTAAGGCCTACACTGGATGGGAGCGGATTAGATGAAACCCAGGATCCACCAGTTGGGTGGGACCCTTGAGTCTGGGGCTCATAGTGATATATGTGCCTTAAATCCACACCCTCCAACCATTTTGAAAGCTCATTTTAAAACATTATCCAAAAAATGAAGGTGAAAAAGTATTAGGTGGACGACACACAAGAAACAGTTGTGATTGAATCTCTAACATTAAAAACTTCATGGATTCCACCAAAATGTTTATTTTCCATCCAAACCGTTGATAAGGTCACAAACAGGTAGATGAAAAGACCACACAAATCATCTTGATCCAGAGCTTTTTTGGCCCACGAAAAGTTTTTAATGGCCAATCACCCCTGTTTCCTGTACTATAATCCATATGAGATTTGGAACTGCTTCTTTTTGCAGATCATGCCTTAAAATGAGCTTTCAGTACGGATGGACGAAGTGGATGTAGTCACATCCATCACAATGGTCTCCACAGTCAGGGGTCCCACCCACTTCCGTAGATCTAGGGTCTCATCTAATCGGCTCCCACCGGATGGAAGTAAAACACAACTATCAGCTTAAAGTTCTGTGAGCCCTTCAAAGTTTTCAATAGTAGGCATTCAATCCCACTATATTTTATAGTGTGGTCCACTTGAGCTTTGGAAATACTTCAATTTTATGCACGTGCCTGAAAGGAGCTGGCAAAATTATAGACGGCGTGGGTGGAAACACATATTACGGTGGCCTTATAGTGTCTTGACACCACGGAAGTCCGTTGCGGCAGAGTGACCATGCGGGAAACGGATTGGCTACTCCCCCCGCCACCCGCCCATGGCTGATGGTCGGTGTCTGTGGACTCCACCATGATGTATGTGTTTCATCCATGCCGTCCATCTATTTTTATAGATCATTTTATAGTATAAGACCATAAATGAGATACATAACAATCTCAAGTGGACCACATTACAGAAAATAGTGTTGATGGAATGTAGACCATTAAAAGATTTTTAAGGGCCATAAAAGTTTTGGATCAAGCTGATCTTTGCTTTTTTTCTCCTCATCTAAGTCTGTATGACCTAATCACCAGATTGGATGTCAAATAAACAATACAGTGGGTCCTAGGAGGATTTTAATGGTGGATATCCAATCAGTATTGGTTTCCTGAGTTCGGGTCCACCTGAGATTTATATCCATCTCATTTTTTTACCAAGCCATAAAATGAACTGTAAAAATGGATGAACAGCATGGATGAAACACATACATCATGGTGGGGCCCACAGAGCATCGACCACCAGCCACCGGGCCAGTGGCGGGGGAGTAGCCAATCCGTTCTCACCATGCGATCCACGTCCCATCCATTGTGGAATCCCCAACGTTCATAAGGTAGTCCCTGCAAGTGAGAAATACTTTGATAATCTGACAGTGTGATGAATGATAAGTGGCAGCCAGAAACAATTCGGAAATTGATTACCTGGGTAAAACAATTCAAACTAAACCATTCAAATTAGACACCAATTTAAATGTATTACGAACCAAAAGTTATTTTCATTTGGTGATCGATATATCAGATTGATGGATAATATTAAATAGCTGGAAATGAAAAACATTGGGTTGATTGTATTCAATAGCTGGAAATGAAAAATATCCAGTTTTCCGGTTTCACAAAACAAGCGTCGGACGATAGAAGTTGGTATTGTTCAACCAACCTGGTTTTTATACAGTGTAACTTAATGATTAGGGTCCCGCTACATGCTCGTGATAGAGACCATGGCATCGAGTAACCATGTGGTGTGGGTGCAAGCATGTGTTGTAGGTGCGTGGATGACGAGCATAAAACAAAGTCAACACAGTAGGCCCCACAAAGTCTTGAAACGACGTAGCTATGTAGCCTTGGGCGCGGATTAGCTACTGACAGGTTGAGTAGCGAGACTCGCTACTCAAGTGACGTCACCAAGTTCCGTGGGCCCCACCATGATGTATGTTTTATATCCACACCGTCCATCCATTTGGAGAGAACATTTTATGGCATGAGCCAAAGAATGAGTAAGATTCAAAGCTCCAATGGACCCCACCACAGAAAGCAGTATAGAGAGTGACGCCACGATTAAAAACTTCTAAGAGTCACAAAAGTTTTTGATCAAGACGATATATTTTTTTCCTTTTTATAATGTCTTTTTTAACTTATTAATGGGTTAGATCTCAAATAAACATCACGGTGGACCTTAGGAAGGTTTCAACGGTGGATGTCAATTTCTCCACTGTTTTCTGTAGTGGGGTCCATTACAGATTTTTATCTGCCTCATTATTTGAATCATGTCCTAAAATGATCTCTCCAAATGGATGGACCGTGTGGATATAACATATTCATCATGGTGGGACCCACGTAACTTGGTGCCGTCACTGCAGTAGCGATCTTGCTACCCAACCTGTCAGCAGCCAATCCGCGTCCTGTGGCCTTGGGGTTACCATGAAATCTACGTTCACTTTTAAACACCCTCACAGGAGCCTACCCAATCAAATCCCACCACATGGGAATCACCAGAAGATCCCAATAAATGGGTAACGAGGCCATCTGCATTTTGCAATTGACATCCCTATGGCTTGAAATGCAAAAGCAGCAGATTTCTCGGTGACTCTGATGACCTGACGTGGCTGAATCTAATTGGGACATATGCACTTTCAAAGATGCGGCCAATCTAGTATATATGTAATTTGATAATTTTTTTAATATATTTTATGTGCTTTCCATCCCTCTGTTTCTAACAGCAATCAAATCCGGCCACCTCAGATCACTTGATAATCCTCATCCATAATCGGGTATACACCACTTTTTGACAGACATGAATTAGGTACTACCCCTCCTGAGCTCGGAACAAGCTAGGTTTATGGGGGTTCACCATGATGTATGGGTTTATCAACACTGTCCATTCATTTTTACGTGTTAGCTTAAGATATAAGCTCAAAAACAAAGCAAATTCAAGGCTCAAGTGAACCACAAAATAGGGATTAAATGTCTCCGGTTAAAAACTTCTTGAGAGCTGCATATGGTTTGGATAAGCTGATATTTGTGTTTTGCCTTTAACCATGAGTACGTAACCTCATGTCAATGTAACCTTATGAATAGGTTAGATGGTAAATAAACATTTTGGTGTGTATTAGAAAGGTTTCAACAGTATGCCTTATTATCACCATTGCTTTTCTTTTTTTTTCTTATTTCCTTATTTTTTCTTCTTTTTACTTTTTTTTTTTTTTTTCAAAACACATGCACACACACTCACGCCGTAGTGGGAATTCACCACCTATGGGTACTCGAACCCTTGACCGGGGGTTGAAACTCCTGGGAGCCTACCGCCGGAGCAAGAGCCATTACCTTTAACCATGAATAGGTCACCATTGCTTCCTCCGATGTGGTTCACTTGAGCGTTGGTTCTGTCCATTTTTTCCTTAGCTTATATTCTAAAATTATAGGGCAAAATGGATGGACGATGTTGGTAAACCCATCAATCACGATGGCCCCTAGAAGCCGAGCTCTGGGCATTACCTGATCCACGTCGGAAACGGATTGGCTACTCCCTCTGCCACCAGCCCGTGGCTGGTCTTCGGTTCTCTGTGGGCCCCAGCATGATGTATGTGTTTCATCCATTCCGTTCATCCATTTTTACAGATCATTTTAGGATTTCATCCCAAAAATGAGAGGGATATAGATCTCAGGTGGACCACACCACAGGAAAACAATAGTGATTGGACATCCACTATTAAAATCCTCCTAAGGCCCACTGTATTGTTTATTTGACATCCAGTCGGTTGATTACGTCATACAGACCGAGATGAAGGAAAAAAAAAAGATCAGCTTGATCCCAAAATTTTATGGCCCCCAAAAACTTTTTAATGCTCGACGTCCATTCAACACTGTTTCTTGTAATGTGGTCCACTTGAGAGTGGCATATATCTAATTTTTGGTCTCATACCATAAAAGGATCTAAATAACTAGATGGACGGCATGGATAAAACACATACATCATGGTGGGGCTCACATAGCACCGACTACCGGCCATTGGCTGGTGGCAGGGGGAGTAGCCAATCTGTATCCGTCCACGACCCTTTTTCACTGGACATCATCCGCGTGGTACACCGTCTACACGCGTTTTGGAAATAAACCACTCCGTGGGCTAAGAGGTTTGCTAGCAGACAGGCACAATATTCTCACGTGCATGACATCTTATCTGTGCTGAAGGTGGGTCAAACAGTGATGATTAAATTGAAAAAAAAAAAAAAGCCTGATCCAATCATCAGGTGGGCCACGCTGCAGAGGAAACAATGGACTGTTGGAGAGCGGATTGCGGAGTGAGTAACTGAGTAAATTATGTGGGGCCCACCGTCATGTTATTTTTTTATCCACACCGTCCATCCATTTTTTCTGCTCATCCCAAAATTGAAGAATATCCAAAGCTCAAGTGGACCACACCACAGGAAACATTAGGATTTGAACGTGTACAGTTGAAAATCTTAGGGGCCATAGAAGTTTTTGATCAAGCTGATATTTTTGCTTTCCCTTCATCCATGTCTGTGTGACATTAAGAAAAGGTTGGATGACAAATAAACATCATTGTGGGCCCTTGGAAGGTTTCAACGGTGGACATCATTATCCATAATGTTTCTTTTGAGGTGGTCCACTTGACATGTGGATATGTTTTAATTTTGGGTTTATTTCCTGAAATGAGCTTTTAAAATAGATGGACGGCATGGATAAGACACATACATCACCTGTGAGCCCCAAAGAGTTTACTCGGTATGCAATCAGCTATCCGTGTCCAAACAGCTTTCCAGGATTGCATGTTTATCCTAAGCGTGTGGCCAGCATAACGAGTGGGCTGACTCGATTTTAGAGAGACGGGTGATCTTTACGCGGAACCCACCCACCTCATACATGACTAGGATGTTCCACACGCTTGCCTGTTTGGCACGTGCCCAGCGTGTAAAAGTACTCGTGGAGAGGGTGGGTGCAGCTAGCAAACATCGATATAACACGCGTTTTGGATTATTTTAATAAATAATAATTTTTTTTATTTTTTATTTTTAAAAGGAAATCAATATTATTTTAATTGTAATTACTAACCTGTGCTTTAACAAGATAGGCAGGACGGCAGAAACCCAGAAATAGAAAATCAATACACGACAGAGCCATTGATAACATGCTTCTATGTATTCTGACCCCTACAATGTTTTTAGGCAGTGTGGCATGTTGCACGGCGAGGCATTGGATGGTCTTACAGGAGCTATGATCTTATAATCATGCTTGATTAATTATCCTTACCTTTGGCTCATGGCTCCGAGCCGCTCAAAGTTTTCACTTTTCAATGATCTAAATTCATCAATGTATGGATGTATCTCAAAAGACATAGTTAACGAGTTATCCAGTGAGTTTGGTTATGAACATTAATGAAATGTATATTGCACTGTGAACATTAATAAAATGTAAATAGAGAAGGAATCAAACTCACAAGCTCCACCACAGGAAGATACATTTAACTAACACCGTTAAATGGTTTTTTGTCAGAATTTGTACTCTATATTACTTATATTAATTATGTTAAATATCTACTCCTAATGCTAATTTATTTAAAATTTTAATTATTAAATATTAAGTCAGGTCGAATCAACCATGCCTAGTTGAAGAGTTTGAGTCGAGTTTCCAGGTTTTAGTATAATAGTTCATTGGTTCTTATAGTTCAACTGAGCAATGGTTTAATTAGACACCTCTAGGATTTTCAGAATCCTTACAGCTTGGAAATTCAGGATTTTAAGATCATCTCTAACTATAATAACTAAAATCTCTGCGTCATTTGCATTCATTTACACCATTAGATGTTTACACTTGCAAATCAAGTATGTATATATATATATATATATATATATATATATATATATATATATATATATATATATATATATATATATATATATATATATAAAAGTGAAAACATCTATTTCAACATTGAATGCAAGTGTTTGGTTATATGGTTCAATGGTAGGTGAACTTTGTTTCAACACTAAGACGAAGGATCGAGTGCTCATATGGTGTGGGTGGGTGAGTGGGTGGGTGTGAGTTCATCTCCATTGTCGCAAATTTCTGCGAAAGTCAATCAAAGTGAGTGAAAAGATGAGATATCGATATCCTAAAAGAGGAGTGAATAGGACAATGTCAAATAATCGAAATAAAAGCAGAATATAAAAATAATATAAAATCTCAATCACTCAAGTATTGAAACCTTGATTCCAAATAATTCGTAGGACAACCTTCACCTAAAATATTAAGAAGAACAACCTTATTTCACGAATGTCTTTAAAATCAATTTTCAAACTATAAAGAGAAGATAAAATAAATACAACACGCACCATCAAAAGCAATGAACTAAACAACATTCACCACCAATAAGAAACAAGCATTCACCATAGAGGCACAATAAGTTATGGTGGTTAGGTGCATAAAAAACCACACCTATTCTACTCTCAAAATTACTACCCTCGGAATTTTAGTTTTCACTAATTCAAAGTTTTCACAAGTTCACCTTAACAACCTTATACAGTTCCGTGTGATTTTCATAGGCTCACAACAATAAAACCCCCTTGTGAAAACTCCCTTGTGATTTTTATAGGCTTATCACAAAATAACCCCACTTTGTGATTTTCATGGGCTATCACAAACAAAAATCCACTGATATTTTCACAGGCTATCTCAGAAAAGCCTAAATGAAATAAAACAAATAATGTATTTATCTTCAAATGTAAATTCAAAAATGCAGTCGAAGCTTGTAGTAGAAAATCTTCTTTCTTGAATGTAGATAAGACAATATTCGCTCAACTAGAAAGAGTATAGGGTTTTAAAGTATTTTAGAAATAAAAAACCCTACTACTACAGATTCAATTCTCTTAATTCTCAAGTAGACTATAAACTACTCTTTAGAACATGATTAAAATTAACTTGAGAAAGGGAATTGAATCAGCTTAAAATAAATATATAAATATTAAATAATTAGCTTGGCGAGGATATGAACTTCTCTCTCACTTGCAAAAGGTTTTGAGTGATTTTTCATTATGAATTAGAATGAGAGAACGCCTTTATTTATAGCAAAATGGTATGGAAATTTAGCTAGCCTAAGAATAGGTTCGGATGGTCGAATTCCACCGAATTCGTTCTAACGGCTATCGGATTACGCCGAATAAGTTTTATCCAAAATTTGGCTAGCCCAAGGTGAAATTTGGTTGGTCGAATTCTCACAAAAATTCAAGAATTGCATTGCTGGAATTTAACCCAAAATTCACTCGGGCTCGCTGAACTTCAAGTTAAGCTAGCCAAACCAAAAGTCAGGCTGACTAAATTTTCAACAGATTTTAAATTTTAGCCTGAACTTGAAGTTAGGTTAGCTGAAGAAGTTAGGTCGGCCAAACTCCAGAACAAATACTGCAAAAATAACGCAGAATAAATGATTTTTTAAGACACCTAACCTAAGGTCTTTCTAGGGTTATATCACCTGTTGGTTAGCAAATATAAAGATCATTTAGTCATGATAATCTTGAAATCGAGCGACGTCTTCTTTAGATGATAAGTCGATCTTGAGCTGATCTTCAGATATGTAGAGTAGTTACGATCTAACTGCACTTGCGATCTAACTGGTATCACTGTGTATTTTTATCTTATGAAATTTGACAATCTTATGTGTGCTAATATAAGCACTTACAGCGAGTTACATACGATCTGGAAGGATTTGCGTGGTGTATTTGGAGATTTGCAGGGGTATACGAAGAGGATTCTATGATAATACAAATGGAGCATATCAAGTGACACCACCATATTACTTAAGCGGCTGACGGAAGAGTAATTATGTATAAGCAGTTATAGTTAGAGGATAGGTGGCCAAAGAAGAAGAAAAAAAGGCCAAGTGGTTATAGTAACCGTCAAAACGTGAGAAGGATCTAAATGACCAAGGTAAATCTATAAATAGTAGAGAAATTCAGCAGGAAATTTTTTTCTAATACCAACCAAATCAAACACAAACATTATCTTTCAATTATCCTTTTAACTACATTCCTTAGTGTAATAACGCTACTCTTCTATCAAGTAAATTAAATTCCTTAGTGTAATCATTTACTTTTCATGGGCTATTTACATTCCATAGTGTAATCTGTAGCATTAATCAAGTAGTTGGTAACTTTAGCTATAATTTGGGTCTATGGTCATACGTTGGATTCAGTCTCTCATCCAAAAAGGTGCTTTGCAGCCGTTTTTCGCGACCGACTGTTAGAATTCCTTCTCATTTCCCTTTTATATCTACTGAAAAGTCCTTTCGTATGGAAGGCAGAGGTGTAACCCATCATTAGAGGATGAACCCTACCCTCTGAATATCGTCTAATCCTATTTACACATTAAACGAGTAACTGAATAGGCGGCTGATCTCATTTGATCTCAGTCATATATTGTGTATCTGCCTATCTTGGTGCTTGGGATCATAGTTGTTTGGTTTGAATTGAGCAGCAAATTTAATTCTGGCATGCCCACAGTTACCACATGACCTAATTTTTGAAAACAACGAGCAACGATTTTTGGCACGCCTAGTGGGACTCCATTTAATGGTGTAATATTGCCAATCGAAATTATGAATAAAAGGAGCAATTGAATTACTAGGGTTGAACCCTCCATACCAACCACACCACCTCCAACCGAGGACGTGTTGGTTCAAGCAGCCCCCGAAGCATTAAACCCAAACAGTAATCCGATATTCAGTGATGTGAATCAAGAAGGGGCATCGACCTCTTAGGTTGTTTCTCCTAAAGATATAACAATCGCACTCCAGGATGCACAACTAAGTATCCAACATGTTCAAGAATATGAAAGAGCCCAAGTTGAGCAATTTTGTATTCAAACCAAGAACACTAACATATACATAGTCAGCCAAACCGAGGCCATGCATCGATTAATGACTGTGATGACTGACAAAGCACCTATGGGAACTCAATATAATGCTGAAGGAAGTTTTATTGACAACGCGGTTCGGCTGCCACCTATGCCTCCTCCATAGAGGAATCCAGCAGGAGTTCTAGTTCAAGAGATACAAAATCCTTTGCCTCCCACTGAATTCAGATGACCACAGCAAGAGGTAAGGAATTACGTCCCCGAAATACGGAATCGGGATATACAAGTAGGATAAAATCCCCAATCATTCCTTAGGAATCCGTTGTTGTAAGAGGATCCAAACTAATTAAGTCCTAATCCATCACCGGTAGTTGAACCTCAACGAGTGGATCACGATCAAATCATACAAATGATTTAGGAAGTGGCATGCTTAGTTTCCACGCATTTTACAAGTAGGACGAGAATGTGAGTGGATTGCCAGTGACCCCTGGGCACATAGATATCGTTGTGCCCGGGCCGTATGAGGTCCAATGAGATGTTAGTGACAAATCCACTTTGTCCATCTGTTTTAAAAGACCAAAATAGTAAAGTATTTAGCGGATCCAAAACACGGGTGGACAACAAAAGTGAGAAATGCAACGTCCATAGTTGAAACTTTCGTGGAGCTCAACATTATATTTATACGCCATCCAAACCCTTGTCGGAATCATTACAACTTATATAAATTGTAAGAATAAATATCATCTTGATAAATTGTTGCAAAATATTGATTTTATAAAATATATTTTAAAATAAAATAAAATAGAATATATTAAAAGTTTTGAGAAAATCTTTTTGGGGGGTTTTTAAGAATAGTCCCACATGGGAAAGGGAAGAGAAGATTTTGTGGTTTATATGAAGGATGTGGAGTATTATAATACTTCCACACATGGTCCAAGGGAGAATGGAAATGGCATGTGAGGCAGTGTGGCTATAGAGGCGCTAGTGGCGCACTTTGCACTTCGCACGTCCGCATCGTCTCGCTCTTTCGTGAC